>NC_071570.1:59210011-59814321 GCF_026979565.1 Vidua chalybeata
AAAATACTGTTCTTATAAAGAAAAAAAAAAGGTGGGTAATCTGTTGTTTTTTAAATATTTCATACAGTATTTCTACACTTGCACATCTATAAATCTGTGGTGCTAAAGCTTATTTCTGACCTTTTTTCATTCAGACCCCTTCTGCTCTCAGCTTATTTATTTATTTATTTTTCTTGAGGATATTGCCCATTTCTTGATCGCATGGCAGGTATTACATCTGTTTCAAGCAGAAGTACAATATCTGCAGCCTCAGTGCCCTCTGAGTGAAGTCTTTAGCATGATGCCATTAATTAATTAATTAATTAATTAATTCATTTTTTAAGAACACAAAACATTGTTCTAAAATGTCCATGCTTTTTAAAAACTAACCTGATTATCTCAGGAGAATTACAGTTCTACACAAAGCACATGTGCTCAAAGCACTTCTTAGTCCTTACTTCAGACAGTAATGCATTAGGCAGTATGTTAGCATGTTTTAAGCATATTGAAACAACTACAAAAAAATACTAACATGGAATGTGCTACAGGAAGTAACTCATTAGAGGAAAAAAATGGGAGCGTGAAGGATGAGCCGATAACACAAGCAGTAAAAAACTTCTCCAATAAATTGTTTCAATCCCACCAATTGAAAACAATAAATTGTTTCAATCCCAAGCTCCTAGTGCTGTATTGGAAGTACAGATTCTAGAAGTCTATATGACTGTGAGAAAAGGAAAAACTGAGAAAACAGGATTATACAACTACACCTAACATAGGGGTATTAGTGAAGTGGTTTAGAACAGAATACATGCCTGGAAGAAAAGCAAAGGGAGCAAAACTGGACGCATCTACAGATCTAGTTTATCTAAATTAAATGAGACCACTGTGGCCAGAGCTCTATCCAACATCAGTTGATGCAATAGAACACTGCTCATCCATTTCAACAGGGTGGAACAAGAGCTTAACCTGCCTGCTGAGTAACTCCTTTCAGTACCTATTTAAAAAATAGTAATTGCAAGACAACACAAAAAGCCTTGCCTCCATGAAGTTCTAGACTTCAGTGTTTATTTAGATCCATCACTATGAAAGCACTGATACTACATTTAAAATTGTATCCGCAGGATAAGTACTTTAAACTGTTCATTGAAAAAACATGGACATAATTGAAAAGTTAATTCCCTTTATTATGAAAGTCCAGGTAATGTCACAGTGAATTTTTGTGTGTGTAAAAGAGGAAATCTCTGCTATCTCTCATTCTTACAAGTTTAGGAAAAAGCTTATCTTGGAACTTAATGGTAATTTCATTTTTTTCTGGTAGACTAAAATAAATACAGAAATTAAAAAGACAAAATAGTACTTTACATTTTCTTACTCTAACTAAATTTACAGTGTACATCTAGCGTTTGACAATGATGGACAAGGCATATCATAATAAAAACGTTTCATAACATATGAGGTATTGCAAAGTTTCTTCTGTTATTGAGAGTGTTGTTTGCAGAGAAAAGCTGTATAGGAAAGGGTCTAGTGAATGTCTACTTAGAAACAATATTGCATTAGCCCTTAAGACCATTTAATCCAATTGGAAACTGAGCAATTAAAAAATGAGCTTAGATTATTGCACTTGCCTTTCACATGTTTTTGGATTTAGAGGAGCACCTTTCATTTAGAAAAAGGAAAAAAAGTTTCTTCTTTATTTTGGGAAGAAAAACATGAAATAGGAAAGAATATTTTGTATACAGTAAAATATTTATACTACTTCTCTGGTAATTTAATGCTGCTGTTATTACACTCTTTCCCTGATGACAGGAGAATTGCCTCAGGTTGGCTGATGGAATTCAGACAATGAGCCCCTGATCTTATGTCGGTCATTTGCTTTAAACACATTAAATAATAAAAGACAAAGAGAAGGATAAAAAAATTAAAGCTTTTTTGGGGGAGCCTTGAAGATGCTGATGTATGCATTTCTCTCTCCAGACAACAAGCACTGTTCATAAGCTGAGAGAGGAGCCAGAGTTCCACCTTCTTTGCTGTGGTCTTTCCCACACCTCACACACCCTCTGTGCAGAGCTTGCTTATCCCTGGTTATTTCCCCTGCTCTTTTTAACTCTGCAGGGTCCAGTCACTATCTTTCCCTAAAGGGTTATAGCTGTAGCTTCAGAAAATCCTTTTTAGTCAGCTCTTTTAATAATGAATCATAATGTTCATCCTTAATAAGCAATGAAGAGAAACCATTCACATGGGGCAACATTCATCTGCCAAAGAAGAAATACTGCAGACTACACCCCCTCAGCCCCTGATCCACTGGTATTAAGAGTGACAGCAAAACTCCCCACATCCGAGTCCTCACACCTCACCAAAATTATCTTGTTCTAAAAGCATGGGACTTGTGGAATTTGTATATTCTCATGAGTACTTCTGGGGCTTGGTGGGAAGCCTTTACAAAACAATCAACACCACTTTCTGATTTGCTCCATTTTAGTTATGTTTTGGTTTTTTAGAAATCTAAGTCTTATCTTTCTTTGGTTTTTTGGAGATGCTCACAATTTATCCCCCCAGCAGCCATACATCTGGTTTGGAAATATAAATATTTTTCAACTGTAGCCCCTTCCTGTGAGGATGTGAAAAATACCTGCTATGATACACAGCATGGTCACTTGTGAATCATATAGACAACAATTATACATACAACATATGTCTGCTAAGTGCAATGTCATACGCTACATTAGTGCTCAAGCATGTTGCAGTAGTAAGAACTGACCTAATTTCCAAGCTACTCACACAAAATCAAACAGTTATATCAAGCATTAGCATCTTATACACTGTCAGACTAGCCATGCTTTGCCTAGCTGCATGTTAATTTCAAAGCCAAACTATCAAACACTATGATGAAATTAGATAAATATTATAATGAATAAAACAGTTTATAAAACAAAGCCTACAGGGAAATTAGTATAATGTTTAAAATTTCATTGTACAATCCAGTTAAGATGTTCCAAGAACAAAGACTTTTCAGGTTGATGTAACCTATTTTTTTTCAGTTTAATGTATCCTATTTTTAACCAAAAAGTTGATTCAAGAGATTTTGTTTTCCAGCTACAAATGCCTCTAAAACAGCTTCAGTGGGGCACATGGCAGTAATGGTACTTCGCATGCTGAGAATAAAAGCCCTCCACATTATATAATCCCTAATAATTTTTTCAAACAGAAAATAATGATTTCCTAGGAAAGCACATTTTAAAACACTTTTAAAAGCACCTTCAAAACTGTGACCCTTAGTTTAAACAAATTATTTTTAAAAAATCAGAAAGTTTCACTGGTGCTGTCTGCACTGCCAGTCTTTAACTGATCCTATTGCCCTGTACAGCTTTTAGCAAAACGAGGTAATTTTTGTCCACCCACATATTGCTCCACTTACAAGTTGGTCCTAGTGGTATTGGATCTTCAGGTACTGCCTAGGGCTAGGTAACGCAAAGAACAGATAGCAGAGGGCTGCTCACAAAGGAACACGCCTTAGAAACAGACACCTTCCTCAACCCTGGAAGTTCAAAGCTTGATAAGACAAAGCAAATTGAAGCACAGATGATATCCACCGTCTCTTACTTCCTTTTTTACCCCTCTCACAGACCTTTATGGGCAAATACACACACTGAATAGAATACAGATGCACAATATTGATACCTTCAGGTACTCACAAGGGGTTTTAAAGGTAGCAGGTAAGGTAATTAATAGTAAAGTTGGGACTATTTCTAAATTAACTTTCCAGCGACAGCGACCGCAGCCCTCCAGGCAGGTGCTCAGCGGCAGACTCCGGTTCTCGAACGCAAGGCGGGCTCTCACCATACCTTAAGGAGTCTGACAGAGGGGAGGAAGGCGGCATGGCACAGCTTCCGGATGGTCCAGTTGAGTGGCCGGGGTGCCTCGGTCTGGTTCATGACTGTCCGCAAATCCCAGCAGGAGATCAGCCGCAGACCTGACAGCGCCTACCGCGGAAGCCGCCCTCCGGGGCGCGGGCATCCCACGCTCGGCTCGTCCCTCCCGCGATGCCGCAGGGTAGAGACCGGGCTCGGCTGGGCTGGGTTAGGATGAGCTGGGTTAGGATGGGCTGGGCTGGGCTGGGCGCGGGGGGGCAGCGGGAGCTGCCGAGCCGCCTGCATAGAGCAGCAGCCTCCTGCGCGGGGCCGGCAGTGGCCGTGCATACCAAACGCGGCCGGAGCGATGGAGGCGATCCGCCCGCGCGGGGCAGGAGGCTCCGGGCGCGGAGAGGGACACTCGCCAGGAATACCGGGATGCAGCACGAGCGGCCGCTCCCGCCCGCCTCCGGGAGCAGCAGGGCTGGCCAGACTCGCAGCTGAACCACCTGCCTCACTCATGCGCTTCCCTGGGCCAGAAGCAGGGCAGAAGGAAGCGAATTTAAATAAAGCAAGGGAGGGGTAGCTGCACTTTCTTTCCCAGAGCATTGCGAGGAGAGGGAAACCGGCATGAGGGGAGGTGGGGCCAAGGCTCAGACAACAGAGCGACTGCGGCGGGGGTGAAATAAATTCACTCTTCATTTACTGATACAATGGCCCTAGGAAGCGTTTAATTGATCTGGCACAGTATCGGTGTGCTAGTGGCAAGTGGCAGTGGTTAGAAGCTGTACTATAAAGTCATGAGTGCTAACATACACATTCTGGCAAAAAAATCCTCAGACAAAGCCAAACCAGTCCAGCCCATTTGAATATTACATATGTGCACTAAATAATTCTATCAAAGACATGAAAACACATGAAAGCAATACTGCTTGGGCAATTCAAGTATGGCAAAATATGTTTCCATTTGGGGCAATAAATGGCCTTCCCAGATAATGGAGATGTTCTTAATGGCAGGCAGCTCTCTGGCCAAAGTAGAAATGATTACATGAAGGAAGAGTTAGGAACTGTAAAATAAACATAAAGAAACCTTCTATAGAGCAATGGCAATTTTTCATGTTGCCAGTAATAACCAGGTTTTACTCAGATTATGGATGAAAACACCTTCTTTAACTTTACTGCTTCTCAGTAAAGTTCAAATCTCTCATAACTGAGGTTAGGAAATACACATTAAATTTACTTAGCTAGGATTCATCAACCTGCCATTTTCACATTTCCTTTTAATCCCCATAAAGCACATATATTTCACCTCTATTTATAATTTATTCTTAACATTGTGTCTACATTTATCAGTAAAGCTGAATAATTGTCCAAATGAGGTGCAAAGAGATGAAGACTACTGTTTCTTTTGAACATAGGCATACCAATCAGCTCCTCTTCACTGTAGCCTCTCAGGAATTGTATAAAGGTTCTCATTCAACATCAGTGTTGGATTCAAAATTATTCTGCCCAGAATATAAAGTCCAAGAACAAAGTGCAAAACTGACTGTGCACCAGAAGAGGTCACACTTGTTCCACCCCACTTACATGGCAAAGTTATAGACTCTCAAAGGTATAGGGACTACACCATGAGTTGTCTGTAGAATGGAGTGGGTAGGACACCAGGAGACATGATTTAGTGACAAAACTTGTGCAGATGTATTTATAGTTGTGACTGAGCAGCTAGTTAATATCATTATTTAAAGAAAATTATTAGTTTAAATGCCTCTTGCTTGAGTTCTGAATGCATTTCCTTTATGAAAGGAGGAAAAAACCCTTGCATTGTTAGTGAAATTAAACTTGAGTAAGTAAATATGATTATCTGCAACTGCTTTTCCAAGGCTATATAAAGGAGACAAAATTAAACAGGTAGAAAAAAATAATCCTGACTTAAAATTGCATGCACCATGGAAGATGTATAACATGGTAACTTTGTTCAGCTATAAAGGTAATCATATCCAATGATTAAGCTTTTGGTTTTAATAGTTAAAAGAAAGAAAAGAACTCAAATCAGAAACAAGAACTCAAGACCATGGCTTCCCCCTATCCCACACCCCCTCATGTAATGCTTAGAACTTTTTTCTACCTTTGAAGTCCAGGAAAGTGTTTCTTGGGAAGGTACCATACTCATCATTAGGTTTTCCCTTTCATGTCCACTTTGCATTAGGCATCTGCTATGAAACACCGTGTTCAGCCTGTGTGCTTGGCACAAAGAAGACAAGGAGTCATAGCATGCTGCCCTTCTTTTCAGTGAGTACAGTAATAACTCTCTGAAGATGCTAGAGAGCTAAACGCAATGAAGAAACATAACAGATAGCTTTAATAAACTAAAAATAGTGAGCCCAATGTATCTTCTAGCTTCCACAGAGCTTCCTGTCTTTGAGATGAGTTCTATCATTGCCTTCTTCTGCAAACAGGACCTTAGGGATGATAGTTGTTATATGCTGCAGTGTTTAATACACACCAATCCTATTCACATGTCTGGTTTTGTATCTTGCCTAGTCATTTGTACTTGCACAAAGTGAGTGCAAGATTATGAACTTCTGTCAGTGGCAGTACAGGATATTCTGATGTACAGGATATTATCATGAGATAGGAGCTTCACTTCCATCACAGAATCCTTGGGTGTCTTTGGGCAAACCATTTAAACTGCTTGTCCTTAAGGCCAAGCCTTAATTGATTTTATTTTTAATGTATGTTTCTTGCCTATAAGCAATACTGGAATGATTTTGAGGGTATTAAGTATAAATACGAGGAAACTGAAGCAAGGAGATTTCTTTGCATTCCCAACATGCCCCCACTTCTCTACCCCCATTTTTGGTAAGTATAGATGGTGAAGATTTGAAAAGTACAGAAGGAAATATTTAAAAGCTTCATTTTTCCCCCCAAGATTCTTACAATAATGATTAAAAATAGTAGTGAAATATTAGGAATATGACTGGGGCGGGGGGGTGTTGTGAGGTCTGGGGACTTTTTATCACTTCAGTAAAAAAAGTCAGAGTTTGAATCTCATATTTCTGTTGGATAAAGCAAGTTCTCAGATAAGCTCAGCTCCTACAATCTGAGGCCTATTAGGAGATGCAAAGATGTAGCAATCCCACTAGAATTTAAGACCTGCTTTGCTAGATTTAAGAGACAGAGCTGCCACTGTCATATTAAAACATTTTTTCCTTGAAGCATGCTCCCTGCACCATCAGTATTCACCTCTAGTTCCTTGTCTCTTGTGAAGAAGCACCTTTGGTACCACAGGAGAGACAAGCAAACAGAAGACGAAATCCATTGCTTCCTGCAACACAGAGAGACTTCTATTCTTCTTAAACCTATTGTTCATGGAAAGCATTTTTTTTTTGACCTGCTCTTTTTGGATTCTTGCAATCTAACATGACAATAATTCTACACTTAAAAAGCTCAGATACAGTAAAATTTAATACCTCTGGAAATGCTACAGAATGAAAAGTTTCTGAGAAACACATCAGCATCCAGACCACTCTTACCACATCAGTAATGTCCAACATTTTCAACCTGAGAGCAAAATTAAACAAAAAGGTATTAAACAAAAGCAAACCCCAACACTATTCTCTTATCCTGTCCAAGTAACATTTCCTTTATTAAATAAGAGATGCTGTGCAAATGAAAGGGCAGGACCAGTAAATGAGAGAGATGTATTGGTCAGCATAGTAGAAAATTTCTTCTATGTGGCCACTGCCTATCTGTGGAGAAACATCAGGCAGAAGAGTTTTCCCATGATATCACACCTGTTTTTTCCCATGTATATCATTGAGCAGAATCATAAAATCATAAAATCATAGAATAGTTTGGCTTGGAAGGGACTTTTAAAAGTAAGCTAGTGTAACATCCCTGTAATAAGAGGGACAACTTGAAATAAACTTGCTCAGAGTCCTGTCCAACCTGACTTTGAGTGTTTCCCAAGTTTAGAATTAAACCATCTCTCTGGCAACTTCTGCCAGTATTTTATACCCCCTAATTCTAAAAAACTTCTTCCTTATGTCTTGTATAGATCAATCTTCTTCAGTTTAAAAACCACTGCCCCTTTTCCCATCACAAGAGGTTGTGATAAAATGTCTGTCCCCATCTGTCCTATATGCACAGTCAGGTATGGGAGACTGTTGAGGGTCTCTCCAGATAGAGAAGGCTCTCCAGAGCCTTCTTTTTTTCAGGTTGAATAACAGCAACTCTCTCAGCCTTTCCTCACAGGAGATGTGCTCCAGCCTACTGATCATCTTTATGGCCCTCCTCTGTCCTGGTGACCCCCAGAGCTGGATGTAAGACTCCAGGTGTGGTCTCAAGAGAGTAGAGCAGATGGGCAGAATCCTCTCCCCGGCCGTCCTGGCCATGCTGCTTTGGATGCAGCCCAGGATACCACTGTTTTTCTTGGCTGTGACTGCCCAGGGCAGCCTCTTGCCCACCAGCACTACCAAGTCATTTTTTTGCAGGGATGCTCTTGATTTGCTCATCACCCAGCCTGCTTTGATTATGGGGCTTTCTCTGACCCCTGTGTAAGGCCTTGTGCTTGGCCTTCTTCAACCTCATGAGATTCCCATGACCCTACTTCTCAAACTTGTCCAGGTCCCTCTAGATGGCACCCTGTCCTTCAAGTGTGCCAACTGCACCACTCAGCTAGATGTCATTTGCAAACTCACTTAAGGTGCACTTGATCCTACTGTCCATGTCATTGATGAAGACCTAAAACAATACTGGTGCCACCACAGACCCCTGGAGAACAATTCTTGTACAGATGTTGGTCAAAAAAATTGACCATTACCCTCCAAATGTGACCATCCAGCCAACTCCTCAACCAAATAGTTCACCTATCAAATCCATATCTCTCAAATTTAGAGAGAAGGATTACGTGGGGACTATGTCAAAGGCCTCAATACAATATATGTGAGAAGAAAAACATTTTCACAGTGTAGCTAGAGAGCCATTTTGTCAAGGCTTCCTTGCTCTTGGACCAAAGGGTCCCAGTGGGATAGAAAATACCAGAAAAAATAGAGCTACCCTTGCATTTAGAAATAGAACTACCTTTGCAGTGGCCACCATGGGTCTACTATACAAACATGCTGATGTGGAGGTGCTAGTTCTTCATAGGACATTTTGGCCATCTCCTAGGTTTGTGGAGGAAATGGTAGGATGGCAATAGAAAAAGAAATAATTCAGAAGCTCTTGTTTCAAAGTCAGTGCTACCAAATCCTTACATTGGTATAGTAAAGAATCAAAATTCACCTTAGTATCCAGTCACTTTGCAGGGTTGTAAGCTAAAAAATTGAAAAGTACATCAATGAATAGTAGGCCACAATAATAACAATAATAAGGTATTTTTCAACATAGTTATATTGTAATTTATTTGTGTCCATTTCATGTGATTTCTTGCAAAAATCAGAGGATAGAAAGATAAGTTTATGTTATAAGGTTTGGGTAACATATACTTAATTTTGTGCCTGCCATAACTTCTTAGGGGACACAAATTTTATTGATGCTTAACTTAACTGATAATTAAATTATAAAATTAATCCACTGCTCCTACACCTTTTCTATTCATTGCATGCCTGAGGTGTTTTTTCTGCTTTTGTCTTTACCAAGATATTTCACAGGCTCATAATTCCCTCTTCCCCATACACAGACACACATACTAAAGTAATGTTTGTCTACTTATTCAATATTAATTAAATAACTTGCTATAGATTAAGACAATCCCATAGATGGTTTCAAGCACATATATAAACATTGTTGTATTTAGCCATAAATCATGTCTTCTGGCAAGTGACTGAAATGCCAAATTAAAGAGTATTCTTTCTTTTATCCCAAGTTTTATAGGGATGTGATGAATATTGAATATAATTATTTTATATGCCTACTACCTTGAGATTTCCTTTAACTGATCTGCATCTGGCTTTTGCCTGGAAAAGCACCTAGCTGGGCTACAATAAGAGATCTCAGAGGTATCACAGTGCACAGTACTGCAGGGAACCAGGGGAAGCAGACTTGTGAGAGAGCAGGTGAACTGGGCAGTGCAGCACACCCACTGTGCCCCTGTAAGAAGTATTTTTCTAGACACCCTGTTTGATTGTTCCCAGTTCCAAAATACACAAGTGGAGGAGTCTCAAAGTCACGCTATGGACTGAAAATGTAAGTTTGTACAGATTGGTCACAAGGAGCCTTCACCATTTTTTGTGGTTTGTGGTTTCTGCAGCTACTGATAATTTGCATCACTTTACCTTCAGTTGCTCTCTAAGTATCTGTAAATCTACCTACCCTTAAATATTGAAGCTGTACCTTTGAATGGTGTATTACACCAGAAATTCTGCTTTAATTACCGGCTGAAGCCTTTTAGAGTTTATCTTTGAAGGAGGTTAAGACACATAGGCATGTAACACTTATATTTTGGGACTAGAAATGTCCATGGTTGATTGTTATTTAGGTACAAATGTCACATTTTAAATTGCAATCTATCTTAGTTTAAACAGAATTTCAAGTGTAGGCAAGTTTTTCTTTAACCTCTGCAGCATATGACAGAAATAAGGATGCTCAAACATTTAGATTTATGTTTATGCTAAAAGTTGCTTTCCATCTTAGCCATCATGTTCTCATCTGCACTGTTTAACTTTGTGTAAATACTTTCTCAATTTTGACCTATAACATAATTTTCTTTATAATTTCCCATTCAGATATCAAATTTACTAAGTTATTTTGGTGGTGTGTTTTTTAGTCTTGATTATTTTGCTAGAGAAAATGCAGAAAAAATATGATACTTCATGAGATCAATTAATTCTGCTATGCCTTTCAATGAAGACCCTACAGAACAACTCTCTTGCACTTCTGCACTTCACTTGACTCAGACAGATGCAGTATGCAACAAGGGCAACTTCCTCACTTCAGCACAGGTTACTGCTGAACTGGAAAACAGTTTACTACCCTTTGAAAGTAGCAATTAATTACAAAATATCTCTAATGCATTATGCTATGGGGTTATAAAAAACTCTAAGATAACCAAATGATATTTTCCACAGGTACTGCATTTCTGCATACCTCACCCCCACAACTTCTACCCTCCTCCCAAAGGTGAAGAACCCTACTGCAGACACTGCATCCAATGATCAAACCTTCTGCAGCCACCTGGTTCAGATGCTTTGAGCACATTTAGTGTTTCATTACTGAGCCATCTGTTTTTCTGAGCATTCCCTTTCACTATATTTTTATGATCTTCAACATGCATCACTGTAGACAGCTAATCCTACATTGCCTTCAATACTTTCCTCAGCTACTCAGTTAGCTGTGTATCACTACTCATACTGGTTTGAGGAACCATTCTGGCCACCAAGCCCTTATGGTGAAGGGTCTCTCTCCGTAAATGGTTCAGTCACCAAAACTGAAAATACCACAGAGGGGCACCCTCACACTTGTGAGGAAACACAGCAGTGGCTGATAGCCCAGAAGAGACACAGCAAGCAGCATGACAGAAGCAGCTGCAAGGAAGATTGCCAAAGCAGTGTAACACAAACAGGTATAGCCCTAGCAAAAAACAGCAAAAGGACTCGCTAAAGAGCTAAAATTCTGCTTATTACACAGGTACTATGAATTAACTAATTGTATACTTTAACTTTCACTAGGAAATCCTTCACAGAAACTTCAGCCTCAATGAAAAAGTAAAGCTTGACTAGAGTTTTAAGTATTTTTTCTACACACATTTTGAGCAGCAATGTCTTCTACCAGGCAATGGGAGGAAAATTTATAGAGTTGGTGATCCTCTGCATCTCCTGAGAAATTTGTGATTTTCTTTCATGGAATAACACAAGAAATAGTGTAAGGCTGAGCTCCTAATGAAATTAAACAAATGAGGAATGACAAAATCTGGACAAAAATACTGCAACAAGCACTATTATTCAAAACCACACTTATTCTCTCAAATAGATACAAATTACTCCAGCGGTCTACTTTAAAATACACTTTCAAGCTGATAACTTTAATTTGGTCTATTTTCAGCACTTTGTGGATTTTGTTTTGCTTTATTTCTAAAGTCACATACCAAGTCTACATATATTCTTTCTATATCCTGGACTCACAAACACCTGCAATTTGACACCTACATGTCCCCTAGAACAATTATAGGCACATCTGGACAGCAACAAACTCTGGATGGTGTTTTCCATGTAGTCTGTTGCAATTATATATTTGTATACAGTGTCAGCATTGGGAAGAAACCAAAGCTTGGGGGCTTTTGGACTGGTCATTGATCAAAGCTGAAGGAAGAGTAGTTAATGCCTCTGGAGACATTAATCTAGTTTCCTAGTCAGAGGCAACAGATGGGTGGGTGACACAAAGAGTGCCAGATGAGAGAAACAGTAAAAAACACATCAGTTGTATCAAGTAAGTTGTAGTCTCAGCTTTCATTTGCCTAACAACTTCCTGAGGCTGATTTTCATTTTAAATCCCTTCTGTTGTTATAGGATTCAGACCCTTCTCCTGCTTAGATGTATAGTGTAGTTCCTTCCTCAAAAGAAACCACAGAAACTTAAACCATCAGAAACTAGATCTTCATTGCTACCTTTACACTGAATCACATTTGTTTCACAGTTTATAGCCAAATTAAATCAGTCCATTTGAAAAGCCATCACTCATACACCAAAAAATCTGCCTAAAAAGTGTTAATTTTAATATAAATTTTTAGGTTGGTTGTGAAGCCCCATACTAAGCGAATAGCAACAATAATCTCTTAAACCAGACAGCAGAGTCAAACTAGAACATAAAACTGCACTGCAGAAGAATTTTTTTTTTTTTTTTTTTTTAGTACAGCACAACTATAGTACTATATTTTTTTAAGTGTCACTCAGTTATGCAACTGGTCTTTGCAATAGTCTTTAATTGAGCATTGTCTAACACTGCATTGTGTTCATGGCTCCCCTATCACTACTATAAAATTCTAGCCACTCACATCAATACCTATTGGACAGATTCCACTGGCAATATAAAGCTGCTGGAAGGCTTTTTTGGAGGAGTTTTTTTTTCCCTACCTAGCAAGACTTTGTCAAGTCAATGTCCCCGTTGTAGACTGTTCTATAACATTCAACAGGCACAACATGTTTGTTATTTTTAAAGTGCCCTGATACTTGAGTCCCATAATTCATACTTCACTAATTCTACTGATACTTACACAACCTTATAAATAAGATTTTCAAATCACATGCCAAGACAACACATGCATATTGTATTTTAGGCTCTTCAGTACTAGAATCTAAAAAATAAATTTGAGAAACAGCAATTTCCTAATGTAGTAATGCCATATTCTATCAATCAATGGTTATCCTGCCAGCCTTAACCCATAACAGATTCTTTTCAGGATTGTGGAATTTCACCCACTCTTTCATATTTTTAGCACTTTCTATATACTAGGTCAGAAATTTCAGCTTTGTGATTTATGGTTTAGTCCAGAAGGCAAACGAACAGATTCTTCCTCTGCTGTTGGCACTAAAACTGATGCTTCTATTATGTTAAGTATAAAGTACCTGTTATATTGAGGACACAAGTAATTTTTCAGATTTATAACAAAGACTTTCTGATTCATCTATGGCTATGATTTATATATCATTTCAATACAGAAGTTAAGCTAGTTTAGAAGAGAAGAATCTGAAAACTGTTGAAACTGGACAGACATACGCAAATTAGAAGTTCTTAGGAGAAAAACCTCCTGGAAAATAATAATAAACACGTGTTTTTAACAACATCTTTGATAACCATTTTTTAAAATTATTTGATGTCTAGTATAATATTCCAAGAAGTCAGTACTTGGGATTATATTTTCATACGTGGAATTTTTAGGAATATTTTAGTTAAGTATTTCTGTGGAAAGAACTGCACAAATGCTAAATACAATCTGTTTTTCTACCAAATTTCATGCAACAAGCCAGAGATATGAACATTTATGCACTCTTGGAAAAATTGTGACATTTTAGATAATTCATAATATTTTGTATTTATTCTATGCAAATCCTCCATTTATCCTCTTTAATGGCTTGTGGGTTTTTGGGTTTGTTTTTTTTTTTTTTAGCTTTTTTTGTGGGGGTGTTTTTTTTTACTTTATATTAATATACACAGATATATTCAGACCTCTGAACTAGCATTACCTCTATTTTCTGTTTTATCAAAATCTACAGACAAAATGTGTTAAAATAATAATTTGTTTAGTACACTTTTATGACTATGAATTGCTCCCAGCAATCTATTTTTCCTTTATAAATTATTGTTTTCTTTTCTCATTTTTTTATCACAGGCTTATAACTTTGTGTTTTACAATTACAAGTAACATAAAATTATGTATGAGGGCATTGCCTCTTGCACTACTGATGCAGCAGAGTAGAGGAAGCAAAATGGAAGATGGAATACCAGAAGGTATCTCCTGACTTGGAAGTTCCATTAATTATTTCGGTTATCCAGCCATATGTCATAATTAGTGTATTTATTTTAACTAATGTGAGACAAAAATGGCAGCTGAATGTTGTTCAGTCTTGAAAGCGCTGCTTAACCCTGTGCTAGATTAAAAACTCTAACTTTCTAACTGCTGGTAAGCAATATATAAATTCCACTTCAGGCATACTAGGTACAAAGTGGGGCTAACACAGGTGAAAAAAAGCCCAGGGTCCTTATCACCCATTTTGACATTCACATAAACCTTCTTGTTAAAAAATATGTTGAGATAATGAAGAGGAAGAAACAGAAATGTATTCAAGTGCAATCAGAATAAACAATAATGGCCCTGTTTATATATTACATCATTTTTTTCTTTTTTGAAAATTATACTAAAAATAAATTGTCAGACTTGTAACATATTTATAAAGAAAGCTTTCTTATGTGTGTATCCATGACAACCTAGATTTATATTTTGAGCTCTAGAAAGTTGTTACAGCACAGCTCACATAAATTACTTTGAAGAATATAGCAAGATAAGATGGTTTGCTACCTGAGGTGTTTTATTTGGCATAATATATAATATTTTGACTATACAGAAGCATAAAGGAAAACAAAAGTATTATGTAGTGGTTTGAAGCCAGTCTTGACATTAATTAAACCTATTTTCAATACAAGGAAAATGTATAAGCACTTTATGACAAAGAAAACTGAAAAAAAAATCACTGAAAACTTAGTAATTTAATATTAGCATATCATAATTAGGAAAGCAAAGAAAGAGAACAGAAATGTGAAGCATACATTGCCTGAAATAAACAAAACTTGTATTTACACTAGTAAGCCTCCTATTGTGGTTCCATCTGGCTGCTTTGGGCACACAAAAACTGTTTTTTCCTCTCTTACCTTGGGAAAGGAACGTGCTTTCACTAGTCTAAGCATTACTAAAATTGCATTTCTGCTATATATTTTCTTTTTGCATTTGACTTGAGAGTCATAGTATATTATTTATATAATAGATTAGCACAGTAGGCAATTCCCAAGTACAGCATGGAAACAATAGGAATATATTTAATGAAATTTTACCAAAACATCAGTGACTTACCTAGCATTTTGCTGTCAAATAAATGCATTACCTACTTTGGAAAGAGACTTTGAGGGAAGAGAGATACAGTCACTTTAATAACTGTTCAGTTCAACTGTTCACTGAAGAATTCAAGTGGTGTTAACAACTACATCCTCTATGACCTTTTTTTCTGAGCAGAGCCTACTGCTTTGGAAGGCAAGCCAAAAAAAGCAGAGAAGTTTGTAAAAGAGCCCTTCCATGATCTAACTGCTAAGGAAAACAGTTCTTGACCTCAGAGATGCAATCATTGGGTGACAAACCACCAGGCAGCATGGCACTGTGTGAATTCCTTATTTCTAAACCCACACCAGCATCTTGGAAGCTCTGGTTATAGGGGATCTCCAGTAGGGAGATATCTAGCTGAGGGCTACCCAACAAGATTAAAGTGAAATTCAACACCTCCATAAAATGCAACAGCACAAGTTTCTTCTGAAAGCCCATGACCGCAGCCCAGCCATTATCTGCATCTTGTGAATTCTTATGGTGATATACCCTGAGATTAGCTCAGTTGGTTAAAGCGTAATGCTAAAACCACCAAGGTTAATCCCTCTACAGACCATTCTCATAAGAGGTAGACCTGATGAACCTTGTGGGTCCCTTCCAACGTGGAACATTCTGCAATTCTGTGACAGAAAAATAACAGAAATTAAGCTGATATGGGCATGGCACACGTTTTGCAGCAGCTGTTCCTGAGGGAGAGCCAGCAAGTGAGAGGGATGCTTACCCTGCATGTATCCCCAGATGGTCAGTTGTGGTCTTCTCTGGCCTGTTGTCTCCTCCCTAACTTCCTGAGAGATGGGAATGATTATGACTCCATTTTCTTGCCTGGAACAACTGCTTATATGTGCAACATAATAGTCCTGAGGGTCAGAACGTTTGCTCTTTTTTCTTAACTGTATTAGGGCAACTTGAGGGTTAATTTTCTACATAAGCCAAATCTAGTTGTAGTCACTTGTATAAATATTTTTGGGCAGAGTTCATGCAATTTAGAAATACCACCAGAGCCTTAGGTAGTCAAAGATAATACTTTTATGGGAAGGGTTTCATAACAAAATAACATTATAAACATATAAACCTTTCACTCAAATTCCTTTTCTTTCATATTACAGAACGTTATTCTCTACAGTGTAATATTATGTTTTATGTAATGAAATGTCACTTATACCAAAAACTTTCCAACTGAAATCTTCCAACCTAACTAATACAGTAAAAATTTGAGTCTGCCTTCAGTTTATTTCAGTTCTCCATGAAAAGCAGAAAATGTGCAGTAAAATGAAATGCCTTAATCAAGAACTACCAGCATGAAAAATATCTTCTGATATTTTGTTACAATAATGTGCCAATAAGTAAGATCCCATGATATGTAACAGAAGGTACTTGAGAGATTGATTTACCAGAAAATGACATTATATTTTGACTAGAAATCTTGGGAATGCAGCTACTTTATATATGTACAAGATGACCTCAAGTCCGATGTCCAGTGCTGCCCCATAACGACTGAAGCAGACACCTGTGCCTATAGAGAAAAGTTCATCCTTTTTAAAAAGACTGTAAAAAAAAACATATAGAGAGGCATCACAAAGGCCATATTTGAACATAAATGTATTTGAATTTGTTTTTAGTCAGCGACAGTCAAGTAGTAAGTAAATTTACAGTGTGAAAAAGGTTACACATTGCTGTATGTTTGGCAGTTTTAGAACACTGTAATTCAACTTCCTTTCTTCATATTCTTAATGGTAGTTTTATCATAACTGATTAAACAATCTATTCCTCTGATAGCCAGTAGTTTTCCATGGAAATTAATTTGTGGCCCATTAAATATATTACCTAACATATGCCCATCAACCAGCACAATTAATGTATAAGGTCTTTATGCAGACAGCAATGACTCAAGGGCCATCATGTAAAAATACTTATGAGAGTTAAAAGGTAGAACAGATGCCATGCCATGCAAGTGTGATGCTACATAAAATTCTGTAAAATTTAAATGCATTAATTGAAATTATCAAGCTAGCTTATTTGATGTGTTTCCTCTGGTGTTGATTAAAGAGTATCAAGCAATTACACATTAAAAACTGGAAAATCAGTATTTTGTACCAGTATCAAAATACTAAGAAGTTACAGCTATATCTTTTGTCTATAGTTGTCATCTACACTTTGCACTGTTTCAATGATAAGAAAAAAATACCTTGAAAGTTACAGTTTTTCAAAGACCTCTTTGAAATATTGTCCCTGTCTAATAGTTTTTACGAAGCAGCCTTGAACAATGCCACATGATAAGAGCTGGTCATAATGAAATGTAAAATAGAATTAAGTGCTATTAGTACAAATTTCAGAGCCCAATTTTCTGCTTTGGTGCTGCTTTTCCCTGTTCCTCTCAGTTAGAAAAGCCAACTTAGTGAAGTTACATCTGGCTGTACTTGAAATAGTTGCTTAGTTACCCCTAATCAACTCCAATTAAAGAAGGAAGAAGACCTTCTTCAAACAACACTATGGGAAAATGACTGGGGGTTTGAAAATGATGGGAGAAAATACAGTTGCTACTGCCAGGTGAAATGCAGTCAGCATACCCAGCCTCTCAGACACAATACAATCTATGGGGTCTAAATTCAGGATGGAGTGACACAGCCAGGTTCTGTCAAAACTCTTGAGAAGAGGGAACTCAGTGTCCTCCCCAGCTGATAACCCTCCTAGCAGCTTAAAACCAGGAGAGAGAAAGGGAGATGTCCTGCTCTTGTGTCAGCAGCTGTGGTGAAAGTCACTGACACAGGTCCCCACCCCCAGGTTATCTCAGGTGCTACCCTGAGATATCTGCCCTCAGAGTACAACCACCCCTCACTAAGATGTTTGACAGCCAGCAGTGGGTAAAGATGTGGAGATGCAGGAGGAGGAGTGACCCTGAACCACGCCCTGACCCCTGAAGTGCTCAGTGAAGGGTCCCCACAGCAGGATGCTGACAGACTGGTCAGGCAAAGGGCCGAGGCTTTCCTGGGGCCCTGACAGGTGATCACATACTGAGGGTTTGAGCAAATCTCCCGTTTATACGTGACAGTAGCACTGCATATATTAACTTTTATTTTTTAGCATTAAAGATGACTTTCAAGAAATAACATAGAATATTGCTAAAACATACAACTGCTTTTGAAGAATCAATAAGCATACATTTCAATATATGGGGGAACAATATGAAACTAATATATATAGACAGGCTTGACAAACATAAAAACTTTAAATGCAATAGCTTAATTTTTTAAAGAAAAATCCATATGTCTGATCAACGGGTCAAGTTTTTTGATAATTTTTCCAGTCAATAACAATAAAAAAGAACTTCACATTTTTTTGCCTTTTTACAAGGGCATGTTGTGATAGAACAAGGGCAAATGGTTTTAAACTAATTGAAGATAGATTTAGATAAGACTAAATACTTGAAGATAAACATGCACTCCTTGGCTCACAGAAATAGTATCTGAGTCCTGGAGTAGTTTGCCTCCTACCTCCTGTCTCTTGCCATTGCAGCACCATAAGCTCTAAGATGAGATAGAATCAGATGCATTCACACAAATGAAGGCCTGGTTGTTCTTATTTTGCAAACTAAACCCATGTTTTGCAACTGGTAGACATTACAAAAAGTCCATTTTGACTCTTGAAGTGTTTTGCATAGGAAAAATTTTGGGTTTGGTTTGATTTGGTTTGGATTTCAGCAACTCTAGGTATTTAAAAAGTGTGTTTAGAAAAACAAGAATGGTCTAATTTTTGACGGTGGCACTTTACTGACTGTAAACTTATATTCATACAAGCTTTTCATCCTGAAAATTAACAAAGGTCAGCAATTTCAAATTTAAATTTTTTAAATGTCCTAATGATCTAATGTCCTCCCTCTTTAAACTATGGACTTGTCCATAGGATATTAATGACTGCCTCGCATAGCAGCTGCATGTCACAGATAGGGAAAGGAAATTAATCCACTAAATAAATTATTTTCCATAATCCTTATACTTGGAATGTAAACAGCATGCAAAGATTCACTCAAGACAGGAATGGTGACAGTAGAAACACAAGAGATTGCTGTGAAATATATAAGTAACCACACAGTAGAACTTCTACTTATGCCTCCCACATGAGGTCCATATACCTTCTCCTGGAGTACCTTGATTAAAAAAGGATCATTGCAGACATACTAAGAGCTTTCATAGGTTTCAATAGCAGAGATTGCTATGGTTTATTAAATAGCAATCAGGTAATAAAGGCCAGGAGGATTATATGCTTTGACTTTTTTGAGGAGAGAAATCAGGATAAATAAATCTAAGTGGAAGCCTGCAAGCCTACCATTAAAATTAAGCACTAATTTAATCAATATGTAGTGAAAAATAATATTGACAATTTTATTCTCATCAGGGCCCTAGCTAACTTTTTATAATTGTAGATCTTCTTCAAGTAGTTACTAAGGGTGATTTCAAAAAAGTGGTGGTTTGCCTTATATATTTTGTATATATATATGTATTTAATGTTTTCAAAGAGGTAAAAGGTATTCATACTGAAAGAGCTACCTAAGAATTAACCAGTTATGAAATTACCTTTGGACTCTGCAGCTTCTTGGGAGTTACAGACTGGTTCTGGTGTATAAACTGTGCCTCTAATCAGCAAATGTCATTCCCATACCATTGCCTGTGCCAGTACAGCCTGTCTGGCACAGCTGCCAGACCACGTACTTTCAAGGACCAGTGTGAGCACTCTGTGCCTGCTCACAAGATGCTTCACCCACTATAATCCTGCAGGCTTGATTCAAAACTCCATTCTAGCTCTAGATTGTATTCTACAAGTAAGGACTTAATTGCTGAGAAACTCATGGATGTGAGGAAGAGTATGAATCTTACATTAATAAGAAGTGATCACTAGTAGCAGCACAAAGGTTGGTAAATCAGTGTACATGGATGAGCTAGCTTTGCTGTATTGCAGTGCACAAGGATGGGAGCATATGGAGCAAAGTCAGATTCCAGTGTGAGCCTGCTGTTCAGGAAAAATCACAGAACCAGAAGAAACATGTATTTATTGTTTCATGAACAAGGAACCTAGGAATGTGCTAAAAGTGGAATTCTGAGCTAACTTAAATTTCCCCAAATACTACTTATTTAGCTTAGTGGATTGCTGGTATCTAAGTAGAGGAAATTAATTGTCACCTGAAATATATTTTTTTAAGATTTAGAATTTAAATTATTAGGACCGAGAAAAATTATGGTTGTAACATTAATTCTTTCTCTGTAAAATTCTTTTCTCTGCTTCCTTAAGCAAAGTAACAATTTTTTTTAAATCTACCATCTTATTTTTATCTTACCAAGATAGGAAAAGTGATTGTGACTTTTTTTTAGGGAAATCAGTGTGTTTAGGAGGTCGAGAAATGTGGTAACAGAAGATGAGTGGGTCTACCTCCAATTAGATTCAGTCCTTATGAAAACAAAGTCTAAGGCTGAAGCAGAATGATACAGGAAGCCTAAAAGACAAAAAACTATCCTCAGTAGCACACAAGACATTATTCAAAACAGTTGATAGTGAAAAGCTTTCAAAAGGCAGCAAAAGTATACTTTGATTTCCTTGATGAGGAGAAAAAAAGCAAAAAACTCTATTAGAGTAAAGCTGAGAAAAGTCTGTATGGCACTAAGGGATGAAAGAGGATATAAGAAATAAGAGTGTATAAAAAGCCAAAAAAAGAGGGGGCTTTAAAAAGCCAAACTCATGTCTGAGGAAGGCTAATGGGAAGGATTATAAACTCTGGCAGGTTAAAAACACAAGGCAGCAAAAAGAGAATCTGAGAAGCACTTGCAGACAGTGTAAATAAATAAATAATTAAATAAATAAACTTATTTAAAGACTTTAAGGAGAAGTATTTTTTTTTTATTTTTTCCCCCAGTTTTTCTGAAATAACTTCTTTTTCTCATAATTCCAATCAGCTGCCATATATCTAAGACAAATTGTCCAATTAATTAATGTTGCACTATGTTCATTGACGGAAGCTATTTAAATGATAAAAATAATATGTTTGTGCTGAATAATCAGCTTGACTCTGCACTCTTTTCCAGCTCTTATCTTGAGCAGGCATCTTTGAGTAATACCAGTGTGAACACATATTCTACCAGCTCTACAACATTCTGAGATTACTGCGATAGAGTACACATCAAATTTAAAGGATGACAACTGAAAAGTAGGAATTTTCCATGAAATCACAGATAGGCATTGTAGACTGCGTGGGCACCACATTGATGTGCACACAGATATGAGGAGCATAAGAACAGAAAGACAGTGAGACCAAAATATCCTACATGTGCTAAAGGCAGTGCCTATGGAAGAATGTAATAGGGCAAATACACTTACAATGGTGAGGGGTGATTGTGTCCTAGAACCCTTACATTTACAGCTTCTTGGATTTGAGATGGTGTCTTCTTAGCAACCCTGAAGGTGGCTTCTGTTCTGTGAACACTATCCAGTCGGCAACTAAACTCATTTAACCTTCCTGTATCAGCAGCACCCTTCAGAACAGATTCCTGAAAATACACATGCAATCCCAAAGGGTCAGGGATCAGTTTTGTGGAGGCACTTAAAAACCCTTTCTATGATGTTTAACAGGTTTCAATGAATAAGTTAGAACTTTGTAAAAAATGGGAAGAACTGGCAAAGAAGAGGAAATTATACTTTTTTTTTAATACTAATAGAGAGATCTTTATATTAAATACTGTGCAGGATATGTATATTAACATCTAGCATCACTAACATTTTAAAAGGTTATTTTAAGCTAAACCTGGAACAAAACACTTCAGAAATAATAATTATGAAATTCTAGGGAAAAGGAAATTCTTCAGAAGAAACTTCTTTCTTTAAATACAAATAAGAAGAGTTTACAGCAGCTTAGCCTTCATCCCGCTGCTGATTACACGATTTCAGAACAACAACAAAAGGATGATAACCAAAGGCCAACACTAAAGCTTATTGAAGCTGGATGATTACTCCCTTCAATTTCAATAGGCATTAGAAAATATTTAGGAGGTGCAACACAGCTCAGAACATCTGTAATTACATATCCCTCTATAGTTGCAGTTTGGACAGAAAGCAAATTTTCAGTTTGGCCAGGTCACCTTCAGCAACTTATTTTGATGAGTGAACAGTATAATAATTAACTATCTAATGTATGTGCCATATACCCCATTTCTTTTGGGAGTTATGATTTACAGATATCATGTCCAACAACATAACACCATTTCTATGTGTAAGGCCTTTCTCTCCTTGGTCAAACACCTAGCATAGCACTGATTTGTTAAAAATATAATGCAAAATCTCTCATTATTAACAGAATGTAAATTAGAATTTGTATGGAAGAGTCTGAAAGAAGCCTGCTAACATGTGAATATTCACATCCAATCTTAATAGTAAAATGGTGGCTTTTAAAGCTTCTTCGGATCAGAGAGTGCAATTCATATTGCATCATGAAAAAATTTTTAAAAGTTCAGAAAATGGGAATACTTCTCATACAGGAGAAGGATGCAGAAGTGTTCTGGTGCTACCTGGGTGGATTTTAAGAGGGTGATGCATAAAACAGAACTGCTTTATACACCACTACTTAGGAGACTGTTTCCTCCTCCATGACATATTACCATGAGACATTCAGTTTGCAGGAACCTTTGTATTCCTCTCCCACTTCATGAAGAGAGCTGCTGGCATTGTACAATACAAAGCACTCTTTGCTTAGACAACAGAAACATACTTCACCAAAACAGACTGGAACTTTTGGCTCACTGAGTCAAAGGTGAAATACTCCATAAACTAAATGAGCTTTTCATAGCTCAGGAAGAGTCCTGAGCTATGAGAAGCTCATTTAGTTTATGGAGTATTTCACCTTCCTGAGTATCTTTGTCACTGGCCATCCAGATGTTCTGAAGTTGCATTAATGCTCAGATGACTAAAACACTTGAAGATGCCTTGTAAGCCTGTATTAAAGGACTTGAAACCTTAAGTCTCCAGGTTATTTATTACCTGACCTGTGGTAAGGTAACAAGCAAACTACTTCAGCAAGACAAATTTTTTTGGTAAAAACTTTATGGTGTCCAGACTGATGCTGATGGTATTTACTTGTGTGTGTGTGTTTGTGTGTGCGTGTACAGATTGCCTTAGCTACATAACAATAAATATATTATACAGCACTGAATGAAAGTGATGCCATAGGACAACCCCAAACTGCTGCACTATTCTACAGCTTCTCTTCATCTCCTTCCTCCTAGCTCAGCATGGACAGGGTGAAAAGAAAGAGAGACACAGCAGACACCTTTGGTCTATAACAAACAAGAGTGAACCAAGAAAAATGTTCTCCTGCATAATTCTTTACCTCACATTGGTGTTTTCACAGAATTACAGAACCACAGAACATCTCAAGTTGGAAGGGACTTGTAAGATTCATTAAGTAAAACTCTCCATTACTCATAAGACTACTTAAATCTAAACCATATGAGTAATATCATCCAGGACACTCCTAATTCACTGTTTCTATTAGATTAGTATTTATTACTGGAGAAAAACTGGAGTTGCACTAGCATAAAAATAGTTTTATTCATATGAATATAACCTCCATGATGGAAGAAACTTATTGTGTATACACCATACAAGTTTTACAAGAGCAAAAACTAGAAAGACTGAGAGAGAGTTTACTGCCTCTGTATGTATTTTGAGATAAATGGTACATTATATATATATATGCATATATATATACTTTATATCCATTAAAACAAAACAAATGTCATTAGGAAGTTTGATTTTTTGAAACATGCATGTGTGCCAATCATGTTTTACTGATTCATGCTAATCAGTGTTATGGACAACGTACAAGGACTGCAGAAACACTTGTCAGTCTTAAACATTTCACTGTCCAAGAGTAGTATTTTCAACATTCCGTACACTCACATAAAAGACTTCATTTTTTCTGTAGCAAATGTAGGCATGCAAATAAAATTAATGGAAGATGTTTGAAAGTGCAGTAACACTTGAAAAGAGAGCATAGTCTTAATTGTCTAGGCTGAGTTTTAAAATAGAAAAAAATGGTGTATAGATTCTATGGCAGTTAACACCATAGAAACTGATCCCTTTGATCCTTGAAGGCACAGTTGGACACTGTATCTGCAACCTTGCTAAATGGATTACCCCCATTAGAATCCTCTGCTCCCAAACACGGGAGCAGGAGAGTTGAGGAGCAGTGAGTGGCAGGATTTTCTAACCCACTGGAGAGACCAGCATACACTGGATATTACTTATGAAGTATTAATTAGTATTTTCATATGCAAAAAATGAGAAAAGCTTCATTGTATTCTTCTATTCACATGCATTATTTTTCTAGAAAAATATTCTGTTTACCAAACAATGCACAGAAAAGTGATGAACATAAATACAGTACAGGTAATAGGGAAACTAAGCAGATTATACTAGACTGACATCTGAAAGGTTTCAGGCAATGAAAATGTGTACAAAAGGAATTGTATTTGAGAAAATCATATTGCTGGGAATCTACCACTTCAGATCTACATTATCTTGAATCCATACTGTATCACATTTCTGCTCTAAATCTGTAATTAGCAAGCCACTTTCTCTCCCTTGTGCATTTGTAGCCGTGCTCTCAACAAGAGTTGTCAAAGTAAGTGGATCAAAATATTTTTTTTGAAAAAAGGAAAGCAACAAGCTGCATGTAAGCCTCACCACTCCATCATTTCCTTTATGCTGGTCATCTGAAACACATAACAAAATTTTTTTCTTATTCTTTGTTGAAAGCCTAGCCTACTTCAGGCATATGACACAAAAATGAAGCATAAACAAATGCGTGTAGGCTCACCCCTTTTTTTTTTAATTTTCATTTCTGCTTATTAACAAAAAATATATTTGCATTTTAAAGCAACAGAATTCTGTTTGGAGTCTACTGTATTATTTTTCTTTTAGTTTCTTTTGTTTTGTTTTGTTTGGGGTTTTTGTTTGGTGTTTTTTTTTGGCTGTTTTTTTTTTTTGTTTTAGTTTGTTTTGATTTTTTTCTGTTGTTGGTTTTTGTTCTTTGTGTTTTTTGTGGGTTTTTTTTTAGGTGTGTAGTGTTTTTTGTTTTGGTTTTGTTTTTTTAGAATTTTTTTTGGTTTTTTGGTTGGGTTTTTTTTGGGGGGGTTTTTTGTGGTTTTTTGGGGTTTTTTTTTGTTTTGTTTTTTGTTTTTTTGTTTTTTTTGTAGTGCTATGCTGATTGTAGCTGGGATACAATTAATTCTCTCCACAGCAGCTAATATATGGATCTGTGTTATTTGTGTTTGAGATTTTTGCTGGAGACAGTATTGATAATAGAAGGATGTTTTAGTTACAGCTGAACAGTGCTTGCTTTTATGCCCCTCACCTCCACACTTGTGAGTGGACTGGCTGTGCACAAGAAGTTTGGAGGGGACACTGCTGGGACAGCTTACCTGCACTGACCACAGGGATATTCCAGACCATATGGCATCATGCTCAGTGTCTAAAGGTGAGGGAAGGAGGAGATGTTTTCAGCGTTGGCACTTGTCCTCCCAAGCCACTTCTATGCATGATGGAACTCTGTTTTCCTAGGGACAGCTGAACAACTGTCTGCCCACGGAAAGTGGTGAATGAATTCCTTATTTTGCTTTGCTTGCATGCATAGCTTCATCTTTGCCTATTAAACTGCCTTTTATCTCAAGACATGAGTTTTCCTACTTTCACACTTCTGATTGTCTTCCATGTCCCACTGGGGAAGACTAAGCGAGGGGCTGGCCGGTGTTGAACCATGACAGGTGCCTAAATTGAAGGGAACAAAATAATTTAGAAACACAAAAGTGAAACTGAAATTTCAGAGTACTCCTCTTCACTTTCTCTCTTAATCACTGGGACTTAGATGGCAAACAGTATATATAATAACACAGACAAGGAAATGTACAGAATTAGAAGGGAAAACCATTTGATTTTTATTGCCTCAAATTTTATAATAAAGGAGTCTGAGAGAATTTCCAAATGTAATTTATAATACCATTTTATTCTAAAAGAATGGTTTACTTAATTTGTGTAACAGATGTCTTTGACAGACATCTATGTAGACTTTGTCCATACAGATTATCTGCAGCTATACAGAAATACAACTTGTTCCAGAGAGGTGTGAAGAAAGCAACACTCAACAAAGTTCAGAGGAACTTCCTCCCTATAAGGAAAATCTTTCTATTTCTAGTCTGTTTCTAGTCCAGCTAGCATTTTGTTTGAAGGCCATTTCTTATTTTGTCAGGTCTAGATGGTTTATATTTCCTTTAAATTTTTAAAGAAGAATCTAGCTGAAAGCAGTTAATAATTAATATGTTTAACTTTATTTTCTTTGGAGATAGATTTCCATGGCTGACTTAAACAGTGTCACCCTTCTGGCTCTTGACACACCCAAACTACTGTGAAAAATAAAAGATATGTAAAAACTTACTGCAAGCACCCATACACAAGAGCATTCAGTCCTCAGGGTATAGCCAAGTATTTACTTAGGGTCTTTCAGTTGCTGAGTCCTACGGAACAATATCTCTACCCTAATTACAAAAACTGCTCATGAGTTTTTAGAATATATGGATGACTAAAAGGATTGATAGAAGATATTTTTTGGCACAAAGTCTGTTATAAAAAGGGTTACTTTATTTTCTGAAGAAAAAAATCCTCAAGAAACGCATTAATCACTTTTTAATTCTTTAGTGAAAAGAAGAATCTGACAAAAAAGCAAAAGTCCCACTGTAATAACTTCTGTCTTTTTCCCCCACAGAAAAGTAGGACCTCGTTAGCTTTATTGTTTAAAATAAAATCAGTACAAAGTACCTTACTGCTGCCTTTGTTCCCAGATAACACGTGGGAAGGCATATTCCTGAAAGGAGTAAGAACTTTCATTAGACATGAGCAGGTTACATAAGAGAAATAAACCTGAACCAGACATCTTGATTTTTCTCTACAGTCTTTGAGAAGTTTAACTTTTTACTTTAATTAGTTACACATCACCAATACTGGCTCAAACTAGAACCCAAATATTAACTTGAGAAGTCAGGGAACATTGCACTGCCCACACATTCTGTGGATGAAGTCTACATAAAGGAAAAAGAGATTTCTTTATGCAATGAAAGATTTACCAGTTGACATCAGTGAACAAAAGGCAGGCACTGAAGGATTTTATCAGCCATCCTGGCAAGACACTCAGTGTTTTGCCAAGACTGTGCTTACCACTAAGTACAAGTCACTGTCTCAGCTTTTAATGGTACAGTAGGCAGACATCAGAGCTATCATATTATGTAGGTGTATGTGTCCCACATAAGCACAACAAAAATACCCCACTGCAATATTCATGCATTGGACACTATCTGCATCAAAATGGTGGGATAGAAATATGACCGGAGTGTGTGTACAAGTGCTTTTCCTTGCGGCATTTTGCCAGCTCTCTGCCAACCTCAGCAAGGCAGCTCCAATCCATCTCAAGCATTGCATGCATTCCCTGAAAGTTAGGGAAGACCATGGTACAGTGAGTCAGAAAACCAAACTAAAGTCTGGAAGATAATGGAGCCTGGAATAATAGTAACAGTGCTCTAGAGAAATCCATGCTTCTGTTTTTAAGGACGAGTGCATTTAGCTGTTTTATGTTTTTGCTTTAGTGTTGTGAACATAACTTTTACAATAAGCTGCTTACACTTAAACATTATACGTTGATTGCCTTGTAATAATATGACAAGATTGTAATTTCTACAATTAGATTTTTAAAGATGTCTTCTTCTCTGTCTTCTTTTATAAATTAAATCTGAATTCACAAGAGGAGAAAATGAACGATGAGCCAGTAACTCAAAATGACTTTACTTCTGCAACTGTGAGCATTTCTGTTTCATTCCAGCTAGAAATAACATTTTCTTGTCTGTTCTGAAAATCTTTATAATGTGTTTTCCAAACTCTTTTCAGTAAAAGATGTAGGTACTACTTATTACTACATACTCCTTACAAAGTAGTAAGTCAAAAGCACATAAAGCTCTCTGATGCTCATCTCAAGAGCTCTTTGCAGTTATGCTTTCTATTCCCTCTGCACGCTTACTTTGCTCCATATGCCTTTTATGAAGTTATAGGACTTAATGCTCGAATTATTGTGGAATATCTTTTGTCAAGTTGGCTGCAAAGAAGGCTCTACTCTCTACTTTCCCCAGTGAAAACAGAACTCAAAGCCCAGCATTTCATCACCACTAACTACTAGATAAGCAAAAAGTATTGGACAGCCCATTGTACAAAGTAAGAAAAAGTGTAAATGAAGAAGTGACATAAGTAGGCTTCACTGGATGATAATACAATTCCAAAATGAAAAGCTGTAGTGTACAACCCAAGATACAAAACCTCCTTCTACCAAAAACAGCCATGTTATTTATAGTGGTGGTTGGCAGCAAATGGCAGTGAGGAATACAATTTACTTCTTTTTTTTTGTGGATGGGTTGGGGTTCTTTAAGCTTCATGGAAAATTGTTTGCAATATTTCATTTATGTGTGGAGGATAAATTATTTGACTGGTTCATATTCTATATTTGAAACTCTTCTTCTCAAAAAACCTACTTCTATCAATATTTAAGAAAAAAAATTCCACTCGTTGTAACAAGTGGTTTACATTTTGAACAGATTTAGATGCAGGATGAGAATGGAACATTTTATAAAACTTTCAGAAGGTCTCACCATTCCATTAAGAAGAGGAATTAATTTTTCCCTTCTGGTCTTTTAATGAAGTCATAGAGTTTCTCTGGGGTACCATGTCCCACATTTTCTTGAAACACAGGTTTATATACTTTTATGGCAACAGCATACACTGAAGAAATTCTATTACAAATAACATAAAAAATTCGCTAATGCTCTGCTATAAACAAAACCTGATGCATTCATTTTTAAAGCATGAGGACTAATAATGCAGGAGGTTTTTTTTTTTTCTTGCAGGGGAAAATAGTCTTTAAAGCTAAATAACGTATTGTGTTAGAAACAAAAATATTACTTCAAGCAGTTCAGTATCAACCTATCTGCAGTAATTTCATCTGCTGGAGCTAGAAGTAAATGTACTTCCACATTTTTTTATTTAGAGGAAAAACTATTAACTTTGGTCTTTGATGCCGCTGAAATCTTTCCACAGCTGAAATTATTTAGCACATTCATCCATCCATAATGAATCCTTATCCTTACCATCTGATTTTCTTGCCTCCTCTAATCCTCTTTCTGCTTCACTGTTTTGCTCAGTTCCTAACTTATAGGCCTGAGGTTCTCCTGCTCTTCTTTCTGAGGAGATATATTGGAATTAGACATCAGGAAATATTCAATGGTATTTTCATGGTTTGCAACATGCATGATACACTGGGGATTATGCTAGATTTACCAAAGATAAACACAGGCTTCTGTTATAATTTCCTAATGAAGATTATCAGTGATGTTTTGAAGAGTTAATAAATCATTTTGCTATTGTTTGTATTCCTGTAAGAATACCCTAATCTCTGGGAAGTTTTCTTACTTTGCTCCTCCACATTGGTGGAGATATCTACAATATCTACAAGAAGCCCCTCCTGATCTGGAGGGAGCAAGCTGGAATCCCTGCAGAAGGAAACACTGCAAATTCTGAGTCAGTAAATAAGCAGATTTGCATACAATTTTTCAGAATATAAACCACTTGCTATCATTTCCCGATTGTGTTAGAATTCAGTATTTATTGAAGTTATTATTCTGACATCTTTTATTTATGAACAGAAGATGATATTGGATTTGGGGATTTAATTATCTTCTACCCTTTTTTTTGGAGATTATAGTATGGTTCTGATGTTAAATACAGTTTGTCAGATGCCCTCAGTTTTCAATGCATAATTAGATGTGAATCTATTGTTATCCCTATTTACTAACAGCTCTGATGTAGTGGTATTTTCTCTCTGAACACTGAAATTAAGGAGGATTATTGTCAATGCTGCAACAGTGTTATATACCCTCACTGAACTCCCATGACTAACACTGTATGAGACAATCTGACTTCCTAGCTGAGAAATGGCCACTGAGCAGTGAAATAATATTCATCAGGAACACTGTTCTTCACTAAATGACAAGCACTGAATGGGTCAAATGTATCTCAAATACTAAGTCACTACCTTTTGCTTTGCAAATGCTTCTGAACAAGTTATGGCTACACCTATTAAACAGTATTTCATTACTAAATTAGAATTAAAATTATGATATTCCTAAGCCATCTCCTCAGTAATACGTTGAAATTGGCCTTTAGGCAGAGACTTTTAGTCAGAATCACCGTAAATGAAACAAATAAATGCTTTGGACTGCACATCATCTGACCAGTTCTCTGTTCACTTTTTTGTTAAAATCAGATGTGTAAGTAGCTAGGTTTTCATACTTATTTTTAGAGAAGACATTCAACATGAGGTATTGTTACATTGACTGACAATCAATGCAGATTGACAATCTGCATTACCCCCCTAAAACCTACCCCCAGAATATTGTCATTTTGTCTCTTGCTAAAAAACAATTATTGATGTTTAAATGCGTGAATTCTGAATTTTCTAAATAATTATCTCTAAATGAACAGTGTGTTTTAGCTATAGATCAAAGTAGATTGGCAAATGAGAAGAACACAAACTAATGAAAAACTAAGGAAGGATATAGAAAAGATGCTATCTTCACTCAAGTGTACATTGCTTGAGAAAAGTGAGATAAAAAGTCTTCATATGTAGAATTCTTTCATCTCATCAGAGAACTCTATTCCTTCAAAGAAAAAAAAACACCCTAGTGATCTAATAAAATCCATTCTTTTTTTTCTGTACAGAGCTTAATTTCTTAGACCATTTAGACTACAGTCTCTCTAGCACATGGAAAATTGAACCAAAATAATTTTCTTAGCATTTTTAATAGCAAGTAATTGCAAACACATCATGTTGCTCTTTCTTTATAAATATGTTTCAGTTTAAACAAAAATGCATGTAAGATGAAGGGCTTTGAATCACCTATGGTTTGAATTCTACCCAGAATTTTATTCTGGCCAGGAACTGAAGAAAGTAATGGACAGGTACCTATTCCCATCTGCCACTATGTTAGGCTATTATAGATGCTGTTAAAGTGGATTACACACAAAGCTGAAATTAGTGTTGCACATGACAAAACAAATAGCTACAAGTACAAATAGCTGCTTCAAGAGATTTATTTCAAGAAAGTGCTAGTAAGAATGAATACCTCACTGATGTTAAACGTTTCAAGAGGGCAAAACCACCTAACAACCAAACATGTTAGAGTTGCATTATAGAAAGGCTCACCCAAGATATTTAGAGAACAAATACTAAAATTTAATGTTATATCTAAAGCAGATTGAAGAAGGACACAGAAAAAATACAGTGATATTTGAAAACGTAGATATTTTTGTCATCCCATGACTTCATTAGGTAATTTTAGCTGCTATTTGTCTTAATATAATTTGGATTACTGACACAATACAAACAAACACCAAGGAACTTCTGCAAATAATTTTTTTCTTCTTCTCTAATAAAATCTCTTTAGTATTCTAAGGGTAAATCTTCACCAAGTATCAGTACAGCTTCCATAGGGGACCTTTTCTGTTACTGTCATACTCTGGGCTTGAAAGGAATCCGTTCCCTCTGGTCCTGCTCCTCAAATTCCGAGTGAACTGTATCTTATGACCCACCATGACCAAAAGAGATTTACCCAATTTTCACAATACCTTTACTCACATGCCAGCATTTCTCTCTCTCTTTCTTCCCCACCATCAGTTCTTTCAAATACATTTCAAAGTCATGCCTTTACATGTAAGATGAGGTAGGAAAGGAAGAAAGCAGATCATGCTTTCTTTATCTATGGTTTTCATTTTTTGCATTTCATTAGCAGCTTTAGAAAATGGCAGAAGCTGGAGCAGTAGACAGGTGGCGTAAGAGGGCAGAGAAAAGCAACAAATTTTATGGGGATATTGAAATATTGGCTTAATGTAGCAAGTGACGGTCTCAGGGAGGTCATAGCTGAACTTCCACTCCTGTTATGTATGTCAACAATGTCTGTTCTGCAATTCTCATCACACTCATGTTCTGAAATTTCTCCTTACAGAGACTGCATCCCCGCTAGCTCCCCTCAAAATCCTGCATTTCTTTATGTTCTTCATTGATGAAAGGAAGATAAAGTAAATATGCGTCTGTTAACTTTTAACCACTGTGCTTTAATAGTTACCCACTCTTGCAAGGCACTTCAGAGCACATTTGCAGCACTCAAAAGCAGAGGGTCCTGCCTATTGCTTCTGGTATCAGCTGCATTACACTTAAAGTATTTATCATCACTGTGGCTCTTTGATCCTTCCCAGGATTGAACTTCCCAGTGTGACCTCCTTCTGTACAAAAACCTTAGTTAATCAGTACTTATATTATGAGAGCTCATGCTGCACAAACACCAATATTATTTCATAGTGAAGCAGATGTTTTAAGAATGCACCTAGTAGCTTCAGGGAGGGCTGTTCTATAGCTTTACTTCATTTAAAAAATACACCAAGAAATCCTAAAATATAAATCTGCATAGCAAAAAAATGTCCTACTAAGGAAACTAAAGCTTATACTATATTAGTAACATAAGCTGCTTCACAACAGACAAAAATGGCAGAAAGGGAAGCCTAGACACCAATTTAATAACTACATTTTTGTGAAGCATGACACTTTTATATAAACTCCAGACCCTTTATACCTCGAATAACTACCTTTTTGTAGTATGCATTATAAACCAATCACAGAATTTAAATTAAAAAATCAACCTTTGTCTCCCCTTAACCGATTTTTTTCCTGTGTTGCATTATTTAATGCACAATTTTCTGCAAAAAAAAATTAAAAGTGGAAATATTTTTACTCTCACTGGTGTACTGTCAAACTAAAATAAAATAACCAAAAATTAGAAAAATTAATATATAAATATAAAAACAATTATTAAATTGGAAATTAAATCAATAATGAATCAATAATAATGCTTTCTAAAAAATATAGGTTTTGCTTTTCTTTTTCAAAGAAAATAAAAGAAAACATATCTTTTTCCAGTTCTGAAGAATAAATTACTATTTCAGTCCTATGGTTTGGGAATTCAGTTTCTGCTACAATCAAGCCATCCTGTCATCCCATGCAGAACCTCATTCCCTGAGAAGGATTTAGGTCTAATAAGAGGTCTTGCTGATTTGTTTCATGACTTGCTTATTTAGCAATTTCTTGAACACTGTAGGAGGATTACATTAGCTTTGCATGTTGTAGGGAAAGGATATCAGAAATGCCCATGAATATTGAACTTCAGGGTATTGTTGAATTTTTTACATTTCAAAGATCACTTTTTGACTAACTGGTGAATCATTTGGAAATGGACAGTGAAGACAGCATGAGAGGACCGTTAAAATAGACTTATGATAATACTTAAAACAATGAAAAACATTTTCATGTTGCTTATTATTAAAACAAACAAAAAAGAAACTAACCAACCCTCAACATTTCCTCCCTGAGGGACAGTGACTTGGCTACAGAATTCATGTCTCAACAAGAGAAATTACTTTTATCTGCATACATTTCTCTTCAGTATTTAAGGCGAATGTTAGTTAAATTAATTAAATTTAAATCATAAAGCTCTGAATGCTGAAGTATGCTGAGGTGTAGATAAAAACTCCCTCCCCACACACTGTGGAGTGCAAAGCAGGTAGTAATCCCACTGGATTGCTCAGTGGAAGGATCAGCAGAGTCCAGTCACTGAACCCTGTGTCAGTATGGTTTGAATAGCAAAGGCCTGAGTCCCTGACATGCTCTACTGGCTTACCAGACAGAGCAATTCACAGAGCTCAGAAAGAGATTAACAATTAACACTACATCTACACAGCATCATGACATAAAGTGTTTATACAAATGAGTTTTTCTCCCATTTCATGAGATATTGTAGCATGCGGTTGAAATACTCTTGCAAGAATTATCTAAAAATATGTCCAGCTGTTCTGCCAACACTGTATCTGTGTTCATTATACTTAAAAAAAAAAAAAAAAAAACAAACAAAAACCTAACCCACTGAGGTAGCAAAATTCAAGTCTGAAGTATTGTCTATAAATTATGTAGATTTAAGCAACAGTAGATCCCCTGACCATTTTTAATTAGAACTCCTCTTGCTCTATATAATACATCCAAATTTTTTCTATACACAAGTATAGACAATAAAGTCTAGAATAAACAGTGATTTTATTTATATTTCCTCTAACTTTCCAGGCAGCTGAACTCCTATGATATTTTGAAATTCTCCATCATCTAAGGCAACCCTTTTAAATGCAGTTCCAGAACGATCAAGACTACATGAACTAGCACTTCAACTTAGCACTTCAACTTCACTGAGCTTAGAAGTCCATTTATCCAATTTCTTGCAAGGGATCTTTCAAAAGGTTTTGAAAGGCAGCTAAAGTAACAGCCAAACATGAAAACACTCATGGCCCTGTTCCTTCTGGAGCAGCAACAGAAGCTTCACCAGGAGCACATACCAGAGGACCTGTTTATGGTTGGGGGTACTGTGTAATACAATTTGATGTAGCAGCCTGCAGAACAGAGACTAGCAATATTGCCACTCTAGCAGAACTGTCTGCACTAAGCTCTGCAACTGTTTTTCAGACTGTAGTGCACCAGAACAGGATAACTGATAGTACAGTAAGTGTACTGTTACACATGGCCCTCTTACCAGGGTATATCCATCTACCCTAAAGCAATTTCCTTTAGAAGATTTCTTAGACCAGTTGCATGTCAAAAAGAATACAGGTGAGCTCATGGGTATACAAAAATGTGCCCAAAGGACTGGTCATTTTTTCACCTCGATGTTGCCACCCTCATTAGAGGTTGTTACTGTCATTACTGGACACGAAATGAGTACACAGAAGTTTGGTAAGTTCAAAAGAGAAAAAGACCAAGTTTTATTCAAACATCTGGTATTTATAGAATTCTAAAGGTGACCATGGATTGGAGGACGGAATTACCACCTCTCCAACCACACTGGTCCAAAGATTAACCAATCATTTCTCTCCACCCACAGAGAAATATGTAAACTATTCTATTTATACATGAAATTGTGTGGGAACTCTGACTCTCAAATATGTAAACATTATCAGAAGGCTAAAGAAGTTTTATGAGAACTTTAAAACTTTCGAAAAAACTATAAAAGAAAACTTAACACTTTTGAAAATCAGGGCAACATGTTACTTCTCACAAAAGCTTTTGTTTTGAAAACTGCAGAGAGATAGGATTCTGGGGTGAGGTATTTTTTCCTGAATTTACATTTCACCAGAACATGCATCCACAGGGCTGTTCTTTAACTCTGCCATTCAGTGTTTGTGTTCTGTTTCCTGGAATCTCTAGAATGTTTTTCAAAAGATAATGAGAGCTAAGCTGACAATTTTAGAGGAGAGGAAAAGGCCAATCCTATACCCAAGGTGAAATGCAGCTTAGTTCATGACTTATACAGAACTTAAAAGAGGAGAGCAACCTTCTTATGCAGACAGATAGTAATGGGATAAGGGGAATATTTTAAATTAAAATAAGAGAGATTTATATCAGATTTTGAAAAGAAATTATTTTCTGTCTGGGTAGTAAGGCACTGGCACAGATTGCCCAGAGAAGCTCCATCCCTGGAAGTGTTCAAGGCCAGGTTGGATGGGGCTCTGAGCAACCTGGTCCAGTGGGTTGCACTCCTGCTCATGATGTGGGGATTCAAAAGAGATGATTTTTGAGGTATCTTCCAACTCAAACCCTTCTATTTTTCTATGATTTACATCGAAATTATTCAGACTGTGTACCTAGGTAGCAAAAGACAAGGAAATTATTTTTTAAAAATAACAGGAAAGGGCATAAACACCTCAATGTTTCTGGGACACTAAAGACTACTAATGGTTGTCAAGTTAAAACTAAATATACTTATCACAAAATCAAAAGGCATATTTGGGAAAGCTACCAAGCTCCCTTTCTCATAAACAAATCACAATCAATATGGCTCATTTAGGAGTGGAAAGTTTATGTCTGGTTAGGAAATGTGATATGGAATTAGTAGGAGGTTCAGCTGGGATCATTAAAAGCAGTGAATCAGCCCTTGCTCTCTACAACTTACATGTTTTTCTCCCCTGCTTGACTCAGCCTAGTCTAGTTGGCCATTGGAAAATCTGTAGGATAAGATTTTCACAAAAACAGTAATATCAGCTACAAGTTGCAGCTTGTTAAAGCTGATTATTAAAAAATCTCAGTTCCTCTGTCTATATACAGACAGAAATTGTAGATGTCTGTGAGTTTGTGGTTCTTTTTAGATTAATTACACTTACTATACTTAAAATATGTTTTGCTGTCAGTTTTTCTTTATTGCTGTAAAAATCAGCCCAATAAGAAGATTTAAATTAATAATACAGAAGACATAGAATTTGATAATGTCCTGCCAAGTACGAAAATCAAACCAAACAAAAAAAATTAAAAAAAGGAATTATATCTTTTAAAGATCTTAACAAAGATGCAGAAAGATCCTTAATATTAGTTACATACAATGACAGAGATAAATAATATCTCAGAGCATCACAAAGTCAAATGTGAAACTTTACAATCATAGCAACTTTATTGTTGAATAAATAACCCAGATAGAGAAATAATCTGAAAAAGTTTGAAAATATATGAGAAAATGAAGGCCATGTGGGTTAAAAAACCTCCTTGCTACTATTTTGCTAGTAAGTTTTGCTAAAACGTATACATTTTGCACATAACAGTCATGGTGACACTGGCTAAAAACTCCAAGGGACTATAGCAAAGTGCTTACACCAACAACAATCTAAATTACAACTATAAGTTGAAGGAAAAATAATGATGTGTCAGAAAATATACCACTGACAAAGACTCATTTTCTCATTAACAAGGTGGCTATGCATAAATAATTAATGACTGACAAACATATTTAGGTGTTTGAAAATTCATCTATGGAAGCTATTTAAAAATTAGATGACTACAGAATTCCCAGTTAAACAAACCCAAACAAACCAATCAAACAAAACCCTGAAAACGCCAAATGTTAAAAATTATACAGAAAGCAAATGCAGTTGGCAAGGCCACTTTTTGGTGGCCTTCCACTGAACATTTTTCCATTTCATTTTGGTCTTTGCAGCTTATATTATTCAGACCTTTGAAAACCAGACAGATGGATTTCTAAATCTAACAGGTAGACCAGTAAGAAGGATGAAAATGGAACTATGCTAAATAGGTGCTGAAGTAGCCTCAGTGCCTACAGTAAAACATCAAACATTTTTCCATTTCATAATCCAGAGACTGTGTGGGTCTCACATAGAATTCTTCTCTCTACTTCCCTACTCTATGCCTACATTTGTTACCCACACTTTCTCTGGAAGCATAGAGGAAAGGATACTTCCTAAATTCACCTTGAAAATAAAATAATCACAAATTAGACCCTGGAAAACAGGAATTAAGGTAATAAGTAGCCCTCATACCACCAGTTCTTCTGCTTCTCACATAACTTAGAATGTTTTCTATCTTTTAAAAATAATTATGCATACTGTTTCTATGACAACCAACCCAGATTCCTAATTAGCTTCCCTTGGTACTACTACTATTACTACTACTACTACTACTATTACTACTACTACAAGAATAGTAATTCCCTGTGGGTAGTTTTCCCATGTGTGTGCTCTAATTCAAAGCCTGACCTGTCTGTTCTGGATTATATACAGTATGCAAAGAGCCTCCAGCTTTGGAGAGTTTTTTTCTGCCCCTTCTCTGGTTTGGAAAGAGATTGGCAGCTGAGAAATGCTGCAGCAGCATGGAAAGCAGCTAGATGACAGCCATAAGCTAATGTTATTCGGGTTCAACAGGAAAATTAATTCTAGTCATATGATCAAACATTTATGGATCCTAAGAGAAAATCAATATTTCCACGAGACAGAGTTTCTGTGTGTCTGCAAAATTACAGCCTTCAAGGTCTTGTGTATTCCAGGACTGCTACAGTATCACTGTTTTATTTTGGTCTTGTATCTCACATAACATTCAGCATCTTTAAGAGGTTGAGCTCCAATGTGGTAACACAAATCCACACACTGTCCTGTATAAAGTCCCTCAATCTCTTCTGATAAGCTTCTTTAATCTCCCCTTATTCAATGATAACATTAACATTTCAGTGTGTATGTTTAGCTAGGAAATACTATTTTGTTGTTGGATTGTGGTGTTGTTTATGTTGGGGTATTTTTCTGAAAATGGCATAAAACATAAGCAAAACTTTCCACTTAGAAATAAAATCAATTTACAAGAAACGTGATGAGATTTTAAAATGTGAAAACTCAGTAATCATCAAGTGAACACTACCAGATTGTGAATTACCGAAGTATGAGTGGTCTTATTAGAAAGTTTATAGAAACATGGTTAGCCTAGATGACCTAGTGCTGTATCTTTTCTCCTGCTTCTAAAGCCTGTGATGGTTGGCTGAACTCTTTTCCTTTGAGAGACCTATGAAACATCAATTTCTTGTATTCTCTCTCAAGTGTTTGATACAACACCACCACTGAAGTGGTGATGCAAAAAATTAATTCTGAGCAGGTCTCAAAAAAATCCAGACATTTCCCTCATGCTTTCTTTTTGACTTTTTTTCCCAAATGATTGGTTTTGCATGTGATACATCTATGAACGCATCATTTTCCTTTAGGGGTTTCACAGTGAATGGAGATGAATTTTGATATGTGCTTCACAGTTAGCAAGTTCCATTTTCCTAATTCAATCATCAGCTTTGCATGAATTTATATTCGTTCCTAAATCCTGAATTGTTTCAGAGATTATAAAATGTTAATTATGACTGGCATAAAAATCAAAGCACTCAATGAAAATTTAGAAACAAAATCCTTTAAATTAATTCACTTTTTTTATACTTTAAAATGGTCATAAGCAGTGCTGCTACTTAAAACCAACCTATGCTATTCGCAAGGCTTAGACTATACTTTCCCCAGGCCCCTCTAGAAACTTTGTCACACTGTTTATGCTTCAATTCATAGTACAACTTGGATATTCTGTATTTCAGGGTGCCTCATAACCTGCGCCATTCTCCTATCACCGCTACTGCCACAGTGTCTTGGTTTTGGCCAAGGACAGGGTCATTTTCTTGCAAAAGCCATGAGGGGGCAGAGCCTGGAGTAAGCGTGGGGGATGAAGCAGTCAGGGTGGGATGCTGCTGACTGTAAGCTGAGTCAGGCTGGGCTCAGTGACATTTTCCATGTCAATTGCCCTCTTTTTTGAACACTTTAGTTATTAATATCAATGCTGTTATTGTTAATTTCCTTATCTCATTGGTGTTACCAGTGAATTGTTCCTATCTCAATCCCATGATCTTTGCCTTTTGTGCCTCCAGCCACCCACAGGAGGTGGGCAAAGAGAAGGGATGGGGAAGCAGGTAGTGTGGTTTGCCGTCTCAGGGGTGGAGGGAGAAAGAGGGGAGCACTAAACTGGTGGGAGTAACATTCCTAAACCAGGACAGTCACAGTGCTTTGTGGACACATCATGAAGAGTTAATGACAACTGTTTACATTTCTTCAAGGATACTCATATTAAAACTTGCTTGCAAATAAAAAGATGATATTCATTAAAAATCATAGGCAGTAACCTAAAAAAAAATCCAAGAACTTTTTTCTCTTATTTGGCCATTCACAATCACAATTTTTTGCTTCATCCACCTTATAAATTGGTTGAAACCTTCCTTCCACCATCACAAAACTCCAGTGAGAACTCAGAAAGGGAAACCTCTGAAAAATGGTGGTTTTGTCAATCTTTAAGAAAGCAGGACTAATTACATGACCTATCAATATCACAGAAAACTAGAATTTTTCAATTACCTGCAGAGCACTAACTCTGTACCTGTAATTCCTTGATAAATCAGAAACTTCAACTACTATTCAAATTTCATTGTAATTTACCATGAAATTAAATCATTTATTTAACACTACAAGGATAATTTGAAGAGTTTTCTTCTGCTACATTTTGTGGTCTGCAAGTTTGAAATTAATCTCTTTACCATATAAATCAAAAAGGAATTTCCTTCTAACTGTTGGCAGTGCTTTCCACTTTCAAAAGACCATCCAGTGCAAGCTAACTCTGTTGTGATTGGTCTATCAATGAATTTGTCTGGCTTGAGTCATACTGGATGATTTGCTCTTTTCTATCACTACTCTAAATTAAACAAGTCTCATCATTCTCAACAACTTTGGTGACATTTGCATGCACTATTTTAAAAGCATGACACCAGCTTCATTGCATTCAAGAAATAGGCATAGAGACCCATTAGCGCCCTCAGTTGTTCAATGACTTTTATGCAAGTATAAATTAATAAATTAACCTAGCATCATCATAAAGAAACCTTAACCTTAAAAGATAACTTTTTATGCAACAGTATTCTGAATAATAGATTATTGTTAGGTGAGGGAGAAGTTATTTATCCTATATAGTGTAAACCAACTCCAAATAGGTTTACATTTGGGATGCTCCATGCAATTAGGATTTAATTTGTCATGCTAAAAAATATTAGTGTATCTTAATTGGAAATAATTAGTTATTTTTGTACAACTATCTCTACATCTTAGCTGGGATCTTATAAAATGAAACATAATTCCTTCTGATGGTGGTTGTATCCAAGCATTTTGAAAACACTTGAATCTAACTCCTGTCAATATAGCATCAGATCAGATGTGTTTTCTGGAAAATAGGTAATTTATACTCATTTAACATGCCTACTTAACCTGTATGCATCAGCAACGTCCCCAAGGTTTGCTCAAAATGATACAGTTTGTAATTACTGAAAGCTTTCATCTGACTTCACATCTACTAGAAGTGCATCCTTTTCCATAGTGCCCTGGTTTACCAATAAATGAGTGATGTGCTTAGTCTCAGTTGTTAAAACCAAACATCTTTCACACATTCCTAGCACTTGGGGTTTGGTTTTGACACTTGAGAAAGTCATTTGCTGCCTTTGCACACTCGTCTTTTCTACTTCAGCTTGAGAAAAATATTACCTTCTGTCTATGTAAAAGCAGCAAAAAATAAGTACTTGAACAGGAGGCTTCAAGAAATAGTGTTAATTAAAGCAGTATGTTAAAAAAATTAGTGGCACAATATCAACGCCTACTAAAAGAGAAAACAAGTTAGAACACCATTTCCCCTTTTTTTTCTGGAGCTCATTTACAGCCTGATTATCAGCTGTGACCTCACATGCAGCTCACAAGCACTGAGAGCTGCAGCTGTGTATTCAGCATACTTGAAAATAAGGCTGCAAGCACCTTACTGGTGTTCTGTTTATTTACTCTCAAATCCGGACCTGCTGCCACTGCTCTTTTTACTTCTTTGAACGAGTGCATTTTAACGACAAATCTCTAGAAATCTACTAAAAATGTATTTCTTGGATGACTTTAATAATTGAGCTTAAGAGCAATTTTGACATTAAATTCATGGAAAGGTCTCTCAAAATCCTAACCAGTGCATACTTAACTGCTATTTTCCTGTTTGAGGGTCTTATTTTAGGCTGAAAGACATCAGAAGTTTTTTTAACTATGTAATTTTTGTGAGTTATATTATTCACAAATATTACATAGTTAAAAATTGTTTGGGTCAAAACAACAATTATTATTATATTTTTGTTATATTATCTGATTATTTATTTTTTGTCAAGACCAAAAACCACCAGCTAAACTTTTCATATGCAGAAAGTATTTTCTAGTATTTACCTCCTCTAGGGGTGAGAGGTGGTGGGCTGAGTCAGTAATAGGTGCAGGAGAAACCAGAATTAAAATTTCACGGCAGAAAAGTAACAAGAGGAGAGGGGGGAGATGTACTTGAGAAAATAAAACCAAAACCTGCTCAGTCTGAAACATCTGCTGACTAGTAGTTTCTCAGTAGTGAAAGCTACTTATGAAAATCAATGCATTTTATTTTTGTATAATTTGAAAAAAATCAGGTTACTGAAGTGCAACATGTTAAACAAAATGGTTTTGCATATTAAGACATTAATTATTTCCACTTTTTTTTTAATCCATACCTTTGATATAGAAAGATATTAAGGAAGTTATGTAGGGCTTGTCAAAATATTAATTCCAAGTTCTGCATTTATCATTTAGCTACTGATTACTCATTATCACTCTACTTCAAATTCAACATAAGAGTCACAAGACAAGGCTTTTACTATTCAAAATGTTATAGCTTTCTAATAGGGCCACTACAATCTAATAAACTTGTATAACAGCACTGAGATTTATTTTAAGGAGCTGAAAGTAGCAATAACAGTCATCACCATAAAAGCATAATTCATTCATCATGGACACTGTGGAATATCTTAGGTCTGTACCTCACTAAGTATACCCATTAATATTGTATTTCAATGTTTACCAAAAGTAAAACTTGTACTAGAGGTTACCAGGAGCCAGATTGAAAAAAGAAATTCCACCAGGACTGCAACACGAAGTCTGTATCATGAAAGGATCAACATTTTCCAGAACCTCCTGAAGGGAAAACAAATATCAAACTTGGTTTAAATTTATTGAAAATTTTCAGTCTGCCTAAAAGATATTTCACCAAAAAATTCTTAACCTCCTTTATTGCTGCATAGGCATATACAGAAATAATAATGATAGTGAGTAAAGAGTTCTATGGTTTTAATTCTTGTTGAAATTAGTATCTGATTAGATGAGAAGGATTACCATGTCTTAGACTTTAAACTGCAATTTGGATTTGTAAATACAGCTGTCTAATATGTCTGCCATGAGGTAAAATGAAAATAACAATGCTCAGATATTACCTTATTTTTTTTCAAGCCTTAAAAACAGGAAACTCCACAGACTATCCCAGGAAGACTGTAAATGCAGGACAAGTTTGTTGTAATGCAGTGACTATTACTACTCAAGAATCAGAAAGAAGTGAGCTATAATGACCAGAAATACAGGAGAAGACTAAAACATAGAGTTTTCATTAGAAAAAAAAATCTTTTAGTGTACAAAATACTTGTCAAGACAGTAAAAATACCTATTGCTTACTGCACTATCAATAACACACTAAGATGAAGAACTGTCAAATTTGAATCTCTATCAGACAGGTCTTTTACAAAGTGCCTCCCCTATAACAGAATCCCTGGTAATCACATAATCCTCCATCAAGGCAATTTTCCCCTTCTGTTTCTTGGAGAAGCTGAGCATGTATGAGAAAGTGAAACATAAAAAAGAGAGAAAGCTTCTTAAGGAATTTCACATTTTATATTAGTAAAGGGCTGGCAGCCTTGATAATTACTGTCAGAAAGGTCTTACCTGAAGGACTTCCTTAAATTAAAAAAAAAAAAATTGCAGAACACTACTACAAAGAAGAATAATAAGTGAACTGTCTAATTCATATTTTCAACACCTTTATTTCCTGTCACTCTCTTCTTTTTTTTAACCAATTTTAATTTTTTGCCACTTTCATTTGGAATGTCTAACCAATTTGTAGGTTTTTCTGGCAAATTTGTAGAGTCCTATTAGAACAGCAATAGGCAAACAATTTCAAGATGCGTCAGTATTTTTTCCTGACTTCCTTACTGTTTCCAGTGCAGTATCCAGTGAACACTTAAGTCCCTATCACTTTCTCCCCTCCTTTGCACCAAAAGACTCAAGCACCTTCAGACATTGCATTGCAATCCAGGTAGCAGATTTTAAAGCAGGAAACATGGAATGCAACAAAAGTCTTAGCATGGAGCAAAAGAAACATGGAAACCTTCACAGCATCATGGGGAAGCTTTAAATAACAGACAGCAATAATCAGGGAGTGTAGCATTGCATATCATCCTTAAAAAAGGATAAAGAATTTGGGACTGGAAAGTCTCTTGCATATAAGACAAACTTACACAGCAAAAAGGGTGAGAGTTTCAGACTTCTACCTCCCTCAACTTTTACACCCCTCCCTAAACAGAGCCACACTGACCCACACTACTTAACCCAACATCTTTTCTCACCAGGAGATATGAAGACCTTAGGAAGTGTTGTCATTAGGTTTCCCCTAAGGATCTTTCAATCATCTATCTGCTGTAAAGTTCAAGAGTGTTCTGAGCTGGAGATAATTTAACATGTTCTCTTCAAATGTTCAATTCCACTCTGCTCTTAGGGAAAGACATCACTACACCCACTGTCCATCATGCCTGAAACCTATGAGCTTGCAGTTTGGTTTTCACTATTTCATGTGATCCAACTGCTTCCAGCTCAAGACAAACTGACTTTCTCACACCAATAAACCTTTCAGATCCTGGCAGACCCCCATCCAGTAGTGGTCCCTTAAACACAGCATAACATGGCTATGCTCATGAATGGACCAACTTTTTCATTAGGGGGGGTCAAACACTCAAAAGCCTCAAAGCCTTAAGGTTCAAAAATCTAAATCTGCTCGTTTCCTTCAGAATTATTTTTTAAGAAAAAAAGTCTGACAATATTTTACTTCTTATTATCTTTTTTTTTTTTACTTTTCCTTTTTTAAAATCCCACTAATTTGATCTGTTTCAAGTAATAATTTTTCCCCCATTTCTATACTAAAAATATCACTTCTCAGCTCTTCTGAAACTGAAATTTTATACAATAATGAGTGGAGCAAAAGAAATCAATACTATTTATCTACTCATTAGCAGTGCCTTGCCCAAAAACTTAGAATATGAATGGAGCACTCTGCACTCAGTAGTTTAAAGATATCTTACTTGACAGTAAAAATATAGCCTACATAATACACATTATTGTCAGTATGCACAGCAAAACTTATTTAGTAAAAATGGGGTTCAATGTTATGATTAAACTCTTCAGACAGACTCTCAGTCTTGAAAAACAAGCAAAGTGGCTGGATTTCTGAGTCTTGTAAGAAATTGAAGAGGAGGTACTTGTACTTTGCATGCCTAGGGAGAAGCTACATTATCTCTACCATATTAAACACTTCTGCTTCTGGTGTGCTGGTGTACTCACAGGCATTCACTGCCTACTGCATAAACTTAACAGACTTTGATCTCTTGATCTACCTCATGGTGATAGACTTCTCTCTCCACAGAATAACTCTTCAGATAATTTTCCGTTCTTTGCTGCTTTGCAAACATGGATGTACCTTCTCTCTAAGAAAAATCCTGCTCCCTACTCTAAAGCTCCTTTATTGGATTATTTAAATAAGTCCTTACAGGTCTCCTGAGCCTAGCCTAACTGCATTTGTTCCACTAATACTCTAGGTTTCCCTTTTTTTTTTTTTTTTTTTTAATGATAAATTCAGCTATTTTCACTTTATTATTTCACTCATTCACTTCATCTTTTCACTCATTATAGCTTCAATACCTTTCACTTCAGTTTTGTGGGGTTTGGGCTGGGGATAGGGATAAAACAATGTGTTGGCATGCATTTGAATAGCTAATACCAAGATCTGTGAATGGAGATTTTAAGCAACAACTTAATAAAAAATGCAACAACGTAAGAGCAGGAAAATGGAAGGACAGTACTGATACAAATCAGCAAAAAAAGAAATAGGACAAAAATCAAAGAAACTGGGGAAGAAATTCAGGTTATGCTGGAAAGAAACAAGACATATACTACTCCCATATATTGTTAATACAATACATATCCTATTCCCATATATTGTTAATTCTCCTATGAAGAAAATCAACAGAGAAACAAACTGTATTTTTTTTTCAGCATAAAAGTCAATGAGATTTAGTATTGCTTCCTTTAAGACAAAAGGATGAATAACAGCAGCTCTAATGGCACAACTGCAGCTTACAGATCTCTATTTTCTTATTTACCCACAGGTACATGGATGGAAAGGATAACAAATTACATCCTAAGTTTACAATGAGGACGTTTATCCATGAAATAACTCCTCCTCCTCCTCTTTAATGATCTGAAGATGGAATCTGGCCACATCATGAGTTTTTTATCTCTGTCTGTTATTTAGAGTATCTTTAACATATTTACTAGCTCCAAGTGTTATTTTACTTCAGGAAAAAGACAGATGAACAGTCTAATTGTACAATCCGAATCACAGGGAGACACAAACATTGTTCCAATTCTTGCCTAGGAAGTTCTCAGCTCCTCTGCACTAACACAGACTTATTCTATTAAACTTTTAGTATTTATTTCATCTTTTATTTACATTGCAAACAAAATGCAAAAGTGAAATGCTCCTATTGTCTTGATAATAGGTATACATGTGCAATAGATACAGACGCATCACGTTCATGTCATGCCCCAGCTTTCCCTGAAACAATGCATCATTTTGGAGACTATCATGTTTCTTAACTTGGTGTTCATCATTCAAAATTTATCTGTAGAGTGCAGCAGACATTCTGCTGGCATAAAACTTAACATCCACCTGGTGGAAGTTCATGCTTGGCTATGAAAACGAAATTTGTTTCCAGTAATTCACTTAAAAGGAGGAACAAATTATTTCATAGATTGGTTGCAAAATCGGGTACTTCTGTCATTCAGCTGAAAATATGAGAAAGATGTACATCTCACATAACATCATTTTAATCAGTAAAGTACCAGTCAATCAGGACCTTAATATCCATAAATACGTTCTGTGGACAGGGACATTGAACACACTAGACCTATACTGTTTTGGGAATTGGGAAAGAAACATGATTAAGCACTAGAAATCATGCTGGGGAAATTAGGCTTTATTGACATGCGCCACCTAAAGACTGGGATGAAATTATTTCTATTATGCAAGAGCTCCTGTATGTTGCTTACTATATTTTCTCCATTTCTCCTAGATATCTAATAGTACCCTAGTGTTGTAGCCATAGTATAAAAGTAATTTTATAATGACCAGCAGAACAATACAAAAATATTAATGTAATTTATGTGATATAAAGAGAATGCTTTGGGTTTTTCTTTTCCATTTTTAATTTCACAGCATTTTTATCACTTACTCTATTTCAGTACTTCAGCGTCCAACTGTCTAATAAAAGTAAGGAACAAAATGCCATGAGGGGGATCTAGAGTACTGAAAATGCATGAATATTACATTTTTAACAGTAATTTTTAAACCACTAATATCCTGCTCAGCATCATCCCACAATAAATGCAAGCATCAAATATGCTAATGCAATAAGAAGGAGAAAAATAGACAAATTATCATGCAGTCACGGTTATGAAGAAGCTCAAACTACTCTGAGAAACTTTCCTTCACCTAGCCCCAGTAGCATATATAATAACAAATGGCCATTTTTTTAACATGTAAGCCACATGTTAATAAAAATTTTCTGTTTCTTTAACAAAGTGTTTTATAGCAGTTCATGCTACTAAGAAGTGTAGCAAAAGCAATAGCAAAGACATGAAATTCTGTATTTTATAGAACATCATGAATCCTAAAATCTTCCAAACCGTTTCTGCTTTCCTGATTCCCACCAACAGATGATGGTATCATATTGTATTTGAGGTAACCTTGACAATAATTTGCTACTAGAAACACTCTAAACCCTAGGTCATTAAAAACTCTCAAACTGAGAACAATAAGTACTTATTAAACATACATCCTACACAGAAACTGCATTCACTCAGCATTTCAGCCACCAGTTTTTTGCATCAGTAAGTTTAATTCTAAGATCTAACACCATGTCAGTTTATTACAGTTGATTCATCCTTGTATTCTGAAAATAAAAGTGGCAACTGAAATGCAATTAACACATTTCAGAATCTAGGGAAACACAGCTGACTAGAATGTAGATGCCTATATAAATCCATCTTATTGCAAGGGGTTTGAGGTATACAGAGTTCAGCTTTTCAGGAAACTCAGGCAAATCCTCCTTAGCTCAAGTAACCAGAAAGACAGCATATTATCTATGAGGAGACAAATTTAAAAATGCAGAATACTTGGGAATAGGTGGAATATGTTTACTTTGGTTTGGTTTTTTGTTTTTGTTTTTTCTTTTTAATATAAATAGTTTCTCATATCTTCAGAGTGAAAAGTTGCAGTAAACATTCTTAAAAAAATTAAAAAGTGAAAACCATGAGCCAAAACAGATAATGAGTTCATTAAACTAGCCACATGCCTTAAGCATTTATGAAACTTGAGGAAAAGCCTAAGTTTGTTTTTCAAAAAAAATCCTTTCCTGTAGCTTGTCATTGCTAATGGGATGATTCTGCCATCCTTATGCATAAATAAATAATGCCAATATATTACTTTAGCCTCTGAAAAGGGCCAGGAAAATACAATTATCTCAATAAATGTAATAGTATATTTAATAAATAGTTACATGCAATGTGGGCACATCCACTATAATTTTAGATTTCCCATAAGTTATCTATCGTAGCTTTATTCAGCCTTGATATTTTTTAAGGTTCAGAAAATAGAAATTTAAATAAATTCAGAACCTTCCTGAAAATAAAATCAGGGCCAAAAGTGTCATTAATCAAATATTAAAATGTACACTTAAAACCTTTCAGAAGTTGGGCCATCTCCCAAAATTTGACACCTGCAAATTTGAACAATTTCGGATCTACACTACAACAAAAGTTTGTTCATAATTATTTACAAACAATGTGACAGCTATGCACAATATATTCATTATTAAAATAAATGCCCTGTGCAGTCCTAATGCTATAGATACTAACAAAAAGGGAATTTCTGAGCAGTTGAAAATATCTTGTAGTACAATAATATCCACTCAAACTGAAATTCTTACACTAACCATATAATTTCTTTTAAACAAATGGTGCTGACTTCCCTAAGGATTATCCTTTTCTTTAGTTTAGCATCTCCCTCCATCTCAGGTTTTAAAAATGCATTTAAGCTGCCTTTCAAAAAAAAAAAACTCAGTATTTTTACTGCCTTGTAAAATCACATTTTCTATCCATGAAAGAAAATGTCTGTTGAATAACAGAATAATAATATCTCTGTAGAGGTAACTGTTCCATCTAAAAGTAAACATACTTTTAGATTGCATATTTTAGTTTACATTTGCTTCACTTTTGCTCTACAAACTGTTCCACCACTCCTCTGTCCTGTGGATTGATGCAAAGACAGATACAACTCGGACACCTGACTAAAATTTATCATCTCAGCACTAACTTTGAATGTGTTACTCCTAGCAGAGGTGGTGCTTAGGCTTTCCCTGTGCATGGTAGGATCTGTCCTGACAGCATCCTGTGTTTAGTGGCTTCCCCCAAAACAATTCTCCTGCTCATGAAACAATGCCTGTAAGAACATGAAAAGTAATGAGTCATGCCAATGCATAAATATCTCAACTAATGGGTCTGAATCCCATCTAAAGAGGGAAAAGTGGGTCATAACAGTAATTTTATGTGCAATTATTGAAATCAACCAGAATTGCACTAGTGCTTTGCTTTTCAGATAGATTTATGCTGCATTTAGAAATGTCAGAAAAGGATATTCAGTTTCAATTTCCTGTATGTAGATGAATGGCAGCCCTTTCTTGAATGAATCACTTCTTCTTGGAAATGCATACATGACACAATATCTATTTCTGATTTTAAAATTGTCATCAGAATAGCTTCTGGAAACTCTTGTTTTGCTCTGATTGTTCCAAAGATGTGTTTTTATTAGATGTATGTAGCACTGGAGTCCCTGAGTGGGCAAGGATAGCTTGGATTTAAATCTACACAGGGACTTCACCTATCACATTCCATCCTGGGCTGCAGACATCTCACCGGTCAGGAGCTGGGCTGTGTGAGGATCAGACCAACTAGCAGTTGAGATCCAGGAATTTTGAATTCCCTGTATAAGAAGGCTCTCAACAATAAAACATGCTGTTTGTCACATGGACCTTTGAGCTGTGTCTGATGTTCCTGTCTCTGACCACTGACTCCACAGAACATGTGGCCTTTAAACATAATAAATGCAAACTTGCCCTCTTTCAACCACAACTCCTGGTATACTTGCCTGTTAGAACGTAACATCCTACCAAGCTTTTCCTGACACTTGTCAAATCACCTCCTAACTTTGCTCTTTGAGGAGCTGCTGGATTGAGCTTTGTGAGATGCCAGCATGACATAGTGTATTCACAGTCTTTAATGTCACTCTACATTCTAGCATGGGGAAAAAATCCTCTACAAGAAAAAATAGCTATTTTTGACAAGGTATTTTAGTTCTTGGTTGGGTTGGTACAGTGTTTGCTTGTGTATATCACTCTTACAACATTAGATTTTGCTCTTCTATTTTTAACTGCACCATAAGTGCATAAAACCTGCACTTCAGTTAAATTATGGAACCAGAAAGCTAAGTCTCAATTGAAACAGACACTTCTCAAATCTCATGAGAGCAGCTACTCAAAACAGTCTGTACAAAGTAAATTTTGTCACTGGTTTTGAAAGCATTTACCCACAAATCCTGACAGTTTCCAATACTGAAGCTAAGCTTTGCCACACATCCTTGAAGTATCACGCAAACACTGCCATTTCAGTATTGCAACAAAATGCATTTATATGGAAAAAAAGTCTATAATGTCAGGAATGCATCAAATATATGAAGTTCCTAAAAGGTAAGCAGGCAATACTTGCAAAAGAACAACATAAAAACCCAAGCAGCCCTAGGCACCTTACTGCAGAAATGTAAAGTGCACTAAAGTCAAGCCTCACATGTAAAAAGGAAAGATCTTTGGCACAGGGTTTATGCTCTTCTTACTCTAAGCACAGTCACACAAAGCCCTTCAAAAGTGTCAGTTACTGTATAGTAACAATGCTATCTCAGGCTGCCTAACATAGATTCCTGCTCCTAAAAGCATTCAGACATTGTACGCATCTAAGAAAGCCTTTTAATTTCAGAAAGGAAACAGCCTTCTGCAAATAGACACTCTTGGTGGCCAGCAAATTTAAGTCTCCTACAGTGTTACTTATGCAGATTTTGTAAAAAGGTGTGTTCAGTGACTTTAAAATGGAGTAAGACATTGAACAGAGAAAACTTGCTAATGTAGCTTACTAATCTGCTACTAATGTAACAGATAACAAACTAGTAAGATACTCATCTGAGGATAGTGTTTCAGTGTCCTCTGTAAAAATACCTTCTGATATATGGAATAGAGCCTATTTGAATAAATAAACTGCAATCCGTTTCTGACTGTAGCTTGGTTTGGCTCTTTATTACCATGTTATCACTTACTATATAAGTCATATGAAACATGAAAGACTAATGCAAATGACACATTTTCTTCTCTGCCTATTTTAAAGAAATTTTTAATTCCCTAGTTTCTCAATTATTAGCTAGCAGATAAAGATCATGGGTTTCTTCCTTGAAAAGGCACCAGAAAACAGTAAGTAATAATTCTCACACAAATTACATTACAGCAATTGTTGGATCTCGTTAAATCACAAATTGTGTCAAAAATATGATAGAACTGGTTTTGTGTTTTATTTGTGTGTTTGTTTTGCAAAAGCATTTTTAATTCTGTTTTTATATGATGGCACTTGTCAGTTACAACACCCACAAGGGACTTTACAAGCAACACGAAGAAACATTTCAAGGTTATAACAGCAAACATGTTTGAGCATGACAAAATCAAATTTCATGGAATATATTCAGGGCATCTTGCTATGAATTAGTGCATGAAAATATGGCAGAATAGTAAAAGCTGCCTGAAAGCTCCTTAGATCTGCTGCTTTCCAGAATATAATTCAGTATGGCAACACACTGGGTTCATGCAGGCACTGAAGTGCTGCAATCCTGCATGGGGTACGTCAAACAGCACAATAGTAAATGAAAACAGTGACTAAGCATAAAGCAGTTGCTAGAATAAAGATATTTTTCTGACCTTTAAACACCATGCCTTACACAATGGGTTGATCCAGATTTCTTTTCTATGTCCCTTTTTCACAGGGTGTTCTCAACTGATTCCTCTTAATGAAAACTGAGGTGTTTATTTTTATTTATAAACTTCCTATGAGTCATACTTTCACATTGAGAGATTGTATTTAAAATACTTATTATGCTTTTTAGCCCTGCATGGGATGGGAATTCAGTATACATAAAAGTTTCCCAAAGACATTAGAATATGGTTTAAATCCTTGAGTTTTCCTTAAAAATCTTATGAAGTAGGAGAGTTCAGAAAGGCTAAGACCACCTTATAAAAACCTCAGATTTTAAATATAGCTCTTTTACCCTCAATTACTACTTTTGTGTTTCTCTTTATGGCAAAATAGTAAAGGAGTTGCAGAACAACTGCAAGAAAAAAAAAAGCTGCAAAAAAGCATGTAATAGATATGAAATAGACTATAGACTTTCACAGAGAATTCAATTATTAAGTTCAATTCACTTATTGATATTTCTGTCTCAACAGAAATGTTGTTTTTTCTATTGTATTAAACTGCTTATTACCTAGTAAAAATAAAGCAAAACAAATAAATTTCTGGTCTCTTCTGAATTATTTGGAAACTCAGCATTTATTCTTCTAATCTTTATTCAATTTCCAGAAAAATAAATCTACCATCTAAAAATGGCAGTGAAAAAAAATACACAGAATTTTATTTGGTACAAAAAAGTTTTAGAAATATGGGGAGGAAAAGACTAAATAGCAGATTTCATTTACCTGTTCTGAAGAGTCAGCAGCAGTACAAAAAGAGTTTGTCACAGAGAGCTCACACCACTACCAAAACACCTCAGGAATGTCAAAGGAACACACAGAAAGACCCTGGCCTTCAGTCCAAAAACTGTTTGTTTTATACAGCACCTGCCACAAAGGGAATGGTGTCCTTGAGTGCTGCAACAATCCAGCCAGAAGGAGCAAGAGAAGGAGGACTGAAAGCTCCAGCAGTGTAATTCCTGGAGATTGCCTAGTGCAACACCACCTCTGCCTGTTACTACATGAGGGATGGAAGCCATTGCTGGGGCTGGAGTGGCGGGTAGTGGGCATGGAAAAGCTGAACACAGAAAAAGAAGTTAAGGAGTCCTTCTTGTCACAAAGGAAATTGCCAGGTTATGGCACGAAATGTTCCACAATGGAGAAAGCAACCAGCCTAAAATAAAGTAAATCACTTAAGATTTAATAAAAGACTGGATGAGCCAAATCTTGCTCAATTGTTTGAAAACTGGAAATGCTGCAGATACTGCACTACAATCCAAATATTTATGGATTAAGTTACTCCAGTCTTATGACTAAAATGATCAGTGACTGAACTGCTGGTTCAGTCTGCTGCTTGTTTAACTTTTAATTAATTAATGCACTCAATTTATTGAAACTTTTTGCTTGAAAGTATTCCACTGAGGCTTCATAATGTTCCTCTAATTTCCTCAGGTATTCTCAATTATGTTGTCTGTTCAGACACGAAGAGATGCACTTGACAGGTTTATACCCCTCCCATTAAGCACACTGATGTGCTCTTGTTAATAATTAAGGATAACTGCATTCCTCTACTTCGAGGTGTAACACACAAATCATTGCAGAATAGGCCATACTTTAACTCTTAGGGAAAGGAAGTCATAGACATGAATATTCTGTGGAAAAAAATATTTGGTTTCCAGAAAGAGGGGTGTGCTTGTTGGTTAAAACTTTAGTGGGTGAAAGGAGTTCCTCTGCTCTGTTTTTTAAAGGCAGGTGATCATTCATCAAGTTCTTAGACTAGACTTACAGATTACATTAACTTAACAGACCACAAAAACACAGAGGGTTTTTTTTTTACCAATTATTTTTGTATTCTAAACCCCTGGCTAGCTAAATATACTTTACATGCAGGTGGACCTGGAGACACTTGACACAACAGCGTGGGCTAGAAAACATCAATGTTTTGGCCTTGTTCAAGTGTAAAGTCAACAGACTACAGACCTATGCCAATTAACAGCAGGCTGTAAGTCTTAATTCTGCTTCAATGATTACTAATTTTTTTTTGTGAAAGGAGAAGTCCCCAAAAGGAAACTGCATATTACATTTCTAACACATTTATTAACTTAAAATACCTATCTTGAGTAGCTATCAACATGAACTTTTAAAGAAGATTAATTTCACACTGGAAATGAAATTGCTTACTATCTTAAGAAATTTTAAAAGTACACATAAAGCAATACATATGTGAAGGCAAGTGATAAGTGGAATTTCATCTTTGGAGGAAGGGGTTTTGACATTTCCCTGCAGGTAAATGAAGGAAATACTGATGTATAACTAATAGATTCTGTGAATTTTAAAAAGCCAGGCTGAATTTATCACTGTAGCCCATGGAGCTTGTTAAAATCTGTGTGAAGACCTAAGCATCATCTTCCCTTATCTCAATGGGCTTTAAAGTTGCTCTGATATAATATTAAACAATGAATAAAATGATTCTTTAACATGAGAGTATTACAAAAATAACTCCATAAGCAGAGCTGAGCTTTGAGATAAGAGCAGTGCACACCCATCTTGTGCACCTTTGCTAGGAGTCAGAGCCCATCAAGGTAAATAGCTTGTGCTCACCAGTATGCAAGAAGAGCCCCGGTGTCCTCCAGACTCCAATTTTAGGGAAACAGAGGTACTTGCAAAACTGCTGCTGTAGAGCAATATGCCCAAGAAAGATCCTGTGTGTAATGTGGCAAAACTTCACCCAGTTATGCATAGGGTTAACCTACAGTCAAACATAGTAAGTGAGCAGTATAGATTAACAGGGAAGACCAGGCAAGAGAAGAGAATTCCTTGCTACCTCTCAAGGGAGGAAGGAGCCAACATAACCTCTCTCCAACATCAGCACAGATGGGCTTCACTTGTGTATGTGAAGGGCACCAATCATCTCTCAACTGCCGGTGACTGTCATTAGGCACCATCGGCTCACCTGCCCACACAGATAGAGCAAGGTGTTCCACTCAGAGCTGCTGGCAGGAGAGCTCATCACTCTGTGCTGCAGCAGTGAGGCTTTGGGGTCTTACTGCCCTGGCCTGCTTGTTAGTACCATGTGAGCTTGCAGGAAATCAGAAAGTGAGGACAGTGAGAGGAAGTGAAAAAAATAAATGTGAAGGGATGCACCCTTGAAAAACCTTAGACCCTTCAATAAAATTATACCTAAATTTTTTTTCAAATATTTCTGTTGCTGAAAGGCTACACTTGTAAAAAAGCCTTTGCCTTCTTATCTGTCCTAGTACTAAAATAGGTTTTATTAAACTTACTGTTCAAGGTAGATGACAAATAAGCAAATACACAGATGCTTTTCACATCACAGTAAGCACAGTACACTGCATGCTCTTTTCATAAACATGAAATTTCTCTGCTAGGCCCGGAGAATTCTTCAGACACAATGTCCCTGACCCTCGCAGAAACTGCAATACAAGAAACAGAAGAAACCTCATCTCAAGCAATACTACTCTATAGCTACTGAAATGTATGTCTTCTCTGCTCTTTTCTGAACATTATCTTTCCTGACCTCATTAAAAATCTAAAATTCAAACACTCTAATTTGTTGTTGTTGTCTGCAAACAGAACACAGGCTTTTAAAGACACTGTGGCATTAAATGGAGTATTAAAATAATCGGCTTTGTGTGAATCTGCTCTTTAAAATCCTTGCACCTGAAATGGTAAGATGCCATCTAGTGGCTGAAGGCAACACAGAATTAGCACAAAACCGGCGGGAGGGTTCAACTACAAGGACATCTAGTGGTAAGATATCAAACTGGTTGAACAAGTTTCGAAAATGCAAGTTAAAAAAAGGATGTTTCAATAATACTTACTTTTAAATTTAACTCAAGTACAGGTCATTCCACTGTATGACTGAAGATACACTCTGCTAATTCTGTTGTATCTTGTTTCTCTTTCATTAAAAAACATGGCATAGCATGTCGTCCAGAATTATTAGCAATTCTGACTATTACTTGCAAAATAAAGAAATAATTTTATAAAAAATATTCTAATACCCATATTAAAATTAGAATTGTTTATAAAGCTATGTGTCATATAAGCCAGTTAAAGGTAAATTACTTGGTTCATGAGTGCCCTGGAGTCTCACCCAGAAGCTTCCTTTGTAGAACGCAAGTTGTGGGAGGCTTTAGAATCCCTTTTAAAAACACTCTTAAGGATTGGTATATTTTATAAATTACATTCCTATAGGTTCATATTTCTTGCATTTTTATATTGTTTCTTTGATATTATTTCTTCCATTGTGTAACTTTTATTCTGGTTTCTAATAAAAGCCTTAGGAGAGAAGAGGCTGAGTTGATGCCATGCATCTGCCATGTATTGCAGATTCTGAGAAAATCATGTTCAGTGAAAGCTCATCATTTGTGCAAGAGGGAAAGAATGAAAAAAAAAAAAAACCTTTACAAAAGCTCTATTATGACACAAGGCTTAGATCCTACTTCCTTCAAGTATGAAATATCAATAATGATTATATTGTATAGCAGCACAAAAGAAGCCTGGCAGATACTGATCCTAGAGGAACAAAATTAATAAGGGCTTGTATTTTGAAAAACCTATTAGTCAAGTTCTCCAAAGCACACTGAAAATCATTTTTAAAGATAAATATTAATGGAAGAAGATAGTGCTAGGCTTTCTCTTTACTTGTAGACTTTACATTTTGTACAAATTATGTATACATTTTATTAACCACTATGTGTCTCTTAACTGAAGATCTGGTTCATTATCAATAAAAATTCCAGGTCAACACATTACACAGCTGAAATGATGTGTAAATAAAGAAACTAATGAGGAAGTCTATACTTTCTTGCCAGAGATGTGGCATCACTGTCAGTAGTCCCCAGTGACCTAATGCTGTAAAGACAGACCAATTCCACAGGAGCACTGGAATGTAGATTTTCATTTTGGAATATGGAAGATGAAAGGAACAGCAGATGATTTATGAACTAAGTCCTGTAGGAGTCATGTACTTTCAGACTTAAATGTCAAGTTTGTAAAAGCATAGGAGTAAGAACATAATCTTGTTGAAAAATAACAAGATAAGCGATCTGAAGAATAATAGATAAACAGTCACTGATGTCCACTCTGAAAAAATAATATTCATATACATGCATAGGTTTTTCACCTTTGGATCCAGTCTAGAACAAACTACATATATAATAAATGCAGGAAAAAGACCCAACAAACCATCAAAAACACAAATAAAAAAAAATAAAAAAAAAAAAAAAAAAAAACCCAAAAAAAAACAATTGGGGAAATTATCAACATAAGAACAATGGAGTACCATCGGTAAGGAGGATGAAAAATACAACAGGGAATATAATTTTTAGCACAAACATAGTACATCCTACAATTTGGCCATCCTAACTACCTGGTGTCAAACAACAGTTCCATTATAGTAAACAGGGGTTTGTTTAGCTAAGCTTTATCTAGCTTACATACCCACAGCTCTACACAGCTAATATTTTAGGAACTTTGAAGCTGCCTTATTCAAATGAATGAATCACCATTGTAGAAAAACAACCCCATAAAAACGTGGTCCTTTTGTAAGGGGCTTACTTTTAATACAAATGCCTAATTATCGAACTTGAGACTATGTATATCTAACTGGAAGTGCGCCCCAAAGCATGATTTAACAGGTAAAGAAACTTTAGCTGTAATAAAGAGGTTAAAAGGATAAAAGGCTGCCAAAGGAACTTGATGCTAGACTCCTTCCATCATCTAAAAGCATTTCTGTGGACCAGTGTTTGATTGTTGCAGATGTTCCTATCTGTCAGAGCAACATTTCTTAATAAAAGGTCAAAGTATATATAATAAGATAGTTACCTGAACATCAGCTGTGTCAACTTTCTTGAAAGTAATGACAGCAGAGGTTCTTTATAATAAACTATTAATCTTACTTATTTAAAGAAATGTTCAAGCCTAAGTAGTATTCATTTAAAGAAACAAAGGGAAGATAATAGAAGAGCAATTGCTGGCCTTTTGCAAAGCATTTGACACTGTCCTGCATAATACCCTTATCTTTAAATTGAAGAGGCATGGGTTTATGGATGGACCACCCAGTGAATAAGGACTGGGTTGGATAGTTGCACTTAGAGAGTTGCAGTCAATGGCTCAGTACCCGAATGGAGAGTAGTGATGAGCAGTGCTCCTCAGGGGGTGGAACTGCTATTTAATATCTTTGTTGGCAGCATGGACAGAACACACTCTGTAGTGTGATCCACATCATGGGGAAGGAGAGAAGGGACGCCATTCAGAGGGACCTGGACAGGCTTGAGAGACAGGTCTGTGTGAACCTCATGAAGCTTAACAAGACTAAGAACAAGGTCCTGCGCCTAGGTCAAGGGCAATTCCAAGTGCAAGTATAGGTGAGGTAGAGAATGGATGTAAAGTATTCAGACTGACTCATGACCTGGAGTTCAGGAATGGAGCCAAAGTACATTACATGTCTTTCCCCAACAGAAAAGCTTAATTTCATTCCTGTAGTTGTGAATTTGGAAATTAAAATACTGAGAAAATTGATACAGTAAGAATAATTTAGCACTACTGATAGTTCTATATATATTTCAGTATATTAAATTGTCATAGCTGTATAATTTTCCATAAACAAATATTAGGCGCATCTTAAAATATTTCCCTACAAAATGTTATCAATTGATCTACAATTCATTACCACACACAGATATTTTTGCCACAAAGTGCAGCACACAGGCAATAGGAGGGGGCAAATATCATAAAAATTTTGGGAAAAGTTTAGCAGAGAGTGAGTGTATTATTTTCTGACAGAAGCTTAGAATAGGAAGATGAAATCAGGTTGTGAAGCATTTAGTCAAAAACCAAAATTCTATTTGCAAGATAATGTAACAATTTGTTTCTTCCGCCTAACATGTAACACCTACCCAAGTCTCTCATATGGAAATTGATTTCATATTTTACATTAGTATGAATTCAGAAAAAGCTGACTTTGAATTTTCTTTATGTAGAAGCTGGAAACAGTTATGTCCCAATTTCACTGTTTTTTCATTCAGTATGACTGATTTTTTTCTGCAAAATACTAGTCACATCAATTATTTACTTTAAGATTTCTTTGGGAAAAACCCTTGAGTGTTGAAAGTAGTTGGTAATTATGTTGTTGAAATGTCCTAAAAGTAACAACAGAACTAAAAAAAACTCTAGGTAAAAAGCCCAAAAAAATCCTATGAATGAATAACCTGGGAAAGCAGCTTCACAAACATATCTTCTGATAAGAACTTCAGCTTTTTAAACGAACAGAACCAGATGCTGCCGAATTTTGCTTAAATTTTTATATGGGGGCCAAAAAAAAAAAAAAAGTAATTAATTTGCACCAAGTATTTGCATATTCATGACAATGAATGCCATTTTACCAATGTATTAGGAGAAAGTGTTTAAAAAGTTTAAGCATCAAAACAAACACATTTGCAGTACACAGAAGAAAAGGATTTTGAAAGATCACAATTAATGTAGATATGTTTTTCAGAATCCACTGAAGCATGACTTCTATCAAATGAAAATAAGATCTCATACAGAGATGCAAATTCATTGAAGATCTAAATGTCTACTTTTATAAGTATGAGCACCTGTTAAAAAAAACTGATTTACATGGAATACAGTAATGTGCCTGTGTTACATTCAATACCATAATCCATGAAACTGTGACTAGTGAATTCCAGTTTTAAAGGAAAATCAGTATGTTTAATAGCTTTAGTCACATTTTCTTCTACATTTCTCAAGCTAGAGTGCATTGTTCTTAAATAGCTACTTCTCTAGTAACACTGTTTTAAATGCTGCTGAAGGGATCCTTGCACACTCTTTGTTTTATAAAAAATTCAATTGCTAATGTCAGTATTCTGAAATAATCAGATAAAAATATTAATATTTCAAATTTGAATCTGTAGCAAAGTTAACAGATGTTAACAGAACTAGCACGTTAAAAAATGTTCCAGTGAGAAAAATGCTAAACCCATATATTTTAATGCAAAATTGGTTACTGAACCAAGACCATGCTGTGTCGAGTGAGTCATGATTTCTTTGATGACTTGGGTATTCCTGTTTTAATTTTCTGTACTCTCAGCACTTCTTTGTCCTATTTATTCAGAAACTTTTTAAAGTTTTCTATACTCAGTTCTCTCATCTCAATAGGCCTATTTCCTTGATCGTGGCCTCTGCCAATTGTAAAAATGAGCTAGTGATCCTTAAGCAGTCTGAAGCATCTGCCAACCTCAGCCTAAGAACAATAGAGTCCCATGTGAGACAAGCATGGAAAAAAGATCAACATTAGAAATACCACCTTAAAAGTTGGTGGTGCATTATAAAGTTGTATTGTACACAGAGAAATATTATTTATGGAATAGTCATATTATTCAGAGTCAGGGTTTCAGAGCTTGCCAAATTTTGAGGAAACCAATATCTATTTTCCAGTACTAATTCTTTCAGATAAGCAAAAGTTCAACCTCACTGTAAATATTTAGGACAACAGAAAATAAATATGTCATCTCTTCACTTCCACAGAATGAGATACAAAAAGGTAAGAAAATAAAATAGAACAGCAGACAAATAATGCACTTTGCCAGCAGTATACAGCCTTTGTCCCAGCCAAAATAAAATGGAAAATCATCAGGGACCTGTTTTCAGACCATAGCTTGAATGGGGTGGAGAAACAGGAGGAAAAGATGGATTGAGAAGCAAAAACTCACACAATCTCTCCCTAATTTCCCCTTCTCCAAAAGCCCACTACCAATCAGACAGAAATTCAATATGAGCAGGCACCAAGTGTTTTTTACTTGTTTGGATTTATCATATGTTTTCCACAATAACTTAGCTGCTTTCTTACCAGAAGATTTGCAAAATCTACAGAAGAAATTGCACAAATGAAATATCATTGTGGAAGACTGTGAGAAGAGGTAGGAAGGAGGAAAAAAGAATATTGCAAATTATTGAATTAGTTGGAATGATTTAGGGAAGAAAAAAAGTCAATGTTTAAGGCAGAAGAGTCCATTTTCAAAAATTTCTGTGATTCTCAGACCTGTAGAAATATCCCTAGAAATACAGAAATACAGTTACTGGATTTAATCGAGAATTAAAGGAATTAATCTAATTCTAAAAAAATAAAATTCTTCATGTGTAACAGCATATGGTTTTGTGATTCAGTTATTACTGTTTGGATGGACAGTACTAAAACCAATGACAAAAGGAAAAGAGTAACTTTTTCTCTTCAGGAAAAAGTATTGTTCGTTCTTGCATTTCCACCCCTGGAAAATTCTTTGAAAAATTCCTCTGGCTATAAAGAAAGAAATCTGTACAGAAGCAGTTGAGAAATTTTTCTGTCTTTTAATTTCAATCCAGTGGTTATTCTATTTTCAGTGTTTTTTGTGTAACATAAAAAGAAGAAGATAGAGGGGAAACAATCTAAGCATTGTGTGAGAAGACTGATTCACCAATGCCTTTTTTAAAATCTTGAGTATAGTAGCACTATCATTTAAGAATATGTTCAATACCTAAAACTGTAACAGCAAGCAAATGAGATCTTTGGTACAGCCATTCAGTAGCATACACTTCATTCTTAGGCCCTAATTATATTTCTTGCTATTCACAGGTGAGAATTTTTAATAACATTCAGAATACCTATTAAAAGTCAAATGTTTATGTCTCTGAAACATTTACTAAACCTAATGAGTCTTCTGGAAAATAAGGGGAGGAAGAAAAGCTTTGAAGACTTCGCTTGTTCTTATATTAGAACGCACCTTAAAATGAGTTTGCCTCACATGGTTTGAGCAGGTAGTTGGACTAGAGGACCTCCTGAAGTCATTGCCAATGTAAATTACCCCGTGATCTTATCCTACAATCACATACATTTGTTGCATGATTATCAATGAAGTCTCTGTGCATCTCCTTTCATATATCTCTTCAAATAACTTCTGATAGAAATAATAATAAAATAATAATAATATAATAATAAAATATAATAAAATAATAATAATCACTTTTTATTCAGTGATTAAAAAGTAGTGCTGGCCAGAAATAAACATTATTCTCTGTAGCTAGTCTTCCCAGACATAAAAGATATTTTCCCTAGGTATTTAGGTCACTACTACTATCCCTGATATTTTAAATGAGTGAAAACAGTCGCTGCTGTTTTACTCCTATGACTTAGCAAAGTAGGTAAGTGGAAAGATATTGACATTCTCAGTTGAAACATATGACCTTATATTTTTATGAATGTTACTCTTCATTAAGTCTACATATTTTGTGTGATTTGTGTAATACTATGTTTGCCTACTAGTAACTGTTCTGTACCATACAATAAATTATGTTCATGATTTCAGTGGCATTATGTAGAGTTCGAAAAGGCAAATTATCTTGCACTTTCAACAAGTCAAATATTATTAATTACTTGATTGAAAAAATAATTTTTAAAATTAAATCACTTAAAATTATGTTGCAAAAATGTCAAGAATTGCACCTTAAAAATTCCACTTTAATTACTGGTGATATAGTGCTATATATTCAAACATGGTTAAGTTTTTAACATTATTCTTGGAAGTTTTTGTTGTATTACTGTTGTGTTTTTCTATCAGAAGTTTTGGTTTCATCTTTACAGCAAAGCTAGATATATTCTCAACAATATTCAGTTCACTTCATAGATTTTAACAGTGTTGATGCCTGAATTTCTAAGACCCTGTTGGTTATTGTTAGTTCCACATTTTAAGTAATCATATACGCCCTTAAAATGAATTTAGGTTCACTTTGTACAAGCTAATGAATATGCTGGCATGAAACATTAGATTTTGTTTATTTGTTGAAACAGCTTGTTAAAAGTTCTTTTGTAGATTTGTATATCTAATATTTGTGATTAAAAGCAGTTATTACTTTTACATATTTTTATTCGGACCATTTATACTATTCAGAAACACTTTAAAAACATTTCAGTGCTTTGTTTTATTTCAAATGGCTCCTCCTTTCAGCTGCTTTACACTCTGTTACAAATATAACAGGAAATAAATGCAATATTTGAAAGCTTTTAACTTTTCATTTAACATTTGATGCTAACAAATGTTCCCCAGGATAGTCTATCAATCTTACACCAGATTGTTTTTTCATATAAGCACAATTCTCAATTTTAAATGTATTCCTCCTGGAGAAAATAAAAAAATTACTGGATTTAAAATGAATACAGGCCATCAAATACATGTGCATTGAGAAACAGAAATAGCAATGTTGTGATGGGGACTTTAGTTCTTTGATGTCAGGTTGCATGGTTGACTCATCCATGGATGGGCACATTTGTGATGGATTCAACTGCACTGCCTGCTCAACATCTCTATAAACCCAGTGACAAGTACCTAAAGTGTCTCAGAAACAGATCACTTCCATGCACTCTTTTATTGACACTCATATGGGAAAAGCTCCTTCTCTCTTTTTTAAGCAGCCTATATGTATAAACTACTTTTTCAACAAGTTATTCCTGAAGGTAGTTGTTGATTTGGGCCTTGTGTGGAATTTTACATATTATTAATATATAGTAACTGTGTTGAGTATACTGACCTATGACCAGTGGGAATGATGCAGAGAAAACAGAAAAGATCAGGGTTAGTTACCAGAAGAGGAATAAGAATTGGGAATCAGCACCTTCAGTGTACCAATGAGAGGGGTTTTACCTTGTCTTTCTTAGCCACAGCTCTGGAAAAGTTTTAGAACAGGCTGAACATATCACTGTCATAAGGTTTTCTTTTGTATCCTTACTTGCAGCACCACTGCAAGAACATTCAGTGAAGTATGACTATGCTAAGACTGTTTCTGAAATACTGTTCCCAAGTCAACCAGACACACATATGCTGCGAGTGCGTTTCTGTTAGAAAAGAGATTTTTCAACATCAGCATATCAAAACTAATGTTTCCAAAACCACTTCACTCAAGAAATCAGCACAAAACACAGGTGAGAAGATTTCTGAATATTTATCTCCTTTATGCAATAAAATGGGGGGCCGGGGGCGGGGGGGGGGAAAGAAATCAAATTTTTAAAAATCCAGCTTGCATGTCATTAAGCCAGCCATAGTACTGATTTTAAAAAGTATATCTGCTTGTAAAAGTTAGTGTTGACTGAAAACTATGTATGTAAGATCTACTTTAAATATGTTCTGAAGGAAATGAAAAATTGTAGCTGTGTCTTTTAGAACAAGAAGTTTCTATGGATACCATTCTCTTCCCTAAACATGGACATCTAATTTCTGGAAATAGGTTGCATGATGCCACATTATGAAGTTACAGAAAAGTTTATCTGCCATTGTGTTTGATAAGGACAAAGCACTGCAATTTCTAGCACTGCAGGTATTCAAGAAGAGGTAACTAGGCTGTTGTAGTATGTCACAGAAATACTGAAACAGTATGGTAAATTAAAAGTTTTATTTTAAAATATAGAAACATTTTAAGCCATTTCTGGGGAAGAAAAATATAACTTCTGGAGGAGCCTTTCTGGAACTATTCCAGGAGTTTGCTACCATATCACATCTCCTGACTACAGGAGGGAAAGCATCATTTACACAGCTTCAAAAGGAGGTCTCCTGCTGACAGACAGATCTTCTCTCAAGAGCACATGAATTTAACTTTGAATATAACTTCCTGCAAGTTTACGAGGAAAAATAAAAATACTGAGCTCATGCACATTGTAAGACTAAAAGTTCAATTTATTGACTAGTTGTGGGCTCCCTAACCAGCACTGAAGAGATGAGTATGTAGCAAACACCTCCTCTAGAAAGTGCTCCTGGTTTTCTCTTCTTTTTTTTCCCCACCTTTTAATTTATACATATTTTTAAAATGTCCCAACCTTTCTTTTATGGCCTAGATTTAGCAAGGTTGTCAGGGACCTGAAAATCATATCTCTCTGTCTTGTCTTTTAGTGAATCATTCTGCCTCATTTTCTACAAGGAAAGCTTAGGCACAGGTAGGTGTGTGGCAGAACACCAATAAATAAAATAATGCACTGTGAGTTGTTTTGGCTTGAAACTAATTTGCAAGTATACACAGTTATCAAAAGACTTAACAGGCAGATGGTAAGTATTCTTCAAGAAAAATTCTTTTTACTAATACCTGCACTTAGAATGTAACCAGGCAGCAATGTGAAGATCACAAATGTACTTTAAAATACTAAGAACAAATTATGTGCCCGGGTGGCATCCCAAACCCAACTAGAATTCATGCTTTTCACGTATGTCTATATCCAGATAGATAGATGGATCTCATAGGGCAGCTTTGCATTTGGGTAGCATCTCTGGTATAAAATGCTCTTAGTTTGATGTTATCAAGAAGGTGTAGTGGCCCAGGCATTATTACCTTTTTAAAGAATGAAAATGTCTCTATTACCATATAGAGACAGATATACATTTTTTCAAAACAAATTTTCCAAGAACAGCTGTACAGACAAGTAGTATACACATCACCATAGCATATGAATGTACTCAATTTACTACAATAATTTTTCATGGAAAAATGTGAAGAAATATATTCTTTCAGTACATAATATAATGCCAATGCAGGGCAGAATTTGTCCTTTGCAACACAAAAGGCTTTCTCTGACAAGTTAAGACTCTTAAATTGTAATTTATTTTTTCTTTAGCATAATATTACAGCTTTTGTCTACATAACTTCAAATCTCAACTGACAAAGAGAAACACAAATTAGTTTTCCAGCTAGCAATCTAGGTGCATGAATGCTTGCATACAACACTTTAAAGTCTAAAGCCATTAGACTAATGCATTTCTTAGCTGCTCTAGTCATAGCATACAGCATACAGCTTCATATGCAAACTTGTGTCAACATCTGAAACACATACCCATTTGTGTAGTTACAAAGAAATTTATTTTCCTTAAATGAGACTACTTAATTTTCAAAACTTAATACAACTGCAACATTTCCAAAGCATTATGTTGGAGAAAACACAGGGAAAAGAAAAGAAATTAAACCAAAGCCAACAACAACATCCAAAAAATCCTTCAACAAAACAAAACACATGAAAACAAACATAAAAACCAAACTAAAGGAAAAAAAAAGAAAGAAAAAATGAAAAGGGAAAAATCACAAAGATACTTCAATCTCTATTTTTTTTTACTGCTCTTCTTTATCTACACATAAGGGTAAAGAGTGATATGAAGTCTAAAGATATAATCTAAGATGAAAGTGAAAAATGCTTTTATGAACATTTCATACTTTGGAGTTCCTTACTTGAGTGTGATAAAAAGAAAATTGTTGTCCTCTGCACAGCTCTAGTTTATTGTGTAGTCAAATCAGAAGTTATCTGGTAATAATGAAAATTTCCATAGGTTTTACTCATATGTGTAAGAAGGCCTAACAAGTAACATCGGGCAATTTACTAAAGCTTCAGCAAGAGAAGAAAATAAATTTACTTCATGACTGGCTTGTTGGCTTCTTAATGTTTGAAATACAGTTTTTTTCTTTTGTTTGTTTGTGATTTTTTAACCATTAGCTTTCACCTTATGACTAGTCTCTCTGCTCCCATTTGCTACATGCTTACCTCCATTTTCATAGTCATTCACCACAAGTTCCTTCACTACTGTGTTCTTTATACTGTCATCTCTCATGATTCCCATCAATATTTTCTCATAAAGCATCAAAGAAGGACCCTTGTACCCAGCCAGTGGTGGTCTCACAGGATTCTAGAGAATCTACTGCACATTTTTCTGTACACCTACTTGTTGAGTTTGCTCTACATATAGAGAGTAAATTCTGCAGTGAAGAGTCACACTCTGGCAATAAAAATCTCTAACAAAATATGAAAAGCAAATGAAAAGAAAAAAATGGATTAGCAAAAAAGAAAAAAAAAAGGGTTAGTTCTGAACTTACACAAATTCATAAGTACAAACACTTTAAGTGTCAAAGCAATCTTCAAGTTCAGTGGCATAGCCTCTGTTTTGGCAAGGTGAACAGTTGTAATTTTAATTCAATGAAGAATTTTTAAAGTGAATGTGTTTGTGCATATGGTTTGGAGATGGTGGCAGGGTCAGTTTGGGACAGGAGGGGTAGGGCACAGACTGCAGATGGGTCTCTACTGGACTGCTGACGGGCACTACTTCCCCCAGCACAGAGAATACGTGTGGGAAGTCCTACCTGCCAACACAGGTACCATAACGCCTACAGGGAACCATCCTGGTCTACTAAATAAGTTTTATGCAAGCTACAAGATGTGCAGAATTTAACTATATTTAGCTGAATTAATTTCACTTTCATTTATGAAAGTAAACAAATTGAAACATATTTGGAATTTTGGACTCTAGTCTGAACTCTTATCATCACATCAGATGGAAAAATCACATTGTGGGAAACCTGTTCAGTGAATGGAGAACAGTCTGCTTTACCAGTCTCTGGAGAAAGCTTTGACAGATTGTTTTTAAAGTGTTCCTGGAATATTTAACCCTCCACTGTCTGATGTTTTAGGCAAGCTGTCTCTATTCTGCTAAGTTAGTCAGTAGAGATGTAAAATAGCAGCAAAAATAATTTATAAACATAAAGCAACTTTCACCTTGCCTGTATAGATCAGTGTCTTTCCCGAATACAAGTTGTGCCAAAAAAAAAACAAAAAACAAAATCACCAACCAAACAAAAGTGCTTCCATATTTATCTACATATGTAGAAAACTTCAAACCAGAATTACAAGCAGAAATTAGAAGCTATTGGCAGGAGACATATGTTGTAGCATCTGCACAAAAATTGAAGCTATAAATCCACCTTTCTGAGGCAGAGCATTTCTCTTTCCTTTTAGGCCTTGTAAATCACTTAAATCTTAGTCAGTGATAATTACAGCTCACCATAGAAGAATGTAATTTTAACCCGATTTTTAAAAGAACATTTTAATGACAGGGCGAGGAAGCAGTTGGAGTAGACTATAGTAACACTGAGAACACTTTCTGACTATAGAGTCTACTAAAGGTAACCACAATATAATAGCTAGAAGCAGAAACAAAATAAGAAATAAAAAAGGGGATTGTAGCAGCTTCCCCAAAACATGATTTTTCTTTCTGTTTTGTCATCTGCAGCCTCCCTGTGGAAATCCTTGAAGTATCAGGAAGAAACTAAAGTTCTCAGAAAACAGCAACCAGACAGGTTGCAAAATAGCAAAAGCTGCAACAAATGAATGTTTGTGGTGCTGAAACAAATCAGATATTTTACAAAAAAACTGAAAACAAGAAGAACCTATAAAATCAATGGCTTTAGGAAAGGCTGTATCATCAGCTATGGACAAGCTAAGTGAAGGAAATACATCCAGTTCATCAATGAAGAAAAGACTTGTCCACTCAAGCTAATTCCACTCAAGCAGCTATTCATTACAGTTGCAAAACAAAAACTATTTCACACTTCTAGGCACAGGGAAGCTTTCCAAGGAACAGAGGAAACAGAATAACCTAAGATAATTCATTAAAGAGGCAACAATTATAAACTCATCATTAAATGCTAGTAAACATCTTTAAGTTTGCATTGCTGCCGCTGATGTGCAAGGAAACAGATAAAGCTTTGGTTACCAAAGTGAACATCAGAAGAAATCCTGTTTATAAGTTCCTGGCAGCTCCCACATCCAGTTTAAATTGGATTAGAACTAAACTGTTCAGCTAGAAAACACAGCAGACAACAGATAGATCATTTAAAGTGTGCAGACCACTGTGTTGCCATAGCCACCACCAAACTGCAAATAAACCCACATCTTTTTTGGTCTCTTATAAAAACCTAAACCAAACCAAAAAGCTCCAACCATACCCAACCAAACCAACAAAGTTTTATGTATTGTTGCCCATCTAAAATCACACCAAATCACATACAGAAATGTGCCTGCCAATGAAGAACTACCAAGCAGTTTTTTTAATTCCTGGTGGCTTCTCTGTGTTGTTATAAAAGCAAAGGTATCAGATCTAGCTTCAGCACCTAGTCTTGTCAGCAGTCTTCATGACAGACCTAGCAAGCAATGATCTATCAGCCACCAGTTCTTAAAAAAACTTACAAAACACTGTTGATAGTGAGGAAGTTTCAAAAATCTTCAGCAATACAATAACATTGTTAATGAAAGACTGTTACTGAACAGAACTGATTAAGGTTATGATCAAGAATTAATGCAAGCATAAAATTGCTATTCACCTCTAAAATATTTCCTGTTAGTGGAAGGAAGTCTCACAGTGGAAAGTTGTGATACAATGGGCATGTGGGCTGCAAAAGAGAAATTGTATCTCTTACATTTTTTTTGCTTGTCCAAGTAGTAGATACAGGTAAAGAGGCTGACAATACCTCCGAATTCACAAAGGGGGCCTTATTTTTGCTAGGTTTGTTTGTTTGGGTTTTTTTTTTCCAAAAGAGACTGGTAAGGAATTTAAGAGTATTTTAGTATTTAAGTATAATTTTAGTATTAATATTTAGTATTATTTATTATTAAGGGAAAGTTTAGTATTATTTTGGACCAAAAAGTGGGAAGAGAAAAATAAGAAGGGTAGTATTTAATTGACCAATTTTCTTCCTAGCAAAACAAAGAACTATACTCTGTTTGTCTGCATAAACACCAGAGAGTTAGAGTTATCTCAGCTCTTCTCAGGAAGCCCAGTATTTTGTACTGGTATAAAACTGAAACAATTTCTGGATGACAGTTAAAGTAAACCACAGTCACAAAATTACATGCCAGCCCCTGAAGGCTGTCATTCATATTTTCTTGCAAAATTTGAATAAAGATCTATCATCAACCTCACAAAGTAGCCCTTGATGTGATAAGATACTTAGGAATGAAGCAGTACTGTGCCGAAGATACACAAAAAATTAAGACATTACCCGAGCCTTTTTAATAATCAGAACTAATTTATGAACAAATTTACAATTCCAATTACTTTGAAAGGTGAGTCATAAAATTTGCAACTTTTCAATATTCTCAAAATAAATAAGCAAATGGACTAAATCCATTCATTCAAAACAAAAGTGAAAGTTCTAATTATGTATCAGTGTTAATTTTGTTATTATGACATTTTGCATATGCTCCTTGTAGTGCTAATGCGAGTTTCAGCGCTCTATAATTAATTATCCGTTCACTGAGTGGTGTTTTTTTTTCATTTTAACCACTAGATGTCTCTAGCTCTATTCATGATTAAGGCAAATTAGCTCGTAAATCTGCTTGGAAACACTCGAGCTGTTGAAAGCAGAATCCCAAAAATTTCTTGCTCTGACTCCAGTAGAAAGTCAATGTTCTCTATGAAAGGTACTATCCTGTTGGTTTAAAACAAGAAAAGGAAATTTAAAATACTCTGACTCCAGAATAACTTTTAGCCACTAGTAAAAAAGTTAGAACAAGTATGTCCTGTAAACTGAGCAAAAACTCTGGGGCCATGAATAACTCCATCCAGGTTTCATAGCTGGTCCTAATATGAATGGGAGTCTAAATCACATCGTTTCCAAATCAAATTATTTTGTGCTTCCAAAATATATAAAACACGAACATTGACAGTTAGGTTCTCATCAGCTACCATAGTCACCCTCCTATCTAAAATGTGAAGCATTAAGCATTGGAAGAGCTCAGAATGATATTTAAGTTACAAATAGCTTGACAGTTCCTATATACAGAATATTTATGCCAAACAAGACATTCAGCTTGTTAGATATACACATAAACTCCATGTCATTAATCTGATTAACCTGAAAGGAGGCCTTTCTCAAGAGAAAAAAAAAATTGAGGGCAACAGATAAAAATGTTATTTAACTGTTAGTACAAGACAATCAAAAATAAAATAAGCTAAGTAAAGGGATCATGTAGTAGTAGACAAAAAGTATTACACAGTCTTCAGTGAAAAAAAAAAATCAAACCATCAGCCAAAGCCCCCCTAAAAAATTCCAAACCGAAAACCAAACTAAAAACCCCAAATTAAAAAAGAAAAACTCAAACCCGAGTCTGACTCTCAAAACTGCCTTGTCCTTCCCTTTATTCAGTCAGCAGTTGAGGCAGGAACTTTCAGTGCCTTTGCATATCACTCTCTCTATAATTTTAATGCTTCAGAAAAGCATTAAGACAACACCAAAGTGAACAGACTAGATACTCAGAAAATTCCCCTTAACCACCTGAAAATTTTTTATTTTCTATCCTTGGTTTTAAACAGAACTTGTCTCATTTAAGGTGCCACTTCATGACACAGCATGAGGATGGAGAAAAGCACATTATTAATCCTGGATCCAATAGCTGCAGGTTTGTCACATCATTGTGTTTTGGTTTTGAACTTTTTCATTTCCAAAACAAATTATTTCCCTTCTGAAGTGACATTTTGATCTATTAGTATTTGCAAAGGTAATAAAAAAATTTAAAAATGGACAAACAGGCACTGTACATTTTTGTAATAATTATGAAGAAGCAACAATCAGTTATATGCAGTATTGAAGTTATGCTATAAACAGAAAAACAACACAAAATTTATAAAGACTTTGGGAAACATCTTCATGCTTTCTACAGTTCACCCAGGTTAGCACTTTCTGGAAACAATGCTGTTCTACCAATGGACTGAATTTTATTATAACATACTCAGACATTATTTTGAAGACCAGAGAATAAAGTGAGCTCATGCAACTCTAGTAGGCAATATTACGCAGAAGAAAACAGATAATTTCTTTTGGATTTGAAAGTTTTGCTTTAACAATAAATAGAGCATCATTTCTTAAATTAATCACTTAATGCTAATGCCTCATCAGCTAAATCAAGGGAATTATTCTAGTGCACTAGTGAATAATTCAATTAGCTTGCTAAAAATTTATCTTATCACTACCTTATCATTAGTACTTCATCACAGTAGTTATCTGTGCTTTTAATTTGTCCCTTACTAATATTTACTTACTTTTAGTACCAGAATACTAAATTTTAATCTGGACAAATATACCAACAAAAATTTTAACTAATTCTAGGAAAAACAAAAGACATCAAATTCAGTTCATGATTATCTTTATCTAAGATTGCACAAACCCCCAAACCACCCAAAAGCCTTCACAATAGGAGCAGTCTTTCCAACCTTAAACCTTTTATTTAATTACAGTGTTACTGAATGATGATGTCAGAGAGCAATGTACAATAAAATGCAGTGCATAGCAAATAACATTTTAAAGCATATTAGTGTTGTTAACAAAATAACACCCCATCCCACAAGACTTCTGCAAATATTTTCTTATATAAAATTAGTTGCTGAACACTCAGTTTGAGGATGATTCACTTCTGGCAGGTATGACACTGCAGAACAAATAAGATGTCCTCAAAGGCAGTAAATTCCCTCTGTGTGTTACATATCATGGTCATTTAAAAGCAGCATTAAAATGTAAAATTACAGGCTGCTCACAGATCACAGTGGGGCGAAGACCACTATTGCAGAAGCAAGTTTCACAAATCCAATGTATATTTACATGGTTTTTGCTTGTAGAAAAGATGCAGAACCAGAAAAAAAATCTAAAGAATTTAACAATGTCATCTGCTAATGAAAGGAAAGTCAGTTCTGAAGGCATGTCTGAGATTTCCTTAAACACAGAGCATGAACACCTCGAGTATTCTCTTGCTGTGTTTTGAAACATAGCTATCACTGTGAAACTGTCAGAAAAAGTCTTGCCTAGCTATTTTTAAGAGTAACAGCATGCAAAGCTACCCCTCTGCTTGATGGATGTCTTCAAAGACATCTATGACAAGTCACAGCAGTCAGACAAAACCCTAAATATTTGGAGAAATGGGAAAGTTGTGTGCATTTTTAAAAGAGTAAAAAGAGGACCCTAGGGACTACTGGCAACCTCAGAGGCCAATTAAATCATGGAACAGATCTTCCTGGAAGATATTTGAAACATAGAGAAGACAGAGAGGTGACTAAGAAAGCCTACATGGCCTCACCACTGGCAAATGACATCTGACTAAGTGACTGCACTCTATACTGGTTTGACTGTATCAGCGGACAATGAAAGAGAATCTATCATCTACCTGGATTTCTGAAAGTCCTCTCACACAACTTTCTTGCTGATAAATCAGAGAGCTATGGATTTGATGGGTGAACTATTAGACACATAAGGAACTGGCTGAATGGCCACATCCAAAAAGTTGCAGTAAATGGTTCATTGTCCAAATGGAAACTGGTAACAAGTGGTGCTCCTCAAGGGTCTGTACTGACACCAATGCTTTTTAAAATCTTCATTAATGACATGGACAGCGGGACTGAGCTGCAGCCTCAGCAAGGATGCAGATGACACAAAGCTTGAATTTGAGTTGAGTTTCAGTTTTATCACAGTTAATAAGTTTGAGCAGAGGGACAATATTAGATGGATATTGGCAGGCCTGAAAAGAGAAACCATGTGACCCTTGAGAAGTTAATCAAGGCCAAGTGCAATGCCTGGTACCTGGGTCAGAGTAATCACCAGCTTTAATACAAACTGGGAAATGAACTGATTCACAGCAGCCCTGCAGAGATGAATTCAGGAATACTGGTAGATGAAAAGTTAGAAACGAGCAAGCAATGTGCTCTTGCAGCCTGGAAAGCAAACCTTATCCTGGGCTGCTCAAAAAGGGAAATGTGGCCAGCAGGTTGAGAAAAGTGAATCCACTCCTCTACTGTGCAGTCATGATACCTCATGTAGAGTAGTGAATCCACCTCTGGACTTCTCAATACAAAAAAAACATCTGTTAGCTAGGATCTGATTCTTGGAATAAAAGACTGCAGCCATTCCCCCACAAAAAAAGAGTGGGGGTTATTCAGCCTGGGAAGAGAAGGCTCCAGGGAGATTCTTAATGTGGCCTTTAAGAATGTAAGAGGGAGCATAAAAGAAGGACAGAGAAAGACATTTACGAAGCCCTGCAGTGATAGGATAATGGGGAATGGCTTAGAACTGAAAAGGGACAGGTTTGGATTAGTGTCGTGGTTTGACATGGAAGTGAATTTTTTCCAGGAAGTTGGGTCAAACCAATCAGTGGTCAGGTTTGGATATTGGCACCTGGAGTGACCACTGAAAGTATGGACACGCCTCTGAGAACACAGGGGGTTAAAAGCAAGAACTCCCAGGAGAACTCTCTCTTTTGGTTCCGGTCGTCAGAGAGTGCAGACGCTCCCCTGCCCAGCCTTAGGCTGGGTGGGGGAGGGGAAGCCCCGTGGCCTTGTCCAGGTAGGCCGAGGGGGCTGAGGGTCTGGAACCCAGCCAGCTCCTGTGGACGGAAGGGTGGAGAGAAGTGGAGATGCCTTTGCCCCCCCCATGTGGGAAAGAGACGGAGAGCCTGGCGGCACCTGGAAATCTGCCGGCAGAGGAGAAGGAGAAGGGGGGGAAATGCCCAGCGTGGGAGGCGGAACGCCGGACTGAGATATCGGCCGTCCAGGGAGTCTGAACTTTTAACCCTTTCGAGGGAATGAGGGCTTTTTAGAAGTATTACTCCTCCTTGATTTGTAGTGGAAGAGAGATAGTCCGGGACCTGAGATGTTAGAAGAAGAAATATTTAGGTGGGAGGAGATGAAGAAGTAGCTTTTAGCTGGACTTTTCTTGTTAGCCATGGACTGAACCAAAATCTCCTGCAATAGAGACTGCATTTTAGGGGGATGCAGTGGTGACCCAGGGAGACCTGTTTCAGCTTCAAACAGCACAGGAATGGCGAGAAACGAAGAGAGCTGAAGAGGGAATGGTGATACCCTCTGTCTTCGGGAAGAAGATGAGTCCTGTTTTTGGACCCCTCGGCCCCAGGGGAAAATGGGGGGGACTGTAGTCCCAGGATGAGAAACTGAACTGTTGTATCTTTGGGTCCATGGCAAAGCATCCTTAAAGGAGCCCTATGAGCAGTCTGTCCATGCATGGTGGTGAGAGCACTGTGACATGGAATGGAGAGTGTCACACTGGCAGATTTTTCTTCCGGGCGGTTGCCATGTGTGACAGGGAAACACAGGGGGGCAGCTGTGTTTCCTGGGGGGCCTGTGGTGCAAGAGAGACTTCTCTCTCCCTTGATAGTTTAAGCATAGATTACCTGAAGGGTGGTAATTTGATCAAGAATCCCGGGTGATATTTCATGGCTGGGTGTGTTTGGAATTGGGAGGAGGAGGGGTGGTTTTAAAAGGTCTTCATCCTGGATTTAGTTTATGTGTTTTCTGTATTAGTAGTAGTTTAATAAAGTTTTTCTTCCTTTGTTATTAAGCTTGGGCCTGCTCTGCTCTGTCCCTGATAACATCTCACAGCATTTATTTAGGGAAGGTGCATTTTCATGGGGGTGCTGGCATTGCGCCAGTGTCAAACCATGACAATTAGATATGAGGAAGACCTTTTTTACAAGGGTGGTGAGGCACTGCACAGGTTGCCCAGAACAGCTGCGGATGCCCCATCCTTGGAAATGTTCAAGACCAGATTGGATGAGGCTCTGAGCATCCTGGTCTAGTGGAAAGTTCCCTTGCCTGTCATGGGGGTGAGACTCCATGGTCTTTAAGGCTTCCTTCCAATTCAAAGCATTTAATGGTTCTAATAACCCCACACAACTTACATGAATCATCAGCGACCCTTTAACTCCACATTTAGGGGAATAAATAAAATAGATATCAGTGACTATGCAATTATCTACTGTCCATCTAGAAATCACTGTTACCTTTAGATCTGAAATACAGAAAACTCTTCTGTCCCTACTCTAACAGAAAGTTCTAGTTAGGTAGAAGCAAATGTTACAGTGACACAAAATTTGCTGATAGATACCTAATACTTGGAGAATACTATTGAGAAAAGTATACTGCAATTCCACATTCAAAATGCAAATGAGCCTGAAGAGCTTGATTAAAATCAAGCACTGTATGTTATTTCTCTTCTAGTAATGTAAGTGCTCAGATCACTGACTAGGTTTAACCTGAAATTTTAATATCTTTTCTTATACTCTAGATACTTACTTCAAAACACATAGTGTTTTCATCAGGAAAGAAACAGAAGCATGGCAAATGCCTGCACATTAGCTATAATAACATATAACTTAAATTCAATTGATTATATAAATATTCATAAATGACCAACAAGCTTCTAGTCAATGAGTACCTCTCACACAGCATAGTACAAATCTCACCGCACATAAAAACTCTATTGTGTCATTAAAAACAGAATTTCCCATGTGATGGCTGTATATTAAATAGACTTTGCACCACATATATATTTTAATCTAAAGATTTAAATAATGTTTCTCTTTATTTCAGCTAAGATTTTCAGTGAGATTAGGTGTCATGCTCTAGCTTTAATTTACTTCAGCAACTAAAGGAACGAGTTCTTTGACAATAATAGTATTGCTGTACACAGTAAATTGAACTAATAAATGACAAGCGAGGAATAAAAAGAGCTAAAAACAATGTAAGGAAAGTTTCAGTTTTAAATATCCAGTGAGATTAAGTAAGAAGGGGCAACAGGGTTCCACGCTGTGGTGAGATAATTACTTCTTTGGGATTTGAAGTCCAGCCAACAGTTTCTGTTTCTCTTGAGATATCCCCAGGATAAAGTCTTTCCTTATTTCCATTACAATTAGACTTCATGGAATGGCTGAAGATAAATTCTTTCCACTAATATCCACAATTAAATTCCAAGGCTTATTTTGTTCATGCTGTAAACAAGGACCAAGCCACTCAGCCCATATTTAAAGTCAATCATGCTGTACTGCTTCTCTGCTCTAACATATTAACACACACTTATGTCACTTTCAAAACTGCTGTCTTAGACTGTATTTCCAATTAATTGCTTATGGATAAGGACACAGGGTAAGGCTAATGTTGGACACATTCATAATGCTTTGGTTATCCCTGACCAGCTACAAGGGATTTAGTGGAGGAATGCAGCTTAAACCAGCTGCATAATACTTTTTGCCCTTACCTTCCTTGCAGTACACATCAATTCCTGCAGTGTCTTGGTTTTATTTCTGCCTTGGTTTTACACCTGCCTTTCAGAGTAGATACTCTTGGACAAGTGAAAAGTAAGAAATGCGGCTGTTGTTATACTATGCTGTTCTGTGAAATGTGTGAAGAAATAAAATGAAAAAAATTAGGAAAATAAATGTCTTTCAGCCACAGTGACAGTAAATACTTATGCAAGTATTCAAAATATTACTTATGCAAAGGAATCAAAGGAAAATACATCCATGTACCTCTAGGCATCTGGCCTAGTCCACACATTATGTATGCTTTCTCCCTCACTGGACTGTAATATACATCACTACAATTTTTCCCACTTAGAGGACACAATCCCATTAAAAATAGTGCTACTTCACTGAGACCTTCCCAAACAATTAACATCCTTTATGACAAAATCACAAGTACAAGTACACCTACAACATGATGAATTTAATTTTACCAAGGCATGCATGTCTAAAGCAGATCTGAATATGGAGCCAATAAACAACAGATTTCGGACTCGCTCTGCTTTAATACTTGAAGATGTAAAATTTTATTTACATGGGCTGCCAAATTTCCAAATCCAGGCAACAAGACAAATTGTCAACACCCCTAATACCAACAGGTAGAATAACATTTAAATCATTGTGCATTCACCACCCTCTAGGCCACCTAGTACCTGTGTGACCCACATAGCTGTGAAAGTACAGGGCTGACTTTTCCCATTTTTTAATTACGTTTTCCTGTAGAAAGCAGCAGAGCCAGAAGTCTGAGTACCTGTGAGACTTGCTGGAACACTGAAAGATTCTCACATCCCATCAAATTTTGGGTCCTAAATTACATGCCCAGGTTCCTTATGCTTGAATATGAAATAGAACCACCATGCTAAGCCACTGTTCTTAGCCTTCTAGATGGGCTGTATTAGCTGTACGAAGTCTGTGAGCAAAGCTTTGGTTGCAGAACTAATAAGCTCCAAGGCAGACTTGCCACTGGCCATGGCCAAGATGACCAGTGATGAATGCAGCACCTATGTGATAATATATTTAAGAAGTGGGTAATGCTGCTATTTACGAGCAGTGAGAAAATGAGAGAACAACTCTGCAGGCTGGTGCAGAGGCAGGGGAAGGAGGTGCTCAAGGTACTAGAGCTGAAATTCCCCCACAGTCCATGATGAAGACCACGGTGAAACACCTGTGCTCCTGCAGACCATGGAGGGCCACAGGAGAGCAGATGTGGACTGGACTGAGGGACTGAGTCCTGGAGGACTCCATGCAAGAGCATGTGAATGCCCAAAGGAAGCTGCAACCCCATGGGAAGCACATGCTGGGGCAGGTTTCTGGCAGAACCTGTGACCCTGCAGGGGATCCACACTGGAGCAGCCTGTTTCAGAGAGACTGCCTCATGAGAGGGTCCCACACTGGAGCAGTTTTTGAAGAACTGCAGCCTGTGGGAAGGACTAATACTGGAGAAATTCATTATGGACTGTCTGCTGCAGGAGGGTTCCTGCTCTGGAGTAGGAAAAAGTGTGATGAGTCTCCCCCCTGAAGAGGAAAAGGAAAGAAAAAACACGTGATAAACTGGCCACAACCCTCATTCCATGTCCCCCAGTAGGTAAGAGATAGAGGAGATCAGGAGTAAAGTTCAGCCCAAGAAGGGATGGGTGAGGGAAAGGTATTTTTAAGATTTGTTTTTATTTCTCATTATCCTACTCTGATTTGATTGGTAATAAATTAAAGTAATTTCTCCAATTCTAATCTGTTTTGCCCATGACAGTAACTGGTGACAGATCTCTCCTTGTCCTTGTCTTGCCCCTTGAGCCTTTCATTATATTTTGTTTCACCTGCCCACCTGAGAAGCAGGACTGATAGAGCACCTTTGGTGGGCACCTGATGTCCAGATATTCCAGAAATAAAGTCTTTTCAGTCCAAGTGAAATGTTCTTTTGCTGTTTTCTACTACTGTAGTTCCTGAGGGCATCTACAGCCTATTAGGATTTAAGGCAAATCAGCATCTTTCAGAGAAGCAAGTTGTATCTGTTGCATAACATTTAAATAAAGCTCCAAGATGTTTATAGTTTTTGACTACGTGTATTTTGGATGTAATTTGCTACAGACACTTCTTTTTGAGATAAAAATGAGTTTTAAAGTGCCAGCTTATCCAGATATTGTAAGCTGAGAGTTTTCCTTTTCCTAATTTACTTTATCAGCTGCTTTTACAACAATCTAGAATGGAAGGGAAAAGTACAATGTAGACAAAATAAGAATTATATTCATTAACTTATCAGTTGAAGACAGAACTGTTATTACAAGACTTGGATCAATTCCTAACCAAGACAGCAACCTAATATCTATTAAGTCATAATATCTTTGAGTCATAAAATACCCGGAGTTGGAAGGGACTCTTTCCACCAAAGTCTGACTCCTGGCCCTGCACAGGACTAGCCTGATGTCAGACCATGTGCCTGAGAGTGTTGTCGAAACACTTCTTGAGCTCTGTCAGGCTTGGTGTTGTAACCACTTCCCTGGGGAGCCTGTTCCAGTGCCCAACAGCCTCTGGGTGAAGAACCTTTTCCTAATGTCCAACCTAACCCCACAGACACAGTTTCAGACAAGGCCATTCCCTTGGGCCTTGTCACTCATCACCACAGAGAAGAGATCAGTGTCTGCCCCTCCTCTTCATGCAGCTGTAGACTGTGATGGGGCCTCTCCTCAGCCTCCTCTTCTCCAGGCTGAACAAGTGACCTCAGCCACTCCTCATAAGGCTTCCCCTCTACACCTTTTACTTGGGTTAAAGAAGTCTCAGTTGCTCTTCCAAGAACTGCTCACATTTACTGAGGCACATTTCTGTCTTAGGTAAGACCTATCAGTTCCCCATACAGTTTCTCTGAGTTTGGCTGTGGTGCTCCAGTTTTGAAAGAACCAGACAACTGCACATGTCCAGGGCTCTGAACTCAAACCCATCTCAGTGAAATTTATGTTAAATTGGGGTGTTCATCTGACATTGGTAGCAAGAAATACCATTGGTTTTGTTGTTTAACCAGTTAAACCAATTTGTTTAACAACCAATAGGCTCTAACTTGACTACTTTTGCCAATCCTTTTTCTTCTCTGTGCAAATTCAGCCAGGCCACTCAATCCCGCAGTTGCTCTGTAGATGTTTAAACTCACCTTTGCATAGTTTCAATTTATTTATGGTTTTAACAGTGGAAATTGTTCATGTCATTAAACTCTTTTGTGTTCATATCTGGTTGGAACTATGACAGACAGTACTAACACCAGGCTAGGTCTATGTTGTTTCAAATCCAGAAAGGAAGGAAACACACTGGGGTCACAGGAATACAAAGCAACACCATTTACAAGTCAGAAATAACAGGGAATAAATACTTGTAAGGTATACAAGTGTCCAGGTCTCAGAGAGCTTGAGACAGGTATTAGGCATATTTAGACTGCTGTGCCTTGAGGTTGCTAAAGACAGTCATTGCATTGAAACATGAAAAATCTTACTTTCCTGTAAAATTTCCTGCAGCCCAGGGAGTGCCAGATGCCTCACCAAGTCAGAGATAGTGCATGTGACTGTGTAAATGACTTAGGTTAATGCAAATAGCTGTGAGTCACACTAAAGGCTATCACATTGCCAAGACAAAAACATAGTAAAGCAGCACCTTCAACTTATTTGTTTGATGTTTGGTAATTTTAACTAAAAAAAAAAAATCATAATATACAGCATACAGCAAATCTCTATTTTCAAATAATAAAAATAACTTTTTCTTTTGTAAAATTTCTCTTTCTTTTTTGTTACCTCTTTTAATGCTACCTCAAAACAAAAAAACAAAACAAAAAAAAACAACAAAAAAAAAGGAAAAAAAAAAAAAACAAAACAAAAAACACCAAAAAAACCTAAATCCTCCCAAACCAGAAAGAAAACCATGAAAACCCCACAGAAGTACACAAAACCAAAACCAACACAAAACTAAAAATAACATTATGATCTAGACTGGAATGTTGAAAATTCTTTTAAAAATTTAAAATGTTTGTGGAATGCTATTCCTGGAAGAGGATAAGCTCTGTTTATATATAATTTCCACCTGTGCATGTTCTCCTGTTAATTAATTCTCATAATTTTAATTAATATATGGAACAGTGCAGCTGTAGCTCTCAAGATCCAATTTTAATTAAATATATTAGATGCAGCCATATTATGAAAGCTGCCGTATTGTGGTTAGTTCAAATGTATAAGCTTAAACCAATTAATTTGCTAAATGATTACCTAAATTTATCTAAATCTGCCAAAAATCTTCAAAGTGGATTACACTGTCCACACTACAGAATTTGTCATAAAGAAAAAAAAAATCCAGAGAAAATAAGAATGATAACAGAGTTAAGTTCAAGAAATATGAACAGGTAAGTTGTTTTGATCCACAGAGTCTTACTTTTGCTTATATACAAAGAATGGCTTTATTTGAAGACAGCAAGCATGAGCACAGTTCTCTAAACTTCTGATTGGGCAGCAGGGTGCTGGTGCTTCTACCAAAATATATTTGCATGAACTTGACTATTTTGTTAAAAAAAATCTTTACTCTTCTATGTAATCGGGGAAAGCTGCATCTGCTTCAATGGTGACCACATAATAATTACTCAAAGATTTGCTTTTTAATACTGAACAAGCTTAATTTGTGTACTAAAAGGTTCTCTCTAGCTGTAAAAGAAAATTTTCCTTAAATAGTGATATCTGTGTCTCAAAAGCTGAATGAAGTAATTCTCTGTTCTCTCTCATTCTCTGAGCTATTCTGTTAGGCTGTCTGTAAGCTCACAAATATATTTTGTCTATTTATATTTATAACATGGTTTTTATTACTATAAATATTGCAAAGTTTTTGATGTTTGTTTCTACATAGCCTTTTCCTCCCTATTAATTATTAGCCCACATGAAACTAATGAATTCTCTATCTCAAATAGGGCTTCATTATTTATATGCTTTGAAGTTCCCAAATGAAAACTTAATCACTGTATATAATCCATCCCTACACTGAGGATAACTCTTGCTATATTAATATATTCACAACAATCTAATTTATATTTACAGAAATCTACATTAAATAAATAAAATTATTCTGATTTTACAAACTATTTCCAGGCTTTGTTTCCTTCAGCTATTCAATATGAGACAGAAATCAGCTCAAACTCTTTTTTCATTTTTCATAAAAGGTTTCTACAGACTCCATAACATATGGAGAAAGAAAAATTACACTCCAGCATATACTTTACAATGTTTAATTCTATTACATATTGATAAGAATGTTTGGATTTGCTTTTCATTTAGTACTCGTGTACTTTCAATATCCCCATAACTCCTCTGCTCCTCCAGCTTCAGACTTTATGGATGATACATAAAACAACAGAACCCATCCAGGAAGCTGAACAAACTTTTTGAAACAAGATACTTTTCTGCTCTTTCAATGTCTCTCCTGCGTTTTTATAACCTGCCTTCCCTAATTCCTCTTCAGTCAATCAAAATGGAACTGTCATCAAAATGGAACTTCATCTGACAACTCATGAACCAAAACATGCCATTACGTTCTCACTTAAAAGTCTTAATTTGCTAGCTGAAAAGAGGCAAGAGGGAAGAGTGTTACACTCCTTAAAGCCATAGCTGGATGTTTCCAGAACAACAACAGCAATTACTGGCTGATGCATAGATGCATAGATACAGATGAGCCTCTGTTCCAGGAGAAGCATGAAATGAATGAAAACTAATTGCACTATATCAGCAAAGTAATATCTTTCCTTAGACTGGAAGTGCAAAATAAGAGGAGTATTTTCTTTTAATTGTGGTAAGAGTATATTTTACTTGGTAAAAAACAAAACAAAACCAAACCAAAAACTTGTATTTCCTTAGCAAAATCCATTTAGGGAACAAATATATTTTACATTACAAAAATAGCATTTGTATTGCAGAATCTAAATTCCCTGTTCTAGTCTGGAAACCTTTATAAGTTCTCAAAGATGTTGAGCAATTCTAGACAGAATTTATTTAAATCCTTCATTTTCATGACAACATGTAGTGAGCTATTAAATGTTTATGCACAGGATATAGAGAGCGCAAATCTACACCATCAGGATATGGTTTTGCTCTTAAATGCCTAACTTCAACACAACATAGTTATTTCATGGGTTATTGCACTCTCTGTGCAACTGGTAGCAGGGGAAGTATTGTGTGGCTAGTTCTGATTGACTCAGCAGGGATGAGGTACCCAAAGAAAGGCAGGATTTCAACTCACTGCAAAATTTAACAACTATGTGCCATACAAATCCAGCTCCCTCAGTTAAAAAGCACTCAGCAGGCAGCTAAAATCCTGCTGGGGGCCTAAGTACGTGATCTACAAATCTACTCCGTGTGTCAAAATCATAAAGAAAAGCAATAATGAAAACTGATACTGAAGGGCACTTCTTTTTGGTGGTCATGAAGCAGCACACAAAAAAATATACCCTCAACACCAGCCTGGTGCTGGTTATGGCTTGAGTCCACTTATGAAGGGGCAGCCTTCTGCAGCCTTCAAAAGGCTGTTCTGATGGTCGGACGGTTGGGGGTTTTTTTCACTGTCATGGTTTGACACTGGCCCAATGCCAGGCACCCAAGAAAGCTGCTCGTTCACGCTCTCCTACCACAGCTGGGCAGAGGAGAGGAAAAAAAACCCAACAATGAAAGGCTCATGAGCTGAGATAAGGACTGGGGGAAAACACTCCAGGGGCAAAACTGGCTCAGCTTAGAAGTACAAAGTGAATTTATTACTAATAGCGTCAGAGGAGGATTATGAGAAGCAAATTAAGCTCTAAAACCACCTTTTTTTCCCCCCACCCTCTCTCTCCTTCCTACCAACAGTGCAGGGAGACAAGGGAGCAGGAGTTTGGTCAGTTTATCACCTGAGGTTTTCTTCTGCTGCTCCAGGAGAGCAGTCCTTCCCCTGTGAAGCCGTGGGGTCCCTCATGGGATACAGCTCTCTGTGAACTTCTCCAGCATGGATCCACTCTCATGAGCAGCAGTCCTGCCAAAACTGCTGTGACATGGGTTACTCTTCCACGGGGGGCAGTCCTCCAAGGACAGGCTGTTGCAGCCTGGAACAAGAGCCCCCTCCCTCCACCAGGTCTCCCATTGGATCACAGCCTCCTCCAGGCATCTACTTGCTCTAGCTTGGGCACCTCCCCCATGGGCTGAGGGTGGATGTCTGCATTCCCCATGGACCCCCATGGGCTGTGGGTGGATCTCCAGGGCTGTGGGTGGATCTCTGCATCCCCCATGGATCCCCAGGGGCTGCAGGGGCACAGCTGCTTCACCATGGTCTCACCACAGCCTGCAGAGGAATTTCAGCTCTGGAGCCTGGAGCATCTCCTGCCCCTCCTTCTACACTGACCTTGGTGTCTCCATGTTTCCATCACATGCTCTCACTCCTCCTCTTCTCTCACTAGAAGTAAAACTGTGCACAATTTGTTCTGATTTTCTTCTTAAATATTTTATCACAGAGGCATTACCAACCTCTCTCCTTGGCCCAGTTTTGGCCAATAGCATGTCCATCTTCAGAGCCATGCAGGGTTGGCGCTGCTGGACATGGTGGAAGCTTCCAGCAGCTTCTCACAAAAGCCACCTCTGTGGACCCCCTGTGCTACCAAAAACCAGGCCATGCAAAACCAACACATTCACCCATGCCATGTGTCACTTATTTATGGATTATAGGAGTCTACAACTCTACAGGCAGACAGCCATGGAATATATATATGAAGTCAAAGTGTTCTACAAGAGGCTAAGTAAAGAATATATTACCAAAAGGATTAAGAGTGGGAATGTTTTATCTAAAAGAGGCTTTGTAGCAAAACTATTAGATCTACAGGAACTACTGCTGAAAGTTTTCAGATAAATCCATTAAAAAATGTTACTGTAAAAAGTACTGTCTCTCACATCAGCACTTTCTGATTCAAAGCCTAATTTTTCAGTACATTATGTCATTCCACAAGAACGGCAGTGAAAGTAATGAAGGCACACCTCAGTTATATTTGTAGAAATTAAAATTCTACAAATCAAAATTTTATAGCCATTTACCAAAGAGACACATGCATTTGCACATTTCACGGTGTAATACTAAGTTTGAAATCTGTATCACTGAATTATTCAAATATGAGAAATTCACATTTTAGGTTATACTCCTTTAGAGCAAGGATTTAACTTTTTTTCTGGAATGATATGAATTGTGCAATTTGGAGTCAAGGGAGACCTTAAAAATATAAAATACTAAGAGAATCACTTTCTTCCTCTGAATATACTGAAGTCCCCAAAAGAACTATAAGAGAACAACCATCAGAGTAAACACTAAGAAAGAAAAACTTTGAAGCCAACTCAAAACAGAGTAAAAAGACTTGGTATTTGAATCAATGTTATATTAAATCAGAAATTTCATCAAATTAATGGAGTTCTAAAATTAAAATTTTCTAAGTTCTAGAAAAATAATTTGAAACACATACTCCAAAATTTTGCTTTCTTATAATCCATGTATAGAATTAATATTGAAGCTGTTGCTCTTCTGTCTGACTTGAGCACATCAATCTGATTATGATATCATGTCTGCTGAAGTGCAAGGAAAATGCAAAACCAAAAGCTGAAAAGAAAAAAAAGGTGGACTATTATTCCAGGTAGAACAGAAGAACTATATTTAACACTATATGAAATACAGGCAAAATACATAAATATTTATTTTAAACTTTAGAACCCACCCCAACAAAAACCACTATTCTCAGTTTAGGACTAGCTCACCAGTTACAATAAAATAAAGGTAAAACAGGGCTGGTGCCCTGGTTTTGGCTGTGATAGAGATAGTTTTTTCTTAATAGCTGGTACAGTGCTGTGCTTTGGATTCAGTATGAGAATAATATTGAAAACATGATGTTTTGGTTGTTGCTAAGGTGTGCTTATTCTAAGTCAAGAAGTTTTTCAAGTTTCATATTCTGCTAGTGAGGAGCTTCGCAAAAAGTTGGGAAGGAACATTGCCAGGGAAGGTGGTCTGAACTGGCCAAAGAGATATTCCACACCATAGAATATCATACCCAGTATTGTATATGGGAGGAGTTAACCAGAAGGGCTATAGATTATAGTTGGGACTGGACTGGCATCACTCGGAAAGTAGCAGCTATGCATCACTTCTTTGCATTATTATTTGCATCAGACAGTTTCTCTCCCTTTTCTCTCTCTCTGTCCCTATTTTTATTATCATTTTCAGCAGCATTACTACTAAAATCACACTCCAGCATAGTATTTTACTTTGTTTCAATTATTAAACTGTTCTTATGTCAATCCACAAGTTCTGCAATTTTTTTTTTTTTTTAATTCCCCTCCCCATCCCTCTGGCATGAGGGGAAAGTGAGTGAGTGGCTGTGTGGTACTGAGTTGCTGCAGTTAATCCACAACAGTTGGGTCAGTCATCTTTCCAGTCTATGACCCTGTCCAACAATACATTGTATCAGGATAATTTAATTTTCAGACCCTGGTCTATCCTTAGCATTGCAGCAAGTGCAGTAAGGGTCACATTTTTTGCAGCTTTAAGATGGAGCATGCAGTGTGTCATGGCACCATGGCCTTATGACTCTTACCTCACTCTACCAGCCTCGCAGAAGATAGCAAGGTAATGGCATCTGCCTGAGATTTGACTTAAATTAAAGCTAGAAAGAACACTTAACAAATTTGTTGCACACCCACCACAAAACAAGTTCTCTAAAGTTGGTAAGACCCTATTCATACTGGCATGTGTATGCCAGGCAACAAACACACCATCTGTAATACAACACCAAGCATTTAAGTATGAGATTAAAAAGATAATTTCCCAGCTGCTCTTCCCTTCCAGATATTTGCATATAAAATTTACATAGATGATAAAGAAATTAGGTTTCTTGAGAAAGATAAATTTGCTTATTTACAAAGATTGGAGACTCAAATTACAGGAAATTCTTATCCTGGAGTTAATGTTCCTTCATAATGGTGTATATTCTGTAAAGTGAATAACACAAATTCACTGTAAAATATACTGTTGTTGATTTTAACTCAAATAGTAGATTAGGTATTTTGCACTAAAAAAAACCCCCAAACTAGACCTGAAATACACAGAGGGAAGAGGAGGTTGTTTTAGAATGCTTACCATCACAACACTGAATATCCTCAAGGCTTACCCGTATGCTATGAGTTTATATTATGTGGGCCAATTAACTTTTACACACTTTGACCCACTTTTGAACTATTAGTCTTCAGTATTCAGTACTCTGTGGCACTTCAGAGGTGTCAAAAGTCGCCATTTTTAACATTTTCTGTCTTATAACCTGTTACTGAAATACTAATTGATTTGGCAGTGTCCTGCTGTGTGTCTTTCACATAGTTCTAATTAATCCTATGTCCCAAAACACAGATTCTGGAGAAAGAATTCAGAACACTAATCTAGCTATGCATGTATCTATCTCTTCATCAAATTATTTTCCACCATACAATAATACTGTTATTCGTTATTGACTTTAAATAAAGACAAATTCAGTATTTTCCTCAGACTTAACTTGCATGTCATGGGACTAGATATTTTCTTAAAATAATGAGAAGGAGAGGAATTCAGCAAGAAGTGAATAAAGTAATGGATAGCTACATCACATTTGGGACTCCTTAGAAAAGAGTATGAGACAAAACACAGTGAAGCTAATACATCTACCATGTTTGTCATAGACCCCTAAGTTGCCTGAGAACTGAGTGGTGAAGTACTTCTAGAAACTTCTTATTTAACACAGAATTTGGGGGATTATGTTTTTTTTTAAAGCTATATAAAAACAAACAAAAAATGTAATGAAGCTGTCATGACTGTTTTTATAATTTAAGATTATGAAATTATGAATTTAATTTGAACGAAATTTTGTGGGAGATGGGAGGTGTCAAGGGATATCCCAGATTTTAATGACACAACAGACATTCAGAGAATATATACATCTATAATTAAAACATCAGCTCAAAATGCATCCATTCAAAGCATGTTGATTTACATAAAATTCTGGCTGATATTAAATTAAAAAAACCAAAAAACCCAACAAGCGATCTCTGTGTAAATAGATTTTTTTTTTCTTTTGTTTTTGTTCTATATTGGAAACAAGTTGTGCTCCTGTAGGTTTTTATTTTCTTCACTTTCAGTCTACAGTCTTTTTGTTCCCAGATCAAAAAGAATTCAGGGTAGGCTCATATAGATAAACACAAAATTTCTGATGAGGAGATCACTGGGGGTGAGAGGCTTATTTATACATATGTGTCAGAACCTTCATTAGAAAATCTAGCCCAAAACATTTGCAATATCACTACCAGCTTCTATAGAAATAGCTGTCAGTCACAAAACAAAACATTTTTGACTTCAAAGAAATCATTACAGTACACAAAAAAGGCCAAAGAAAAAATACTAATAAATTCAGCATGCCAGATATTATTTTTCTTTCAGCACAGTCAACTTTTCTTGTACAAAAGAAACTTTTGGCCTCACTGCCCCTTTGCAGACAAAGACTACCTTTGCTGTAGTAAAGCATACTAATTTGGCTTGTCTTCCTCCCAGAGATGTCACATTCTACAGTGAACTACTGAGGGCCTTCCTGAAACTCTAGTCAGAGTGGGGAAGTGTTCCAGGTGTATGTCTTCATTTTCAAGCAATCCTAATGGAATTGTCATGCTAAAACATAGCTTCAAATTTTCAAGAGATTTTGTATAAGCATGTTAAAAACTATGCTTTCTAATTCAGTGAGGAAAATGGAGTAGAACATAGACAATATATTCAAATACTGAAGGGGTGGGCTGTGGTATACATGCATGTACATTCCACATTTCAAATGTAATCACGCGTTTTCAAAACAGCATAAATTGATACAGAATTTCCAAAATCCCAAGATATTTCAGTACGTATCTATGGAAGTTTTGTTTGTGAAACATTTTGGGAATTCAATTATATATCTACCCAGACAGACTGTGAAACTGATGAGTAAGAGCCATACTTATTATTCTGTTTAGACATGTTTAAAGGGAATAACAAGCACATCTAAACATAATATTAAGTATATACACCACATGTTGAGAAACATACCTAGCTGTGTATAAAAGAGGGAGGGAAGAGGAGGAAAATAACATAAGGAACAAAAAGTTAAGATGGCTAAATGTTTGCATTTGCACACTTGTGGAGGTAGCTTCTCAGACAACAGGAGGGAAGTGGGTGGATACAAATGTCAGTCAAGGCCCAGGATAAAGTATAAAACAGCACAATCAAAACAGAGTAAGAGTATTAGGAGACCTTTGAATTTTAAGAAGAAAAGGCAGAGAAACAAAAGGCCAGTATTGAATAAGGCTTGTTAAAACTGGATAGGGCAACAGATCCATGGGTGGACAAGCAAAAGCATGTGAGCTACTTGTATGCCTACCCAACAGCTGAAAAGCCTGGAAGAGTGGCAGAATGGGCAGGACAGAGTCACCATGAAGAGTGACATAGAGAACAAGCAGTAGTAAGGGGCAGTGCCTTAGATGCTAATTTCTCTGAAAGATTCTGACTACAGGAACAGCTGCTTGTGCATTGAAGAGAGTGGTAGGAAGATCAGGAAGAGGTACAGGACTGGCATGTAAAGAAAAAGACAGCAAAATGAAAATGTAGCCTGAGACAAACAAGATGCTTTTTGGTACAGAACAAATGTAAACTCCTCTGAACCCCATACATAAAGATCCTCTGTCTATGGATGAGATCCATATTGCTTTGACTTGTTCTACCATAGGATTAAAACAAAGGTTCACATAGGGCACCCTCTATACCTTTCCCTTCCTTCTAGTACACACCACCTTCCTATCTGTATATCATCTTTTTTGTTCACCACAAAGCACTAAAAGCATCTTGAAAGAAAGGATGAAAAAATCGTTTGTGGAGTTCTTGCTAGCAGTATTTGTGACATCAAAAATATAAGAAATACTTATCCATCTAGTGTTACTGTTTGGGAATTTCCAACATAACTCAGCACTTCCACGTAACTATTACTTACTATGCCCAAGAGGACATTGTCACGGAAGAACTCATGTCCAGACACAGTAGACTAGAAACTTGATTTTGTGGAGTATATAAAACTCCATTTACAAAAGTTTTGGAGGCTTGACTTTTGCTGATTTGCACCATTGAAACCAATTGAACTTATTCTTCTGATCTGAATGAGTTTAAATCAACAGGTTTGTTTTTTACATTATAATTTGTAACACTGGAGATTATACAGTGTATACATAAACACAGGTACACATATCCACATATTTACACACAGACTGAATTACATGTAAATTAGCTGAATTTAAAACAATTCATCAGTGCAACCTATTTTTCATTAAATGTGAAGTACCCAAGCTTAATAAATTCCTTAAGTCAAGGAGGTCCATTCATGGTCTTACTTCAGTAAAGACAAGCACAGACAGGCCTTCAAACCTCTCTTTTCTTGTGAAGGTATTCCCTTAGTTTCAGCCATTCTGTTTTCCACTCCACTGAACCTTGCAGACATGCCCACTTACAAATAAACTTTACTTTAAAAAAATTTTAAAAATGCAGAATCTAGAAAGAGAGCTGACAGGAATAGTTACTATGTGGCTCATCTACACTAAAAGAAGACATATTTAACAAATAGACAACTGCACTTGCAGGGAAAATAATGTATTTTTTCCAAGAAAATCACTTAATCATGAATCTACAAATACTAGGCTACAAATAGCCTAGTTCTCATTTAGTTTGAGTAAATTATGTTCTTAGAAGTCAAATTCTATTAGAGAGAACTATTAAAGCATTTTTATGTAAACAATGAGTGCTCCATGCCACTGTAACATAGCCAATATCAGGAGGAGTTTCCTCCCTCTGGAAAACCATAAAACAATATAAGCAAAATTAGCATGATACAATATCAATAATTATCGCTTCTCTTATACAATACAAGAACATACTGAAAATAGTCCTAGAGCTAGAAACTGAACACACACAGGCACACACACACATACCCTTGCCAGCTTGCCCTGCATAAAAGCTTCTCCAGCTGTTTGAGTTTACAAAATTCTGTTGCATCTTTATATTAGAGGACTGGATTTCAATTTTTTCTTATGAAAAATTCAAATACATATTCTAAAGTGCTGTTAAGATCCAAGATCTTGCTTTTTTTTCTGTATACAGGACACCATTTTAGACAGCCTGACCTTCATCAAATTACTAAAGCTATACAGGTCATATAATGGTATGTAAATCAAACAAGGTTTGAAGACACTTGTCTCAGTGACAGCCTGCTCAAAGCAAGACTAGCTTTAAGGCTATATCGGGTAGCCTGAAGACTTGTATTGTCAGATTTCTTATACTCAGATATCTACAAAATTAATGATGGATCATTAAACCCCATGTTTTTAAATCCTTACATCACATTATCACAAAAGATGGGGAAGTTATGTAAGCATGAGAGTTGCAAAGGAACATCCTGCCCCTGTTTAAAACCTTGACATGCACCCCTAACAGAAGCAGAGATGTTGTGGGAGAGACTGGTGTGCTTCTTGCCAAGCAGTGCTACCTGCAGGCAGTGTGAGGCCTTGGCTCCTTTCAGAACTGAGTGATTACCAGAAGACAACACTGCCATAACTATGACCACCATTCTCATGCTTGCTTTTCAGCATGGTACACTTTCTTTAAGAATCTGCACAGATTCCTTTTCCTGCACAGATCTCTAATTCCCCTGACCTGCCACAATGCTCATGCCGGTTCTTCACAACACATGTCAAGAAACAGGCATGAAGTTCCAGGGCAGGACATTCTGCATGAGTCTTTCCACTGTACCAGCTATGCTAAGAAAACTGACAAGTAACTCAAGATACCCAGCCACTAGACCTCAAACAGTGACAACTTCCTTCTAAGAACTCACTTTAGCATCACTAACCATGTACCACCTCACAGGTCTCAAACTTATTTTATCAAAACTAGTCTGAACCAATTTTTTTTTTCAGTAAGTCTAATGCTTTTAAATCTCTGATAAGACATTTAATACAGTGATTAAAATATTCCCAACATTCTTTCTGAGCTCTTGTTTTCATCCAAATTCTTAAGCAGAAAAAACACTATACAGTAGAACAGTATTTTCAGGGCGCAAAATGTAAAGCTATACATCCTTTCTCCACAGTCTATGATCAATGGGGTTTTTGTCCTGACTTGTATCCTGAAGTGACTATTTTTGGTCATTTTCCTTTTTAATATGCTTGTTCTCTCTGAAATTCAATCACTACGCCAATTGTGGTAAATACCCAGCTTGTTCTGCATAGTATAAAGATGAGTGGATTACTCAATTAAAAGATTTTTCACAGACATGAATAATTTTAAGCTTAGTATTTAAAACCTGTTCAAAAATGCCTCATAGTTGACTTGCAGATGGATCACAGAATCAGTGAGTGGTGTGACATTTCATTTGAAAAATCTTTTGAGGAAAAAAACCCTGCAGTGTAGAACACTATTAACTCTTGGAAAAGGACTATGACTTTGAAGTTTAAATTTTATTGAAATGTAGACCGCATTTCACATAAACCTAATATAATTGCATAATTGTGGAAGTGATAAAGTGAACTGAATTGCTTCCCTACTAGAAGAGACTGAGAAGGGTAGAACTGTTCCATTTATAAAGGAGAAAGCTGAGGAGAGCACATCTGGGACTTACAAAATTGTAACATCTGTGGATGCAAAACATTGCTCTTGATGACATTAGAGAGTGCACCTATTCTTGTTGTTTTTCTCTGACCAGCCTTTTCTGCTGCACAAAAAGGGACCTGCTGGAGAGTAGCTCTGCAGAGAAGAACCTGGTGGACAACAAGCTGTCCATGAGCCAGAAGTGTGACTTTGTGGCCAGTGAGGTCACATAAGTGCTGTGTGCAGTTCTGGGTTCCTCAGGACAAGAGACATGGAGCTCCTGCAGAGGGCAAAAGAGATTATTAAGGGATTGGAGTATCTCACAAGTAAAAGCTTACCACTTGGACTTGATGATCTTAGAGGTTTTTTTCCCAGCCTAAAGGATTCTAGAGTTCTGTGGAAGGCTGAGAGTTGGGTCTCTTTAGCCTGGAGAAGAGATGACAGACTGGGGAATGTCCACAAGTATCTGAGGGGAAGATCTCACGATGGAGCCAGGCTCTTCTCAGTGTTAGCAAGCAACAGGAAAAACACAGCAAGCAGAAATGGAGGCATAGGAAGTTGAGGAACAAGAAGAATATGAGTAACTTCTTTATTGCACAGGTGACCATGCAATGGAACAGATTTTCCAGAGAGGTTGTGGAGCCTCCCTTATTGGAGATATTCAAGAACCATCTGGATACAACCCTGTGAAATGTTCCTCCATATTTTTTTCCTGGCAGTAACAAAATTAAATTTTTATTCTTTCAGCATCAACATTTAGTTAGTTCATAAAACCTCTTCCCTCAAAAAATCTAACTTCAGCCCTGTGTTTCATAACAGTGGTGTCACCTATTTTTGACAAGTTTTGCAAAATTAGAGAGACATTGGCTGTTCATCACCACTAAGTGGAGCTGGATACAAATGACAGATTACAAGAGTAACCACAGGGAACTCTAAAGTAAACAGGAAGGTCCAGAGTCATCTAGCTCAGATTAAGCAAGGAGTAACGTATGGGATCCATGTCACACCTATCTGAAGTAGTAAACGACCAACCAGTTTCAGATGCTGGAAAGTCAATGCTGAGAAGAGCACTGTCTCCACAAACTCATACTGCCCTACATGCATGTGTCATACAGAAAAGAGAAAGAACATATAGTCTACATGAGTTATCTCAGTCTGAAAAGGTCAGCATTCTATTTCAGAAAGAGTTTTTAATAAAGCTAACTAAAGACACGCTAGTCTAATCGGCAGCCTGGACATGTCTTTTGTTTACATAATTCCTCAGTTTTTTTAGTTTCTGACTGTGATGCAAGACTATTTTAAGAATTCATTAAATCAAATGCACTAGTTCATCAAAAGTAATGTATTTGAGAAGTAATAGGAGCCAAAAGGATAATTACTTTTAAATAATATTCAAAAATATTTTTTTTATGTTTTAAGTGACTGAAACATGGCAAAGATAAATTAGGAAAACAAGTAATTTTTATAAGTAGAGCTAGCAGATTTTAAATACATGCTTGTACTTGCACTAAAAGCTATGGTATCACCTGAGAAGTAAAAAAATAATGAGAACTGAGATGTTACATAGAGATTGACTAAAACTTGGATATGCAGAAGACACAGTATCTGTAAAACTGCGGCATATACATACATTTAGCCAACATTCACAATTTTTCTTTTTTAATAATCTTAATTAATCAGAATTTTGAATATACTTCTGTAACCCACTACACCTTCAAAATACTTCAACCAGAGGATAAGAAGTCCTAAAAACCTATATAAAAGGTTAAACCTTCCAACAATTTTGGAATGATATTCATATATTGTTAAACTTCCAAAATTGTGGACTCTCAAAATTGCCCAGACTGACCTCAGCTGTCCTGTGATGCCCCCCTCTGCTGCACCAGAGGCATGCCAGATGGGTGGGAATTGGAAGGGTGATTCTGACAGTAGCAGAGGCCTCTTGGAGATCAAGCAAATTTAGACAAACTGTGCACTAAGAGGACAGGGATGCTTGCATTGATCTATTAGAAAGACTAAATTTAGAAATACTTAGAGAATGAGGAATTCAAATGACATAAAAATGAAGTTTTGATTTTATTTCTTGCACCAGAATGTTATGACTTACTAATTAGTACTGACTATTGCTCCTAAAAAGCTAAGAACATTACTCTGCTCCCACTTTCAAGGAGGGGAAGCAAGAACATCAGCAAGGCAGTGACATTTAAACAGTAGGTTAAATACCCCCAATGCCTGAGGGAATACATCCTAGCACATTTCCTATGCTAGACAGGATAGAAAAGTTCACCAAAATGATCTCTTTATCTGATCTCACAATTAATTTTCATTATGAATATTTGCATCTCCTGAATATAGTCTTTAAAGTCACCACTGATTTTAACAAAGGTGTTGATAAGCATCAGAAAAAATGAACACATTTCTGGATTGCAACTTATCTATTCATGTTTTAGGGGTAAAAGATCAAACTCAAAACTGTTATTTTCACCCAATTGGAAGAAGCTGCTTGTATTTACCTGAACTGCTGAGCAGGAGTCAATTCCATGTTAGAATTGATGGTCCGTTCTCAACTATATCACATTTTTGAAAAAACACCACAGAAAACAGGTGTTTTCCTTTCACTGTCTTAATCACTTAGACATGCAGAGATGTCTGTATTAAAATTCTTTTTTTCCACTGCATCAGCTTCTTTCTTCTACATTTCTTCTGTTGAGTTTTTATATACTTTTTCTAAGTATTATTACAGTTATAGAGGGCTATTGAAGCGTAATTGAGAGAAATCTAATAAAAGAAGTCTTTCTGTCAGCTTCATTAAGATGTGGCAACTCATGATAAATAGGAATGAAAATGACTATCGACCTTCAAGATACTTAATAGGTATTTTTGCTCTCACTGCTTTCCAGTTGTGAATATTTGCTGTGACAGTATTTTCAATTGAAAATACATAACCCACCAGAATGAAAACTTACTATGGAATTCAAACACGCTATTTCTGCTAAGAATAAAAGAGCATTGAAAGAAAAAGATAAATTTGAAATTCTATCTTTTATTCTTTGAGAAATAATTTTTGAACAGTCCAGAGTGTGGTCTTTGAAATACAAAACTTCCTTCTCTGTAAATAAAGCCTACTTGATCTTAGCTTTTCTGATTTTGGCCCAATGTCAGCAGGAGTTAAAAACATAACTTCATGAATCTTGGCCAACCCAAGGCAGCATCTGCATTTCCTCTTGGTCTAGAGACCTGTCAACTATAACCCAGCATGCTACTTTGATTGATGCAAGAATGTGAACGATATTCTCTGACAGAGCAGAGATTTCCTCTCCTACAAAGGAGTTTCTGATTTTTTTGTTTCCATGGGTGCTGGAAATTAATTTAAAATGCCATCCTCTGCACTGTCTATTTTTCCCATGCCTAAATAGCTTCTCCAAAGTAGGAACTAATCTAGCATTTCTATTAAAGTACCTATTCCTACATGCCCAAAGTTTGAAAGTGAACTCAGGAAACCTAAAACCAAAAGTAATCCAATTAATCTTTTTTTTATTCAAAAGGGATCTCTGTTAGACAGAGCCCATGGACCATTCCCATGGTTTTAATGGATTTTTTTCAAGATTTTCAACCAGAACTGCATGATGAGAAACTGTCTTGACTGGTAAAAATATGCATTCAAACATACAACATATATACTGCAGCACTTCTTTGAGGGCAGCATTGCAAACTTAGTGATGTCAGAATTACATCGCATAACTTAAATATTGCTTCAATATTTAAGTGTCTCATGTCCCTGCACACTTTGGAACGAAACAGAAAATGTATTTAGTTAAACTTCAGGTGCTTGGCACCAGATTTTTCTTTTACATGCAGGCACTGCCAAACACATATTTATTTTTGAAACCCCAGAATACCAAATACTAGAGGGCTAATTTGTTCTTCCCCACAGAACATATGCTCAGAGGGAAATCCAAGAAATGGTAGGAAACAAAGACTTAGATTATTTAAATAAATAAATGTAGGCATCAATCTGTCTAGCTATCTGCAAAGATCCAGATGGAGAACATATATAGTTAACTACAATTGAGTCTGAATGTCTGAGGACTATTCTACTAATCTAGGAAGAATGTATAAGATACTGTGCTCACAGAGGTAGGGAAACATCTGTAGGAGAAACTGCTTGCCAAATCCTCACTCATGATGTGAAGAGGCAAGAATGATAAAAAGTAATCAGGTGAAATAGGAAGTTAGAAAAATTTGTGCATGAACTTGAAGGTGGTTCATTTAAGCATAAAGAAGTAGTGACAAATATTATCAACCCCCCATTTAAGCAGCTGAACTACATCTGAACTGAAAAGCAGGAATTATGTGAAATCTGAGTGATTCAGAAGGTGCCAGGATAATGAAACATATAATAGAAAGTTCTGAAATCAACCAATATGCCAAAACTTTGGCAATACTTCTGGGAAGAGTGGGATTAGCTTGTGCAATAAGGTAAATCTTTTGTATTAGAGTCCTGAGAAACAACATGACGACATCATTCACAAGGTTCCCCAGTTTGTCAAATTGTCAAAATAAAGAATTAACCTTTTCTTTTAACCTAAGCAGACTGCACTGGGGCACATAAATAGAATGAACAGTTCTTACTGATGGAGCAATAGGAGTCAAATTCCCAGTTACTTAAATATTCAGAGATATTCTTAAATAAAATGCCAAACACTACTGAAAAGGAAACACTGTAACTACTAGATTTATAATTGAACTGAATATATATTTTCAGAAGAATGTGACATTTTTCCCTGAAGATGCAAATAAAGACCTACCAAAAGCATTTTAAATATGCAGGAAAGTGTGTGTTTTAATAAATATGTAGACTGTGTGCATGTTTTAATATAATTGCCCTGTATAACACAAGCAATTTTTGCCAAATACTATAATATATTCTACCTATAAAATTAACAAAGTGTTTTAATGGAAAATTAGAACAAATTCCTGATGTAGCTGTACAGAGGTGACACTCCTCTATGCATATATGCTTATTAAAGTGGAATGAAGTAATTTGACTTGTCATCTGACCTGTACCATTTGTACCATTTGTAGCAGCTGTCAAAGCAATCATTAAGCAGAGCAATTTTTCATATTTTTCACATACACTGTTTTCAGTAACTTTAATTTAGACAATATTAATTGAATAATATGTGATTATATTTTTGATTATACTATAACCTCACACAAATTAATTAGCAAAATCATCACTATATGAGCACACACCGACATTATAGTTAATGGGCACTTTTGAGTTCCATTCTTCCCTTAAAATACAAAGGAAAAATTGCTCAAATTTCCAAAAGGACATGCTGTTTTCAATCATCTCAATATTCACCTGTAGCATTAAACATTACAGTGCAATCCAGTTTTACAAAATCCACCCACAAGAGAGGTTGAACACACCCAGCACTTCTCAAGAGGATATTTCTTCCACATTCCTCAGTCTGCCTATGTTAATGTCACTTATTACTTTCCATAAAGGCTTTACACTGCAAAAGTAACATATATATCAAAATGTATACATATACACAGCATAATTTCCTGCTGAAACTGATGCTAAGCAAACATCAGGAAATACTATTCCTTTCCTTTCCAAGACTGAGTCATGTTTCAGTGCTAATTATATGTTTCCTCTGCAAAGTGAAAGAATTATATTTTAAAAGTTATTTTAACCATCCTGCTGGTCTCTTGAGGATATTACATTATAACTGAAGGTTGGTTGGAATTATTTTACTTACTAGTTTCGTTGAATTTTGCTCAGATATAGATGACATCTGAGCTTTTTCTCTGTATTCAACATACCAGCAATAATTTTTATTTCCTACTTCTCCATGTTTCAAATTAGAAGAACAATTTTTTTCCCATGTATTTAAACTGGAAGTGGTTTTACCCAATGCCTTACTCAATGTCCACATCACTGCATAATACAATCTTCCAAGAATAACAAGGACAACTGAAGGAAGAAAAATACCTTTGGAGAAACCAACAGGTAAATAAGAACCTGCTTTTAATTAAATAATATTGCATTTAACTTTCATTTGGCATCTTACCACAAAACAAGCCTGCAGGACAGGAGTGCATCTATGCACGGATGAGCTGTGTTACTCGGACTTTCCTGCTTTTACCAAAAAGGAGCATGGAGGTTTGGAGCTCTATGCAACCATTACCTATGCAGAAATTAAGGACAGGGTATAAACACAATATTCTAGGGGGAGGGGGAGAATACATCACTGTGCTTAGAAAGGTAATTAGCAACAACTATCTTCTCATTACCAGTCAGATACTTGTGTATTACAAAAATAAAAAGCAATTGTGGGCTCCCTACCGTGACTTATATAAGATATTCTTTCCCCTATTTCAGCAGCTTTCTAGTAACCAACCAAGCACAGCGTATCCTATCACAGCAACACTGAAGGGAAGACAGCAAGAAGACAACTAATTGTCTTTGGTACATTCTCATTTGAAATAGAAATTTAAAAGACCCAACCTACACAAGCATCTAGGGAACTATGTCCTTTAGAAAAAAAAAAAAAAAGCATACAATATTTTACTTCAGTATTAACTATTTGGTACATATTTTGGTAGCATTTGCACATAAACCAAAGCAAATATTTTCTGGCGGTTCTGAATTTCAGTTGGCTTCAGTCACCCTGTGCCTCCTATAAAAGCCAAACACAGCAGCTTCCCCATCAAGATGCTACTGCCTGTCTCTTAAAAACACAGTGAGAAGTAAAGATAGAATCAATATATTCTATGAAAGCAGTAACTATAAAAAACTTAGGCTCAATTGAAGTGAAGCCTGAAATAAGATTAGAAAATTACTAATCTTCCACTCTGATTGTAAAAATACCCAAGACACAGAGCCACATCCTTCACAGTCTTCCTCCGGTGTTTTGTACTGTTTGTTTTGTTTTATAAGCCCTTTTATATCAAGTAGCAGGCCTGAATTACTGAAGCTACATGATCCTGTTACAGGAGGCTCACAGCTGTACTATGAAGACAAGCTCCCCCGTCAACTGTCAGTGAAAAGAAAGAATGGAAGAAAGAAGAATAAACTGCAGCATTTAAACAGAGAATATTATTTTCTTAAAAGAAAATGTATCATCTAAGTAGAGGAGCATAAGGAGAAACAAAACCTACCAGTGATATTGGAGAGCATATCATATTTTGGTCCTACTTGGCTTCACATATATCCACATGTACACACCCACAGCTCCAGGCTTAGGCTGCTCCTGGGAAAGCTACCCTGGAACTCTGTTCTGACACCAAAGTACTCAAAAGCCCCCAAAACAAACACAAAACCAAAACCAGACCAAAGAACAAACAAATAAACTACAAAACAAAACAACACCAGTAATTTAGGGTTAAATGTTAGATAACTTATACGAGATCATTTTCTGTGAGTTAGAGATGAATGCTTTTAGCTATCTCAATTCAGGGCTTACAAAAATTGGGAAATCAGCATTGGAAAAGCACCTTATTTGTCACAGACAGAGCAAGTGCTACCAAGCTGTACACTATCTTTTCAACATACTTTGAGGTTTTTTTATATTTTTTATTTGTTTTAAACATTCTGAACTGCATTAAAAAAAAACAAACCAAAAAAAAAAAAAAAAAAAAAAAAAACAAAAAACAACACCCCAAAAAACCAAAACAAAAAACCACAAAAAACACCCACATGTTTCAGTCTAGAATCCTAGTGGTCTGAATCATCACTGCCATCTCCAGAAGATGGCACCAGCCACCTTTATTGCATTTCAAAAGAATATGTTTTCACTTACTACTGTCTTCATTAATGCACAAAAAACTTGTCATTTTCACTGTCTCATTTGCTTTTGAAGAAACAAAGTAGGCTGCAAATATTTTTCCCAACTTACATCTGCTTTGTAATCATTTACTTGTTTTGCAGCATTGGACTTACACCACTAAAATGTATAACATCTCAATTGACATTGAGTTAAATTTTTCTTGCAAGAATGTCATTATGAAAACAGAACAAACCAGGTATGTCCTAGAAACATGTGTATTTTTTAGAAAGTATAAAAAGTAATTATCTTAAACATCATAATATAACCATAACACTATTAGAAAAATATTCGTTTTGCCTTTATGGAAAATATTCTGTATAAAATATCAATGAATTAAAAAGATATTATTTTCCCCACACATTGCAGTAAATTGCTCATAATTCTGAGTATTGCTTCTAAACCAGAGATGGAATGTCATTACTAAAGTAATGACAATAATATTCCTTTGTGGGATTATTACTGAAATATCTTGATCTTTTTGCTTGATAGAAAGGGCACTGCAATGATTATTGTGGGGTCACATTTGCAATTCTAACTTATTTCAAGTTTGGATCATACATGACCTTTGAGTCCATGCATATTTTGGAACATCCCACTGAAAAACTTTTGCAAAAGTAACCACACAAATGTAGGAAAAAAATTTTAAAATCTACAAATGTAATTTTTAAATTTGAGAAACACTCTTTCATTCACTAATTTTTATCTGAATTCAATACAGCCATGCTTTTATTTTCCTCTAATTTCTCCTCTCTGCTTGTAGCACAGAGATATAGCAGGGCTACAAGCCCCTGCCTTTTACAGTATCAAATCTTTACCCTGCTTGCACTGCCATTTCCACCTTTTCCTTTGTTCCAATACTTACTATTGGAAGCTTTCAACATTTTTAACAGCATATAAAAGACCTGTCAACAAAGTCAAATAACAATACTTAAATACATTCTGAATTAAGTTACCAATACCTGCTGATACACAGAGAGCTTCAAGAAATACTTGCACTTCACTGTATTTTGTTGGGTTCATTAAGGCATTTTATCCTTTCATTGCTCACTAGTCTATACATTAACGTGGCACATACTATTTCTCTCCACTTTTTTACATTTCATACTGACTTTCTGGGTATTTTTTTTTCTGTTTCTGCATTAGCTGTCAACATACCGCTCTCATCACAGCCATCAGTAGCCCCTGACTAAATAGGTTTCCTTTTCCCCATGATTCTCCTGCAGATCTGCTAGTCAGCAGGTTCCAGTATTTTATCTGAATAAAGCCTGTGAAGTTACATTTTTTGTTTGTGCAAAGGCCCTTGAAGAAGCTGAAAGATGTGTTGTTTCCTCACTGTAAATATCATGTCCAGGGCACAGCTCTCAGTCTGCAAATGTAGGTAGGCTCCAGACTTCTCAGGAGTTGCATGGAGTAGCTCCCTACACAAGTCAAGATGGTTCCTCAGAGCTGCCTAAAGCGAGGGGTGGGGTTGCAGGGCTGCCATGGGGGTCAGAGTGGTGGGCCATGGTGTAATGCATGAGACCTGCAGCAGTCTCGAGCTGGATTGGGAGTGGAACTTCAGTAGCAACCCTCACTGCAGACTGGCTGCAGTGGCCAATGGACACAGACTGCTCTGCTTTGCAGGAAAGTCAACACCAGTTCTGCAAGACTGGTTGTACCTAAAGTCTTACTTCATGGTATACTGAATTTGCAGTGTGCCTTTTGTGCAAGCAAAATGCCATGCAGTGCACACAGGCAAACATTGAGTATAAAAGTAGCCAGAGATATTCAGGCAATTTCATTTAGCTTTGAAATAATCCCACAATCAAAGATCAATACAAGAAGGTAATTTAAATGACAGGATTTATCTAAAACTGCCTAGTCTAATTTCAGATACACTTGTGTGAATTAATGCTATTCAATGCAGTAAGATATTTTCTTTTCTTTACCAGGAGTAAGAATCACTGAGTATTAGCATCTCACTTTTATTTTCAGAGAGTGATAATTCATAATACAGTATCTTTCATCTTGAGAAGAAAGGAAAGATGTAACCTAAAGACTTCTCTGGAGCATATCCCAAGAATTTACAATGAATCTTTCACTGGAATTTATTTGAATTGGTTTAGAAGTGCTTATTTGAAATTAAGAGGAGCAGATTTACTTCTAAGAAGAAAGAAAAATAAAGGCTGCTAAGAAAAGTTTCTATTAAATACCTCTCAAACTGAATTACAACATACTCTTCAGCATAAATTACTGCTAGACATGTTTTCTTCATTTCCCTTTGCATGAGCAATATTAAAAAAAATATTGAATGATGAATATCCCTCATCAAAACCCACATATTTGATTATATTTAAGGATATGCCACAGAAAAAAAAGTTGTTCCACTGTTGAGTAAAAAAAATTCAAATCACACTTCAAGTCACATTGACATCAAATGTTTTCATACCATATAATTATGAATGATGGCCTGTTTCAAGGAAAATAAAGAAGAAAAAGTCTAGCTGTTTCATACAGCCTGATGTAGTTTAAAAAGCAATCAAATTTCAAAAATAATGCAATTCTGGCATGCTACTGACCAGAGAGAACAAACCTCCTTCCTAGCCTGTAACCTATAGGCTATGAGAGCCCAGAAATTGGGCAGATTTGAAAACAGGGACATCTGATCACATGATCAGTCTCCTGGAACCTCTGACCATCATTGAGCATTTCAGTGGCTGACCGTTTCAATTACATATTCAGAGACTTCTGAGCTGACAGTGGATGTAGAATTTGTCCTTCTCAGCATGGAAGACAGAGATGAAGATATTGACAATATAAATTCACAGAAACACATTAGCAATATCCTAGAATGAAATATTTTAAACAATTTTGAAGCATTTTGAGAAAGGAAACAAAGTCATTTTTATGTAGCAATTTAGATGACGGCAACTAGGTTTTTCTGCTCAGACCAATTTGTCATTAGACCTGCAGATGCCACAAATGTGGGATGAGGGGCTGCAAGAAAATGGTTGTGCTTTAAACAAGAGGGACCCCACCAAGCTAGAGAAACAGGCTGACAGCAGCCTCAAATGGTAGCTCTCAACAAATCAAAGTATCAAGTCCTGTCCCAGGGGAGGAACAACTCCAGGCTCCAGCACAGGCTGACTGGAATGTGTCTTTTCAGAAAATGCTGTGGGGTTTCAGGCAGACAACAAAGCAAAGACCAAGGTCATCCTGAGTGCATTAGGAAGACCACTGCGAGCAAGTGAAGGGACATGGTCCTTTGCCTCTACTCAGCACTGGTGAGGCTGCATCTGGAGTGCTGCATTCAGCTCTGGACTCCCCACTAAAGAGACACATGGAACCACCATGGGGATAGACCATGTCCTAGATTGCAAGGCAAGATGTATTCTGTTTGCCATCTCTGGGAGGCGTGGCAGTTATCTTCTGTTAATTGGGCATTTTCTTTATCTCCTCCACAACCAATCCTTCCTCTGGGGAGACATCTGCTGTTTATGTCTATTGAATGTCACTGCATGACTGATAAGAGCTACAGCATCCCTTTGCGAGATGCGCTGCCCAGAGGGAGGAGCCAAGCATTCCTAACTGAATATAATCTGAGGTTTTGGGACATCAGACTCGGCCTTTCCACTGGATTCCCGGAGGAACAGCTGGGTTTTCCACTGGATCTTCAGAGGAAGACTACACCCTTCTACAGGATCACTGCTCCAACAGAACCACATCTGCCACTCCAGGAGGACTGCAGCCATTCCAATTTGCTACCAACACTCTGACCAAAAGGATGTCAGGCTGTATTCTGACTCTGTCCATGTTTTTTTTTTTTGAATTATTGCCTTTTTTTTTTTCCTTTTTTTTTTCTTTTCCTAATAAATTATATTTCTGACTTGGAGTCTCTCACTGGTTTTGCTTTCGAACCAGACCAGCAAAAGGCCATGAAGATGGTGAAGGGCTTGAAGCAACTGTTGTCATATGAGGAGGTGCTGAGATGGCTGGACTGGAAAAGAGAAAGCTCAGAGTGATTTTATCCACATATATCCAAAAACCTGATGAGGAAATAAAAAAACATGGGTCAAGGCTTTTCTCAGTGGTTCACAGTGACAGGACAAGAGGCAATGAGCACACATTGAGATACAGGAAATTCCACTTAAAAAGAAGGAGAAGCCTTTCAGTGGTGATTATGGTTATGGACAGGCACAGCTTGTCCAAAGAATTCTTGTGGTGTGTCTATCCTTGGAGATACGCAGAATCAAGTGGACACATTTCTAGGCAACCTGCTGCAGCTGACCCTGTTCTTACCTGAGGGTTGGACCTAACAACTTGCTCAACACCACTGTGGGATCTCTCATAATGAATTTCATGCCATTTCATGATTATTTATTGATGAATAGGAACAAAAATTGTTTCTAGGTAAATCTTTTGAGGGTCCTTTCAAAAACTCTTAATTAGAAAACATATTGAAAAAAGTTCAGTGTTGTGAAAAGTTAGGCCAAGGTAAAGTTGACTGGGACCACAACAACAGCCCAATTTATTCAAGGAATTTAACTTGATTCCACAAAATCAAAAACTCTGTCTCAAAAATGACATAATTTTTCATACCATATTTAGGAAATGTTTTCAAAATTCAATTTACATTATGTAGTATCTATTAAAAAGTCATTAAATAGAGATCACCTTTTTCAGGAAAGGAAACAGCTCTAATCTGATTGTGTTAGCCTAAAACACCTGTCTCCTCTGCCTTTACTGTGAGTCCTGTGGTTTAAATCAAAACACAGCAGAAAATATTAGGAACAGAATCTCACTATGCTCTATGTAGAAGGAGTTCATTTTAAAAAGCACAAAGGGGCCTGTTATCTCACTTAATATGGTCCTTCAACCCAGAGACCCTTGGGTGGTTAGCAGAGGAAGCCCATGCTTGAGCACACATCACTGCAGCACAGTTCAAAGTAACCCTTCCATGAGTACTTCATGGGGAAAACAGCACATAAATTTACAACAGGGAGTTTGGTTTTTGGCATGCCAGCTTGCAGAATGAAATGCAGAAACTTTTTCAGAGGCCCAATCTGTTCAGATATAGTATGAATGACAGACAGGACTGTCTAAACACATCTGTGATTGTGAGAGATTGTGCTGAAAATCATGCCATCACACCCCTCTTGCCATGTGCTGAGTGGAGGTCTAATGATCCCAAGGACTCTGGCAGATCCCATTCCAGATGAGGAAATCATAAGGAAGAATGCAGAATATGCATAAACTAAACCTCTTCCCCTTGGTTTTGGTTCAGTAATCTGTATAATACATGCAGACTACAAATTTATTGCTGATTTTTTTATAAATAGGTTTGTTTGCATTATTGTTATCCCTTTATAGATATGACAATTAAGCTCTGGAAAAGAACAAACACAGAAATTACACAAGGCACCTGCTCCATGTTTAGATTTTAGTCTCTTCCTGGAAGGGTGCCAGTATTTTAAATCTTCTTCTAAATTTTTGCCCTCTCTGTAGCATACATAATTCATATTCTCATACTCCAGAAAGCAAAAGTCAGTTTTTAATAATTTGGAGTGAGGAAAAAAAAAAAAAAAAAAAAAAAAGAGAGAGAGAGAAACGAAAAAAAAATCATAAAGCTCCACCTCATCCCTCATATTCTTGAAAATAAATGCAATATTACTGTGATACTGTTTTAACCACAGCACTTCTTTCCTTGGCAAAACTGCCTATGCAATGTGAGCTAGTCTATCTTGTTTCTATACTATAGCTTTAATGTTCAACAATTGGTTTTTTCATTGTTTTGGTTTTTCTTTTTTCTAGAAAGACACATGTGCAACTAATTCATAATTTATTTTCAAAGGATTGTGTAGCTGGCATAACTTGATGATTTAAAGGCAAACAAACTAGCTGTGCGTTTGTTTTTTTTACAGTATTGGAACATCAGCTTTGTTCAGTGACAGGACTGAAAGAATGTTTTCCCAGACTTTGCTCTCCATTCATAGAATCACAGAATGGTTTGGGTTGGTAGGGACCTATTAAAGATCATCTCCTTCCAACCTCCCCGCCATGGGCAGGACACCTCACACTATACCAGGTTGCTCAGAACCCCACCCCATCTAGCCTCTAACCCTCCTTATCTACAGGAGTGTTTTGCCTTTTTACTACCTGATTTCTTTAAAACTTATATCTTGGCAGCTGAGCTTCCTTAAGTTGACTCTAAAATCAGGTAGATATTTCTTGTAATCCCAAGTCAATGCAAAGGGTTAAATTAAACTACATAATGCAGTGATGAGTTTTTTTCTTTGCAATTAGCCCTCAATAGGGACCCTCCACAGTGGAGAAGAGTGTTACTAGATTAATATTTGTAAGCAGTTCAGCAACAGTGCTCCTAAATACTCTTACATAAAACACTATGCAATGTATTTACAGCAAAAATATTAAGGCCAAGTATATAAAAAAAACACTTATTAATGTAGGAATTTTTAATTGATTACATTTTATGACTGCAAGTAGATCCAGAGAAGAAAGTTGGAAAATTAGGATACCCTACCATTTGAAATCTTTACTGCAAATTATACAGCAGCTTGATGCATATATCAAAACACAGAATGTATGCATCAAAATTAAAATAATAATAGAAATTCTAAAGGCTCCTGTACATCTTTTGAAGCAAGAATCTTAAACTTTTCTAGCTCAATTATATTACAGTTTCTTGCACTAATTTACACTGTTTCTGCCCTTTGCCCATTCCATTAATTCAATTAATGTAATGCTATCTGACATTTCTTTAAACGTTGAAAAATCCCTTTGGAGCACAAGACTAAGAAAAAAATTTAAGAGGAGAAATGTTGTAAGAGAAATAGTTTTGGTTTGGTATTTTCACAGAATGTTCAGTGTTGGAAGAGACCACTGGGAGATCATGTAATCTAACCTCCATGCTCAAGCACAGCCCTCCAGGATTTCTGAGAGGATTCTCCTCACCAATATTTCACAAATCATACAGTGATACCCATGCAGCAATAAAGACACCCAGGGACTGTCTTTACCTCTGACAACAGCCAGCTTTTCTATTAAAGCCTGCTTAGTTTAAAAATCCTCATGTAGAAGCATTTCTACACAGTGGTCAAAATTATTGCTGAACCATTGGTTAATCTGAACCCTGATGAGGAAATCTATGGCAGTGAGTCGCATGACAGCAAACATTTGCCACGAACAGGGGAAATAATGCAATCTTACAAACCGTAGTTTGTATCTAGGAACATTATTGATATGACTGAGGTGACCAGAGCAAACCAAAGATGTAAACTGTATTTTCTTTAGAATACAATAGGGACTAGAACCTGGAATAGAGTTTAACTTCATCAAGCTGTGAAGTCAACTTTCTGAAATGCTAGGTTCTGCCACTAGCCACAAGGGCCACATGTTACTTTCTTCCCTCTGGCTATAAAAATAAGGTAGTTTCTATGAGGGTAAAACCTGTAAGTCATACTGACTAACATGTATTTGGAGTATAAAAAGACTGAGTTTTCTGTTTGCCATTTGTACATGCCTTGCCCCTTCATGGAGACTTTGAAACACTGCATAAAAATAGAATATAAGACACCTTTCAATGGTTATCTCAACAAGGAAGAAGCACTATGGCTTGAACAGATTATATCTGGCTATACAGTATTGATCTGTCCAAGCTTCTTATCAGGACACAGAACTAAAAACAAGCCGCCCACCTCTGGTAACTCTGTGGTTCCTGCTTAGCACTAAAACTTTAAAAAAACAAGTACTGTTAAGCACGAGTGACTGGTCTGTGAAAATGGCTTTAGGAATTTGCAGTAGCTCCTCTCAAGTATTGCAGCATATCCTCGGTAGCATACAATTGATTTCAAGGTGGATTCATGTTTCTCAAGGTGGATCAAGGGTTTGCCCACATACTTACATTTGGTGTAATCACGTATTGTCATAATGCTCCTCTGCTTATGTTGTGCACATAAACCTCCCTTGCCACTTTAACTGTTCATATCTTCCAATTTCAGCTCCTTAATATGCTTCACTTACAAAATTCTTCTCCTGCCTCCCTAACTAGAATGACTCTGGTCTCTTCCCAGGAACCATCACATACACAAAAAAAGAAAATAGAAGGCAAGATCTCATAAGAAAGGATGGGAGCCATCCTCTGCCAGCAGAAATGTTGTCAAATGCATTCAGTACTTAAAACCTTTGTTTCAGTAGGAAGATTCAACTAAGTTGTCAAACTTGGATGACAAATGACAGTAGCTGCAGTTACAAAGTCTAGAAATTTATGTAACAGCAATGTCAAGCCAAATATATGTCAGGTTTCGGGACTATTTTTTAATTACAAGTGATTCCACTGTAAGCAGAATACTTAAGAAAAAAGATATACATATGTGGGTTTTTTTTGACATTTTAATGCAAATGACAATCAAAAGGCTGCTTAAGGAACATGAATGCCACACCATACCCTTGCTGTGGTCTCCCTGGTTCTTCAACAAAATTAAATTTCTTATACAGTTAAGTGCAGGACTAAACTTTATCAGTAGTGCTTTATCAGTAGTGCTTTATCAGTAGTGCTTTATCAGTAGTGCTTTATCAGTAGTGCTTTATCAGTAGTGCTTTGGGAGTCTCAGGACTACTCAGCTAGCTGTTTCCATTATGTTTAGGACAATAATTTGAGGAAATCTGGCACAAATTAAGCTCATTGGATGGACCAAACAGCCTCCTTGGATAAAAAAGGCCAGATTTCTGAGTAAAGGGGAAATGTAACAATCTTTTTTTATTCTTCTGACTGTAATAAAACATTTGATATGGCACGTATCAAGAGATTAGATAAACTACAGGAGATTAAATTGTTAAAGAAAGTCAAAGCTACATGGAAGAATAATTATGAATAAAAATGCATTACACAAGAGGGAGATTACAAGCAGGTTTCCTCAGGTATCATTCTAAATCACAGTTTTATTCCTCAGCTTCATATGTTGCCTTCATGTAAAAAAAACTGTTTCAGCAACGCCAGTCACATTTTTAAAAGACAAAATTTTGGAAAGTACCAGTCACACAGAAGCACCTGGATGACTACCCATGTTAGCCAGCAGAAGAAAGATCATTTGGCAAAAGGCAAGATTATATGCTCAACAGCTGTTACATGACAAGGAGGATTAGATGATAAGACTATATGCCACCAAGTCCTAGGAGGTATCAAGAAATATATCCAGGGGAAAGAGAAATTTTGAAATTCTGTATCAGTAAACTGTACTATCTAACCATTTATGAAAAGGAAATGGGGTGGAGAGGGGATTTGCTTCTTTTAGAGTAAGGACAAAGAAGGCCTCTTGAGTTAGAAAGATGCCCGAAGAATAGAGAAGTAGACAGAGCAATGCAAAGACACCTTCCACAATTTCAATAAATTTTGGCCCCTTTTGGTTTCAGGGCAAACAACTGGAAGTAGCTGAGGTTTTGTCCACATTAAACAAGCTCTCAGCAGGTGATGTCCTCTAGCAGGTCTCTAAAGGACATCTCTAATCATAACAGGCATTTCCTAAAAAATCCCCCAAAGAGGTGAAAACAAGCTTGTGCAAGTGAGCTCTTGAGCCTAAGATGAATAACAGCATAAATGTTAAAATGACTAACAGCCGCAGATTTGCTAAAGCATGATTGCACAGTTATCTGTCATCTGGAAACTGATAAGGAATTTTCTAAGTCACCTCCAGATTGTAACTGGATGCATCTGAGAACAAATGAAAATTGAGACTGCATTTCTCTCATGCATCAGCCCTTTTTTCTCTTGGTATATCTAGTACAGCTTCATGTAGTCAAGGATACACATGCTCAACACAATGCCAGGATAAGTATTTTTTTACAAAGGCAATTTTTACACAACGTACACTGTAGAGTCACAGAGTATAACTATATAAGCACATAAAGACAAATTCAGAAATTGCAAATAATTTCTGGATTTCTTTCTTCTGAGTGTTTAGATCCTACTACTATTTACTTGACAAACCAGTCTTATGCTTCACTTGCAGGTATTATCCAGGCTAAGCAAGAACAGCCCAATGGGCTCATAGTAACACACTGAGAATGTAGATAAATAGGAATCAAAATTCTCCAAGTATCATGGCAGGAAGACTTTGTGGAGATGGTTGAACACATTACTCAGGGTAAATCAAGAATTGCTGTAGTCACAAACAGAACTTATAGATCATTATCCGAAAAAATAATCTCCATCACAAAAGAAAACACAATGAAGCTCTGAGAAGTCCATCACCTATAGTGATGTAGAGCATTTTTAACAGCAAAAAATTCAGAAGAAATGATAGGCAAGAGACTTTGAAATTACATTCTGCACATAGGTCCCTTGAAACCCAGAAGACTATTATTTGTTTCCCACGCTGCTTAGACAGACTATTTCTGCTCTCTTTCTGAGGACTCTGTTCAAGACTTATTTGAAAGCCAGGAGCTGTTTTCCAACAAGGCTGAAACAAAATTATTTATTACTATGGGTTGTAATCTAATCTTGTATACCTACATGTGTGAATCAGTTATCATGTGATGTTGTCAAGTGGAATTACATTTCAATGGAAAGTTTTATGCGATACACAAAAATTGGATATACACTTTACACTGCACACACTCAAGTAAGATTAATTCCAACAGAAAGAACTCTGATTCAGAATTGAATAGCCTAAACATCTGACTTGATATTGAGCTCTTTTTTCATTATAAAAATTTTTGTTTCTAAGTCTATTTGCTGCAATAGGTAGCCTGTACAATTTATGCATGTCTTAACTGTGTGTTTTTTTACAACAGTAACGAAAGATCTCAATTTTTTTTGCCAATTTTCTCCAGACACATCCCACAATGTCTGGCAAATTGATGACTGTGTTCAACAAAAATTTCGGTTCCCTTTGTGGAGAGAAAATAGCCTGAGACATGCCCTTCAAATATATATATTTTTTTTTTTGTTTCCCTTCTCTCTTTCCCTTCTCTCCCAAAAGCTTTTTTGAAGGGGCAGACCTAGCTATATGTTGAGAACAGACTAATTGGAATTCATTTTCTTCTGTTGTTGACATCTGCTGACAGGTTCCAAATTCAGTTGAGATTCAATCATAAGTATTTCTAAGGTTACAAATTAAAACTAATAACAGTATTTATCAAGAGTAACTTTTTCTTCAATCACTTTTTAAAATAAGCTATAAGTTGCATATACTTCTGTAACATCTATACACTTTAAATTTAGTGACTTTGAAATCCACAAAAATAATCTTTGAATTGTCATGTTTTAAAATATATTCTAATTATTATTTCCTTTCCTAATTTCATCTTACCACTGTGGGGGTAACAATTCAGCAGTTCAATTGTGACCTCTCTTGAAATGAAATAAGGCAATGATTAGGCCAGAATTTATGACCTCCCACATTCCTCATATCATGCTGAAGTATACAAGGGAAAACATTCTGCACAAAAACATTCCTAAAAACAATGTGAAAATAATGGTGCTTGCCTTGATCTTTAAACTAACTGAAATTAAGACTATTATATCTCAGAGCAGTCTTTAGGAAATCAAAAGGGCAGATTGCCTACATTACTGCAACTTGGCATCAAGAAAATTTGTAAGAGACTTTTCAAATGTCCTATTTCTTCCATATTACATCACCCCTCCAGGAGTTTTAGAGTAACCAACAGGATGCATTCCTAATATACCAAGTCACTGCTTAGAATTTGGGAATGAACAAAAGGTTCTTTCGTCAGTGAGAACTATAGCTGCCCTGACCTGTGACTTTTTCAAGAATACAACAGTTTACATGCTGTTGGCATTTGTGAAACAGTCTACATGTTTCACATGTATGAAAGCCCAGAGGAGTCTAAGTGCATCAGATGCCAAATGTACCACTTATACACAAGCCACTTTTGAAAACACTTGTTTTCTAGCAGATTTACCATGTATGTGCTAGATTCCTTACCTGCATGTGTAGCCCAGATATGCTGGATCTCTGAATGGAAAAACAGCTGTGGGATATCTAGAAAATAAAACCATAAAAAATAAAAAAAATCCACTGAACAAGGAGAGGTGGAGGCAAGTAGAATACTTCCCAGGTAATACCTGTTAGCTACTTCTCATATTCACTTCATTATGCACTGGATCAGCTGTTTGTCTATTACCAGACCTTAACATGAATTTTAAGTGTTATGTGAATAAATACACAGCTATCACACTAACAGTATGTTTCCAGCAGAAACAACATTTTAACAGCTGATTTACCTCATAAAATTTGAGATTTATCATCTCCTTCCTATCTGGCAGCAGAGCATTGATTTCTCTTTAAGGGGAATATCAAGATCTAGAGGCCTGGCAATTACAGCAGCTGCAGTTCAGCCATTAATAAAACAAATTAAGAAAACACTTAAGGATTTTAACAGAATGAACCTGAGACCATAGTCTCAGTGGTTTAGATCTGATTATGATGGTATGGGCGTCTCATCTACTCAGATTACTGGAACAATGAAAGATCCTCAGTTTCCTCAATTTCAATTTTTTAAAATTTTCAATTTTAAAGTGTTCCTTTAGCATCCACTCTACTGAGATAAGCAGCTGATAGCAGAATACCCATTCCAATAAACAACCTAGCAATAAACCATCATCTCCCTTTCTGCCTGTAGTATCAGCATCATATGCAGCAGGTCATTAGCAGAGGAGGCACAATCAGCTATAGCTTTCTAATGCTACATTATTAAGTGAAGCAAAACACTCTTGTGAGATGGTAGGATTCAATATTTTTTTTTGATTCGCTGCCAATAGGAAATTAAAAATATTTTAACCTTTATGCAAATGGAATACACCTTATATTTTCAGCACAAAATTGAGGATTACCCTCAAAATCATGACACTAAATGGTATTAACTATGAGACTAGTTCTATCATAGACCATCTCACTTTCTGCCCAGGAATGAGAATCACTTACTATCCTGTTACAATGCCAAATGAGCAGCTGGAAATGTCCCTATACAAATTTGTCATTATATTCTTTTAACCTTTGCCAGAAGTTAAAAAATAAATAACCAAAAGAGGAAAAAGCCAGACAGAACACATATTTAGCATATTTGGACAGGCACCTTTTTAAAGCCTTGCCTCCAGTTTCAGCTTTGAATGGCTTGCTTTGTGTCATAAGATCCCCTGCTAGGCATGAGTACTAGATATTTCACTAGCCCTTTCAGTTCTGGCAGGTGGAGTTTGAGACAACTCTAAGCTCCACCCCACGCCTCAACTTGCCTGACTCAGAAAGAGCCAGGTACCAGTTTGAGCATCATATTAAATATATTGCTGTTTCTAAGAAAATGAAACGAAGGAGGAAAGGCTGTGAGAACAAAAAAAACAAAACAAAAAAAAAAAAAAAAAAAAAAAAAAAAAAAAACAAAAAAAACACAAAACAAAACAAAAAAAAAACAAACAAAAAAAAAAAAAAACCAAAAAAACCCAAAAAAATAGTGGGTAAGAGATACTGTGGTAAAGAGACATTGCCTCAGGCATCCTGTACTTGCCTACAGATAAGAAACCAAATTAAAAAGTGGGATGAGCCCATCATTGCTTTTCAGTTCAATAGCACTTCTGCTTATTCTTCAAAAATAGCCCAATATAAATACATCCTTATGACTCATCTTTCAAAAATACTTTGTATGGGTATCTATATACACATATTCATACATATATATATGTATGTATATATATATGAAAATTGGAGTGGGAAGAGAAAAATATGCACAGAGATGGTGGTCTCAGTGTTGCAGAAAGTAAGAAGGAAAGAATAGGACAGCTAAGTCATGCAAAGAGAACAGTTCAGGAAAGGCACACGCAGATAAACCACCGACTTCTAAGAAAACCCTGACATTTTTTCAATACAATTAATTCCTTAAAAGGGAGACTGAACTGTGGGAGTTTCAGACAGTCCCACAATTGATAAAATTTAAAATGTGGAAAAAGAAGTGTTTATGGTGAGAAAAGAGAAGCACATGAATATTTTGGTGAGTGCAAAAAGCAATCTACAGAAGCTGGATGAACTGCATTTTTTCTTAAGTCAAATTAAGTCATCATGCATAGGATTCTGATTTCCTCTTTGAATTAGAAACCCCTCCAAAAGTATGCAGCAGTGAGGGTGTTGGGTTTTATCCTCATCCCTTTCTAAAAAAACAGATTAAACTGTTAATGCAAACTTCTGCTTTAATAGACATTTTTGTACAAAGTTGCTACTTTGCTACCACTCTCTCATTGAGGTACCACAAGGAAAGGGCAATGCTGTACTCAGTAGGTTACAGAGATGCAAGCAGTAACTTGTGCTTATATTTCATTGTTTATTTGGCATGCAGTAATTACCTTTGTCTGTAAGGAAAAAAAAAAATTCAAACCATCCAATCCAACCAAAGCATCTCTGTAGCCTAGAAGAATCTTGTTTGTAACAATGAAAAAAACCCTGGATAAGCCAAACTATGATAAACCAGAATCACACATGTGTTTCTTTACTGAATTAAGATTCAACACTTATTTGATAATCTACTAATGGAAGGATATTCTTTGGTTAGGTTTTGAATAATATCCTTCTGTGATTTTTTTGCAATTTTGCTAGTTGTACCATCTGTAAAGCAGAAAACTCACATTTTTAAGAGCACTGTGTCTCAGTTAATGAAACCACTTTCTTCTGCACCATTAAGACTGTTTTGCATTGCAATCCACCTCTTGTATTCTGCATTTTCCTAATTACTCAGCTTAGATTTTCAGCAACTGTAGGCAGTGTAACTGTTTGTAGTCTGAGTAATGTCACCCTAGCTGGAACGTGTAATGGCTCCTATACTGTCACACTCCAACACTGACAGAGGAATAAATCATTACTGCTGTATTTGCATCAAGACATGCCTGATGCAACAGAGTGAAACAAGATATCTCAAATGTCTTCCCAGTACTCCAGAGAAATAACTACCTTAACTTTTAGTTAGGTTGTCAAATCTACTTACAGAGAACAATCTAAAGAGCCTGCCTTCTTAATGGCCTATGTGAACTAATTTTATGAACCCATAAAAGGTTTATAGCATCCTTAGACTTTCACATTCTTATATTTAAAGGTTTTATATTCTCAGCATGAGAGTGTATCCCACCAACTTCAAACATTGTGTCAAAAATAAATTTCAGACTTCTTAGCTCTTGTCCACATAGGCTGAAAGCTTGAATTCTAATTAAATTGTGTTTTCATACAATTCAGCATCTGTGTTCTTCCACTGTCAGTGTAAGAGATCAACAGATGTCTTTCAACAATAACTTTTAAAATAACTAATACCCAAATATTAGGAAAATACTTACTTGAAACAGTTCTAGTGAATCAAATGCAGCCCTGTCACAATTTTGATAACTGAATGGAAGAACAAGTAAGCTCATGCTGTGAGGTGAATCTCACTGCATCCATCTTCACTGCTGAGCTCATTAAAGTCTTGCTTGCCTGCCTTGTTGCCTCAATAGCTTTCTACTTGCCTCCAAGCTTCATTCACAACTTCTGATACTACTATAGTCTTACTCATTTCCAACTTTTTGAGGCACAGACCTTCCTACCAGGCCCTTTGAAAGTCTAAGTCATCCAGTCACATGCATTTCCTTTTTTTGTATCCTATTCTCTTGAGAGACCACTAGCAAAATTACCTAAGAGCACATCTGACTGTTAAGAACTTCTGGTGTCTGGGAAACCTTTAAGAGCAAAAGTTGGCTTACACTGCAGAAGCAGAGAAATCTGAACAAGTAAAGTTACTACAGATTTGGACTCTCCATGATAACTGTCTTCAAAATAAAAAGAGCAAAGAGTGAAATTTATTCTAACCAATCAGCTTTTCCAATGAGAAAGCAATTTCAGTATTCCAGGTTGAGATGCCTTAGTTCTACTTTTAAACTATTTGGCTGCATCCCTACAAATCTATGGGGCCTGATGAGATTCATCTGACAATACTCAGAGTTGGCTGATGCCATCACAAAGCTCCTTGATGATTGTGGAGTAGTCTTGGGAACCCAGAGAGGTCTCAGCTGACTGGAAGCTGGAAACTTTGTTCTGATTTCCAAAAAGAGCAAGGAGGCCTCTGGAAACTACAGGCCGTCAGTCTCACTTCAGTGCCTGGTAAAACCATGGAAAATATTATTCTGGGAGATATTGAAAAAACACTAGGAGGACAACACAGTTATCAGTCACAGCCAGCACATCTTCATGAGGGGGAAATCCTGCTTATCAAAACTGACTTCCTTCTACAACAGGGTAACCCACTTAGTTGATCTAGGAAAATCAGTAGAGGCAATTTTTCTGGACTTCAGCAAAGCCTTGGAAACTGTCTCTCCTTCTAGACAAAATGTCAAGGAGACAGCTGAACATTACCTGGTGAGTAAGCCATTGGCTCAAGAGTTGGGCACAAAGGGTTGTGGTGAATGAGGTGACATCAGACTGGACTCTGCTTGTGAGTGGGATTCCACAGGGCTCCATCCTCTGCCCACTTCTCTTCAACATCTTGGGCAAGGAATTCAAAGGCATACTAAGTTTGCCAATGACAATAACCTGGAAGGTGGTATTGAGTCCCTTAAGGATAGAGAAGCTCTGCAGAGAGACCTCAAGAAATTAGTGAGCTGAGCAATCATCAGCCAAATGAAGTTTAACAAGTGCTGGATTCTGCACCTGGGAAAGGCAACCCTGGCTGTACACAGAGACTGGGGAATGAGAGGCTGGAGACCAGTGCTGCAGAAAGGGACCTGGAGTCCTGGTCAATGGCAAGCTGAACATGAGTCAGCAGTGCCCTGGCAGCCAGGAGGGCCAAGCGTGTCCTGGGGAGCATCAGGCAGTCACAGCATGTCCAGCCAGGCAAGGGAGGGATTGTCCTGATCTGCTCTGCACTGGGGCAGCCTCACCTTGAGTACTGGGGGCAGTTTTGGGTACCACAGTATAAAACAGACATTGAGCTGTTAGAGAGCATCCAAAGGAGGGCAATGAGAATGGTGAAGTGTCTGGAGGGGAAGCCATGTAAGGAGTGGCTGAGGTGCCTCAGTCTCTAAAGTCTGGGGAAGAGGAGACTGAGGGGAGACCTCATACTGCTCTTCAACATTCTCACAAGAAGTGAAGGGGCAGGCCCTGATCTCTTCACTCTGTGACCAGTGAAAGGACTCAAGAAAACAGCATGAAGCTGTGTCAGGGGAAGTTTAGGCTGGATATCAGGAAATAACTTTTCATCCAGAGGGCTGTTGAGCACTGGAACAGGCTCCCCAGGAATGTGGTCACAGCACCAAGACTGAGCTCTGAAAGATTTTGGACAATACTCTCAAGCACATGGTGTGATTCTTGGGATGTCCTGCACAGGGCCAGGAATTGGACTCAATGATCCTGATGGGTCCCTTCCAACTTAATATGTTCTATTAATCACTCAGGGGAAATATTTAGAAATTAAGAGAGAATAAATAGCTGTAATGAATTAACATATTACAGATGCTTTTTCTTATTATAGTATTTCTAGTGAGCAAGCACTTATAATCTGGCAATAATAAGCATAAACATTTCATTTGCTTGTTTATTTAGACAAAACATTCTATTTTCTCCTTTCACCTCCGTAGTCACTGTGATTCACAGGGTTTCATGACATGCCAGTTTCTCTGCAATTTTTTAAACTTAAAAAAATTGCAACAGGAGATTACCTATTTTGAATACTCTCCACAAAACACTGCCATTATGTCATTAAAGCAATTATGTTATCTAAAAGCAAAAAGAACATTACAATACCAGGAAAAAAATACATGTACCAGGAAATAATAAGACTCTTCTTCTTCCATGTTCATTTTGAAATGTCACAGGATTGTTGAAATGCTGTTTCATCAGAAGAAATTAATTATGTCTGTAAGGAGTTACTTTCAGCTACACAGAAAACAGGTTATAACAGGCCACATCTATCTCTGCCCAGCCAGTGTTAGACTAAGTTGCGCAAGTTAAAATGTGCTCTTGCTTTCATAACCAATATTACCATCTCCAATAGGTTAAGGAGTACTTCTCTGTATTATGTTGTGATGAATAAAACATCTCATAAGCCTCAGATAAATTCCAAAACCCTACATACATACCTCACGGTAGCTGCATCCTATGGCAAAAATAAAACCATAAAGAAAAAAAAATGTTGTGAAAAGTAAAATTGTCCCCTGATCTAGGCAGAAGTTTTCATTCCCCTTGTGACATGTCTAGAGGTTTCTCATCTCCTTACCCTGTTTTTTTTTTTCCTTCTTTTTTCCTTGCTCTTAAGTGTTGTTTGTAATTGAAAGATATTTCTCTTTTTAATTAATTCCATCCTTTTCAAGCACCTGAGTCAGTGTACAGAAAGATAACAGATAAAGCATCCTACAGGAAAATAAGCCTTCAGAAGCTTGTTTTGTCTTTAGTGGATTGGTAACGGACAAAAGCACCTCTACACCAGCAGCTCTCAGACTCACAAGTTTATCCACATCCAGCATACAACTGCAACTGCTCAAGATTTAAAATATGTCTATTGAGTCTGGATATTCTGAAAATCAATCTCTTAATAGAAAGGAGTTCAGCCACCACTTAAAAATCATCAGGCCCCAAAGAAGTAAATGAGATAAAGCCAGAAATTCCCAGTTATTAATAATTTTTAAATTCTGCTCACGGAGTTTGACGCTATAATTCTAATTATTAAACCACCACCTTCTTTTGAAATACATGTACTTTCACTTCAGATACAGAATAGTCCATACATTAATAACTAATGATTATTATCTCCATAAGAAAGGAAGAAAAATAATAAAAAAATTTCAGCCTTTGGGATTTTCTTACATGCTATGCCTTCAATATAATAATCCCTTATGTCTTTTCAGGGAAGACAAGCAGATGAGAATTGTGGAAATTGAACTACTGTTTGGTTTCATTATTTTAATGAGAATTCATTTCCCTCTTCATTTGGTTTTGGATTTTTTTCCCTGTTTTTCTTATCTTTAAAGCTAAAAATCACATTATAGCTCTGCAATGACTTGCATTGCATATGACTGCAGTCAGCAATATTACACTTTGTTCTACCAGGTACAGAATACTACTTTTGAAAGGTAAAGTCATAGAAAAAAATAGCATGGATGGGACTTCTGAGGGCCATCTTATATAAGCATTTTTTGGAATTTAAATCCAAAATCCAAAAACTTTCCTTCAGAACAAAATTTAGCTATTTCAAAGTCACTTCATACTAATAATAGACGTTTATGAATGTTTGTCAAGCATCAAGGAAGTACTAGTTCCATGCCTTAGAGAACACCTTCACAAAAATGTTAACAGGAAAGAAAAAACATTTTCCTTTCTAATAAAAACCTGATCCCTAAAATCATAATGAATTACTAACCTTTAAAATCACAGTACTTAACAGACTAGTCCACACATGCACCAAAGAAGTAATGCATAGAATATAACTTTTTTCCCACCACCACTAAATGAACAAACACAAGATCAACTATTGAGACAAGTATTTAGGACTGGTCTATTGTAGGAAGTTTCTTGACAGGTTTCCTCACTGGAGGCTAGCTGCAGTGAGACACTAGGCAATATATTCAGGGGAGATTCTAAAAAATGTCAATCATATATAGGTTCAGGAAACATCATTTAAAGTGAAGCTTAAATAGTCATAATTTCTAGCTTTATTAGTAAAGCATCCAAATAAGCAGTCAGGAAAAGTGTTGCTCATCCATGGCATACAGAAACAAATGTAAAAAAACATGAAAACACTCTGCTATATACTACACAAAAACTTTTAAAACCACTTGAAAGTTGCAGAAATTAAGAAGAAAGGAGCATCTGCCTAAAATAAAAGCTAGACAAAATGTACAGTTTGTCATACATGACAAATTGTTCATGCACAGGATTACTTAGGCTCCCTTCTGCTACCAAGAACTTTAAAAAATTAACAAATATAAATATTTCCTTCAGAGACAGTGTGTTATCTTCCATCTTACAGTATTAATGAATTATTCTACCAGTCCTTGCCCTGGGCTAGAGCTACCATTTTTATTTTTCCTAAGAAGTGTGTTTTCACATCTGATAACCAGGGTAGGCATGCTTCTAAGATTTTCAAGCAGAAAAAGTGTGGGCACCAGTTACTAGTTGTGCTAGCATGCATCTTGTAAATTAATTCTCGAAGGACTTTCTGATGTGACTTTGATGATGTAGATTTGCACAATCCCAAGGTAACCCAGGCTGGCAGGGACTTGGGAACGTTTCTAGTCCCAGCTGCTGCTGATAGGGACAGATCAGGTAGCTCAGGGCTTCGCCCAGTTAGGATTTGAAATCTCCAAGTCTGGAAAAAGCCCACTTTCCCCAAGCCCTGCCTCCACCACTGCTCCTCCCCCACCAGCACATCATCTCTCCCAGATTATAATGTCCCAGCTACAGAAGCCTGGCTAGAGCAAAGGCAGTTGGCAACCACTGCTCTCCTCTCATCCCGATTACATTGCAGAAGGTATGAGGGCTGGATCCCTCATGACTGATCCTTGGTAAATCCTTACTGTTTCCTGTCACTGGCATCTCCTTCATGTGCCCAGATGTGGGTTCCAGGAGGTCTCCTTCCTTGGTTTTACCTCAGGCTGATGACCAGCTTTTCTCCTCCTTCAGCCAAGTCTGAGTGCAGAGGCCTAGCAGACCTGGGTGGTGACGACCTGCCCTATCCATGCCTGCTGTCACTGCATCACCATCAACTACAGGGATCCTGATAGAAAAACCATTGCAGATCAAGGAGTCAATGATCCACACACCAGGTAATCTGAGTATCTGAGTACACCCTGGCCTGTGCTGCGCTGGACTGCACACATGGCTTGGCCTTCAAGCTGCACTGTGCCACACAAATTCCTTGGTTGCAGAACAAACTAATTTTAGGACAGGGGCCTTCATCACCAGCAATTACAGCACCTGCACCACCATGCCTTCATCAAGAACTGCAGCAATAAATTCTTGTAAGAACATTGTTTCTGCTTGCCAGCAGAAAATACAAATATATTTGAGCTATTGTTTGGGAAAAAATCATACAATAGCTAAAATGAGCAAACAAGTCAGCCTTGTATGGACAGGTCACTGTGTGCTGTTCAAGCACCATTCAGTAACAAAATGTTTTGCTTAAGCTCCAGCAATCTCCTGAATGGCTGGTGCTCTGATGTATTGCATTTCCCAAAGAAGATAGAGAAAGCTCCATCTGCTTCCTTACCCTGGTCAGCGATCTGTAACACATCCCAGAACACTCAACAAACCCTCCTCTGACCCTGACCCACAAGCTCTACACAGACCTGAGCCCTACACATCTGAGCTGCTCCTCCACATGAAGGGCAGCCCTACTCCTCCTCTTCCCTGCCTGCCTCTCCTGAAGGGCTCCATCAATCACAGCACTACCACATCACAGGTGGTAGTGCAGCCATGCTGCAGCTCTGGCCACAGGCTGAGCTCTAGCCCCTGCACTCGAATCCCAAGCAGTGTGCAGACAAGTACACTCCCTGCACCCTACTTTAACATGCCCAAGCTTTGCCTTGTTCCCCTTGTACTTTTGCTTCTGTCCTTGCTCCACCATTTTATCATACAACTCAGGGCTGTAATGTGGCTCCCACATCACTGCTAGTTTAACAGTCTCCTCACCAGACTGACCAGCCTCATGGCAAAGGTGCTTTTGCTATAAATGAGAAAGGGAAAATGACATCTGACTTTTCAAATTCACAGATATGAAACTCAGAGGTTGAGCTAAATTTTGTTCAATCTGCTCCATAACAAATCTGAATTTCAGCTCTTCACTCAGTGGATTACACCTGTATATATAATGTTCCTCACCCACATAAACATAGTTCTGTTCTGCTGTAAAGGGAGTTAATTACTTCTCATCAGTCATTTGTACTCAGCCCATCTGATTTTCAGCATCCAAGACAGGACCAGTGACCTGGTTAACAGCAATAATTTCACTGGTGCCACGGCAAAGTAAAGTTTTATGTCATGTGTTCTTATGTTTCTCACTTATTTTGTATCTTAGCTACTTTAAATATCCTGGGGGAAATTTCACCTCAAAAGCAATTTAATCTTTGAACAAAAGGGAAAAAAATTCTGCTGTGATCAGAAACTGTAGAGCAGAGCAGCCAGTTATCTCAACTTTTATTTAACTAGAGCACTGCGCAGCATCTGCTTAAAATGTGTTGGAAAACTCACATAATCCAGAGGTTGTAAGTACCAATAACTCTCAAGATCTTGGCAGAAAATGTCCAAACAATTCCCTTTATGGGCAGAAATTCAGTGTAATCCAAAATGTGGTGTACTGGTTTGCATGGCAAAAATTTTATCAGTTTGAGTAGGGGGGTTCCATGCTCTTTTCCATTTCCAAAGCTACACAATCAGATGATGGAGAGAGGAAAAAAGCAGAAAATCCTTAATTTCTAAAGCTATAACCATACTTCACTCCTTCAGTATGTAATGTCTTCACTCAAAATGAAACCAGGGTTATTCTAAACAAAGATCACAGCTAGATATCATTTGGAGTCAGCCACATGTGGCTGCATTGGCTCTTGCAAATCTTTTCTATCTCAAATATCCTTCACTTCTTCAGCTCCTGTCAATGTAGAAATTTCTTCTCTATCCCTCAAACACTAATATCAAAACAAGGTAAATAAAATTTAACACTCCTCCATTCCACCCTCACCCCCTCCAAACCCCTTTCCTGTTCATTTTGGTAAATAAATAAGATTACCAATTATTCTTCAGGAATTAACAAAGTAATAAACAGCAGCCAACTCTTAGGATTATTCAGTAAAAATGTAACAAGTAATTAATAAAAGTGAAACATCAGTATCAGCAATTTCTACAAGTGTGTAAAGAAAAGGAAGGCCAGAAAATATAGATCTTGGGGAAAAAAAAAATATCCAAAAAGTACACATGCATAGTATCTCTTGTACTAAACTCCTGCTTCAGCACTGCACCTCAAAAATTCTCCTCAGACAAGTGACAACCTTTAAAAAGTAAACTGTGGCAGACAAACAGAAGTTGACATAAGAAAAAAAAGATAATTCAAGGAACAAGGCCGGGGGGATGAGGCCAAAACAATGATGTTAAAAGGACTGAAATATTATATTTCCCTTCCCTATTTCCCCCTGCCCCAGGATAGTGTGGGTGCAAGTGGGAAAGAAAAAAAAAAAAAGCTCCTGGTGGAAAACGTCTTAAGAATTACTATGTTCTGGCATTGCTTTGGAAAATGGTTCCAAGTGATTTATTCTTAGTGTTGAAATGTGATTTCAGAAGCCCTATTCTCTCATTAAAAAAAAAAAATAATAAAAAGGCATAAATGAAGAAGATAAATTAATAGTTACCCAATCTCAATAAAAAGAAAAACAATGCTTTCAAAAAACCTGACAAATTTTTTTTTTGAAACCCTAAACAAATTACCAAACTAAAAAATTCAGAATCTGTCATTCCCATCTGTCCTGCACTTTATGAAGTTTAGTGGGCTTAATGTAATGAAAATTCATTAGCATAAAAACCAATATAGTACTACTTTAGAGAAAAGAAAAGGAAAAAGTTGCTCATCCTTTCAGAAAGATTCTGGAAAAGCAAAGATTAAGCAAAGATTAATAGAACCTTTCAGTTCTGGCAAAACACTTGCAACCTGAATCTCATTCAGGGTTCTGGCTGGAGTAAGAATTAATCTCAGCTGTAAGCCACAAGAACAACAACTTTTCTTAGAACAGAAACTCAACAAGCCCTCAAAAAAACAAAACAAAAAACCCCACAAACCAACCAACTGACACCAACCCTCAACTGCACTGTGCATTTTTCTGATGAGTTCCAGCCATATAATCCTGGGGGGATATATAATTTAAGCCATCTATTGCAAAGTTTATGTATTATTTAAAAAACCCACTCCAAATCCCCACCCTAAATTACAGTATTTTAATCTTCAGCATGGTACAGATGAATGCAACGCTATTCCTGTTCCCCCACCACAAGATAATATTGTTACTTTGTATGATGCTTTCTTGTTGCCATGACATCCTTTATACCATAGGTCTCTTTACCCTTACATTTTTTTCCCTACTGAAATTCAACCCGTGGTCATTTTACCCCCAGGTCAAAAGCTTATAAATATGTGTTTATTTTCAAAATTATACATTTGATCTATTGAATAAGGTGTATCACTCCAGACCTCAGACAGTCTGCTTTAGGTAGGATACACAACACTGTTTCTAAGCACACGAGAACTGAGATTGTCCTTGGACAGTGAGAAGTTCTTCCAAAATCTGTGTTTGTGTGTGTTTGTTCAGCGCTTACCTATAGGATTCTGATCCCAAGGAGACAGCCCACCAAGCACTCTAATAATTAATGTCACTCCTGTCTGAATGCTCAATTTATTATCTCAATTTCCCTTTATGGTCAAGATGTTCGTTTCCCTAACTTGCAATCTATGCTGTAGCATGCATCTCCATTAAAATGTTTACCCACCCCAGAGATTCCCAGCACATCCCATCGATCTGGCTGAAGATAGATACACCAACAAGGGAACACCCAACCAAGAGGAAAACCTCTGGTTCCCAAGAACCTGTTTTTTGCCTACATGCTTTCGGGTCTTTCGCTTATGATTGATACCACTGCTCCCCTCAGCTGCACAACGAGAGCATGAGTGGCAGGCAGATACTTTCCACCATGCCAGCTGCGCTCCTGGCCGAGCGAAGCAAGTCGAGCTGCTGCTCCGCCAAGAGCGCCGAGAGTCGAACCGGAGACCTGCACCTGTTAACAACTACAAAGTCAGGCTCAGCGCACGGGAAAGGCGATTCCTCTTTGTGAAGCGCAACAAGTTGCTCCTGACCACCCCCGCCCCAGCCCCCGGAGCGAGCAGGTGCCCGGGCGGCGCGGCGCGGCCGCGGTCACTCACCGCCAGCGCGGGCGAGGAGGGTCCAGTGCGCTTGGAGCCGCGCCGGGAGCTCAGCCGCCGCCAGGACTCCGCCAGGCGCCCTCGGCCGCCGCTCGCCGCGCCCTCGGCGGCACTGCCCCGCTCGGCTCTGCCGGGGCTCAGCCGCCGCTGCTCCATCCCCACGGCGCGGCTGAGCCCCGCAACCGCCCCAGGCCCGCCTCGGGCACTTTATCGGCGCCGCCTGGCGCGGCGGAGGAGCGGCGGAGGAGCGGCGGCGGGGCGGGGCGGGGCGGGGCGGGGCGGCTCCGCTCCGCCCGGGCCTTCGTACCGCGGGACTGCCCCGAGGGGCCGCGGGGGCTCCGGGTGGGCGGCCTGCCTATCCCGCAGCAAAACGAAGTTTTAGTCTGCAGCGTGAATTAGAAAACAGGCACAGAAAGAGAAAGGGACAGGTAGGCGTACTGTGCTCAGACATGACAAGTTATGATACCTGTTCATCTCCCGTCTAGATCGTGCCAAAATCGTGCTAGGAGACTTTTTCTAAGTACACTACGTTAATAGTTCTAGGGAAATAAATTAGTAGTTTCCCTATAATAAAATATGTTCATTCTTAATGTCGAGCAACAGTCACATGTGCGCAGCCTCCACTCTAAGCCAAGCGTTTTCCCCTACTGTTTACACTTCAGAGAATGAAAGTAGAGTTGCTACTGTTCTTATTTTCTAACTATACTGTTCTTATTTTCTAACTAACACAAGTGTTTTTCTTCTTTTTTTATACCTTGCAATTTTGTAGAGAGACAGATTAATCCTATACTAATATTTTTTGGTGGTTACTAATAAAACTCTTGTTTAGTTCAACCAAAGCATGTTCTGAGAGTGGCAAGACTCCAACGAAATACAACTTTGATTTTGAAAGGAGTAATCAGTCATAACCTGTTTGCACAAAGAGTGACAGTGATCATACACTTTTCTGAAAGTCAGACAACAAAGTCATAATTGAAACTCACCTATTAATCTCTGAATTCTATTGAATTCTATTCAAATCCATAGTCTGAATGTGCTATGAAAATACCCCAAATTCCAGATTTTAGGTCACAAAGCTATTTCTATTGAAATTCTTTGAAATTACCACAGTACAATTTATTTTCTAAAGCACAAATCCACAGCAGTCTCTGGGTATTGAAGGTTATAAACCTTTTAAATGAAATATTGTTTGTATCATTCACAGAAAAAAAAGTTATGAACTAAATAGGAATAGGCTTCTTGTTGCAAACAATCCAAACATTGGATGAAAAAAGTTGGTTTTTTTTGGGTTGGTTTTTTTCCATTCAATGTGAAAGACATGGAGGTAGAGCTTTATGCTACCAGATCACTAGAAAATGAACTTTGTATTTTTATGTTTATCTGAGTTATCATCGTAGGATAATGGACTAAATAGAAAAGCACTGTCACCAATTTATGTCTGAAAAATAATGCTGAAGTGTCCTCTGGTGTGTCACAGTAATTTTAAAACTGAATCAGGTATTAATAATGTCTATTTTTAAAATTGCATCTAATGTCTTAGCCACTTGATCACTCTTGCTTTGCAGTGTTTATGTACCCTTGACACTGGGAGCAGATAGATTGTTTTCTGGGTCACCACTGGAAAAAGCAGTATAGAACATTGATGATTAAAAACTTCTTTTTCTAAATTATGCCTGGTCACCTCATTGAAGCATGAAAGGACAAATAATGGGGAAATTTTTATTGTTTCTTAGAAGCCTTTAGTATGGTGTTTATTCAAGCTGAACTCTCTCTACACAGGGAAGTCATTTTGGGCAGAGACTGCAAGATCAAACTTTCAACATTTAAGTTTTAATTACACTCAGTTTTTTCTTTCTCCCATCTGTTCACATCAAAAGTTCACAGCCTCCACTACAACATTGTCAGAAACATTTGCAATACCTTAGAAAGTGAGCATACATCATGAATAAATACTCCACAGTATTTTTTTTGTTCATTATACAAAAAAAAAAAAAAAAAAAAAAAAAAAAAAAAAAAAAAAAACCCCAAAAAAACAGGCAACAAATTCAGAACAAAACAAAGGATTGCTCAGCTTGGATTTTAGCCCATTTTTACATCAGCATTAAATTGAATATTCATCTCAAGACACATTTGGCATTTGGTAATACAGCATTTGATGACACAACATATTTATGCTTAGACCATGAAACTTGCTTTTAACCCAAGAAGTGAAAAATTTTTGTGCCATTACAGATGCTCATTCTGCCTTCAGGTGAGGGGCCTTTTGAATTCAGATATGTATGGAAGCAATGTTACCCTTAGGCCTCATGCCTAAGACAAAACATCAAGATACATCCTGGCATCTTCACAATATTTGTGGTTTTGTTTAAAATATGCAACTGCCAATTAATGGAGACAAGTAAAGAAGTCAATATAGCAAGTCATCAAATCACAGAATGATTGTTGGAGTTGGAAGGCACCTTAAAGATCACACTGGTCTGCATCATAGGTTGGGCCAAATTATTAGATAGAAATGTCAGTAGTTTTTCTTCACCAATATAAAACTTCAAGAGAAAAAAGAGAGTTATAGTTTTAAAAATGACACTTTCTTTAAGAACTATAATTTATCTTTATACAGTCATTATAATAAATCATGCTTTCACCAGCCAGCTGAATGATGATCCTAGTCTTAAAAAACAAGTTTGTGTGAATACGAGTCCACGATATTTAATCTTTCAGTCACCAAGTAAGGCACAATGCCAAGATTAATCTTAGTACAATTCCTTGGCTTTGAAAACCCAGGTCAGTATTTGAAAACTGAGTGGGTTTCCTCAGCATATAAATTAGTCACCCCATTTTGTTGCCTAAAAACCCCAGGTATATTAGTTTGCCCTATGCCCAACATGGGGAAAAGCATCTGCAACTGTGACGAGTAGTTTTCATTCTTATTCTCTATCTTTGAATTAATTCCTCTCAATTAAAAAAAAATATAGCAAATTAAGAAGTACCTGTGCAAATTTATCTTTTTTGCTTTTGTGCCCCACTCTTGTAATTATATTTTTGTTAATATGTGCAAAGCTTTTGGACACACTAGCCTTAAACAGGTGGCAATGCTGGACTCCACACTCTGATAATTTTCGATTGCTGAATTAATTGTAACTGAAATTGTGAGTAAGAGATCTTTGATGTCTACATAGTGGCTGTCAGGTATAAAACAGTGAATGCCAAGGGGAACAGAAGGGGTACCAGGTTAGTCTATTCAGCTGGGTTCTTTCTCTGATTTTGCATTTTCATTTCCCTTTTAGACTATTAATGCCCTGAATCATAACTGGTTCACTGTTCTGTTCCCTCTGTAGAAATCTGTCATTCAAATGCTTGAATAGCAAAGCACTATACAATTCATAAAAATGTCTGCAAGAACGTAAGTAAAGCTTCTAGGAAAAGAGAGAGGGACAGTATATTTTGATTATTTTTTCAGATTTTCCTGTACAGTGTACTGAAGTTCTCTGGCCCCTACAATGTTCTTTCAATTTTTTAAGGAAGGAGTAGAGATATTCAGCTCAAAAATTCTGTAAATCTTGAAGGTAAACCTAAACAATTTTTTTCCTCACTTTTCTTTATGTCTAAAAGAGAATTTCTAATGAGGGCCACCTCAATGCCCTTTTCCACAGAAAACCTTCCAATACTGAGAGTTCCCAAGCTTGAATGAGGTATGTATTTTTCTGATAGCTAGAACTGGTTTATCTTACCCAGGAAAGTTATTAATTCCCCTTTGTAGTTAACCACATCATAATCTTTATCCATCACTGTAGGTTTGCCTTCATTCTCCTAGACATTCTGCCAGACTTACTGCCAAGCTGGAATGGCAGTGACCTCAGAACTGATTCATCTGGATACCAAGTACCATTCTTTGCAGAATAGAAGCCCTATACAGGGTCAATATTGAAACAATCCAGCCACCATTAGCTATTAAATCTATATAAGAGGAATTTCACAATTTTTTAATGTAGTTTTTACTTCTGACACCTGGCAGATAGGAGTTTAACAGTTCAGTTATTATTCACATACATAAATATTTTGACTTTTATTGAGTTGATCATCGTAACATTTTCTTTCAAATAAAATTAAGATCTTAGCCCAAAAAAGCACTGGGACTTATACTGAACTTCAAAGCCAGTAGAGCTGCTAGTGATTTTTATTGAAGCTTCATGAAGTACTGCTGAATATGCAAGTACTGCTACATGGAGTGCTAATGTGCCAGCTATTAAAGGTTTGATTTTCATATCACCAGTGTTTTAGATGATAAGTCTGATCCTACACATTGCATTCAGTAAAAGTGTTATTAGGTACAAACCCTGAATACAATAATTACTTGCTCTGCATGAGTAAGTTTACCTCTGGAGCTATATACATATTTAAGTAGATTAGCTCTTGAACCTTTGCAAACTTTTGCAAAATGAACCTACTAATATTACTCTATTGTATTAATTCCTTTTATTATAGTACTTTGGGGGAATTTAAATAATAAGTAGAAGAAAACTATTTTATGGACCCTTCAAAGCCAAGAAAGAATGTACTGGGGCTGTTTCTAATTAGTGATCTATCTATAAGCCTTAAACTAGTAAATGTTACTACTGCAAGAAAAAGTTGTTGGCCTTTCAATGCAGTTAAAAATGAAAAGGCTTTTTTAGTCTTAAGCGTAAAGACTGAATTTTTAATGACTGGGTTAAAAAACTTTTAAAAATTGATTTCTTGGACTTTATTTCATTAGCCTATACAAGGTATGTTCCATAATTAGTGACAGATATCTTTTTAACTCCAATTGTAACTCGTGAGCCCTGCAAATGATAGTTACTCATGTTCTTTTAGCAGCTTAATTCTTTCCCATATTTGGGACTTCTCTGTCTTTTAATATGATCACATACTCAAAAAGACTGATGAGTTATATTAAGAGGAGAATGTTTGCTTCACCTGGCATTCTTTTCTACTGAAGTTACAGTCAGTGTAATCTTAGAGCAAAGATATGTGTTACATTAAAATACAGGCAAATCACCTTTTTACCTCTCCTTATGACATAGTCTGTACAACAGAAAGAAGAAAAGCAAAGTTTTCCAGACTTTTTTTTCCCCCCAAATATTTCACCATTTGAGGCTGTAGATTTTTAACAGAAATATTAAAGTTGGTGTATGAATGCAATGTGTATGAATAGAAATACCTGCATGTTCCATTGGACCATACACATCTTGGTGCTTGCAAGTACATGCATATGTCTGTGTGTGTGTGTGCATGTAAAAGAGTGAGTACATGAAGACCATGAGAGAACAAGTGTGAATACATAAAACCAACTTGCCTAAAGATTTCATAAACAAGTATCACATTTCTGTCCAAAATATTTCATGCCGTGTTATCTTGTACTACTTTTCCTGCAATGTGTATGCATAGACACTGGAGATTGTTTGAAAGTGAGAAGAAAGAGCTTTGGAGTCTAAAATTCCCTGTAGCCACTTGGTGACCTGGGCTGGAAGAAAAAAAGATAGAGAAAACAGAATCTGTGCCACAGTCCTCCCCTTTAAGTCTACAAATATGGTAATCCTTATTTTTTGCTAAAACTTGCCTTCTTCAGTCGAGGAATTTTAGTGTTTAAAGTGAGCAGTCCATATAAGTGTAAGGATCTCGTTCTGTGTACCTAAAATGGAGCTGGAACAAGAGCTTCTGGTAGAGGGAGCAATTCATTGTTTTTCACTTATGGAGTTTTAAATGTATAGTGTGAAAGTTTTCTTCCAGAGAGTGCCAGAATACAAAAAAGCAGAATACAAAATTCATTAGTTAGGTAATTCTTTAAAAAGAAAAAATCCCAGCACAAGTAGCATTTTAGGAGGAGTTATTTTAAGCATTCAGATTTGATAAACAGTACTGATCATTTAAAGGGATTGCACTGAGGCTGACTTCTTTTGGATCTAATCTTGTATTATATCTACTGACATAAGAAGGAAGGGAGGTGGTGGAGGGTGTCTGACAGAATTTGGAGAGACAAATTATTTAAGTTTATTAAGAAAATAGTGAGCTTGGGGCCTAGAGGGAGAAGATGGGGAGATGAAAGAAAGGAAGATAAACCACATGAAAAAAGAAGACAAGCCAAAAGAATTTTACATGAGGCAAGGAGAAGAATGGTATACCAGGGAGGAGCTGTCATAAATACATGGTGGAGGGGAGTGACGAAAGAGATGTTTTTCAGACTTCAAGGGGTCTTGCACACCCCAGAATTCCCATCCTATAAAAAAGGGAAGTGAAATGGGTATTTGTTCTTTAAGGCTTATTTGGTGTTTCTGAAATTATTCATGACCAAAATGATTGTATACATACTCCTCAACAGATAAAAGTGAAAATCAGAGGAACTGATGATTAACTCTGCATTGCTGGTAGTGTAATTGCCCTAAATGTCCAGAGCATGGCCAGTACACCACTCCATGGCAGTTATGGAGACTGGGGGGAATTATTTGGATTGACTCCTGTAATCTCCTGCCAAAATACAGAGGACAGCTTGTGGTTAAGCCATGATTAAGCCATGCCAGATTGCACTGACATTAGAATCCATATAGCAGAAGTTATTTTTGAAAATCCATTAATCAGAGGTGATAAAGCTGCTTTTAGTTTTACTGAATGATTCTGCCCAATACAAATAAAAATTTACAAATGCAATTATGCTTTTATTTGACACCAGGCAAAAAAATTAACACTGATTTGCATAACTCCCTAACACCTTTTACAGTATTTTTTTAATTAGCCACCTGCTCTTGTTATGAATAACATCTATTTATGATTCTGTAACTGAGCAGTTTTCTGAAGTAATGGTAACGTGCAAAGCAAATAATTTAGTCTGACCTCTTCTGATCCCCATCAATCTGCATATAAAAAATAAGTATGTTGATCTGAGAACCTGCTGAAGCCTTCAGAAGGTAAAAAAAACCACCAAATACACAAAAACCTAAGCTACCTATTGTGAACACATTTTTCTATATACTTAAGGAAAATAAAGTCATTCAGATACATTGATTTTCTGCCTACTGAGGAGAGGAGAGGAGAGGAGAGGAGAGGAGAGGAGAGGAGAGGAGAGGAGAGGAGAGGAGAGGAGAGGAGAGGAGAGGAGAGGAGAGGAGAGGAGAGGAGAGGAGAGGAGAGGAGAGGAGAGGAGAGGAGAGGAGAGGAGAGGAGAGGAGAGGAGAGGAGAGGAGAGGAGAGGAGAGGAGAGGAGAGGAGAGGAGAGGAGAGGAGAGGAGAGGAGAGGAGAGGAGAGGAGAGGAGAGGAGAGGAGAGGAGAGGAGAGGAGAGGAGTACATTGTGCAGTAAAATAAACAAGAATCAAGTCTGCCATTTCACACATTAAAGGTGTGGTTATGTTGAACACTAAGATATTCCATTCATGCAGGCTGCAAAATTTCTGCCATACTTTATAATGCTGAAAGAGTAATGCAAAAAACTCTGTACTCAGCACGTTTTTTGGTAGTTGAGGGCAACTTAGTAATTGAACATTTTCAAAAATTATATAAATTTGATTGGAATTGAAAGACATGCAAAAAAAAAAAATTTAAAAGTTAAGCCTTCTATAATTAGATATTATGGGAGGTTTCTCTGTTATTGATAGTACTGGAGAACTTGATACATACCAGAATGCATCTGAGTCCATGTTTGATGTGAAGGCAAAGATATTTGAAAACTGACAAATGTCCAGATGTCTTATACGGATGTTCAGTGTGCAGGAGGTATGTGGGGATGAAGCACCAGCCACTCACAGGAGTTTAAGATTGGATTTAAGAGCTTTTTTAGTAATTTCAAGATGGTTGCATTCTTCCTTCTTCTACAGCAAATATACCCTTTTTATTTGTATTTATTAATTTATACGAAAATTAATTTTGGCAATAAAGCATGAGGAAGACAGTTTACTGACTTCAATCCAAAAAGGAAAAAAAAAAAGATAGACACACAAAAGGAAAATAGGAGGTGAGATTGTTCTGTATAGAATAATCACCCATGCAGAGACTCATACAGCTAATACATTATGGTTTTCCTCAGTGTTTACAGATCAATTCCTATTAGAGTCCCACCTGCTTATTTTTAATGTTTCTAACTGATGTTTCTAATGTTTCTAATGTATCCTTCCTACAGCTGTAGAAGGAGAAAGGAGTGAATGATTAAAATAACTTAATGCAACAAAAATTGCATACATATTGGCATTTTTATACATATTGGCTCACAGCTGAAAATCAAGTAGTGAAAATAATCTGGGTCTGATGACTTGTGCTGTGTTTCTTCTTCTGAGTATGTTAACTGATGCAAAATGAAGTAGTGTAGCTGCTACGATTAACAGCTTGCCCTGATAAATGTGAAAACTTCCCACAGCTTTCCCAAAAACTCTTCAGAGGTGAAATGCCTCAATAGAGGGCACCATATTGTGGCTTTTAGTTGGAGTAACTTACAGATTCTGTTTTCAGTAAGTTCAGTAAGTTTAACAAAAGGGATGGTTCCTGCAATCTCCTGCTGAAGCAAAGAGAAGGACATCCCCTCCCACCCCAATTTGTATCCCTGGAAAGTAAGTCATTACAGAGATGTATTTTATTGCTTTAAAGCTCTGGGACTTATTGTGAAATGACATAGAACACACTGCACAAGAACAATTCGTGAGACTTCTTTGCCTCAGCTCTCCTCTTGTCTCGCCTTGCTTTACCTACAGGAAGTTTCTCTGCTGCAGAACGCTAGTTTCTACATCAGGGCATGGGTAAAGTTAAAGCCTCTAATGACAGCACAGAGTCTGACTGACATCAGCAAAGGGCATTCACTAGGATGGTGAGAATGGGCCTCAAATGGAGAACTGTTTAGGCCAGGCTCTAAATAGTAGTCAACATGGGAATTGTTTCGCAGTGACTGAGCTACTCTAACTTGGAATCATTTGGAATCCTTCAGCACAGCTCCTGTATTTTGTTGTTGTTGTTGTTGTCGTTGTTTAATTCTTTTCTCAAATACTGTTTTACACATACAGAGCAAAAAATCTCGATTTTATCTTTATATCCCCCACTCTTTTTTCTACTTAATGCTGTGCCCTAGTGAGATCTCTGGCTGCTTGCAAAGCCTAAAACATGAAAGTGAATTAAGTAAATCTCATCAATTCTGGATTTAAAGAGGAAAGTAACATGTCATCCGTGTCCTCCATACCTCTTATCCAGGTTGCTGGAGGACAGCAACCCTTCTTGACAAACTAAGAGCTTTTACCCACCAAGGAACACAAAGGCAAAATACCATCTTAGCATGACTAAATAAAACTAAGTATGACTTACAGTGACTAAGAATCTCAGTATCACTAAATTTATTTAAGAAACTCCCTTAGCATTCTCAGGAAAATACATTATGAGAGTGCCAGTTGCCACAGTCCACTTTTAAGGAAAAATATCCACTCTGCCTGCGTTGATACCTCCTGTTTGAGAGAAAATTTTCTCACAGAGGTTCCAGACTATTACCTGCATTCTTTGGGTCACATCCTGTAGGGGACATTTACACCTGGATCAGCATTCATATGAATGAATCTCTTTCAGGCTAGTCCCTTTCCAAACCATTTGTTTTTAAAGTTTATCTTTCCATGTTAAAGACATTGAATATTTAATGGCCTTTTGGTAAACTTTTTTCCTCATGTTTGTGCATAAGACTCACCAGCAAATAGGTTTCATGAAAAAAAAAAAAAAAAAGGCTGAAAATATGTATCTGGGCTAACTGAGCAGCAGCTGTACTAAGTTTACAAAGATAATTCTCCCTCATAGACATAAAAAAAGGGATATTGCAAAATATAGGTTCTCTTGTCTGATAATATTAAAATTGATTAGAATACAAAGAACTAAAATAATTGAAGAATCTGAGCAAATCCAAACCTGAAGAGTCCATTCATCCAGACAGATAAGCTCTGAGTTGGTATGACCTCTCCTCCCCACCCTCCCCAGTACATTTTCATTAGTAAGATATTTATCATAGCAACTACATAAATCATATTTTCTTGATCTACAGCACAGATTAATCTCAGGCACACAGTAAATCAGGCCTATCTTAAAACTCATGAAAGACCAAAAATAAAATTTTGCAACTAGTCACTTAACCCTAAATGCAAGTCAAATGTGACTTTAATAATTAGTGTAGGAGCAAAAGAATGTAACAAAGAGTTTAAAAGGTTTTTGTTGTAACAGGGTAAAAATTGTAGTTGTAGGTGAATCATATGCAACAGCTAACTTAAAAGAGCATTAGAAAGGCATGAGAATTAAATGGCAGTGGAAATAAGAGTCTAGTACATTATGACATACACCCACTGCAGAGCTGTGAATTCCTTTCACTCAGAGCACAGAGAAGAAGGGAAGGTTACAGTTAACTGGCCATTAACAGTGATACAGTACATAAAGAAGGGGAGTCATGGCAAATGACTTTGGATAAAAAAAGGCAAAATTATTATTTTAGTATACTAGTTACTTCAGTGAATGACAAAAGCATTACTTATATGGCCATTCAGGTAGGAGAGTAGAAGGATGCAATATGCCAATATCTTTACATGCAAGAAGTCCTTTTTTTTTTTTTTTTTAAACAGGATTTTAGTGAGTCCATATCTTTTAAAGTAACTGCAGCAGCAGAAACCAGAAATCACTGTGGAAGGAAATCAAGAAAACAGGTCCCAGTTTGCATCCTTGGGGCCCATTCTTAGGCTGAATTTCAGCATGTGGTCTCTTATCCATGGACAAGCTGGCTTGTCCTGAGTGCCTGTATTTTCAGCTACAGGACATGGTAATTGTACATCAGTTTGATTGATCTTTACCCTCTTTATGTGGGCTAAGCCTGCAAAGGACACATCCTACTGCCTGTAAGCACAGACTGGCTGGCAATTAACACAGCTCAGGTACCTGACAGTTATGGAGGCACAAACGACAGGATCAGCTCTATGACTTGAAACACTGGAGGGCCATGATGTATGGTGTACGTAGACAGGTATTTTGAGCTTCAGTGCTGTGTTTTAGTGTCAGTAGGACAGGTTATTCTAGAGGGCCACACCAACATTTGTGGGCTCAGATAAGCCATTTATGTTATATATGATTTTCTTTGTCTCTGTGATTCGTAAAGTATGATAGTAAATGGAAAGCTCTGTCAACCTGAGATCTGCTTTCACAGGCATGAGTTCTTCCCTTTCTCCATGCCAGTGGACACTCATTCTCTCTCTCCTCATCTCTTCTGGAAAAAGTAGAGGGAACTCCAGTAATTCACTATTTTGATGAGAAAGTTAAACTCTGTGTGTGAAGTTACAAGAAATATTGGATCTAAGAAATGCTACAGCATATGTTTCTTCCTAAGACCACAATGTTTATTCCTAAGTTAGGCAGACCTAAAAGCCTTTTTCCTAAGCAAAGGTGCATGGAAAATAAACAATGAGTCAGATCATTAAAAAACAAAAAGAACTGTTGCTAGCAAATAGAATAATAATGCAGGAAACATGTATCAGTGGAAATGTAAATATGTCTCCCTGTTACTTCCAATCAGTGGAATGGTCAGTATTCAGAAGGAAGAAATAGAAGCATAAAAGGTGTTACATTGATGATATATCATCCTAACAAGTCCAGGAGCAGGGAGCCTGCACAACCTAAGTAAACAGAAGTAAACAACATGACATATTTGACAAACAGATCATTAGCTACTGGACACTTTTTAGAACTTGGCCTACATGATCCTGTGATTATAATGAACTCATTTAATACATATTTTCTTTATTAGCAAGAGGTTCCTGAGAATACCCAGAATTTACAGAAAGGTATGTAGCAACTATTTCATCAACTGTTTGCTATTCCCCACACTTCTTCTTCCACAAAGTTTGGGCTCTAAAGAGCAAAGAAGGGAGGTGAGAGGAGGACAGGCAGAGCCCTCACAGCCTTTTGCCTTCTCATTTCCAATTCTGAGTGTATGAAATTGCAGGAAGGCAGAAAGAACCAAGCTTCCCTTACTTGTAGGTACCTCAAAGGTTTGTCTCCCCCAGGGAGAAAATGATAGAGCCACATCTATTATATGGAAGTCTGAAGCTGTCTGTTATGACTTTTCTGCTACTCCAGTGCTCTTAGCTAGTGGGCCATAGAATCATAGAATAGTTGGGTTGAAAGGGGCTTTCAAAAGCCTTCTCATCCAAGGCCCATCCAATTAGCAGGAACATTTTTAAGTAGATCAGGTTGTTCAGAGCCTTGTTTGACATGATCTTGAGAGTTTCCAGAGATATGGCACTCATCACCTCTCTAGGCAACATGTGCCAGTGTTTCACCACCTTCATTGTAGAAAACTTCCTCCTTATAATGGTCCAAATTACCTCTCTTTTTAGCTAAAAAACATCTCCCCTTGTCCCAGTCCTACAGGCCCTGCTAAAACATTTGTTCCCATCCTTCTTAAAGGCCCCCTAAAAATAATGGAAGGCCACAATAAGGTCTCCCCTGCACTCTCTTTTCTGCTGGCTGAACAACCCTAATTCCCTCAGCTTTTCCTCACGGGAGAGATGCTGCATTCTTTCAATCATCTTTGTGGCCCTCCTCTGGACCTGCTGCAATAGGATGAGGCAGCTCTCACTGAGAGTGGGGAATGAGCACTTCCAGGCTGAAAACTTCTCCCAGTAACAGCATGCAGCTCAGTTAGAAAAGTGCACTTTGACTTAGTTTCTACTTCTGCCTCAATGCTAGCAATTAGTATTCCTAACCTCCAACAATCACCACATAGAAAATAATATTTTTGTAGTAGATTCAACTATCTTATAGATGATAGCGAGAGTTCTTTGGTAATTTCAAAAGGGCCCGCAGCCATATAATATTAAACTGTTACTAATTATCATAATAGCTAATGAAACAGATGCTTCTGCATAAGCCCATATCTGCATTAAGTTCTATAGGAGTATATACCTGTAGATGAATCCACTGATGCTCTGACCTGCCTCCCACCTCTGTAGGATTGCTGTTTCCACGATACTCACATCCTCTCTCCTCCTAGGAATCAATCAGCAAGCCATGTTCATGCACTAACCCTGATTCAACAACCCATGTAAAATACCACATGGTTTGGGTTGAGGGTTGAAGACCCCCTTGTATTCAGGTGCGAGAAGGGAGAAAGATGGGAGAGAAGACCTTTCCCCTTAACATCTGCTTCTACCATTTCAAGTGTCAAAATCAAGACAAACATTTCCACTTTTTTCCCTCAATTTCTGATGTGAAAGAATCACCTGCTGCTTCCTTCTGCTACTAAGATGTCAGAAATAGGAAAATTTTATTACTGTTGCAACACTGTTGGTCCCACCTGCGCTCTCCAAAAGCAGCAGTAACATTGCTCTATTAACCACCACTGACAAACTTACTGCTGTCTGGTGGAAGACAAAAAGGAGAAAAAGGGAGGAAAAAAACCCACCCAAATGCAAAAGTTGCAGGCAAGCTTAACAGATAGAATGAAAGATGTGTAAATACTTTTGAAGGACACATTTGTTCTAAAGCTAAAAGAAATACAACTGCTCAATTACATTCTCTTTGTTATTCATCAGCAGGAGGGCAGAAAGCCTGAAATATGTATTACATGCCCAGCATCAATTTATAAGAAAACTTCATCCCCAAATGCTCAGTTTTGAAAATGTCTAAATTTCTGGGTTGGAAAAAAAACCAACCCCAAACTCAGCCATGCAAGAAAATCTGCAAGTACATTTTGTTGCATCAGCCAACATAAATTGAGCTTATATGCAGCTTCTTTTAGCCAGACTTTATTCAGTAACACAACTTGGAAAACCCTTTGCCTGCAAGACCATTCTTCAGCAGGGAGACTGAGCACTTTTGACTAAAATTTTAAAAATCTTGTCCAAATTTCACAGAAAATTACATGAAGATCTGAAGTCTCTCCCTCTTATATTTCAAAGACAGAGTTAAATAAGCTCTCTTGCCATTATTTACAATTGCAATCACTGTAGAAGCTATAAGAGAAAATCCTAGTCCATGGAAATAAAAAAATTCTCTTAACAGCATTTCACTGGATTTTATTGTTCTTACTTACTTACAAGTAATTAATATATCCACATTTATTATTATTATGATGTAGAGTAATGACACCACAGCTGAAAAGTCCCACTTTGAACAGTTAGCTCTAATTAAAGCATAGAGTAGTGGATAATGTGTTGCCACTCCATATGCTTCATCTTCTGTTTTGATTACTAGATTTTAGCTCATTCCAAGGAGATTCAAGTGTTATTCCAGCATCTGCCTACTTTGTAGACAAACAGCTATGCTCATATCATTATGCACTAATATCACATCACAATTTGATGTACTTCACAGAATCTTTAACATTAATAAAGACAATTATCTTTTCCCAAAATTTACAAACTTTAAAAATTATTAGTTTTAGATTTTTATTGTACCTGAAGAGAAAATAGCTTAACTTTTATAAAGTTACTCTATTGCATCTGGGATTTTCCTAACAGGTTAATGAGTCACAAAAGGCTTAATGCTCCAAAGTCTATTTTAGTGTCTAAATCAGAATGTATGCCAGACCCTCTCTAACAACGATTTTATGAAGCTAAGAGCAGTATTGTGTCTGATAGGTTTTTAGTTTATTACAAGTAAGGGGAAGATACCTCGTGCACATGTATTTGAAAGAGCCAGCTTTGCTTTACTGAACATGTTCTGCTTTAGAGGCAAATTCCATTCCCTAATTCTAAAACAGTTTGTGTGGTATTCACATACCCTCTGAACAGAGAGATGTAGCTTTCTCAGGATTTCTCCTGAGAGAAGCAGAGAAAAGAGAATCAAAACAATTCTTATCTCATTCTGTGCTGTGTTTGTGCCCATGTGGAATGTGGTATGGAGATTGTTTACCCAAGGTGATTGATTGATTGATTGGATTCTGGTGATAGTTGTTTAGATTCATTGGATCCACAATTGGATCCATGTGTGTGTCAGGATCCTCAGGAGCAAGACATGGATTTGCTTGTAAGTTAGTTAGTGATAGTTCTTGTTAGTGTAATATAGTTATAGTATAATAGAGTTTAATAAAGTAATTAATTAGCCTTCTGAAATAATTGGAGTCCTGCATATCATTCTTCCCACTGGTCAGACACCGCATTTTACTATAAGTTTGTACCAGAGTATTAAAGAGAACATGAAAAAAAGAATGTGCACCTCTATAAGGAGGCAGAGAACAGTGGAATTGTGGATAAAGCACCATCCAGGAGAGCACAGAAAAAAAAACACTACAAAAAACCACTTAAGTAGGAAGTAAGCCCACCTGTGGACATCCTACATCCTATAAAGCCAACTGTACACACTCTGAAAGAAGGTGAAGGATTTGTCCCCTGATCATAAAGCAGAGCTCTCCCAGGGGTTACAGGAGATATTCAAAACCTGTTAGCCTGAGCAGAGTAAATACTCCACACATGGCTGGTGGTATTGAGCAGATCAATCCCTTCTCTGTGACCACATTTCTTAAGGAATTTTGCTCAACAGTTGTGTATTTTGGGAAGGCTCTAATCATGTAAGTCTGTGTGAGAACAACTATAAAGAATAATTAAATGAGACCTGCCAGATCACTGGGCATTTGTAACACAAATCTTAATCTGCTTTGGCATGAAAGTGAACTTGGAGAGATTCAGATCTGAACAGCCCAGGAAGCAATTTGGCAATGTAGCCAAAACAGTCAGGTGAGCAGCTTCACAGACCTCTAGATTTATTTATCTGCTCCTTGGTGGAATATTCCTCAGTTACAATTTTGTCCTTACTCAAAGTGACAAAAAATAAAAATCTAGTCTTTTCTACTCCTCTTTGGTTTCAAATGGAAAGTGTTGGTTTTAAGAGCATAATAATGACACGAAAATTTAAATTTAAAAAAAAAATTAAAAATTAAAAAATAGAAGCAGTTTACAGTATTTAAGTTAGTTAGTGCTACTGAGTTCTGTGCCAGCCTTTTCTGTATAGGAAAAAAGAAGACATTTCATCCCAGAACTGTAAATAATATTCTCAGAATTATCATCCATGTAGTCTTAATGTAGGATTGAAGCTGTCTCAAACTGGAATACAGCTAAACTACTGCTATCAACTGCTTATAACAGGCCTAAGGCTTCTCCAGGTTGCTTATGTGAATATTTTGAATTACTAAAATTTCAAATCACCAAAAGTATCCTGAAGCCAAAGGTTCACTGATAATCCTTCAAAGATGAGATTTTTTAATACCCTTTATTAGAGGTAGGGTATACTGGAAAGCTGCACAAAATAAGACCCATATGAGGACAAAAAGATTTACACCTATTTTGAAACTGACAACAGTTTAAATCAGATTATCTAAGTATGATTTCCCTTACATGCTATATAAATGCCAACCATAATCTGTTTACAATTGTTTGTGATTAAACAGCTGAACTATAAGATCCCTCTCAAGTCTTCAGCAAATGTTTTTCAATAGCAGGGAACTGTGAGAATTCTTTGTTTGGATACTTAGGTAAAATATGCAGGATGATGTCTTAAACTATGATGTGGAAATGATCACTAAACTTAAGTGATCCTACTAGGGAATTTACTGTTCCTACACTATTTTGTACAGTAACCTGCAGAACTGGAAGAAGAATGGGGTTAAAGAAAATGGCAAGGGATTTTACAGATAGAAGGGTGTAGGTATTTTCTGTGGAGAGAATGAGCTTGGCTTTCCAAACCAAATCCCAACTACCAAAGTGTTTTTCTGGGTCTTGCAGGTCTCAGTATTTGTCTTGATCTTCTCCTTACCGTCCTGCCCACACCCACTCAAGTGTTGGTCATAAGCCATTTTCCTCATCCACAATTTTCACCATATTTTAACTTTTGAACCCCTCCAACCACAGAGATGCCAAAATGTAAACATCCTAGCACCAACTTTAAGTTCTTTATTTAATCTCTCCTATTTTTCTACCTACTCTGTCTCATTTACCCATTTCTCAGCCTTTTCACATGGTTTTAGATGTTGTACACTAAATATGGAAATTCTTTCTTTAAGTATCCACAAATCTCTCCAGTGTTAATAGTGTTTTAGAAGGCACTTAGTAAGGAAACTGAAGTGATATCAAAGACTAACTAGAAGCAGCTTATATTTTTGTTTGGAAGTGAATTGCATAAATATTAGCTACCAAAGCTAGTGCTCCCAAAGTACAGAATATGTGTTATTCTTACCTAACTTTAGAAATCCAGAATTATTGCCTGCTTTGAAAGCCTATATTCATGCAGCTATTAATAATCTTTATATTCCTTTATCCTTTGAAGGAGAAAAATGCCCATGTAAACACATGAAATTTTAAGAGAAAGAAGAAGAATCAGAAGTACATTTCTTATTCATCTTCAACATGAAGAAAAAGCATGTTTTTAAAGAGAGTAGCATTTCAAATTTATTTCTCTTTAAAAAAAAAATTGCTGTGTTTTGAACAGACTATTTAAAGAAGTCATTCATGCTTTTGTCCAGGATTTCAATTTAAGACAATTAAAGAAATGTAAGAAAGAATGTAAGAAATGTTAACATTTTAAAGCATACAAGTGATTCTTCCCAAATATACAGATACCATCCAATATAGCAACTCTGATGATACGGGTTATATCTCTGGTAATTATTTATTTCAGGGCTTTGCAGACTGGTTGTGTTAAGAAGAAACCCTATATACTAAAAGAGAGCATCAAAAATTTGAATGCTGAAATCAGAATTGATAATCTGGATCCTTTACACTGACATAAAAGGAAAGTCATTTTTCTTTTGATGCTAAATACTAGCAAAATTGAAAATGAGAGCAATGATTTGACACTAAAAGGTTCACAAATATACATATTTCAGGTTTTAATTTATTACTTCTTCTACCATGGGTACAAAATACCTTGAGAACCCTGCTGTAATTAAATGGACAACATTGTTTTGGTTACACAGAATCTTGTAATTTCTAGTGCAAAAAAACCAAACTGCTGATCTGTGTGAAGGGAATGTTTTCCAGAGTTTTTTGGCTTTTTAGTGCTTTGACATCTTTCTCAGGACACCATTTTCTGACCGTAGGGATCTTTGGTTTCAGGTAATGAGATACTGCCAGAATAACAATATTGTACTGTATTGTCCATTTCCAGTGCTTTGCAAGGCTTAAATAATTAAAGTCAGGATCCAAACATAAAAGAGAAAACAAATTTTTGTAAGAAGGGAGGTATACGAAGGGTGGTTGTATAGATGATGGGAAGGATTATTTTATTGCTCTTTCTTTCAAAGACCATGATACAGGATATGATAACTGCAATGTCCAAGCAAGGCCTTTCTCCTATAACCAGACTATTTCAGAATGTGGTGAAAAATATGTCAAAATACATAATTTGTGCCATGACCTAGATTTTTAGTCATTTTGTAGTAGCAATTTCCACAAAATTATTGCAGTGATTAATCCTACATTTACATGTCCTCTGTAAGTACATTGATTCTCTTTTTACTGGTAATTTCTGCTTGTAAATGCTAAAAAATAGTAAAAAGGGAGGTTCTGTATTACTTTTTTATATGACTGGATATAACAACTGTTCCAAACTTTTTCCCTAAGAATTTTTTTTTAAAAATTGTTCAGGAGAAAAAAATCCATCCATTCCCTGAAAAACATTCATCTCTTTGTTTCTTAATTTAAAGTAGAAAGAGAAAAAGAAAAACATTAAATAAAGCTGCATCTAGACATCAAAATGTGCACCTTTTTTTGATATTGCCATAAGAGAGTTTTTCCCCTCAAACTACTACATTCTTTATTCTAATTGCTGTTCAACACTTGATTTACACCTCAATTGTATTCTCATATAAGCATTTTGCATTTCTTTCGCTTATAGGCTATAAATAATTGGTAGTTTTTCACCAAGAGGAGAAAGAGAAGTTCTATTCACACATATGCAGAACTGCCAGCACATAAAACACCCAGGTTGTAAAAATAAAAAACTGTCTCCCATCAGAAACACTTGCCAGTTAAATGAAAGGCCATTCCATTAAAGCCTATTAGAATTACTCAGAGCTTTCTGAAGGCCAGAGAGACAAAGTCTCCCATTAAAATTCCCAATTCCCCAAAGTTCTCCCCATTACCAAGATACAGGACAGTCTTTTCAGGGTGTGTCCTCATAATCAGGAACTGAGCTTCAATAAGACAATACTTATGATATTTCTCAAGTGTATTTGTCATATCAATTGGCCAGAGCAGTGAGGAATTGCATGTCAGAAAAACTCTTTCTTGTTAGGCTTATCTCTATGAAGGAGCATTGGACCTTGCTGCCTCTGACTTCCTTAGCATCGTCTTTGGCATCCCACAGCACTAATGTCTGCGAGACCTTTCCTTCTTTTAGTGTACTTTACATCCATCACACACACCTGCTTTTTTTTCCCAGCTCTTTTCAGGGTCTTCAGAGGCTTTATCTCTCTAGAGCTCAGGGAATCTTTCAAGAAGGTACCACCAGAGGGCAAAGCCGGATCAGGAACACCCGAGCTCATCCCGGCTCTGTCCCACAGCTCGGAGTGTGCTGGGGCTTCAGGACTAGCCGCTCACAGTTCACACACTAATTGCAACTAATTGCAATCACCAGCCAAAACCCCCTGTCTCCAGAAAGGTTGCAGTATCTTCAGGATATTAAATTAAAGGCCTGGCAGCATAATTAAACAACAGCTTCATTACCTTGTGATAACCTTTTTTGGAATTTGTGGGAATCCCCAAAATTTTGCTATAAGAAATTAAAGAGAACAACATGAGAAGAACTAAAGGAATAATTCCCATTAGATACTTCAACCCTTAGTTTTGAACTCATTAAAAGATACTCTGGTCTAGAAATTTATTTTGAGAGAAAAAGCATTGCAACTTTATCTCTGGAAGCATTGGATCTGTATTGGAGTGACCATCAAGCCTGGATGCAGACTCCATTTCAACAAGAAATGTTCATATGGCACGTTTAAAATCATGAAAGGGTAGCCAGCTATCACAAGACAACCCATCCTATTTAAAATGATGATTAGAGGATGCATTTTACTTGATGCTGATGAGAAAAACCTAGCAAATATGCATTTATTCCATAGAAAGTATTCAGTCCCCAAAGTGTATTTCAAACCATTTGTGCACCTGATCTTTTAAGAACAGGTCTTACTTAAAGAAAACAAAAAACAACCTGCATCTCACTGTACTTCAGACAAAACACCTATCCAGGTGCTTCACATAAAGTCTGCTTCCCTTCTCTCTTTCTGATCAGCATCTTCCTAAGATTTTACATTTTCCCTTAAGACTCTGTGCTATTCATACTGAAGAAGATTGACAATCCAAAAAAAAACCAATTAATTATCAGCACAGTCAATGTAAATCTAAGTGTAATTTTGTGAGTACAGTGTTTCTCAGGCAGCAATATCATCAGTAACTAGCCATAGCAAAGTGAGGAGAGGGTGTTGCATGCCATGAAAACTTCACATCTGCTTCTCAAGAGAACCAGCAACTCCCACACCACACTCACATACCCATCACCACAGCGGGTTTTCAGTCATAATAAACTTCTGCTGACCCAGACACTGGCACATCACCCCTCCAGCTGAGAGAGTCAGTCAGCTTGTTGGTAGAGCACTTATTTTCCAGCAAGATATGATCTCATATGCACTAAAGATCCATGAAACATACCTCAGCAGCAATGAGCACTCCAAAGGCAGAAAGGCAATCCTTCATCCAACAGAGCAGAGTGTCAGAAAGTGGAGCAGATTGATACCCAAGTGTGTGGAAAGTGCCAGCGTTAACCATCATTGCAAGAAAATTGGCTGCTATGCCCACAGTCTAGAAAATTATCCACCTGGTACTGCTCAGGGATGCACCCATCCATTTAAAATCTTTGGATGGAAAATGTTGTGATGTCTAATTCACACATGCTTTTGGGCCTAACTGCACTGAAAATGTGTTCCATGAGGTACCTTGCTAGGGGATTTTCTGTGTGAGCTAGTGAGTCCTGGTCAGGGCTGGAGCTGGAGAAATAGACTCCAAAAGACCAAAGCAGCAGAAATCTACTTTAGAGATACATGATACTGAAAAGCTGAAAAGCCTGTCTTTTTTTTTTTTTTTTTTTTTTTTTTTTTTTGTGCTAGTCACAGGAAAGCTTTACCAAAGCCATCCTAGACAATTTGATCCTCTATGGCCAACCTTGACACTTCAACTTCTTCGAGATGTCAAACAAGAGGAGTTTTAAAATCTTATGCTCAGCCAATATTGTTACAACCATCAGGAGGGCTTTTTCCAAGATGCTTCCTTTAAACAACAATAATAATTTTCTATATATTTTACGGTGTATGTGAAGATAGGGTCACTAGAGTTCATGCTAATAATGTACAGTACAACTAAAAGTTAAAATTACAGGAGTACAGGCAGGAACTACACCTGCTCTTTTTGAATAAAAATATTTAAGCTAGGAAGAATGCCATTGCACAGCTGAACTATCATTTTCAATGGCTAGAAACAAAACCTGCAAACAATTAATCCTTTAATCTCTATTATAAATTATATCTTCCACATTACATTCCTAGGCATTTTAAAATATATTGTCTTTCTGAAAGTAGTCTAATCATTCAGAAGAACTCCTGCTATTGGACAACACTGGGTTTTACTTTTCTTCTTTTTTAATATTATTTTGTTCTCAAGTGAACTTGAGTTTATTGTTTTAGCAATACTGTACTGCATGTATATATTCCCTTCACCATTTGTGACAAAACAGTCACAGGATTGCTGCAGAGAACAATGAGATCAGCAGGTGTTAAGATACCTTTCAGTATGTGCAATTTTTTACATTAAAGAGGAAATATAAAAATATACAAAAAGCATATCAGACTTTCACAAGACAACTTCATGAAAAGCTAGTGAGTTTCAAAGGGCATTTTTACATTTATAATTGCATGAAGAGAGTGGAATTAGAAAAATATATTTCTATCACTGTGTTATAAAAATAAGTTCTCTAAAATAATTTTTATATATAATTTTAATATACTATGTTTAGGATCCAGAAACTACAAATCAAAATGCCAGCCCTAACCTCTCCCCAAGCCCTCTTCCCCATACAAGTTTCATTAGCATACCTAACAACATAAACAGCATGTATTTTTAAGAATCTTTCAGAAACACTGAGATCTTTTGACTGTGCTATTCACTTGCTGGGGAAATACTCCTGGATGTCTTCATCTCCTTTGCTATGCTTTAAAATATGACAGCCTCTGCATCTCTGCCTCTGAAGCTGCACACAAGCAAGAGAGACCTGCATATTTTGCAACTCAAAATATTTCTGCTCTTAAACTTGAATAGTAGTGGAAAAGACCCAGAGAATCCATTTTACATTTCATGTGTCCCTTCTCCCAGTAATGAGAATGTTATCATTTCCAGCCATCGATAGACAGGTCTTAATGCTGTCAATAAATCAACTTGTACATTTACAGAAAGCTGCAAAACTAAAATGCAGGTCCCCACTCTTCTATGTCAGAGGGCTGTGATGGCTGTTCCATATAATGCCTTTTTTTAAACCTGCTCAAACCCTACTCTATTCAAAGTTCCTTCTGCCCCCACCCATAACACTGCTGTCAGACAACATCTCTCAGCATTTACCTACAATGCCTCTAATCCAAAGTCATAATATGGAAAGTAGAGGAAGCAAGACATTTGACTTCACCTTTAATCTTTTAGGAAGCAGTAAGATCACTTACCATAGTCGGAGCACCTTTCCAAATTTGCCTTCTTTGGGAAAATTTCTTTTATTTGTACAGTTTTAATCACAGAAAGACATATTCTGTGTAAAATTCATTTCACAGAGCAAGAAAATTCTTATCACCCAAATAACATAAAAAGTTTTACTGAACCTGAAAACCCTTGTCTCTTTAGTGTAATAAACTGTGAGGTCCAGAGCAATAACAATCAAAACCCCCGATGAAAACATCTCACTCATCCAAAACCAATTCCGGTTGGTCAAAGTTCTCAACAGTTAAGTATCAGCCCTTGAAATGCATTTGCATATTGGTACCAGAACAGGGTGCAGAAACCAACTGTCATTTAATCAACTTCCTACCCCATATAAAAAATGCTGCTGAAAAAGTAGACAAATTCTATAGGTAACAAAGACCAAAACAGTGGCACTCCATGTATACACTGTGTGTACAAGAATTAAGCATTGAACAATCAGAACAGAAAAGTCAAGACACTAGTATTCTTTCATAACTGAAAAAAGTGACCTTTTTTTTATTTTGTCTCTATCATTAAAAGCATCATGAATTAATTAATGCAGTTATAATACATTAACCTGGGTGGTAGTTTTGAACTTCATCTTTTCTCTTCCATGACAGTGCTAATTTATTTAAGACATTTGAAACCTTCTGTATTCATCACTTTATTTGCCTGTTCTGGAGCAACAAATCTATAAACAACTAATTGTTGTATGATATGAGGTCTCTAGTATGCTGATGCTGCATCAGTCAAGAAGAATGATATTTTCAGGCATTTGTAGCTTTGCAGTCATTCTACTCCAGCCTGCAACTGATCTCAGAGGATCAGAGTGAGCTATAAAAGTAAATTTCCAGAGTTTCCTAGCCATGCCACTCTAGAGACTTAGGAAAGAGCAATGACAACATCTGAAATTAACTTTTAAAAAAAATCCTCTTACTTCTTTTCAACACATTTAAATAGAATAACAAACTCACCAAATTCACTTGTTTATTCTTCATTTGGGAAGCCAACGTTCTACAGATGAGGTGCTATGAATCCAGCTGCCTTTCCCTCATTCTAGGAGATGTAGGAGATGTGAAAGGTTCAAGTCTATCAGCAGAAAGCAACGCTGGTGCATTTCTACAGCAGGGAGACAGAAAAAGCAGAGGTGGAAGGAGAAAAATCAGCCCTCACAGCAGTTTAAGAGTTCTGGCATGTTGTTATTGCCTCAGATTGCTATGACTGGCTTTAGTTGATCTCCCCTCCTCTGACATTGCTGCCTGTAGAGCTGGGGAGTGCAAAGGAAGGCTAATCACTGTGCACCTCAGGCTGTATCCTGCAGTAATCCCTGGAGATTTATCAATACCTGGGGAGGAAAGCAATTTTGCCACCTGGCACCTGGGATAAAATGATCAATTTCTTAATTCTAGTACTAATGTTGGATTCAAAGCTAAGTGATAATTATCCCAGCTGGTTCTTAAAACAGCTTCTGAATGACGCTGATCATGATTATTAAAACTGGTGTGAAATGCATTGTGGCATATGAGTTCATTTGGTTTATTTATAGATTAATTTTCCTCTGTTTATGTTCATGTTGAATTTAGGGAAGGATAGGAGTTTTCCCCTGTGAGAAGAGCTTCCTCTTTTCCTAGTTGATATCATTACTTGCTAGATGCATAAGTTGGCAAACCTTTCACACTAATGGCAAACTACAATAAAACAGTTGGTGGTTGCTTAACAATTCGCTTTATTTATTTATGGCTGTATAAATAAAGGCTTGAATCAGCTTTGCCAGTGTTACAGAGAGAAGGAGAAGATGCTGTTTCCTAAGAGGTTGAGGGGCACAAGCTACCAGACAAAGCACCCCTGCAGCCTGAGCTCTGCTTTCAGGCATTGCTTATTGCCCTCAAAATCAACAAACTCATGAAATCATTTCACCTCTTTGTAAGCAGGTGAAGGAGCAATGAAAAATTCCAAGTCACTGTTAGAGGAAGAACTAAACCATTTGTTCAAGCTGAAGTTTGCCTGATGGTGCCTTTGGACAAGTATCAGAATATTGAAGAATGTACTTATAAAAAGTACAAGTACAATAAAATAATACCCTGAGCAAAAACAGTAATAAGAATGAGACTTTTTCCCCCATACATTTTATGTGACTTTATTTAATTTTACTTTATCAAATATGAAAAAGTTCAGTGACTCAGTAAACCCAGACCTGTGATTTTTTTCTCTGTCTCTCTACAAAACTTGACAAAGTTCCTTAGATGCCTCCATTTTTATTTTAACTTTCTAGATACCTTTAGAACCTTCTAGGTACTAGGAAGCTCTAAGAACCTTGGGTACAGGTTTTGTACCATTGGTCTGACTGTGACTTTCAACCAGAAGCTCTCTGACCTCTGATTCTGTAAAAATGCCCTCTGTTAGATAACTAACTCTTCAGACTGTGTATAAATACCTTTTACCAAGAACCTCTGTCTGTTCAGGACACACTGTTAAACTGCTCTCATTTAAATTATTCACTGAGAACTTGCAAGGAGGAAAACACTTCCATCAGTAAGCTGGGTCACCTATTATATAACAAAGCCAAATTCCTTCCCTCTCTCTGCTGCTACATATCTAAAACTTCTCTCCTATCTCACAGGTTTTACCCTAACCACTACACTGCAGTGCATGAGTCAAGAGTCTCTCAGGTATGAGAGAAACCAAGGACAGTGTTTCAGTGCAGCAGTGAGCTCAGGTGTCCTGGAGCACGTACAGATTCTCATTCCCATGTGAGGTCATATTACATATGCCATAATATCCAGTGGCTATCTTAATCACCAGAAATGTTAGGCATCCCAGAAAAAGGGAGTAGAATTTCCAGCTTGCATAACACTTGTTGTAAACAATCCCCTTGTCCCAGCAGAACTTAAATGTTTCCTCAGCCAGTTCTCACTGGGATGTCCCTGGGCTGCCACAGGCACCTACCACTGATTTGCACCCCACAGCAGGCAACATGCATTCATACACATTTGGATTTCTATGTGTGTATCTCCACAGCACAGAAAGGAGATGAACCAGTGCTCCCTGTCTTTAAAGAAATTCTAGACACTACTAGATACAGTTACACCCAAACACTACTTTCTACATCAGTAAGTTAGTCTGCCAGTTTTGCCTTGAAAAATCAGGATACCGGGACCAGGTCTGTCCATGAACTTATTCTGGAGCACGTATATACACCTCTCTGAAGTTTTGAATGTAGCATTTGAAAGGTCTGATGAAAGTCCCTGTTCATATCAGCATTTTCTTCCTAACTTTGGGCAGTGCTGTTCTGGGCTGCTGTGATGTTCTGGGTCAGTTTGCTGTCCTAGGTTAGTTTTCTCTTCTGGGTTAGTTTACTGTTCTATGTGAACTGACTTTGAACTGCAGTCTAAGGTGTACCATATATAAAGAGTTTTCATGCAAAATTTGATTTCAGGTAAGAAAAAAAATCTTTCAGATACAGAAGATCCAGACCCTTTCTGCATTACATCTCCTCTCCTCTCCTCTCCTCTCCTCTCCTCTCCTCTCCTCTCCTCTCCTCTCCTCTCCTCTCCTCTCCTCTCCTCTCCTCTCCTCTCCTCTCCTCTCCTCTCCTCTCCTCTCCTCTCCTCTCCTCTCCTCTCCTCTCCTCTCCTCTCCTCTCCTCTCCTCTCCTCTCCTCTCCTCTCCTCTCCTCTCCTCTCCTCTCCTCTCCTCTCCTCTCCTCTCCTCTCCTCTCCTCTCCTCTCCTCTCCTCTCCTCCCCTTTTTTTTCCCAAAGACTGATGAAAGTCAAAGCCTTAATTTTTTGTCTATTTGCAGAAACCTGTATTTTTTACAGCAAAAAGTAAAAAGTTTCTAAATCAAATTATTACTAAAGAAAACAGAAAGCAGAGAAAGACATTATCTTGATGACATACAAGGTTCTTTATTCTTTTCATCTCACTCATACTATTTTCTTCCAATAAAGGTTTTGACAGCTAAGATAACATGTGGATAAAACAGCAGGTGTTAGTCAGACCTTACCCCAAATTTCATGCTGGAGAGAATAACAAATACAATTTAGTTTATTTTAAAACAAAAGATAGGAGGATTGGTAAGAAAAATTATGTAATGAAGCTTTAAATATTGTTTTATTAATATGTAAAACTACAGCATAAACTAAGAAATTTACAATACAAAAATGTACTTTACCTCTCCCACCTCAAATATGTATAAAGTCAATCAATGCTAAGAATTTGTCCAGACAAAATGTGTGCTCTTTACAACTTAGAGTTTCTAACTTGTAGCAATGGAAGAAAATAATGGTATGATTTATGATGTTCTCTTTCAGTTATGCAGCAATGTCTGAGTTACAAACATATTACTATTTAAGAAATAGTTTTCAATTTTATGTATACTTATATATTATAGTGCAGTGGTAAAAAATTAAAGCATTTTAGAGTGTTTAAAAACGTGTTTTCAAACTACAATTCTTTGGTGGACTAACTTCTAAGTTGTTTGGAAGATAGAGTACAAGATAATAATGAGAATGGCTTAACTATAGTTTAGCCACTGGAATTTTAATTTTAAATGCCATGGTAAACTCCAAAACAAAGCACAGACTGCCACTAGCTGTTCTCTGGATTTAAATTACAATACAATAACATAATGCTATGAATAATTACTCTTGTGTAGAAGTCAAAATTATATTTGCTTTTAAATGAAGGTGTATCTTTTCCCTGCAAGCAGCAAGGTAATCCCACCACAACTTCACAAACCTTGCTAAAATCTCACTGCTATTGTGAGTGACATGCAGTGGCAGCATAGCACAGCAGAAGTAACACATAACAAGGAGACAACATGTAATATAACTCACTCCATTACTTTTTTTGGTCACACAAAAAGCAATTCAATTTTCAAGCAGACATAGGCGTGCACTTTATTTATCTCTGGATTTTGCTACCCAGATTTCTTCCCAGATTTGTTGAAATGACCACTGGCAGGTTGGGCATATAGGAATAATCTTACAATCTTTTTTATACTACCATTTTATAAACCTTTGCTTTTCTTGTGTTGTTCAGTGGTTTTTTGTTTTTTTTTTCAAATTATGCTTGGTATGTAAATGTGCACACATACATTTGAGTCTGATACAAAAATTTTTTGAGTCCTTCACCTGCTGAAAAAGCCATTGGTCCACCAGTGTAATTAGTACAAAACCTTGAAATAATCTTATTAGATACTCAACTACAATTAAAGGTATTTGCTTTACAATAATGACATTAAGAAAGCTTTTTCCTGTCAAAGTCATATATTAGATTTGAAACTGAAAATACATCTCTCTCTTAATCCTCATGTGCTCAAACAAACATTCATTGCAATCATGTAACTAAGTACCATGAGATAGACTAAGTAGTTGACTTTGAATGAAAAACACACTCAAGAATTCATAAAGCTCAGTCTACCTTGTCATAGCTTGTACAATTATTGCCAGTGAAAAGCAGCTTTGGAAAGTGTTGCTAGAATATGATAACTGAACACTGAAAATTGAAGTGGAATGTTTCACCTGAAGTAAGAGTTTGAAAGTAAAAGATACTAATTCTTATTTGATTGCTTATTCATATATTTGTCTTACTATTTGTTACCAGGTACTCAGCAACTTTATTAATTCTCTAATTTCAAACGTTTTTCTTCTCAGGAGCAAAACTGGCAATGAGGTCAAATGGATTAATATGTTGAGCTGAATAGCTTTTATACAATTCTGAGTGCTTTTGCTGAGAGACACCTGAGACCAGTTGCTATAGTAATATTTTTCAAGAGAACCCCGTGTTGATGTTGTTCATATGGGGTAGAAATGCAGAGAGGAAATGAACCACTTTGTTATTCCATGCACAGGAAGGCCAGCTTGCACAACTGTTAACAAATGAGCAAAAAATGTCACAGATTGGTAGCCATTTGGAGGTGGGTGGAGTGGGAGATAAGTGGAGAAGAAACAGGTCAGATCCATACCACAAAGTTGGGGGTAGGTGTAAGTAATGACTAGATATATATATGTGTATTCTAATTAACTCATTAGCTGTCAGGGAAGATACCAAGAGGAGCATTAGAGATACGTGTTTCAGCTCTCCAGTATGAACAAAGCCTCTTGCTTGAAAATCTCATCTCCTTGAACCAGCTCAGATAGCACCTGACAACCTGGTTCAAAGCCTTCACAGCCAAACTTCACATCAGAGACTTTTTGCTTGAGACAAGGAGCTGGCAAGCAGGGCAAGTTTCCTTGATTGTCTCCCTTCTCCCCATTTCCCCCACAGACACTTCCCGTATTTGTTGCCCTTACTGGCCAACAAGTGGTGCCACTGTCAACTTTCTGATTTTGAAAGAAAGAGAATAAAGTGTGCAGTAGCACTGAGGACTGCTGGACTGTTAATTCTCTTTGATGCAGTTGGTCCTTAAGTTTGAGTCTGTCAGAACACAAACTTTTCATCTTTAACTTCACCCACACAATGGCATTCATGCAAGCTGTGACAGTGCAGACTCACACTTTTCTTGAAAATCTCCCACTGAGGTGAAGCTTGTGTAAACAGGACAGGTGGAGTTTCAAGAAAAAGTGATGTCCAAAATAATGTTTGAGGTTTTTTTAAGTTAGGCAAAGCTTGAGATATGACTACTAGTCTTAAAAGCCAGAAGGTGACCATGCAATGAGAAATAAAGGCGCTTTCCTGGTACAGAGCTCTTGTTTAATGGTGTGACTGGCTGTCAAAGGAAAAATATTGGAAAGTGAGGGGGTAAGAAGAGAAACTGAGACTGCACATTGGCGGGGAAACTCCTTGTAGGTTTGGGGGTCCTGGACTCCTCAAGGAACGCACAGCCAAGAGTTGCAGAGAACATAAGCAAAATATTTGTGGAGACATACATGGTTTTGTCAAATATTTTAATTTGTTATCAGCCACTAAGCTCATTTCTTGTCTGTGTTTCAGCCAAGTCACAGTTCATGCACCTTCATGTGTCTGAGGATCTAATTATAAACAAAGAGCATTTGCAAGCTTTGGGCTTACAAAAACAGCACTAGATACAGGGAATTCCTATGAAATCAGAACTGGTACTGTAGACTTAACTTTTTGGAAATTCATTCCTTATTGGCTGTAGTTCATGCTATGATGGATTAAGGCAGAGGTAGTGAAATGAGTGCTGGTCTGCCTTTATATACTGTGCTGTTAACTTCAGAGGTTTGAGAACAGTTTTGCAACCAGTTAGATTTTCTCAGGCATAGGCTGGAGGATTACTGACCTTGTCAGCCTTTCCAATGAACCTTTCTTGCTCATGTCTGAGCCAAGAGACATTGAAATCCATATTTTCTTGGCTGCAGGGACAACTTAGAGCACTTAGGGAAGAAAGCTGATTGTAGTCATGACAGGCACAGGGAGAGGATGTGGTGCCAGAAGACTGAATGCTGACAGATAGGGCAATAGCAGTAGGGGCTCCTAGTAGTGGAGAGACAAGGATCTGATTTTAGATTTAGCCCTCTTGGTCTTGGATGTGTACTAGGATTAAGCCCCTAGACTCTGAAGAAGACAACAGTTGACTGTCCTGGTCTGTTTTCCAGAGGAGGGTGGGAGAACATTGCTCTGTTATACTTGGTCAGCTTTGAGTACACAGTGGCTGGTACCATACTTAGTAGCTATGTGCGGCTGCCTAAGTGATAGCAGTCTGGACTCCTCTGTCATGGGGCCCACTTTCAAGCTCCTCCCTTAGAAAAGAGAAAATCAAGTACTACAGTTCAGAGGCTCCAGTGAGTACTGTCATAAGAGGCAACTCTGAAGTAAGCTGCAGCATTCAGAAAATAAAAGCAGAGGGAAAAAAAAAGAAGTAAGACAGTTTTGTGGATTATATTTTATAAATGTTACAAATCAATTGCTTATTTTTGTCCCTAGTTTGATTCACTTCTTCCAGTTCCATCACAGTTTAATTATAGCATATTAAATGAAACTACAAGCTGCACAGCTAGGCAAGTCATTGAGAAGATGGACATAGATTGTGCAGATCAGTGCTCAAGGCTAAAACTGGGATATATAAGTGACATTAGTTGCTTGTTCTGCTCTCATCAATGAGTGCAATGTCATTTGAGCAATACAGACAATTGGAAATGAGAATTATTTTAAACCAGTTTTACTGTCTGTTACTTCATTCAGTGCTACTAAGCTCAGTCTGTTTTCACCAGATAATACCAGTGATAAGTTAAGGAACACAAAGAACATGAAGAATTATGCGCCAGCACTTTCCAGATTTAGTTTCATAAGAGTTACCAAGAGATACTGAAATTCTGGTAAACACAGTTTTTATGCAAAGTAATGGACTGTCACTTCTTTGGCAAAGAAACATTGATGAAAGGATGAGAAACACTGTGCACTTATTCAGGCTACAGAAGAACAGATCCAGACCTATATCCTAGCTATTCTTAGTGAATATACTTGTTAAATAATTCTAGCTCTGTTTAAGAGACACCAAGCTGAGTATAAAAAATATTGTTATTTCTGCACATTCAAGTAATTTTGCAATGACATGAAGAAAAAGAACATTCTAGAGGAAGTTGTGGGTTTGGTACATACAAAATAAACAAAATATGAATGGCTTTATCTAAACAAAATCTTCTGGCTGTTTAATATTTCTCTGGTTCCATGGTATGATGGAATCACAGAACAGTCCAGATTGTTAAGGACCTGGTCCAATATTTGCGAGAAAAAGAAGCTATATGAGCGCCCTGTCCAAAGGCATAATGAAAACCTCCAGCAATGGGGACTCCACCACATACTTGGGGAAGTTGTTCTAGTGATGGGTTTTCTTCATTGTGAACAATTTCTTTCTTATGTCAATATGAAATCTCTCCCAGTGCAAATACCATTGCCTCATGCAGTTTCCCTGTGTCTACTTATGAAGAAAATTTCCATTTTCTTTGTATCCATCCTGTAAGTATCAAAATACTGTGATGTGTTGTCCATGAGCAATCTCTTCTCCAGGAAGAAGAGTTAAAACTCCTTCAGCTTTTCATCAGAGGAGCTTCCTCAGCCCTTTGATCACCTTCATAGCTTTCTTTGACTTTCTCCATCTGTCTTTCTGCATCTTTCTTGATCTGTGGGGCCCAGAACTGCATGCAATAGTCCAGGTGCAGCCTGACAAGCACTGAGAAGATTGTGGTGATCCTGTCTCTGTCTCCAGCAATGTCTCAGTGGGTGCAGCCCAGGACTTGATTTACCTTGGTTGCTGCAGTGGTGCACTGTCAGCCAACACCTAGGCATAAATAGGGCGAGGTTTGATGTCAGTACTGACAGTGGAATAGCTCTTGGATACAAAAGTATACAAGCACACTTCCACTTATATACTGTGTGCACATTAGCCATCAGTTACAGTACAGAAGGAGTTTAAGCATTCCAAATCCCACCAGTAAACAGTTAATCCAATTCCAAATTTTGACTTTCACGGGAAAAGAGCTATCAGAAAAGAAGAACCAGTTTGTATTTGTCCTTGTAAATAAGGTCTTTCTAGCAGAAGGATTTTTTATAATTACGTTTATCCTCCAGTGAATTAAAATATATGGTACATAGATAGAAAATTATCTTCCTGTCTGTTGTGAACTTTCAAACCTTTCAATAGAGTCTATCCCAATTTCAGACGAGAGTTTGGTTTCTGGTCGTTAATGGAATGACTAAACAATTGCCCTGATTGCTTGATCTAGGTTTCAGCATGTTTTATGTAATTAGGCTGATATTTTCAAGATTAAATATTCTCTCAGATCTTGCCAGTGGATTCTGCTGCTTTCAGAACTCTTTTTTTAAAGGATTCTTTCAATGCCAAATTATTCAGAATATTTTCTCTTTGACCACTGATAATTTCCCCACTGTTGATAAACTTTCACACATCTCCAAATCACAGCCAGAAGAACATAAACTGTGAATTTTATTTGTAAGCATTCCAAGGATATAAGGGTATGAAATAAGTGTAATAATCAGACCAAGAAAAAATTTGAATATTTCACAGCATTATTGATTCCCTAGGACAATGTAGGCAGTCTGGGTTGTTGGCACATTTTTAAGAAGTTTTAGTATTTCTAACTGATCTGATTTTTCTATCAGTAGATAAGGAAATAGTGCAAAGAAATCTGTAATAACAATTAAATTATTTTGTTGACAGCTTTCCTGTGACACTTTGCCTCCTTTTTTTTTTTCTTTTTTTTTCTTTTTTTTTTCTGGTTGTTAAGTTTAGCTAAAAAAACCCTCTCACTTCAGGTTTCTATGCTTTCCTGAAACAACATGATATTTTAACCAGTTCTCTGATCCTCTTCCTTCTTTATTTATACAAAACAAAACTAGAAGCAGATTTGTTAAATTTGAAAGACACACGGACCTTGTGATTCTCATCTTCAGTTGTTCGTCTTTTTAGCTTAACTGAAGTCTTTCAATATGAACTGGAGATCTTCTGATGGTACAAAACTTAATTTTGTATCATATCTCTTGTTTCTAAACTACTTTGCAGTTTGTCTGTCTCATTTCATGCACCCACACACAAACACAGAGCATCAGCCATCTCCAGTGGGAGGGTGACAGCCACACAAGCCCACTGGTAGCCAACCAATGCACTGCGTGGCAGTGGCAAATGGATGCCACATCAAACCCCCCTCTGCAGAGTATCCCATAAAGTTTTCAATACCTGTGAGGAGCAGGTATCTTAATTTTTGATCATTAAAGAAGAAGACTATGCCAAGAACATGACTTAGTGGAAGGAGAGGCAAGACCAACTTGTCAGTAGTCTGGGCTAGCAGTCTTCCAGAAGTTAGACAAGGCAAATGATTGGAGCATAAAAGCCTTCACTTTGTCCTTGATGAACAATCTAAGAGAACCAAATATCTGAGGAAGCCACCACCATAAGGTACAGCAGGAGACAGACAGATGTGCAGCCTACACTAAGGTGCTTCAAAAGCCCCAGAATTCAAAAGCTGTCTCAAAAATCTAACTTTGGCACAGCCACAGAAAGGACAGCTATATGCAACCAATGCTAACGTTCCTCAGGACTGGATTTCATGCTCCTGCACGACTGGTCTCCAGTGTACACTAACATGCTGTGAGTGTTCCCAGCAGAGGGTCCAATCTTCCATGGTAACGCGCTTCAGGGAGCTCTGGAAATGCTTTAATTATTAAAATGAATAATTCCTACCAACACATTTAATTGGAAAATATTACATGTTTAAATGGGCTCTAATGGAAGGGCTCTGAAAAATCTGACTATATAATAGAGTATGCTGTTTGAAGTGAATTTTAGCAATATTTTTTCAGTGAATAACACCATGCATTATTTATCCTCTCTCTTTTTAATCCTGTCTGAGAGTTTATATGAAAAAGGAATCACTGGAACCTCAGAAATAAAATGCAAATCTGTGAATTGCCCCCTACGAGCTTAACCTACCAACACTAGCCCATCCTCCTTCCTCGCTTCCTGTTCCCTAGCTTCCAAGGAAATAGTTCAGTGAATTTATTGCTGCAGAACAAACTAACCCCCTTGTTTCTGCCTCAGCGCTGGTCGGACTGTGCAGGACTGACCAATTACAGGAACATTTGTAGTTACCACAGCCTGACAGAGATGGGACATAATCGAAGGCAAAAGAAGGCCAGTGTGAGTCCGGACTTGTGGGAGTCACAAGGGAAGAGGGCAGTAAAGAAGGTTTCAGGACATAGATATCAGCCACACAGAAGAAGCAAGGATAGGTGTGAACCAAAAGAGTCAGCAAATATCTACAAAGAGGTTGCTACCTGAAGCTCTCAAGGTGGTAGTTTGGATCTTTAAGGTGCTTTCTAGCCCTGATCATTCTGTGATTCTGTGATTATGAAATATACAGCTTCACAGCTGGAGTTATCTAAACTGTTGAACTTGCATTCTGTCATGAGAGAGTGGGACTCAAGGAAGGATTTATGCCTCCAGATTAAGTTCTGCCAAGCCCAGAGCCTACAGTGAGCCTTCTTAAAGGGAAGGACCCACTGGATATACAGCCTTGTAAAGCAATGGTACTGTCAGACTTTGCCTGATCTGATTAAAAAAAAAAAATCACTCTTCATATTTCTTAGCATTTTTTTTCTTCCTTGGAATGTAACTATGTTACCTTCTAGATGGTGGATAAATCAGGAAGCCACTTAATCTGAAAGTTACCTTCTTTCCCTCAAATTCTAGTAGGAATATAAAGAGATGAGGAAAGGGACATTCAAGAGAGGTATTGTTATTATTAAAAAAAGAATTTTCAAGAGAAGAGGGGAAGTCAGAAAACATTTTCTACTAAATAGAACTTCAATTTGAAAATGGTAACTATTATTTTAACTGACTCTAATAAGCAGACCCATAGACACAAGTGGAAACTTGTTTCATTCTGCCTGGTTTCTGAAACAAGCAATCTTAATACTTTTTGAGCTCTTTCTTCTCATCTCAAACCAGAGCATTAATTCACACTTTTTTTTTTTTCTTGTTTATCGTGACACTAAAACAAAATTGTGGGGGCTTTCTTATTTATTGCAAATACAGCATTTGACAGGCCTGGGGTTTTTTGTGGTTTTTTTTTGTTTTGTTTTGGTTTTTTTTTTGTTTGTTTTTGTTTTGTTTTGTTTTGTTTTGTTTGTTTGTTTTTGTTTTTGTTTTTTTTTGGTTTTTGGGTTTTTTTTCTCTCTCTCTGTCCATATTCATTAGCTGGAGGAACGTGCTGAAAGTAATGAGATTTCCTGTGTAGCTGTTAAAGAGTTCAGACTCCCAGATTCCAAAAAGAGAGATTCTGTAGGTATCTCCTTTGCCCAAAAGATTCAACAGAGCACAGCACAGCAAGTGTGGGAGGGGAGCCAACTACACTGTACTGCACTTTGTAACCCTAACTCATTGGGCCTGTTGGGGATTGCAATATTCAAATTCAAATAGAAATTAATTGGTATCACACTATTGGAAGTAGCTACCAAACATCCATGCTGTAGCTCACAGATGAAATTTAAGCGTTCCCAGAGCTCTGAGATTACCACAACCCCACCAGTTCCCTCAGATTTTATTCTGCTGTAGCACTGTATCTTGTCTGCAGTTTGGCTATTTTCGTCAATAGCTCCCCTTGAATCTGTATCTTTTGCCTAACTTCTTTGTTTAATATTTAACATACTGTGGTTCCTTGAGTAAACAGCTTACACATTGGAATCTCTTGTGGCTGCTTCTGCTGAGTCAGACATCAAAATCCAGCTTCTGGTAAGGCGTCTGTGACATATGGACAAAGCTGTGTTTAATCCAACACTTGGGTGTGATTTGAAGCTCTGATTAACTAAATTATAACCAATTTCATAAACTCTCAACATATTTGAAAAGAAAAAGGAAACAAGGGAAAAAAACTAAGACCAGGATTTTTTTTCCACATGAGAAAAATAAATGAGGATGCAATAATGGCTTCAATACAAAAAGACCAAAGTTTCTGCAGATGCTTGAGTGTTTGCAAGCTCCTGGACTGTGGTAAAGCAGGAGCTGAACCCACTGCTATATATGCCACAAGGAGAGATTCTGCAGAACCTTTGAGCTTGCTGGAAGATAAATGCGAGTAAAGGGAAGCAAATAAAAGCTGTTGTAACCTGTTTGTTCATACTGCATTTCCCTGCCCACATGGTGGCTAGTCTTGCCAATTCTAAAAAGCCAGTTTTTCCTTCAGGCCTCAAGAGATACAAAAGACACGGGCTTTTGGCTTTGCCTGTTGCTCTTGGAAAGCTTCAACATATACATTTCATTTTCTCCACCATACAACCAGGTTCTAAAATGTATCAGATGCAGCATGTCACAAAATACTATATATTGAAATCCTGTCAAGAATGAATTTCGTCAAAACTATTTTGTTTAGCAAGCCTAAAACTTGGCAGGAATTTCCACATGACAGATACTGTTCTAGAAACACTCATAAATGTTAAAAAAGGCACAAAAAATGTAAAATTAACCTAATGCAGGCAAAATTATTTTGATGCTGCATGAATGTACTATTACACTTAGAGAGAGGTTTTAACATTTATTAGGAGAAAAGAACTAAGCCTGGAGGACTTGGAGAGGAGGAGGGAAAAGTTTTGCTCAAAGTGACCTTGCAGCTGGGAATGCTAAAAATGTCAATATGAAAAAACACCACTTATCATACCTAATGTTGTTCATCCTCTACATGCAGGGAGCCTGTGACCCCAGGGAACAGGAGCCTGTGTCCCAGAGAGCACAGAGACTGTGTTCCCAGGGAATAAGAGCCTGTGTCCCTGTCCAGCATTATTAGTGAGGTAATGATATAAATCTACTCAGCATTTTGACTGTGATTTGATGTTGCCCTTGGTTAACTGTATGTGTTGACTTACACAATGTTATAGGTTAAGCAGAGCAAATACCTTTCATTTAAGACAGTTCTGAATATGGTGCTCTTACAGAGCCAGAAAGCTAAAATATAGATGTTTCTATCCAGAAACATCTATTTTCACATCAAATCTCTGTTTCCAACAGACACACAGAGCTAAAATTCTGCAACTAGCATACAGTTCATATCTATAATGAAAATCAAAAAGCAAAATCCCTGTAACAGGAGTGCACATTTAAATTACATGCCATTGAAGCAGAAATTAATTTAGATGTGATGAATATCCTTCTCTCTTCTTTTATCTTTGATATTCTAGAAGCAGGTAGCTCTTGAAGGCAAGGCCTGGCCAGGCTCTAGGACAAATGATTCTATCTTTTGACATTTAAAACTTGACAAGAAAAGTAATATAAAGTAATTAAGCTGAAATCTATTTTATTTCCTAAGTTAAACATATTACAGTATTTCCAGCTGCCTGCTCAGTATAACTATGCAGAGAAAAGTAGGACTGAGTGTTTAAATAAGGTACTGTAGTTGCACTCTGAAGATGAGGCAAGACTGGAATCCTTGCTATTTTAAAAAAAGAAAGAAAAGTGCTAGCCAGTCTTTCCTGGAGAAGAAGCTGAGTAGAGAGCTGAGAAATAAAATTGCCATAAGGTTTGGAGAGGTTCAAAATTAAGCAGAGACATCCTCATGTTTAATCTTGAGAGATTAAAAAAAACATTTTGGGGTGAGTTTGCTGTTGTTGTACAGTAATACAGTTCTATAAAAGCTATAACACCAGTCTTCCTCAGGATTGCAAAGGTGGTGGTGATGTTGTTGACAGAAAAATTAGAAGGATTTTTGAAGGTTTTTTACACTTAGATTGACAGCTTGATTTCTCAAGTTCAAAGAAAAGCATATCAATATTGACATATGCCTTTCCCCATCCCTTTATCTTTGGCTTGAGGTTGTCAACCCATTTCATCATTCCATCGCAGAACCCCCACCTAGTGTGCACTCTGCACCAGGAGGAAAAGAGCTCTCTAACTTTGAACACTTCAAGATGATATGAAGAAGATGCAAACAAGTGTACTGAAAATCAGGGCTTTATTGCAGTTTTTAAAACCAGCATTGCATTCTTGCTGTTTGGCTGTTTTACCTGTCCTGAAATCTGGGGAATGCTTTCTGTCTTGTCAGTAAGCTACACCAATTTTCTTAGCTATTTAAACAAAAACATTTATTCTAGCTTGCAAGCTCTCCTTATTCAAAAATATGTAAGTATGGCAAAGAGAAATGCAATTTTGAATCTTTTTCTGATCTCTGTGGGAGAAACTGATAGATCCATTAAATGGTAAGTGCTTCTTCCTCACACAGCCTTAAATTGGCTTTCCTTCAACTTGCACTCTTATTAGTTTCAGAGAAAACTCCAGGCTGCCACCCTGTCCCTTCCTTTCTTTAAGGTTAGTGAAAATATTCCAGCTAGGATTTATTTTAAAGGTGTGTCCTTTTTCACAAAAAAATGCAGCAATCTTAGGCAAACAGAAGAACAGCAGGCAAGAGGAATTCTTTAGCTAGCCAATGTTCCATATTTTATTTTCCAACAGAGAATCTTAACAATCACCCATTGTGTTAGAAAGCCACATGATGATAATATAAATTCAGTGATGCAAACCAAAGAGCTACAGACCTTTCTAAATCAACATAAACATATCCCCAAATCTGCATGTAGACCAGCTGACAGGCGTTCCCTCTATTTTCCTAGGAGTCTTGCCCAAGGCTGGTTGTGCTCAGAGCCATGGGTGAGTGTGAAAGATCAGAGCAGAGCGGGGGTTCACTGCAGCAAGGCACGAGCCACCCTCCTCAGCCAGAGGTTTGGCTTCTTCTTTAGTTAATGACAGCTGAACCATTTCTCCAACGATACATTCATACTGCCATATCGGAAAAGAATGCCATCCATACATGTTTTGTGTCCCACAGAGGTTATGGTGACATTTCAGAAACTTCTAGGGCTCTTCTCAGAATATCATTCTAGTCCATGAGTCTGTTGTTGCAGCATAACTAGTCTGGAGGCTCAGGGCAGGTTGTGCTGCTGAAGAGCCCAGGGTCAGGGACTTCTAAATCCCATCTCCAGGCTGTGACCAACACACTCTTGTGTTTTATGGAGGAAATCATCACACACTTCTCTGCTTCCAGTTCTCCATCAATAAAATGAAGGGTAAAAAAATTATAAATTTACAAAGGGTGGATTAAGAATTAGTTATTTGTGTACAAAATTGTGTATAAGATATGCACTAAAGATTGCTATGTTTGGTCTATTTATAAACATGCAGGACAGAGCACACATACTGAAGAAACTCAGCCACTCAGTATACTTCAAATGCACTTCAAGTATAGAAACATTAAAGAGCACTTATTGAACAAACTCCTCCACACAGAAAAAAGAGATCTGAACCAATTATTTATACTATATGCCTTCCTTTGTATCTCAACACCATTTATGAATTCCACTTCCTTGTCACCAAGAGTTGTCTGGACAGTGGTTGATTCTAATATGATCAGAGTAAGCAATAAAAATAATCAAAGTAATAAACTTCTTAATACAATTATCAAGATAATAGTCTTGTGGATGGTCCGTAAAAGAAAACACTTCCAAAATGAGATTGAAGGCATTAGGTGTCTTGAGCTGTTTCAATAGTGAGGAAAGCTGTGTGCCTCCCTTTTTACTGTGATTTTGTCTTTGATTTATTTTTATCTTATTTATAAAGGAAAAAACAACCTTTTTAATAATCAAAAAATATAAATTGCTTAATGCAGTTTTGAATTTCACTTATAATATTTTTCCTAATGACAGGACCTCTATAGATTCTTTCAGGTGGAGATGAGATGCACAAGGACTAGCCTACACTACAGACTCTAATTCTGATGCAGAAAAGATTTTTTTTCCCAGCACTGGCAAGGAAGTAGTGTTGCTTTACAAAATAATTTTAAATTCTTCAAATAAAATGTGTATATTAAAAGAGCAAAACCAAAGTAGTTTGTGTCATCAAAAAAAAAACTTATCTGGGCTACTCCCTCCTTTAAACCTGGAAAATTAAATTCTGTTTTCACTTCTGAACAAAGCCAGAGCTTTGTATTGGTCAAATACTTCATTTTTTCCAACTACATAATGAGTAGGAAATACAGTCCCTTGGATAGGCAATACAAGTCATTCATGATCTTTCACTTTTTCCCATTCTTTTAAATTCAAAAATTTGTTTGCAAAGCTCAACTCATTTTGTTTTAGCATGTATAGAATTTATCCTTTAAACAGAGTCTGGACCAAGATTTAAGGAGGCAGCTAGATGGCATGTTGGTTTTTAATGGCACTCACACACACACACACACTCTTATGTCCAAACCTACAGAAAGATACCACAGTATTTTGAAAACGTATGATTTACTATTGGGTGGCAAAAGGAGAATCCTGCCCATAGCTGAGACAAGAAAAGCAGCTGTCCTAACCCACCACCAGTGCAGGAAATCTTCAAGAGGGGCTGGCATTACTGGGGATGCATCCCTCAAGGAATCTCAGACTGAACATGTTTTACTGCTCACCTGTTCTCAGAACAATGTTCTCAATATCAGAAGTGAGAGGACAAGGAAAAATGTTAATAGGGTTTTTCATTCAAGCTTCCAGTTAATAGTTGGAGATTGATGGAACAATTTACTTGAAAATGGATTCATTAAAAAATTAGGCTACTACTCAGTTTGTCCAGAATTACTTTTTTTAAAACTATTTAGCAACATTTCATCATTCTGTACACTAATTACAGGTACGTGCCTAGTTCTGTAGAGAATCAATCAATTCTGTATATTTTTAAGAATCTTCCCTGCCACTACTTTATGACTATGGAGGACTTGGAAAAGTCAGTCATCGAGCAGAAGGTATTTGAATCACCCTGCATATATGCAATAAAGATCACAAAGATCACTCTTTTATTAACGGCATGTGTGGCTTCTGTGAGATCCATGAGGAATCTCTTTCCTTTTTTTCCCTCTACTTGTACTTTACTAGTGTTATAAGAGATCCACTATGTCCTGACCATGCTATGCATACAAATATTTGCATAGTTTCTTTTGCATTTGTCGGTTCTGCTGATTAAATTATCAAAGAGAAGTGAAGAGTAATTACAGATTGGAAATGGTTTTGCCTTCTTCAGCATCTAGTCACAGGATAGAGAGTGCTTCTGGCATTGCAGATAATAGAATAAAATAGAAAAAATAAAAGCCCAAAAGAGAAAACTAGATCATGCCATTGAAAATACAATTAATTAGAATCAACAATCAGCTGACAGAAGAGGACAAAGAGTTGGATCCACAATAAGGGCCCCCTAACAGAGTATTCTATATAAAATTGCCACCAGTCTGAAAATGTTTGAATGCATACAGAAATATATCAGACATTTGTCTTCCGTGGTTTCTATTTTATACTTCGTTTATTTTCAAAATGCCATCTTTTTTTTTTCACAACTGTAGATCCCTTCTTCTGCCATCCATAAAATTTCTTAAGATACCTAATGAAGCATCCAGAGATAAAATATTGAAATAAGCATGCCACGTGGAAAAGACTAGGAAGTCAGGAAATCAGATCAAACCTCTGGAGCTCTGTAGAAAACAATCTATCATTAGAGGGTGTGAGCAAAGGTATGGCAGTGGTGCAGACTGCACCACAAGGCCTCTCATCCTGTCCCAAGGAGACATGCAGCACATACTTTTCTATTCAAAGAGTACCTCTGGAGGAAGAGAAATTTTCATCTCCAGGTAACCAAAGATTTCCTGAAAGACAGCAGTTTTTGTTGTCACCTTGACTCCCAAGGGGGCTGTGTAACTCATAGTTTTTGTTCTTCCTCCCACAAAACTATTCACCATTCTCCACAAACTTTGCCTCACTCCTGTACCTAGACTATTATGGATGCTTCATTTCCACTATCTTCTTTCTAGTGATTGATATCTTCAGGAAACCAAAACTTTCTTGTGTATAAGATGCAGCTGTGATTATCAGTATACTGTGGTAAGATTAGAATAAGACAGTGGATGCTGGCTATGAAACAGTACATGCAGTTTCCAAGGGTTGTTAAATTACTTTAAAAGAGAGAAAAATAATCCAAAACAAAGAAATTTTATCCATGGAGGAACTGGACTGCCAATATGACTGATTTAATGCTTAGGCATGAAACGTTTATGAATGGATCTTTCACTGCATAGTCAAGGCTTGCGTCCACATAAAAATTAGTGATACCTAAAAACCTCATGACTTTAATTAGAGTGAAAAGTTCTAAAAGCCATGTCCAAGGTAGCAATTCCTGACATTTAAAACTACTGGAAAAAAAAAATGGAAAATTTTGATTTATGCTTCCATCTTTGAAACTATCCATGTTTCCACTGCCTGATGTTCTTCCTGAGGTAAAGTTTTACATCTACCTTCCAATCAGACAAAATGGAGACTATTTTGTGTCTGTTACATGTCTGCCTTTGTCCAAATTATATTATTATTTTCTAAATATGCCTCTGAGCCAGAAGATTGCAATGAGCTGTACAGTTAAGCATTCTGCAATATAAACATGTTCAGGTTATCTAGAATGATAGTCCAATAATTTCTGCCAAGGTGCCAAATATTCAAAGGGTTTCTCTAGCTGCACTGCAAAACTTTTAAGACATGTACTTGAGGAAAAACTATCTGAAAGGTCAGACACATATGTATGCTTCTGTGTGTAATTTTCATTTATACAAAAACAGGTTGCTACACTGTAACCAATTAAGATAAACCTACCAAAATTTAAACAAAATTACTCTTTTTATTATTGAATGGAAAAAGGATTCATTAGCACAAATTAAAGTACTAATTATTAAAGTATTCTAATAGATATGAAGGAACACATAGGAATGGATAAGATAGCTGGACCTGATAGGACAAAGAGCAGAAGCATTGCTACAAAACAAAAACCTGCTAAATCTAGCTAGTTGGGGCAGCAGCCCAGCAAGTAATTTAACTAGCTAACAAGTTTGAATGTGACAGATTTCCAATGGATGCACCTTATTTTGCTTCAAAAATCTGTATTTCTTTTGCAGGCACAGCAAAGGCATGCCATACGAATATAGTATATTTATAATTTTTATAAAATTTAAGTAAAACCTCTCACAAAGTGGTCAAGAAAAACCTCTTCACAACAATTTACAAAAATGGGAGAAATTTGCTACACAAAATGTCTTCAGACAGATTTCCATACTAAAAACATGTTGGCAGGGTCTGTAGCTGGTGACATTTAATGATTCTAAGTTACTTTCAGAAGAAAATCAGGCAAAAAAAAAGGAGCAGACAGGGTGCAGGGAGCAAAGGTTCTGTGGTGTTCTCAGAGGAACATCCTCCAAAGTGTGTGTGTCCTTCCTCCCTCATGCACCAGGTGATTTACCTCAAAGCTTTTTCCTATACTAACACAACAGGTTTTCATCAGGGCGTGTTTGAAGTCTCTGCTGGCTGGTGGTGCTTTTGATGTCCAAGTGTTCGAAAGATAAATTACTTTTTGGTAGAATAGCTTTGTTAAAGTTTAGGTCTGGGCTTGACATACTTTAATGATCTGAGACTTAGGTGGGAGTTAACAAGGCTTAGGAAGAAGGATGTGTCAACCATATCAGACAAAAAGAATGCAGAATTTACAGGCTACAAGGACATTTGGCAGGGCTTGGTTGAGCTTTGAATTGGTGTGTTACTGGATCTCCTGGGTCTCCAAATGAAAGCCAGAGCAGCAGCTGCAGGGTAGGAAAATAGAGGAATGAATCTCATCCCACTGGCAACCACTTCCCAGGAGAATCTGCTGTAACAACAGCACAGGGCTGGCCATGGGAAAGGTTGTGAGACCTACAGCATAGCAATAGCAGTATGGCCAAAAGACAGGTAAAATACTGGAGGCCCTGAAAAACCCTGTCCCCACAGCCTGGGTCAAAAGATGCAGAGCTGTGAGCAGAAAGCAGCAACGGGACTGCAGGTGGAGCACCCAAGGAGCTGAGCAGCAGGGTGACACCTATGTCAGAAAGAAAAGGAGATGGTTCTGGAGTGGCTGCCAGTAAAACCCACAGGGCTGTCTGACCATCACCTATGGAAATCGGTGAGGAGCAAAGGGCAGTCAGCCTTTAAACCCCCCTGCCTGGAGCCTCATCATTTCCCTTTTCTTATTCAAATATCAGAGCGGTGGCTTCAATTCCTTCTGCAGCTGATTAGGCTAGATTACCTGATTAGAAAAAACATGAGGGCTGCTGATACTGCTCTTTGCAAGGCCGGTCTATTGCAAATACCTGCACAATTTGCAACCCAATAATTTTGTTGGTAGGCTGGATTTTAGGTATAGTTTCTGTATGAGTCTATTTTGTGCCACTTTTGCAAACAAGGAGAAAGGAAGAACAATAGAAAAATGTTGGAAAATTGAGAGGAGGGGAAAAGGAAAAAAATATTTGCTCTATAAGTCCCCCAGAAATAAATTGTAAGAAAAAATTCAGTTACTTTTGAAGTCCAACATAAACAGAGGCAATGGAATAGTGACATGCATGGTTAACTTGACTAGCTTGAACATAGCTGATGAAAAAATAGATCTTGCTTCAGAATATTTTTTCCCCAAATTCTCTGTTTGAGATTTGTTTATTTGATGCAGAGCAATTTGACAGGAAAATTTATTTTCAGGAAAGGAAGTCTTTCCCTCAACATTATAGGTAATATATGAGGATTGAGCTGAACAAAGAGCCTTCCATACCAACAAATGACTGAAATTGGAGTTTGGATACAAAACCTTCCATGTAATTATCTCCCATGTACAAGAGATAATTTCATTAATCCAATGATACTTAAAATAGAGCAAATGAGGCCCAAAAGAGCCACTGTGGCACATGCTGAATGTGAGGGCTGAGAGCCAAAGTTACTACCAGGATCCTGACAAGTGTCTTTATGTATCTATCTGTCTGCATCTATTTCTACTCTGTCTTATGGAGCTTATCTCAGTACTTGAACTGCACAAAATAACATGTTCTAAAATATTTGTATTGTAATAACAAGTTGTTTAAAAGTTTTCTCCTGGTAAAAGTAGCCATCAAAACTCTTTCTGGAATATAAAAAAAACAATTACTAAGCAAGAACAACTAACTGAGAAATAAAGCTGTTACAAAGCAGTACATGTCAAAATGAATGCTTTTTCTACCAAAAGGTTTTTTCAAAATGTAATAAGTTCATCAGATCCTGGTAGTACTAAACAGGGTCACTGGAACAGGCTCCCCAGGGAAGTGGTCCCAGCACTAAGCCTAACAGAGTTCAAGGAGCACCTGGATGCTCTGAGTCATATGGTTTTAATTCTCTGAAGTCCAGGCAGTGGGACTCAATGAGCCTTATGGGTCCCTTCCAACCTGAGCTAGAAGCATGTTCTATGATTCTATGATTCTCTGTGAACATGCCTGGAGATCTTCATGCCATCAGCATTGCAGGGTAGCAAAGCTGGGTCTTGAGGTAAACATAGTCTGCTTCTCTTGGCTCTCAGCTGTGTTTGACAGCGTTTATAATACAGTGTTGCCTGCTGGGCTAAACATGTGCTTAGATTGTGAACTGATGGGTTTGAATGACATGCTTTTATAGGCAGCTGCTCTTGGGCTTGCTCAAGATTTTACTTTCCTTACCACACCACTCTTCAGGTGAAAGTTTCCAAGCCTAAATGCAAAGACAATTCTTCTCTTCAGCCAATAACCATCTCAATAAATTTTCATTAGGACTTTATTGCCTTGTAACCAGCTTAGGCTGGGAGAAGCAAAAGTCCCCTTGGAGAATCAAGTCATATTAAATCACAACATCTGGGACCTGACAACATTTACTAGCAGCTCAGCATAAATAAAACAGGTATGCGATTTTCAGCTACCTCCCTTTTTATGACACAGTGAAATGTATGCGTGGTCATCCTGAGAGTTTCTAACTACTAGACTAGTGTGTGTACACAGCAGCAGATGTTACAAAAATTTGCAAAATAAACAGTGCTGAGCAGGCTAACAAAAAATCTGCATCGAAGATTGGAAGAGAAGACCAGAATGAAATCAGCAAAAATTGCTGGATTTGTGCACAAATTAAAATGAGATACCACAGGCAATGTTAAATGTGAGGCAAGAAATCATCTACACAGGCATCAGATCTAAATTCAGTAAAATTCATTACAAAATGAATAATTACAATCTAGTGACATGCTTGTATCATTTTTAAATCAAAACTTAAACAAAACCATGCTCAGAGAGTCTGCAATATTTCTGAAGGGAAGAGCAGTAAGCTCAGAATGGAGCCATTTAAACCATTTGCATGGCAAGAATCAAATAGGCTTGATGGTTTAAATTAAATAGTTTATCCAGAGTCATCAGTCTAACTAGCAGGATTGATATGGACACTGGGAAAGAGGCCACCCCTGCAAGGAGGAGTATGTAAGGAAATTCAGGAAATGAGCAGAGGAAAGGACCTGATGGGGAACAAAGGATGAACCAGATCATATTTCTCTTTCCTGACATTCCCACATCAGTCTCCTTGCCCACTCTTCTGCCCTGAAAGGTGTCCTTTGTCTACCAATGGCCACAGCAGAAGTGTGGCATAAGTGTGTGAATGAGGGTGGCTCTCAGAAATCTGCTCTGCCACAGGGTACTTCTACCCTTGGGAGATCTGGATATCCCACTCTGGCTCTGGGACAACCAGTTCCACTGCCAGCCATGGCTATCCATGGCCACTGTGAGCAATGCTGTTTTCCCCACTCCTGCTTATGCCCCCCCACAGCTGCTCCTGTGGCTGATGGGGCCACTCAAATCTGCACATGTGTTTCCCATGTCTCCAGTACCTGCTTCTCATCTTCAATATTGCTCCCTCTCAGACCACCTCTTTATCTAGGGCACACCTCCATGAAATGCAGCTCTAGCAAACTCATTCTTTTCTACAGTCTGCTGCAGCCTGCAGGGCACAGCTGAACTTTCATGGGGGCAATCTGCAGTTTTACCCACAAGAAATACAAGGGGATGATCTTAGATCTTAGATGACTAAGCTATTTACAATGCTATTTACAATGGCAGACTGGAGCTCTAATTAATATCTGTTGCAATTGATGTGCTACAAATTGCTAGAATTCAATTTTTTTTTTTTTTTTTTTTTTTTTTTTTTTTTTTTTTTTTAATCCATAAATATGAATGACAACATCGCTACATGAAGTCCATCTTCACATGAAGGGAAATGCTTATGCCAGTCGTGCCATAGTTTATTCCCATCACTTTGGTAATCACCTGCTTCTTTTCAGACCAGTACAAATGCACAGTGTTATCTCCTTTCCTCCTTCTTCTCACATAATGTTAAATCATTTTTACAAATCTGAAAAAATTAAACATTTAACCTTATTTTCCATGCTTCCCATTTTATACAAGCGTGGGGTGACAAGTAAAAGGCAGTGCAGGATCTCTTTGTGTATTTTATAGGACAAAAAGAATGAATAGTAAGTGGCAGCTATATTGTAAATGTCAGTGTACAAAGGCAACACTGATTTCTGAGGAACCTGCACTACCTACAGCCTCACAAGAAGACACCAGAGAGAGGCTTTTAAGCACAATGGGAATGGCATAATTTAGAATCACAAGTGGGGGTAAGCATACTTTTTTAATAGCTTGATTTTGCCATGCAGGGAAAAATGGCCACAGAAGTTATTTCTGTGGGGCAGTGGGAGGACAAATGGGGTCACACAGTAAAACCCATCAATCCTCTGAAAGCAACAAGGCTGGTAACATGTCAAATGAAAAGCACAAGTGAAAAAAAACAGTCATTGTTCTCACATTGTCACTGAGTATTCTGTTAGCCTCAGCTAACAGAATACATGTTTACTCCCAAATAAAAGACAAACAATTTCAGAAAAATGGCACTACTGCAGCTCTTCCTGTGGGTGGAATAGGAATAATAATTAGATAGAGGTCACTGTTGTTTGACCTCTACAAACAGGAAGATTTTTTTATTTAGTACATTTTGAAGAAAAAAATTGTCTCATTAGAAGGATCCTTCTGACAACTTTTTGTTAAGGCAACCTGTCAACAAGGTGGTGGGCAAGTATGTCATAAATTTTTGCCTAAAAACAGTGAATAACTATTGTGTTTGTCAGGTGTATTGCATATCCATTGGGCCAGGAAAAATTCTCAGGACACATGACTCCATCAGGGCAGGACTCCACCACACAGCTCACAGGAAAGCCCCCTTTTTGTATTACCTGTTTCCAGTACTGGCATTAGATACCTGTAAACAAAAAGCCTCCCAAGGTCTCCCAAGGTCTTTTTGTGCAAGCCCTGAATAATGAATCAGAGCCAACACCAGCAGGACAACCATAGGGAGTGGATCAGGTGCCACAGAAAATAATAGCTGTCTAGCACCACAGCACCTTGCAGAACCCAGGATTAAAATCCTGATGGCTAAAATGCAAGGTGCTCATGTTTCTGTTTTGCAAAAATATCATGCCTAATCCAGAGAGGAAGGGAAAGAGGATCATTCTTAAAAAACAAGTTGTTTTTCCTCAGACATATGCTACCATCAAAACCAACTGGAGATATCTTGAATAAGATCTTCTATCTGGAGAGCTGAAAACAATCCTGCCAAGTCATGTATGGTCTGTGAGAAATACAAATACCACCTGTGGATAAAATAGCATTAAATAAACTTAAGTTTTGGACTCAATGCAGAAAATGTAAAGGATGGTTTTACTAGCCTATATTAGTTTCTTTTTGTTATCCTGGCGTCCTTTTTTCACACAAATATACACATACAGTCCTGAAAGATTTAACTGACTTATCTCTTAGGGAATATTATCAGCTCCCTAAACTGCCTCATATGAAAGATCTCTATTGCTACCCTTTTCCTGGCACTTTCTATGCTGCAGCTGAATGAATAGGATCAGAGTGCAACTGATAGCAACATTTTTGCTTCCTATTCACACAGGAACTGCTCAGCTCACAGACCCTTGATAGAGCAGGGGCAGCCTGGCAGCTGAAGATGCTGGAGGTGCAGTGGCCAGTACCTTGGACTACAGCAGGGACAAACTGCTGGTTTGGGGGGTTTTACCCTTCGTGTTCATATCCTCTGATACAGTAGCTGCTGTAAATTCTTTGTTAAAATGCCTACATTTTACTGTTAAAATACCTACTCAGTACATCATTGTACTGAGTGGGAAACTATGGCACCCTAGTGGAAAAATGTCCAAGCCTTTACTTAGCTAATTTTTCCCTACAGAAAAGTGAGGAGATTGTTTTATTTTTAAATATATTAATTCAATAAGTTATTTTTCTCACTTGCCTGCCGTCTTTTAGCTACGAAGAAGAGGCAGTGATTAAACTGGAGAATAAGTAAATTCAGTGGTTTAAGGACTGAGGAAAAACAGAACAATATTTTTGCATTTTCATGTGACCCAATCAATGGATTGAATTCTAAGTATGGTCACAGTGCCCTCTGCTGAAATATAAAGCCCTACATGAAAAAATAAACAATGTTTAAAAAATCCAAACAGGCATAAGAACAATATAACTCCTATTCAAATACGAATGATAAAAATAGTTTTGAAAAGCTATTTGGGATCGTAGGCTTTCCCTTCACAGCAATGTTGTTGGGAAACATTTTGTTCCCAACTTTGTTGCTCCGCTATGAAAACTGTGAAGCATAACTCACAACAAAAACCACAGACAGACTTGTTAAGGGACCTTCCCAGCCTAACCACTCAAAAGGCTCTGGCAGTCACACTCCCACCACCAGGGACTGTCACAGCTGGGACCAAAGCCCCTTCATGGTGGCCACTCCAGTGACCTGATGGGTCCCACCTGACTCCTACACATTCTCACATGGTCAGCCCAGATATCCTGGCACTTTCTTGAGCCTTATTTCTTAGTGGTTGAGGGAAAAAATGATGACTAAGACCAGGAGAGAGAAAAATATCTAATAGATGTTTAAGTCTGAACTAATATCAATTCATGAGTTTTACACATTTGACATCTCTTGAAAAAAAATTGATCTGGAAGGAGGAACTCTGTAATGGACACGTAGAATGCCCATTTCACAGAAATTCAGATGCACCTCCTGATACGGTGTGCTGAGCAGTGCATGAGGCCTGGCCCCCTGCACAGTATTTAAAGAAGATATGTAGGCAATGGGTTAGGAACTAACAACTCCACAGGCTCAGCTACAAGCATGTTTGGAGCAGGCTGCTGTTGCAATTAGTGGCTGGCATCAAATATCCCAATGCAGTTGCTGTCCTCTATCTCCATCTGTACCTTTCAATCTGCTACTGAAAGGCAGAAGCTATCTTTATTGCCATGCATATCTCCTTTTCAGAGCCCACACAGTAATGTTTAGTGAAAGCATAGCTTTTAAAGAAAAATAAAAAAAACAAGATGGGAAAAGCAGACTCCTACCTCTCAGCCGAGTTCAATTTCTCCTGTCTCCAGTGGATTGTTGCCATGTTTTATACAAGAGGCAACTGCTTCTGAGATTTTGTTGTTGTGTTTTTTAATTGCAATTTAAAATGGCAAAAGAGCTATGGCAGAGATATCTGAGAACATCTCTGCTAGTTGATTAAACCATGATCCTCAGTCATGCTGAGAGTCAGCCTCAGATTTTACTCAACAGCCTGCTCTCAGGTTTGTGTTTGAAGATGGACATGTGTGGAGATTTGCTGTGAGTAACATCTGCAGTTTAATGCTCAGGTTGGAGTGGGAGCTAGGAGGCAAGAAAAATCTCTTCTTCAGTAAATTGTGTTGTCTCTTTAAATTCTTTCTTAATTTCCCCAGTGCTCCTATCCAAGATACTCTTTAATCTGCACTCATGGCAATGCACATTTTATTTTTCTTATTGTGGTGCTCAAATGATAGCTCCAGCTAAGTTCACTCAAAGGTTATTCTAATTCCCTCCATCAAGATTTCAATTTAGAGGCTTACACTAAACCATTATTTAAAGTGACCTTTTTTTTATTACTGCAAATTCATCTTAACCAGTTAATGCGGTGGCAAGTCTTTCTTTGCTGTTTTGCCTGGCAGGGAGATCTCCTGAAATTGCAGTATCTGCTGGACAGGTGCCAAGGGGCAAAGCAATCCACAATCCCTGCCATTTGGCACTGCCTCTTCTGGCTCCCAGCACGCTGGAGCTGCCAATACCCCAGCAAGGGACCCCTCACCATTACAGACTGTAGCAGAGACACACCAAAAACCCCTTTCGCAAACAATCACAAGCCTCCCAGGGTCTGAGATACCATGCACTGGCTAACACTCCTGAAATGCTCAAGAAAAGTTGTGTTTCAAAGAAGCCTCACTCCAAAACATTTCACTCCAGAAATTCTTGGCTACTGATTCTTCTGAATTTCTGAGCTCATCAGCCATATCCTTTCTCTCTCTGTCTGCTGGCTCCAGCTAGGCAGGTGTGACGCCTCTACTTCTCTTCTGTGTTTTTGTCTACGGTTTCTCTGAGTATGAGACCACAGCCCATGAAGGATTTTCTTTGCATCTGATGACAGTTCTTGTAAAATCAATAGGAGTAAATTTTAGTTTTGCAGATCATAGCACTTCTTGCTTCACAAGCCTCGTTGGACGCAATTTACAAAAATGTAAATTCTAGTGGTCAAAGTGGTCCACAGCTTGATGCCAATCTTTTTTTGAAAAACTTCCTTCAGAAGAGAACTTTCCTTTTTCTGGTAATATTCCTAGGAAAATTATTTTGCTGGCAAATGTATTCATCTGCCCACACTTGTTTTTTCATATCTGTTACCTTTTGATCTAAGTATCTGTTAGGATGAGAGCATACATTACTCTGTCTGAATCAGACGTGTGTTGAAAGCCAGAGCATTTGCTTCTCTGCAGTTTTGCAATGAATTATGCATGACATAGGAAGGAAATCAGTAGCCACTGTACTTGTTTTGCTTGCTGTGCCACTGTCTTGGCCTAACACACTCTGTTCCCTGACCCCTTTTATGGAAGAGCTGTTTCCTGCACAGGAACCTATTCCTGTTTGTGACATACTTTATCTGAAAAAGAAAAATCATGCCAACCATTGCAGATATTTCTTTCCTAAACTAATTCTCTTCCACAATAAATCAACTCTCTCTATCCTGTGATCCCCCCACATTTTCTCTGGAACAGTCTCTACACAAGCAGTAAAAGAAGCTTTGGGGATGAACTTTGGTCAGTTTGCTGGAAATGAAAATATTTCTATATATAACTACTCCACTGGATTTTGAAACCAGACCTGAATATCTGGATATCCCATTCCTAGTGGATTATTATATGGACTGTATATTCTTGGTATCAGTATCATTGGTTTCCTTCTTCCAAAAAATTATGTACAATTGTAGTCCTGTAACTCACCTGTCACATAAAAAATAGGCTGTAGTACAGCAAATTTATCAATGCCAAGGAAGGGCAGAGAAATCTGTGAAAAGTCAGTGAAAATACATACACAGAGGAAACCCCGCCACACACCTTGCTACCCACTGTTACATGGAGAAAGGCGGGTTTTGTTTGTTTTTTTTCTCTAAATCTCACCAATGGCTCCTCTGGATGCAGTTGGGTTCATTAATTGTTTATGAAGAAGGTTCACAGGTCCAATATGAGAACTTGGATTACAAGGAGTAGAATTTAAAGCAAGAATTAATGGACTACAAAAATTGCCAGTGAATTGCAAGAATTAATGGACTACAAAAATGGCCAAATTACTTCTGCAACACTTATGAACAAACCCCCACACTTCCACTCAAACTCTTGTTCCTATGACCTTAACCTCATATAGTGGATTGTGCACAAGTTAAGCATTTGTTGGATGACAGCTTAAAAATATTACAAAGATGGCCAGGGTAATTACCGTCTTTAGAGATCAAGGATTTGCCTGTACCTATATTGTTACATCTCCGCCTAGTCAGAAACTTCATCTCACTTCGTACTTTCATTTTGCAGGTATATTCTAGCAAATTACATGTCTCTGTACACGTTAATTACTTTTGCATAACATTTCTTAGAATCCTTAATGTTTACAGTTAAGATACAGAGTGTTTGAGTCTTTTAAACCCATGACCAGAATTTAGTTAACCATATGTATGTGTTCACATATTGGTTATAGTGTGTGTGTAGTCACCTGTGAGAGAGAAAACAGGATTTTTATTCAAATTTACCATACACTGCACTCCTAACAGAACATGTGCTTCCCTACTTCATGCTCTGGGCAATCCAGCAGTGACCTTCCTTATCAACTTCAGTTCTAGGCAATTTGTAATATCATTTTCTCTTTCACAGATCAGGCTTTCACAAGCAAACAGGGGAACTGTTTGCACACAAACATATTTTTGTAATTTGTAATATTTTGTAATTTGAAATATTTTTGTAATTTTTAGGAACTTCGTTGAAAAATATAGTAATACAGTTGTTTACGCACTTACGTATTAAACACACATAAATCTAGAAATTACAATTCTTTCAGGACCCTTGTTTTCTACTTGTATAATCAATAACTGTTAAACATATGCATATGAGTGTGAACTTTATTTATTAGCTTCATTTTGGAAACCGAGCTTGTATGTCACTACAAACCGTAATGTTATTTGTGTACAGCTGCCCAGGGTGGGAGCATGTGGGGGGTAGAGAGTGCACAGTGACTGAAGTGTGAAAGTAAGGAAGATGAAGAATAAGAAAAAAAAACAAACCAATTATTCCTACAAAGAGGAGATATCAACATTTCTAAGCTTCATATCAACACTTATTCTAATTCCATAATCTGCACTGTAAAATGTTTAATCTGGCTCATTCAACATGATGCTTATGGAAGAACTGAAACCCACCCTGACTCACAGATTACAAAGGACCTGTTTGATGCTCAGCAAGTAAGACTGTACACAAAAATAGGGAGGGGAAATCAACATTTTTACACAAGTTCTGTGCTAAGTTTGACACTGGGAGGTTGTGGAGTCTCTCTCATTTGAGAGATTCTAGAACTGTCTGGATACAATGCCATGTGCTCTGGAACAACCCTGCTTGAGCAGAGAGGTTGGACCACATGACCCACTGTGGTCCCTTCCAAGGTGACTGATTCTGTGATTCTGTGACATAGGCAGTGTCCCCACACCTGATGCCTATTCACTAAAGATATTTCTATGCATCTCTTTGATTTTGAGCATGTTGCTACAATGTGAGTGACAAGGAGCAGAGACTTTTATGGAAGAAGTATATTTGGAGTGATGACTTTGTTTAGAGAGTAATGAATGAGTGTATTACATTGTCCAAGGAACCACCGGCAAAGATATTGGTAAAGCAGGTTTAAAATAGAAGTGAAAGGGTAAAAAAAGTTTGTTGGCAAAGTTCACTCTATTATTTACTGCATAGTTAGAGCACACAGAAAAATTAGACTAAAACCTGAATCAATCAGTCTAAAAATAAAATCGATTTAAAATTATATCCATAGAAGCTGGCGATGGGAAAAGGGTAAGGATGGAAAAGGGTAAGGATTAAAACAAACAAGGGAGATTCCCCTATTGAATCACAAGATTCAGAGTGAATGCCTTTGCCAAATTGAGCCTTGGACTTGATCAAAAGTTTAGGCCTAAAGGTTTTAACATCACTTAAACTTAACAGCACTCAACAGCACTCAATCAATGGCCTGACTTAAATACCTTGTCAGAAGAGTCTATAGAATTTACTGCAAGCACAACAGTAAGTAACTTATATGTTAGCTTACTAATCTGAAGTGCCTAAGCAACTAAGAAGGCAACATTCACAGCACATTTGCTATTACACCTGTATGCACACAGACCCAGAGGAGGATGTACAGGGTATATACCTGTGAAAAACTGCCCTCAAGTTCAGTGAAGTACTCACATGGGATGCCTTTGTGCCTCCTCAATGGGTGAAGGGTTGAGCCCCAAGGATGGGGTCAGTGTTTGCTGCGATCCCCGAGTATCCTTCACTGGCTCTGAAAGGTGCCCACTCCCAGGGAGATTTCTGGTCATGCCCTACAGTGGCCCAGAGGTGTTCAAAGGGTCTCACTTGGCACCACTATTTTCAGGGTTGCAAGAAAATTTGATTTAGCCACAGTAATTTCCCACATCAAGGACAAGGCCTAATAAGCATTTCTGAAGTCAGTGCAGCTCGAGGAGGCAGCAGGAGAGATGCGCCACCACAAAGTGACAGGTTACATTCTGAAACTCAAAAAGGGTGGGAAAACAGGAGAGGTCCAACCTACTCTCTAAGAAACTTTGTAAATAGATTTAAGGGAAAAGAAGGATTGGCAGTTACTCATACAAATCTGCAGGCAGTAAAACATTGGAAATATCAGAAATGGAAACTTATATGGGAATAAGATACTTAACCAGAGTAGCATCCCAGCTCTTAAGGACTGTGAGGAAAGTGGTGAGGTCCTACAAAGCAAAAAGAGAAAGGTGTGAACAGCTTATAGGGAATAGAGACTGCAAACAATTTTTTCTTATATCTTCATTTTCTTCCATGTTCAGCTATTAAAGCCTGACAATTAGTTCTTACTGTATGTTTTCTGCTGGCTAGCAGAATCAAACCAGTGGTAATTGTGCATGCTGCTATGATTCACGGGATTATAGATACCCATATCTTATAACACTTTGTATTTCACTGTTGTGAAGGATAGAAAAAACTGATATCAATAGAAGAACGTTAAAAAGAAGAATGTACCCAAAACATGCTGCATATGGAAATTTATATTACACTATTAAAAAAATAAAAAAGCAGAAATGTGCAATATATACTACAGAGCGATGCCCATCATAGAATAATTTTTCAGAAGTAGAAATGAGACCACAGATAGTGGTCTCAAGTTGTTTGCTGTTACTCCAAACATACACCAGTCATTTGCACTGGAGCTGAAGGAAAACTATTAGATCATGGTTCACACCCTACAGATGGAATAAACCATCTTCTGCTCATGAACTTCCCAGATATTAAAAAGATTATATCATCTGAGATCCATCCTGAAAAGCTACCAATTACACAAAACACACCCTGAACTGACTTTAGGGTATCTGTTGAAAAAATGTAGGGGAAAAAAAAGGCATTGCACTGGAAATCTGCATGGAAAGAGACAGTTGTGTTTCCATCTGCTTATAGCAGTCCTAGCAAAGAACTTTTCTACATAGAAAAATTGCACACATTAAAATAATCCTGAAATATCACTTTGTTTTTATTTTCCATTTAGAATAAACTATATATAAAGTCAGGCCTTTGTATGTTCTGTGAACAATTTCTCAAAAAAATATTATAAATTAGAATATTCACATGTCAACCTATTTAACTTGGAAAAAGATGAAACAAAGAATTCACTCTCCAGGCAAAGCAGTTAAGTCTGCTTTGTAATTGTAAATACAACAGAAATAGAAAAAGTTTAAAAGTTCACCTTTAAGGATAAAGTTTATACAGACTGGTTACTTTGAAATTTCTCTGTGATCTGACCAAGCCAATTTCTCACTAATATATCAAATGTGACAGCTACAAACCTTTCAAGAAAAGCTAAAGTTTCTGATTTTTTTTCATTATGGGTTGAAAGAACAAGATGATACATTAAAAAGGCTAGGCTGATTTCAGAAGATGTAGAATCCTCTGACTCCTTCCTCTCAGGGAAATCCCCAGGGCCTTGCCTTGGAAGAATATATCACAGAGTTTTCCGCAACTAAGCTGATAGAGAGGACTAAGCCCATGGTGTTGTGCAACACCACTGCCAATCTACTTTAGATTGCTGCCTGCATTGGCCAGTTGACACTGCCCACCCCAATTATTCATCCCTCATCCCCCCTACAGGTTGCTGCCCTTTGCCTTCAGGTCATTGGTCACTGACCGCATACTCAAGTCACGCAGACCACACAGTTTCGTCTTTTGTCTCTGGTCCCTTTGGCGTGCTAGATGCAATAAACCCTCGCTGGAATATCATACAAAGACCCTTCCTGCCTTTCCTCTGCTGAGCTATCTGTGGCATGTGTGTGCACATGGACTTGAAATGGCTGTTCTTGTGACCTTACTCTGAGTGGCTTTTGAAGGAGATGTTTCAAAGACGGCTGCAGCATTTCTATCACTCTGCCACGCTGCAACACCGAGATTGCCATCTCCCAGAATTCACAGATTCATAGATGTCATGGTTTGACACCGGCGCAATGCCAGCGCCCCCATGAAAATACACCTTCCCAAATAAATGCTGTGAGATGTTATCAGGAACAGAGCAGAGCAGGCCCAAGCTTAATAACAAAGGGAAAAAAAAACTTTATTAGACTACTACTACAGAAAACATATGGACTAAATCCAGGATGAAGACCTTTTAAAACACCCCTCCTCCTCCCAATTTCCAAAACACCCACCATGAAACATCATCCGGGATTCCTGATTGAATTACCACCCTTCAGATAATCAATACTCAAACTATCAAGGGAGAGAGAAGTCTCTCTTGCACCACAGACCCCCCAGGAAACACAGTTGCCACCTCCTGTGTTTCCCTGTCACACATGGCAACCGCCCGGAAAAAATCTGCCAGTGTGACACTCTCCATTCCATGTCACAGTGCTCTCACCACCGTGCATGGACAGACTGCTCATAGGGCTCCTTTAAGGATGCTTTGCCATGGTCCCAAAGATACAACAGTTCAGCTTCTCATCCTGGGACTACAGTCCCCCATTTTCCCCTGGGGCCAAGGGTCCAGGAACAGAGATCATCTTCTTCCTGAAGACAGAGGGCATCACCATTCCCTCCTCAGCTTTCCTCTGTTCTTGCCATTCCTGTGCTGGTGGTTGCTGAAGCAGGTCTCCTTGGGTCACCACTGCATCCCCCTAAAATGCAGTCTCTATTGCAGGAGATTTTGGTTAAGTCTATGGCTAACAAGAAAAGTCCAGCCAAAAGCTACTTCATCATCTCCTCCCACCTAAATATTTCTTCTTCTAACATCTCAGGCCCTGGACTGTCTCTCTTCCACTACAAATCGAGGAGGAGTAATATTTTACAAAGCCCTCATTTCCCAGAAAGGGTTAAGAATTCAGACTCCCTGGATGGCTGAAAAATCTGCTCAGCATTCTTGACTCCCACGCTGGGCATCATCCCCCCCCTTTCTGCATCTCCTCTGCCGGAAAATCTCCAGGTGCCAGGCTCTCTGTCACTTTCCCTCTGGGAGGGGGAACAAAGGCATCTCCGCTTCTCTCCACCCTTCCGTCCGCAGGAGCTGGCCCAGTTCTAGACCTTCAGCCCCCTCGGCCTACCTGGACCAGGCCGCATGGCTTCCCCTCCCCCACCCAGCCCGTGGCTGGGCAGGGGAGAGTCTCACTGCACTCTCTGAAGACTGAAACCAAAGAGAGAGTTCTCCTGGGAGTCCTTGCTTTTAACCCCCTGTGTTCTCAGAGGCGTGTCCATACTTTCAGTGGTCACTCCAGGTGCCAATATCCAAACCTGACCACTGATTGGTTTGACCCAACTTCCTGGAAAAAAAAATTCACTTCCATGTCAAACCACGACAATAGAATGGCTTGGGTTGGAAGGGACCTAATGATCATCCAGTTCCAACCCCCCTGCCATGAGCAGGGACACCTTCCTCTAGACCAGGTTGCACACAGCCCCACCTAGCCTGGCCTTGAACACTGCCAGGGATGGGGCATCCACAGCTTCTCTGGGTAACCTGTTCCTGTGCCTCACCATCTCCACAGTAAAGAGTTTCTTTCTCATATCTGACCTAAAACTGCACTCTTTCCGTTTTAAGCCATTCCCCCTTGTCCTATCACCACATGCACTTACAAAAAGCCCCTCTCCAGCAATCCTGTACCTTCAGGTTCTGGGAGGTAGTGGTAGTATCCTCTCTGTCTAAAATTGTTCCTATTATATCCATAAACTACTTCAGGGTTTGTTTTTTTTGTTTTTTTTTTTTCCCCACATGGATTTCATCATGGAAAAAAAAATAGAAAGGGAACTCTATGACTTGCCAGTCCCATCACTCCCAGTCATGCAAGTCAGTGGCCAGACAAGCCCTTTCTTTTATTTAGCAAGTTACAATTGGTAGTACAAATTTGATCTGCAAAATTGCAGTAGTAATATAGCCATATAATTAAAAAGCTCATAAATTTTCTCAGGCCAGAGGTGGCCTTATGTACTTCAATATTGATTATTATTTTAGAACTTTAACTAGCTCAAGACACAGGGCAAAGAGAAGGCATTAGGAAAGAAACATATGTTTGTAAACTCTAGGAAGGGTCAAAGCTTTCCCATAAGTGCTAGAACTTAGCAGAAGACATAGAAAAACAATGACTGGGTAAAGCTCACATTTTGACGTGAAAGTTATTGCTTTTCACAGATATTCTGGCACTAAGGTGACATCAGAATTACCTTAAACAAATACAATCATGACAAACACTAAGACCTTCACTGACCAGTGCAGCTACAGATCCAGATAGCACTGAACCCAGCTGACTGAGCTTTTCAGTCAGAGCTGGATGACTATCCTTAGATCTACATCCTTCCTACATAAGATGAAAAGGAATTGAGGGAAAGCAGAGGAAATCATGGGACTTGCCCTGAACAGGAAACTCATGGCCTGCATCAGAAGTTATCTGAGCCTGAGCTGTTACTGCTGTCCCACAATACACAAAGTCTGTGTTTTCCTAAGCATGTCCTTGCCATCATCCTGGCTCTTTGGAGATGGGTCTCTTGCCCCTCATATACTGGATTTCCAGCAGTGCCTTTGGCCAGAGAGAGGGCCTTATTGATAGCACACTTAATCTGCTACTGGCTCCAAGGAATTTGTTCCTTTGTTTGTTTTTTTTTTAATTTCTTTACTGCAGGAAGACATAATTTGAGCCAGGAATGGAAATCAATCTATTTGTATATAAAGCCTGAGCATGAAGAAGCAATTAGAATGCCTTTTGGAATGGGTGTGGGGATTCACCATGTTTCAGACATGAGAAGTATCTTGCTCAGCCCTTGCAGGCTGCAACAGCTGGTGCACTTGAAGAGAGAGGCTTAGGTACATTAGTGGCCTTAACTTCCCACAATTACCGCATCACCTGGTTGGCAGTCACCACTGGAGAGGGCCCAGGACACTTGCTGTCCCAAAGCAGGGTCAGTTAAAGCTGCTCCTCTATAGAAAAACACTCCACAGGTGCACTGCCAATCAATTCCACTGCTTGACCACCTACTCAATAAAAACTTTCCTTCTGTTTTTGTGGAACTGCCTGCATTTCAATGTGTCCCCACAGACTCTTCCTCTGCCACTGGGCCCCACTGAGAACAGCTGGCTTCACTTTCTTCACTCCCCCACTAGGTAGTTAAAGACATGGATAGGATGACCCGGAGTCAGTAATAATGCTGCTCCTTGCTCCTCTGAGCTGAAATGGCTGTAGACTCAGCAGCTCAGACAGGCTTTGAGGTATCTGGCTTCCAAGACGGGCCCATAACTTCAGTCACCATCAGTTTCTTCAGTGTTGTTAGCTTGTCTCTCTGAATGAAGACTAGGATATATTCCACAAACTTCACAAGTAAATGTATTGAAGTAAGACAGTTTGTATTATTGACACAGCACACTTTTTAAAATTACTTGATACAAGAACAGAAGACACCCATAATTTTATTGCCTTGTCAGATGTAAAAATTTATTTATGCTATTTGTCAAATGTTTAAATTTACACAAAAGACAAACACTTTAACTTCAGGTCCAATTGTTCATCAGTAAGCCCTACATCAGAATACCCTTGACACTTCCAAGGACAATTTTTACAAGACACTTAGAACAGCAGAATATCATAAATAATGGCCAACTTCACAAGCCTGAGGATCACTACCTCATCACTATTTCTCTGCTGAGCAGAGAATAGAGGAAGCCTTAAAGCCATTTTAATCCCCAAACACTATCACTACTGCACTCAGAGCATCACTGCCCTGCATTAGTAACACCAAACATTAGTTAGTTGTAAAGATTTATCACAGCTTCCCCTAACAAAATTACTTTTCTTTTAAACATAACAAGAGAACTGTGCATCAGAACAACTGCAAAATATAAAATCATCCATTTGGCTTGCTTTTACAATAAAAATAGTATTGGTCATCTATTTGTTAACTTCAACTCTTGTGTCATACTCCTTACCTCCTCCTTTCTCACTTAGGAAACTACACTAGACCAGGCAGTTTAATTGTAGCACTGAGGTAGCATATTTCAATTTAACAGAGTAATATATTTGATATTGTGCATCTTCTCCTTTAAAGCATAAAAAAAATCCCCACAGTTTTTCAACATCTTTGGAGAAGACAGGCATATAATTCATTTCCAACAGCCACTCTCTTTTGAATTCAAAGCACAAATCATCTATGAATGGTAGATACATTATACCAGCTCGAATGAATGAGAACATGTACAAGAAGAAGGAAATATGTCAGTTTTATTAGAACTAGGGTCACATTTTAGCCCTATGGCACCTATTGTTCCCTACTGTGAAATGCATCTTTACCGTCCCTGAAATTTAATTTCAAAGATGACGATCCTGAAAAAAGGCAGTTGTGCCGCTGTTCTAAATGATTTTCACACTACTGGCAGAGCCAAATAATTGCAACAAAACCAGATTAAATCAATGGACCTAATATAAAGTCAACAGGAATTAACAACATGAGTATACTAAAAGAATCAAAGTTAAGGCAGAAGGTATGACTTAATGAACTGAGAGCACTTTTTATTCACTTAGAAGTTAAAGCTGAGATAGCCTTAAAAATAATTAAAGAAAAACCAACACCAAAAACCAATCAAACAAAACCAACCCAACACCAACCAAACAAACAACAAAACCCACAAAACAACAACAAAAATACCCAAAATCAAAACAAAACAAAAAAATCCACCACTGCAAGAGTAGAAGCCTCATTTCCTACCAAATTGAGAGTAACAGTATCTCAGCTTTGCCCTTCTGCCTAAAAGCTTTAAAAGACTAAGCTGAAGTCAAGCTGTACTCAAGACTGTAGCCTTAACTTCTAGACTGTTTATTAAAGTAATTCTTACAGACACACCTGTGTATTTAGAGAGAATAATAAACAGTGACCTCAAAGAACAGGAGTAATTTCCTGCTCTGCGTGCCACCCTTGTACACAAAGCCTTGTAAAACTCTGCTGAATGGTACACAGTCCTCACCCAGCCCCAGGCTGGATCTTTGAATTCCTCCCTCCATCTTTTACACAAGAAAGCAAAAAAATTTGACTGCAGTTAAAAATCCCTTGAGTCAGCCTTATGATAGGGGAAACTGGGTTTTAACACATCAGGTTGGAAAGCAGACTGAGAATGTAACTGAGCTGACAGATAAACTCCCATGGAAACAGCTAAAGAGCTGAGGGAAAAATGCTTAAGTTATAATGACCAATTCAAGTTGTTTATGAAGGCATTGATGTTAATCTTTCAAGTAACCCAAAATGCACTCCAACACCTGTTACTAAAAACTTAAGGCTTTTATGAATACCCTCTTACATACAAAAGGAGTATTAAACAGAAGGAACTTGTTTACAGTAAATACAAACATCTGAAAAATCTCTGAAACCTGTTTATACAAATACTAATAAATTCTTTAATATTTTGTACAACTAGAAGGTGCACAGATTGGCATTCAAAGCAGTCAATGCAAACATCTGTCAGACAACAACATGATTTACTTGGATAACAATATAGTTTAAAATGCCATAAATTAAAAAATAAGTTAGTTCACATTTCCCCCCAGGATTTATGTACATCTTAGTCTTTAATGAGATCGTGCAGCCTTCTTCAGAAGCTCGAGGTCTTTCTGACGGCTTTTAATTGCTCTGGCACAGCCATACTCTTCCAGTTGCAGAGGGATATACTTTTCTATCTGAACAAGCCCATGCCCAGCAGGACTGGTAAACAGCTTAATCCAGGATGGCCTTATTTTTCCTCTGAAGCCCAGAAAGGCCAAGCTTCCTGTGACAGAAAAAGCTCAGCATTACCAAACCAGCCAAGCTCACTGCAGCATGATACAAGGACTGGTTAGGTAGGAAAAGGCATGCTCCCCCAAAATTCCTTCACCCACATTATTTAGGACATTTATCCACTCTTACCTTTACATGCACCTTACAAGGTAATAATGATTTGCAATTTCCTGTCTCAATACTTAGTATTAAATATCCTGAAATCTTAATTTGAAAACACAGCTAACTGGACAGTTATAAAACCTGTTTTCTCAACCACAACTTGTGGCATCACTGAACAGATGAGAGCTACCCCATGTGGCCCATAAATTCATCATCCCTCAAAATAACAACAGCGTCTCATTTCTAGCTTCAAGTTATTTTAGAACAGGAAATACTAGGCAGGAGATTGCTTAAAGATACATTTGTTGGGCAAGGCACAAAATGCAGGCTCTAGGAAAGAAGCCTGGGACTCTTGTGTGATCCACAGGCACAAAGAACTGCCAGTTATGTCTCTGTTTGCAACAAGATTCACACAGTGGGACAAAGAGGTTTTCTGCCTCATCTGCTAAAGGGCTGCCCACCTCCTCCCTCAACAAGAGCTGACACACAGCAGCCACACCAGTGCAAACTGGTAACTACCCTCCACCACCTGCATCTTTCTCACACACCCCATGAGAAACCCACCACGCCAACAAACACAAAGACCAAGGTGGTGTCAAAGAAATGTGCAACATTTCCACCAACCGTTGCTCTGAAGATAAGGTGGTTTTGCTGTCCCCAGGGACATTAAGGCTTCAGCTAAATTATTAGGAATTGCAACATCACCTCTTGTGCTCAGCAGAATTATAGACCTGCAACAGGAACAGCATGACACAGCAGCTATAATAAACACATTTTTTAAATATTCTGCTACACACCTTTCCAGCTAGCTGCCCTCAGTGTCCAATTCCTTATGAGTACTTATGACATGGAAATAGTCAACCCTTTCTGCAAGCAGTACTTAGAATTTCTTGGTTTTAAACTGACTTTTAATTTAACTTAAAATCATTGGAAAGTGGTATTTAAACACAATTTAGTATTTTGTATCAAAAAATCAAGTTTGGATATCGATCCAAAATTAGAAAATTAAAATACTGATTATTTTCTGACACTAACTCTTTATCTTTATTTAGTCATAAAGGACTTGCTCCCTATAGGAGAGAACAGTATGACATCTTTCATATAGTCCTTGTCACTGTCCTTATTAAACAAAAAGTTATTCTTGTTTTAAGCAAAGCAGTGTTATTACATGATGTTTCATTAAAAAAATATTTTTGAGGAAAAAGGCAACACCAGAAAAATTTGAAGTGCTCAAAATCTGCTTAGTTTTCTTAAATAAGGCTACATTGTCCAGTAAATTGCTTCTCTGTTTCTCCTTTTGCCTGAAATTAGACATATGTTTTGTTCACTTTCAGTGCTCATGTATCATTATCTATCATTATTTAAATCCTTGTCAGAAAGCAGAGCTACAGTTTGCAGGACATACTGGAAATGACTGGTCATTGCACATACCTTTGTGGAATTCCAGATTTTAAATATCCATCTACACGCCTAATGTCTACTCCAGAAAATAATTTGTTTCCCAAAACTGTGCCAGTGCAGGCATCTACTACAACAATAAGCATTCCATTATCCTTGAAGGAAAACATGGTGTCATTGACCTGAATGGAAAGAAAAAGTGAGAGAAAAGGAAATTAATATGACTCAAACAGCAATTCTACTGCACTCAGGGTTAATCAACTTTACTCTAATTTAGACACAATAATTTCCTTACAAATACTTGCTTCTCCCTTGCAACTCTTCAGTTTTTCCTTTGAAAGGATGCTGCTTAATGTGACTTCTGAAATTGCATGGGAGTCTTAAGCCTTTAGCTTCTATAGCAATATTGCACGTTCCAGGTGATTTACTACCTGCCTCAGTCATTGCTCCTGCTTGGGGAAGCTAAAATTCAGATACTGAATCCCCTGGACTTCTTTACAATAATACAGTTAATTGATCCCTGCAGCAGGTTAGCTCCAGCCCAGTTTCTTCCTACTGAGTGCTCTTACTGATTTGGATATGGCATACACATTCCTGGAGAAGTTTGCAGCTGCAAAGGTTAAGCTGCTCATATGCCATTTGTCTACCTAAGCAACTGACAGTTCAGCCAGGCCAACAATGACACTGCAGAATGTAAGGCATGTGCAGACTAAGCGGCATTTCACCTTCATGTGCAAGTCTACTTCAGCATCTGAATGGAAAAGTCAAACTAAACTACTTTTTATACAGTATCACATCACTGGGCTTATTTGGGCCACCCCAGAACAAATACAGAAATCTACTGATTCGTTAGCAATTGCCGTTTAGAAGACTTCAGCAAAGCTTATATGGCTCATGTGACCCATCCCACTAAGTAGCTAATCTGCTTGCACAAGGACAATTTCAAAAAAATGGATTCAACTAACAAATTGTTAGTTATGTGTTCTGTTTATTTCCAAAACAGCCATAAATGTATACCCACAGAGATTTAAACATAAGCTGAAGATTTTAAATTCTAATGGCAGCATTTTTCTCTTCAGCAAATAGGATTCAAATATTAAATTGAGCTTTGAAGCCTCACTTTCTAATATTTAAACATAAGCTTTTTGACTTTATTTTTTAAACAATGAACCAATCTTTTCATTTCAGTGAAGAAAACTGAGGTCTGCATTATGTAGAGCTGGATAACTGCTATAATACAAACTGCTATAGTGATATTTAAGAAGAAAACCATAAAGAATACTTACATATATAAATGCTTGCTGACCTCTGCTTGACTCTGTTTCATCAGATGAATTAACCTGCACAAGGAGGTAGTTTCTGTGAGGGTCACTGGTGAATATCATCTGGATATCAAACAAAACACATATTAATGTTTCTTCAGCACTTTATCATGCCTGTTTACAACAGACAGCCCATGCTCCAAAGTAAATGTATCCACTTGTCAGCAGCATTATTTAAGGTATAAGTAATCCTAATAAATATAATGATACATACTGTAACCTACTTAAGCTCTTGATTTCAATATTTCTTTTAGCTTGTATAGCTGAGAATTTCAAGTTCATGCTAATAAGCAAACATACAAACAGAGAGAAGGTTTGCCATGTAGATCTCTGCAGCAAAGCTCTCCATGTAGCACAGACAATACTGCAGTGCAAGACATCAATCTACCGAAGTCCCTTTTCTGTAGCACTTGGAAAAAGAGTTGCACAAAAGAAGAAAAAAAAAAAAAAACCCTGAAACCATTGTGCTACAGAAAGGACTCCAAACCTTCAAGGAGTCCAAGATTAACATGCTGTAATTTGATAAGTGCAGTATTCTGTGCTGAAAGACTGAAATTTGGACATAAATTGAGTAGACAGCATCACCAATTCTACAGTTCATGAAAGTTTTTGCTTATTTTATTTTACCTGAGTTGTACCACATTTTGTACACGGTACAGTAGTTTTTTCTGGCATCTGCTTTATGACGGTTGGTACTTGGTAGTACTTTGGGTAAGCCTTTGTCATGCAATTACTTATCCCTTTTGATGAATCTTTGGTCACAATCTTGATTCTTTCACATCCCTGAGATGAGCAGTAACTGTGACCATCCCTATTATATTTGGCTTGAAGAAATAAAAACAGTAATCTACACAAAAAGGGAAAAATAATCTAAATTAACTGGTGAAACATAGGTATTTATATTCAATTTTAACAGCTATATTTCATGATTTTCAGAAGCAGATGAACTATAGTATTCCCTTCTGCACCACTATCCAAAGGTTCCAAGGTATTTACTAGAGTTAGGAAATCCCTAGCAAGCTATCTAAAATTCCCCGCAGTTAAAGGAGACATCAATAATAATGTAGATGCTTCACAAAGAAGAAACAGCCCTCAGATCAGTGGCTTACAGGAAACAAAAATCGAATTGCAGAGCATGAATTTTTTCCTTGCTCATAGATCTCTGCAGACATGCAGCAGAAATCAGTTTCACCCATCAACACTGAACAATATAGTTGTGCTACTTCAAATGCCTGGAAACGCAATTTAGGGTGTAAAGCTCTTACACAAAGGAACATAAATGTCTTTCAAAAACTACATTCATTTGTGTATTTATTACAGACAGGCAGAGTAGCAGGTAACATAACAAAATAAATAAGAGAAAAATTATAAATTTAGAATCAATGTTTGCAAAACTCACAATAGGACTTAATTTATTGGAAGTTGACCATATCTAAAACCTCTCGGGAGGATCTTAGAGGCCACTGTGAGAAGTATTTTTGAAATAGAGACTAAGATTTTTAAGTTCTTTTGAGACAGTTGAAAAGAGATTAGGATTTTCAAAAATAGAATTTTTATTTATTGGAAGAGAAAGTTTCTTGGAAATTTATAGAATTTTCCATTTAACAAGCAAACAGATAATTTCTCTGAAGACTAAGAAATTAAATCCTAAAAGGCACTGCTCTGCAGCACACCAGACACTGTATTTTCCACAGACATGGGGTAGGAAATATCTTTGGTGACTGTGGTGTCCATGACAAGTATTTCAATGACAACCATGGTAGTTTGGAGATTTAAAGACATATGAACATTCTTCCAAAGCGTTTTGGGGTCTTTCTCAACTGCTTTCCTCTTATGCAGGAGCCTCAACCATTATTTTTAACACTTTCAAGCTGGACATTTCAAGGTTAAACAACATCTTCTAGTAGAGTCAAATGACAAGAGTTACCCAGTACTGTTGTCAAAGTAAAACTTCTTGTCTGATCGATTCTTTTCAAGCTCCATCATTGAAGATACAGGCATGTAGCGTTCTACCTTGCTTGACAGAGCAGATGACCGCCTTTGAAAGGTTTCCAATACTATAAGAAAATCTGGTTTTGGTTGGTAACAAAGACCAACACGAATCCAGTCATTCCTAAAACCAAAATAAAACGTATGAGTCCTCATCAGAACAGTTTAGGTGCCAATACAGAGCAAAAAGATCACTCCAAAAAAAAGAAACAGGAATACAAAAAGCTAAACCCTCAACGAGATGATCAAATCTGCACAGCCTTTCATTAAACATTTTAGTAACTCTGTTTCTCTTAGGATATATTTGACTATATACTTCAGAGATATTTAATAAGTTCATCTGCCAACAAAATCAAGTATGATAAGCTATTCAACTGCAATTCTGCTGAATTTCACTATTGGTACATCATCTTCTCCAAAGGTTTTTCCTTAAAGACACTGTAGTGGACAAGTGTTTAACTTCACGTGCAGATCTGTTGTTTAATCCCATACTTTTGTATTTGTAACTATGAAAGAAAAACCAAATCCAAGCTCTGGTCTTCCAGATGGTTGCAAACTCATGCACAATAATTTTGCAGGACATAACTTCAGTATTGCCTTATGGATAAAAGCCACAAAAGAAAATAAACATACTTGTTGAAGTTAATGAGATACAGATAGGTGACATTTGGAGCTTTTCCATTCCAATGGATTGTATAGCCCTTTTGGAGCATCACCACTGGCTGGTACTGCTGAAAGGCAGCTGCTCTCTGATTAATACCTCGAAGAACCATGGGTTTGGCTGGATACTCATCTCGGACAATAGTCATGGAAAGATTCTGTCCATTCCAGGTTTGGACATAAACCTATATGATATTTAAGAGGGTAAAAATTTGGTCTCTTTGCAAAAGAAAATGAAATAGTGAAGCATGATTAGGACATTATTAACCAAAATGCTGCAATCTGATGTTCTGAGTTATGTAATACACAAATCTCCCCTGAACAAAAGTCCTATTTAAAAAACTATTATAGATTTTTCCCATCTTACAGACAAAAAAGCATATGGAGAAGAAAGAATCAGATATAACACCTGGCCACACAGAGCAGGAATCAGAATGGGAATCAAACCTGTAAGACTTGTATTCAGAAGGTGGTATTTAACACCTCCAGAAAACAAACTAACAAAACAACTCCTTAAATTCCACTCTGTGGAAAAAAAAAAAAAAAAAAAAGCAGACAGAACTTGCTTGGAAGAAGACACCTTCAACACAAAATTGTTTTAGCAGACACAGCTGCAACGTAGAATTCTGGGCAAAAACATTTCGTTTTATCTTTCAGCATCTGATACTGTGCCCTCAGTCTGCTGAGAGGAAGTATGATATATACACAACTGGCTGGTAAGGGTGATATGAATAGAAGTATTTTTAAAAGTCAAAAAATTTTGGAATCTAAAGACAGGTAATTTTTTATTTCTTACACAACCTGACTCCACAAGCAGTTCATATTATAGATTTGCCCCCAACAGAAAGCCAGAAATACTAGCCTGTGCATAGCTCCCACTGCAAACTACTCCACTCCATTCTGTGATATTAATGCATTTCGGGTGCTGAATCAAGTAATTATCCATTCGGCCCACATAGGTATCCCTGTAGTCAGTCACTGAGCCATCTAGATCATGAAATATCGAGTTCTTATCACCATCCAGATCTCCTTCTTCAAACCAGGGACCAGGCTTCCCAAAGAAGGCTTTCAAAGAAACCTGACAACAGCAATAAAAGTTTTTGTTCTTCCGAGGTGAAACACAGACTCACATTTGCACATGTGCAGAAACACAGGAATTTGACAAAGCTGATTAAAAACTTTACAGTAAGGACAGCAGAATCTTGCGAAGCAGACATGCTGGGTTTTACTAATAGGCTCAGGCCAGCTCTTGCTTCTGAATAGTGTTAATATTTGCTGCAGAAAATTCGTTACTAAGGATATACCAAACCTTACAAATACTTACAAAAATTTCTTTTCAGCTTTACCACAAGCCATGAATCATTTAGTCTAACATATCCTGCATCTCTGTTGGTATTGGATTTTTTGGTCAGGAGACAAAGGAGGTCTGTGTGACCTCCAGCCAGGAGAAAAACTCTGAAGTAGGTATGCAAAGAAAGCATGACCTACAGCTCTTGTCTGTGTATGTTAAATACAAGAAAAGAAAGCCATTTGCAAGACTTCAGGAAAACTTGTAGTCAACTTACGTTTGGACCAAATTTCACAAGAGAAATGTTGTTTTTTGGAGTCATCTGCCATGGATTTTTCATCAAGAATCCAACTGCACTGGTAAATCTGTCTGGAGTTGGCACAAAGTTTTTAAATGTGCACTTGGTAAGGTGAATAGGTCCATCATAAATCTGAAAGCCTCTGATTGGAAATGTCCTGTTGATGCAAGCAAATATTTATACCATCCTGTAACAAAATTCATGGTACGCTTGAATCTGTGTCAAATGCATCTCCTCAGAAATCAATAAAGCAACAATTACAGAATGACTTGCAAGATAGAATTTAGCAAAGGAAATAGGGTTTCTCCACTTCTCTAACAAGTCAAAAAAATCCCCTAGTCCTAAATTTTCCTATTAGCGGAGCTATCACTCTCCATGTGCAAATGTGCCCCTCTTTCAATACGAGAAATACAGCAGAAAAATAATACCGCCTGCTCTTTGATTGATCATGGCAACTGGAAGTGACTGCAGACTGAAGGAAAGCAAATGTCACTTCTAACTTGAGGAAGGAACACCCAAAGAATGGCAGGCTGGTAAGGCTCAGCTTGACCCCCAGGAAGATGATGGAGCAGCTAATCCTAGAAACCATTTCCACGTGCCTGAAGGACTGGAGAGTTGTCAGGAATAATCAGCATGAATTTAGCAAGGAGAAGCTGATAAACTTCTGTGATGAAATGACTGGCCTGGTAGAGCAGTGGGAGAGCAGTGGACAGGGTCTACCAAAATTGCAGTAAGACTTTTGACACTGTGTCCCATAAGATCCTTATGAAGTATGGGCAGGATGAGGGGACAAATGGCTGGGCCCAGAAAGTGATGGCACAAAGTCTGTTTGGTGGCCAATAATGGATGATGTATCCCATGGGTCAAAATGAAGTCCAGTCTTGTTCATTCTGTTCATTAGTGATCTGGATGATTAGGCCAAATATAGTCTATGGGCCAAGTCTGCAGAGGGCACAACACAGAGGGAAGCAGCTGATACAGCAAAGTTGTGCTACCAACCAGACAGACCCTGACAGACTAGACAAATGGGTGGATGGGAACCTCATTAAGTTTTACATGGGGAAATGCAAGGTCCTGCACATTGGGAGAAACAACCCTTTGTGCCAGTGAAAAGGACCTATAGGTCCTAGAGGAAGCCAAATTAACCTTAAACCAAACAATGTGCCCTTGCCACAAAGAGGCAAAAAGTATCCAGGGCTGCACTGTGAGAAGCGTTATAGTGTTATCAGCAAATTGAGGGAAGTGATACTTCCCATTTTTTCAAGACCAGTGAAGCGACAATTTGGAGTGCTTGTTCCCAGTACAAGGCAGATATGGAGATACTGGAAAGTGCAGCAAAGGGCCACAAGGATGATTAAATCGCTGGAGCATCTCTCATGGGAAGAAACACTGGGAGACATGGTCAGCCTGGAGCAGAAAAGCCTCAGGCAGGAATCTCAATCCTCTGAAGGAAGGGTGCAAATAAAATGGAGCCAGGCTATTCCCAGTGACAAGACCAGCAGGAATGCACACAAGATGAAACATAAGACATCCCTGCTAAACCACAGGAGAAACTTTTCACTGAGAGAGTGATTGACCACTGGCACATGTTGCCCAGGAAAAATTATGAAGAATCCACCCTTGGAGATATAGTAAAGACATCCGAATGTTGTCCTGGAACATGAGCCTTAGATGACCGTTCTTGAGCAGGGGAGTTGGACAAGATGACCTCCAGGGGCCCCTTCCAGCCTCAATTGTTAGGTGATTCCACTTAACAAGAATGAATACCTCATATCACCACCACATTAACATCTCCTCTTTAAATGGCTGAACAGCAAAAAAGTATGGTGGCCAGGGCCCCCTTCACCCTCTGTCCTACTTGGCCAAGGATGTGTGGGGACAGAACCTAGAGCCATGTGGGCATGACCAACATACTGTGCTACTTGATACCATCTTACATCATGGCTAGGAAGCAGGGGAAATGGACTCTCATTTTCTGAAGAAAGAGCATTCCTTTTTCTGAGGACACTGTTCCTGACCAGAGGATTTGTCCACCAGGAGAACACTTTGGGGTGCTGATGGTCTCTTGGCCATCTTGTTCTTTGTCTCAAGGGCTACCCAGTCCCAGGTTGAGTGGTGAGCATTTTTTTTGCACATAAATCACCTTTGTTTTGTATCCTTTTGTTATTAATATTGTCACTATTACTATTATTATTAATATTCTTAATCTCATTGTTTCCAGTACAGTGTTCTTGTCTCAGCTTGAGATCTCTGCCTTTTGTCTTTCTCACCTGAGGAGGTAGGGAAAGGGCAGTGGCTATATGGGGTTCAAATTCCAGCTGGGCTTAAACCAAAATAGTCGTCTTTCTTATTCTGTGGCAAGGGTAGGACTTGGTATTATGTTAAACAAGCACCAGTGCAAATCAAAGAGAAAAGAGAAGGATCATGTCACAGATTGTGATTTGTCACAGACAGACTGCAGTCTCCAGTCCCAAACTGACCTTTGAAATTCTCTTACCTGAAAGCTCTCTTTTAGACCCAAATACTTTTAAAGTCTAAGGTTTAATTGAAGTAGGATAACTTAAATTTCTACAGAATAGTAACCTGTGGAAGCATCAGATGAACCTGCTTCAGCAAAAAGGTGAGAGTGACATAGCTGCACACATAGCATTAAAAAGAAAAAGAGAGCATCACTTTCAATGGAGTCAATCTCTGACAGCTCAGCCAAGAAGGGTCTTTATGTCTGATATAGCAAATTGCTCTTGTATTTCTACTTCCTTCATTCATGACATACTTACCGATTTCTAGGCAGAGTGCGTGTCTTGTTGTCTACTCCTCCAGTTCCCACATATTTATTTTGTCCACCTTGAAACCCGTAATTCCTGCTCTCACCTATGAACAGCGACTCTGATACCTCCTGGCTGGCACCTTCATCATTCGGGAAGCTCCCATCACTATCAAAGCACATCAAAGACATGTCTTTAGCCAAGACTCTCCAGCAGATGATTGTACCATGGCATAGCACTACTTTTACTTCTCTAACAGCCCTCTTCAAGTAAAACACTATACACTTCATGTACAATAGAAACAATAGATTTAATCACTAACATTAATAGAGGCTAACTCACTGAAATGTTCAGCAGAGCCAAACATTAAAATTTCAAACTCCCTTTGTAGTGAAGCACCTTTTTATTTACACTTTTCCAATCCTAGAACCAGTTTGTCATAATCTAAATAGCAGTAATTTCAGCTCACTACCTAAGTTACTTGGTATTTTTCATCAGAAAGAGACTCTACCCCTGCTAAATGCTCACCTCTTTCTTTCACTTTCAGCTGTTCAGGAGGAAAATAAAATACTGCCTAAGAAATCATACACTACCAAAAATACCTGGATAAATATAACCTTTCTGATAAAGAGGCAACAAACTGTGGTATAAATCAAGCACAGGCTGAACTAAAGTGGAAACTTTAGCAGCTGTTTGGCCAGTTACTTTAGCCAGTTTACAGCCTCTCTAACGTAATCTGCACAATTGGAAATACAACCAGGCCCCAAACCAAAACTGCAGCCTTATGAAAGCATACCTATTAATTTTAATAGATGCATGTAGATTTTCTAAGCTTCTATGCAAGGAAACACAGAAATTATTAAAAAAGTACTCACCTAGCAAATGTCAAACCTATTCCATTGTCTGCAAACCTACAAGAAAGTCCAAAACATCAGTTGTTTTTTCTGAATTATCCTACAATTGTAGGATAATGGAAGAGCACATCCTGCTATGCACTGAAAAAAATCTTGAATTTTTCTATTAATGGAACATATAACCACCACACAGTTAACTTTTCTAAAAGCACTGTTGTTAAAAAGTAGTAAAATAGTTTTCTACACATTTTAAACAGGACTTGAGAGCTTCAGGGACACAACAGAAATCCCATTCTGAATTTACTATCTCTACCAACTCTTAGGCTTCTTTTCGCTACAGCTGTTTTTGTTTTGTTTTGTTTTGTTTTGTTTTTTTGCTGTTTAAGGCAGGTTCTCTTCTCATCACATATAAACTTGCATATTTCAAGTTGTAGGATGGTATGAAAGCTGGTCATATTGAGAAGTTCCTACAGTTAACCATCAATCCTCTCCTATAACCCTGCTGTAAAGCACTTTCATAAACAAAGCTTCAGAAAAAACAGCATGCAGCTGTTTGCTTCCAAAAACCTACCCAGAGTTCTGAATGAGGATATCCCCTCCCCTGACCCAGGCTCCATGATCATTGTTTTTGAAAGAGATTAATCTGTCAATCAGGGCAGCAACTCGGGGCTTTTCAGGGTCTGCATCTTGATGAGGTCGAAACCTGGGAGAGATAAACACTCAGTCCAAGAAAACTTTTTATTTTACATGTGCCATACGTGTTGCGCTGAGTAAGCCTGAAAGACAAATAATCATCTGATGGGCAAATTTCACTTTGCTTAATGTTCGGAATGAAAGAAGCTAAAAGCAGGTAGATCTCTGGTACTCGCTAGTACTAGAAAAGCATCTGTGGGTTATCATGAAGCAGGAATGTGAAACATCTCTTTTCCAGTAACTCTCACAGGCTCTTGCTCAGTCTCCCTAAATTTCTTTAGCTGCCTTTAGCCTCCCTTTATGCCCTTTTTCTTTCTGCCCTCCCCAGTTGTAGCGAAGCATTAATGTGAAAGTTTGATGAAGGGAATTATAAGCTCCTAGGAAGGACACACAGGGCTGACATTAGTTATGCAAGAACAGTCTGGACATTTGTCTAACTGGTCCTTCAAAAGCTTCAAGCTTTTCTGACATATAGCAGTGCTACTTTTTTGGGCATGCCTGAGATTTTTTTATTGCACTGCTACCAAGATGGTCTTGTACAGTAAATTATAACTGGAATCTAGTTTAAATAGTACGAAGAAACAGTCTGATTAAGAATTGGTGACATTTTCACTTGATTACCCCCAGGACCCCAGATAAAAAGTAATACATTTAAAACTGCAAACAGGCATTTTGAGCAAGTAAAGACACCTACGCTGTTATCCCAATCACCTGATACTCTTTTGTTCAGATTTGGATCTGCCCCCTCCCCATCCAAGGGAGAAAGGGGAAGATAAGTAAATGTTAGGTTTTGATAGTCTCAGTATTCTCAATTAACATTTAAATCCTTCCAGTCTGGTTCCATGTACAATGATTAGGGACCTCACATAGTTACGCAGTGCCTTATTCCTTTTTTTCTGCTGTGAAACACAAGTCCATTTCATGCACTGAGTTTCTTGCATCCTCAACACACTATAGGCTCTCAGAGGGCATCCTGCCCCTCTCAAGTTCCCCTCAACTACCTGTGATGACTGAGGTAAACTTCAAGGGTTATATGGATTTTCTGTCAAAACATGGAACTAGCAGATTCATTTCCAAATTAAGAAGTATTGAATGTCATCAAAATCACCATATTTTCAGTGCTAATACTTAGTTAACACAATAACATGTGCACAAATACAGTTATCCAATGTTCATTTAACCAGTATCCCAGACTATTTTATTTGAAGTTCAGGATAAGACTAATCAGGCACAGTGTAACCTGGAATTTTCCTAAACTCTCCACTACCTTCTCTCACTTTGTAAACTGAAGAAAATGTGGTGGATTGTACCACCTCTGCAAAGACCCTTCAGTAGAACTGTACTACCAAGCTATGACTTCCAAATCTAGAAGGAGCAGCAGAAACACTCAGCAGTAGGAAAGGTGAGTGGATGCACTACTGAAGCCTTTTTCTAACAGTTAATTAAAACTCAGTTATAAATCAGAAGATTAGACTTTAAAGGAATATTTTCCTATTAGCAGCAATTCCAGAAAACATTTTAACAGTAGACAGTAGAGCATGTTTAAAACAATGTCCTCTAAGAGGATGGACACTATCCTGAGCAAAAGCTCAGAAGAAACTCATATCCTTTAAGAGACACCATCTCTGTTGTTCCCAAAACAGATTAATAAATGAAGGAAAAGGACACATATGAACTTACTGCTTGGTTATAATTTATAAATTATTTTACTGTTCTAAAAGGGTTTTCACCTATGTGAATGTAAGAGCAGTCTCAAAACTTTGCCATTTTTCAGCCACTTGAAAGAAAATATCCTTTACCTTGCATTGTTGTCCAAACAAAGATATTCTCTGGGATCATCTGCACTAGCATTAGTTGTTTTAACACCCTTATCAATGAACAAACCAGCCTGAAATAAGCAAGGAAAGAAAATTCATAATATCCAAAATTAAAGACAGACTAAAAATGAAATATTAAAAATTTAGGCATTGCATTCTATACACATATTAGAAACTCTTAGATCTTTCAGTTTGGCTTCAATTGGCATATTGTCTAAGGGAAAACAAGTGAATTAAATATAATAAACCAGTCTGTGCTAAAATGATATGAATTATCTGTGAGTAAAAAAAAAAATGCAATGGAAAATGATCACAGTTCACTTCAGATTTCTTTTACAACATCTATTTAAGGTTTTGCATTTATTACCAGATGCTGTTCTGGAAAATCTGGAAGCCAATCTTGTAGTGAGTTCAAATTATTCTCATAAATGGAAAAGGAAAGAAACCCCAAAACCCACTGTGAAAAATCCTTTGTGTTTCACTCTAAAACTAAACTACCTTTACCATAAAAGATTGTTTTGATAATAATAATAATGTTTCAAGCAGTAATAAGCTTGAAACTCAGTAATCCAGTATGAAATAAATTACTTGAGAAAACAAAAGCATGAGGAAGCATTTGTGCTCTTTTACCTGAATTACATACAAATACCTGTGACTACTTTCACCTCTGATCCAAATTAGGATTACAACTGAGTCTTATACACAAGCAGATTCTCAGACCTGCTAGTGGAGCTCTCCTTCAACATGGAACTTTACCATACAACTAACCTTATTAAGCTAACCTTATTTAAAGATGATAATAGCTATACAGGTGAAAATCTTCTCTTCACAATGCACTTTTTTATTCAGTATGTTCTAATTCCATTCTGAATAAAATGCCCTACAGTCCTAACTAACACAACTTCCATCAAACACTGCATCATTTCTTGGTATCCCAGGCAACTGTAAGGCAAAATCAGTTTCACTTGGAAAAAAAAAATCCAACAGTGATTTTATGAGGTTTCAATGGTTAAACTATGAGACTCTCTTGCAGCAAACAAACACAAATAAGTATTTATTTAGAGTTAGGTGGCTTTGTAAATGTCATTGTATTCATACATACACACAGCAACTAGATTCCAAATGAAATACTTTAAGGATTCTTCAGCTGAAGTGAAGTGACACTTCAGCTGAGATATGGAAAAGGTTTAAAAGTCTTAGTAACAGAACACTCCTCAATAACTGTAGGCTGAGAACTTCATAAGAAAACTAAGTACACTCCTGAAGGCAATATTAAAGCTTAATCTCTAGCCAGAGACTGTATCACAATGTGCAAACACCTGAGACTAAGAAAAATAAATTGTAGCTACTGCAGCAAGCTATTGGATGAATCACTGCTACAATAAACTTTGATTCTTCAAGGGTCAGCTTTCTTCACAGTAGGAAACAAGGCTGTAAAGAGTAGCATCTGAAATGCTAGTTCTGAAAAAAGTATTTTATTAGAAGTTTTAATTGATTTTAGCTGTTTGTGTCTTACAAGGCTCTGAAGCACTGAATATTCAAAATGGAACTACAAAATACACCCATGTTGATTATACATTGTTCTATGGTAGAGTTCAAACACAGCATAAAATCTAATCTCCTACCCAGCTTAAAATGTGGACAAGCTGTAATATAGAATACTGAGAAATAAAAACTTCACTTTTTTTAAATAACATACTACATTACCTTAAAATTAGAATGAACCCTGTTGTTATAGAAGATTCCTAGGGGTGTAAGCTCTGATTTGGTTTCCATGGCTAGACTATGAGAATCTCCTGTAGCAACCCTGTGGAACAAATACCATATTCCAGCATCCTGCAAGTAATGAGAGAATAATATAAGTGATTCTGATACTATTATTGGTGCTGACACGTATTCTAAAATAAAGACTCCAAACAAAAATTTAACCAGTGAAAATGTGGAATTTTGCAAATAAGGCTACATTCCAGTGGATAATATCAACTAAGAAGTGTTTTGCTTCTCAGTGAAGCCATTCAACATCACATATTTAAGATGTTCTAATATTTCAAAGTAGAAAAGTGTCCAAATTGATGTAACTTCTGCATTTCAGTTATGTCATCCCACACACTAGATTTTTCCTTTACTAGTAGATAATACTATTCACAGTAAGATACTCAAAATCATTCCTCCTATCCTTACTCTTTCAGTCTGTTAAGGTTGGTTCATCTCTGCTCCCATAAAAATTTAAAAGGCACAGTCAAAAAAGCCCTCAAGAGCTTTCAGTAGACAGAAAAAAAAGCACATCAAGAAGTCTGGCCAGTTCGGGGCACTGTGCCAATGGCATGCAGTAATAATTTTATATCTGTTCATTTTCTATACTTCCTTAATATCTCTGCTCTTATAGAAGCTGGATCTATTTGCTAAATGAAACCCACAAAATTTCCCTTTCAACTACATTGGCATTTGCAAGAGGTGGCATCATGACAACATCTGCATTAGAGACTCTTACAGACATCAAAACTTTTGCTTTGACCATAGGCTGTGTGCCCTTAAAAAAAAAAGAATCACCCCACAAGGCACATTAAAGAATTAAATGGTAGCTAAAAAACACTGGGTGCCCCATTTCAGGAAAAACAGTGATCAACCTTTTTAACAATCATGGATAAAGCCAAACCCTGGCTTAAAAGATTTTATGCTTCACTCCAAGAATATACTAATTTTCCAATGAGTGCTGGAAATTCTACTTTACAGTAATGTTCCCATCCCAGTGTGTAATGATGATGCGCTGACATTTCTGGTGATTAATCATTACAAAGCAAATATGGATGTTCCATTAATAAAAATACCAAAATCTTACCTCACATATAATTAAGTACAGCTCTGTGTTTGGCAGACTCAAATAAATTTTACCCAAAACACCCCCGATGCTTGAAAAATAGACTTAAATAAACTTAACAGCTTGTTAAGCATCTGGAAGCACTCAGAAATATGAAAAAGGTTGCGTTTTTTCCCTTTTCTCTTCTCTCATACACACCAAAACAAAAGAAACATCTACTGCCTATAAAGCCTTACAATACACTTCACTGCATAATTAAGGGCCTTGGGGAGGAATGGAATTATTTGGCTGTGAATTGCTCTAGTTTATACCAGCAACAGCTCCATAGTGCAGAGTCTGTATGAACACAGTTGAATTGTTCTATTTCCGAAAGAATAAGCTGTGGTCCCTTTATACTAATGTGTTTACATCCATGCATCTATGGGATGTATATCAGAGTGGCTAAACTTTTTAAGACACAAATGCTTGCTCCAGTTAGGCACATCCTGCTAGCAAATACAAGTAACATCTACTGGGATGAGCTACACAGGCAGAAAAAGACTTTGCAGGACGTAAGCACCAGATAAAGCAGCAAAAAAAGCTGTTTAACTTAGCCTGCAAAGTCTAAACTAGGTATATTACATAAAGCAGGCAAAATAGAAAAACATGTGTTGGACAAAAAAGAACTGGTTTAATTTTTGAGGTGAATCCAGAGCCCTCCTAGTGATAGACAGTCAAAAAACCAAACAGAAACAAACCCACTACAATAAAAGCAACAAGAATTAGACCACACAAAAAACAGAACAAATGTTTCTGATTTTTTTTAATACTCCAGATATTTCAATTCAGCTAAGTATTTTGAATCCTATTCTATTTATTAATAACAGTTACCTGCTAATAAATAAATTATTTACTTATATAAATGTTATCATTTATAGATAAATGTTATCCGTGGCTAAAAATACACAGGCTCATATTCTTCCAACACCAGAGCGTTTGCAACAACAATCAACAACCTTTCTTGTTTTCCATTCCCATTGATGTCTTCAGAAAAATCCAATTAAAAACCTTACATGTCTCAGCCTTTCATCCAATATAGAACTGAATCCAGCCCCCTCCTCCACAGTATGTACAGATCTTTATATCACAGGCAGCTATGTCAAGATATTTGCTCTAACATAAGGTTCAGAACACGCAAAATCATATCAGCAGTCACTAGTTGGAAACAATTGACTAACCACTGACAGAAAAGAAACATTTTAGCTGTTTCTTACACAATGAACACCTTTTTGTAGTAATTCTTCATTCCAATGACTACAGCTCTTGCAGAGCTGTCACTAAACTCATGACAACCTACAGAAAATACAAAAGACTTAATATTAAATGCACCAATTCTGTGAAAATAAAAGGATTTCTACACAGACAACTACATTTCTACATTGACACTACTGTCAGATCTATTAAATACCAGGAAGAAGAGATCTCCTCTGGTGCAGCCACAACAACGATTTTTGGCATCACTTAAATGCACACCTAGACATACCCTGCACTTTCAATGCCAATATGCTACCAAACATAAAAAGATACATATACAAAAAAAGGAAATATATGTATATCTGGCAGTGCAAATGTTACAGATTTTACAAATGCCAGTGGCATAAGTAGTTTGTCACGAATTACACCCATATGCCTTACCTGTGAGCCTGCTGCTGCATTATTTATAAGATGATTGTTGGGATGAGAAATCCAGAATGTTGAAACGGCCCTGAAATATTATTCAGAAACTAGTTACTAAAGAAAACCTCTATCTCCAACAGAAATATCTTCCCTTTTTAACATGCACATCAGAAAAAGGTAAACTGATGAAGTAACTACTTCACATTCAAAATACGAATCACAAAACCTTCCACATATGGAAGTCAAAAATGCCTTTTATTTAGTTCAGTGTACAGTATTACAGTGTATTTAATGCTATGCAGTTATCCTATGTAATGATAAACTGATTTAAGAAGCTTTCACAAGAAACAAGTAGTATTCAGAAAAAATAGTGGTGACAACTTCAGAATATGCATACATTTACGCAGCAGTGAAGATGTTCAACAGATTTTTAAGGTCCCAAGTATCACAAGAAACAATAGTCCTAGAAAACATTTTTTTTCTTTAATAGAAGACTAAGTGTTATTTTTATTGCTATTTTTTAAATACCAGTACTATATGAACTACATTCATTAAATTATAGATAAAAATGTTTCCATCTGCATTTTGTCAGAAGATCATCAGCAGTTTAACCACTACAGCTGGCTGGGTTTTACTTTTTCATCATGACACACTCACATGCAATCTGTGGCTGGCACTGGGACATAATTTCCATATACTTTATCCCTAATCCCAATACACATGCTGCTGTTTCTGTCTGTAGGTAGCAGAGTGCCTGGTTTTGTGACTAGCCCAAGGTTGTGGAACAAAGTATTCCTCTGCTCAATGCCATCTTCTATGAAGAAACAGTGACCTAGGGTGTCATACCCAATGGTGTCCTTTATCTGTAGAAATACAAGTTCATTATGTCAGTAGTAACAGCATTTACTGATATTTATTTGACAAATACCATCTAGGTTTACTATCTTGGCACAGCTGCAGAGTAAAGTGTCAGTATCAGCAGCTCAGATGATTCAAGCACATAGTTTTATTCATCCCTTACAAACACACTGCTATGTCTGGAGAGCTTAGCTGCCTCACAGCTGTCTTACAGCTAGCTGCTGTAAGAATCTGAAAAAACAGAATGGTTTAACTGTTAAGTTACTGTTTCCAGTAATTTATTTATCCACTGAAATAAGAAAACCATTGCTGAGCACTGGATTTTCAGAAGGGATGGGATTATTTTGGCGTCTAAATGCTCTTTATAATATTTATCCCGACATATTATGTTTTACTCCCTGTGCACCTACCAGCAAACCATTAGTTGCATGAACAGTCACACATCTGGAAAAACAGTGATGAATAGCAAGACCTTCCAGATAAGTTTTAAAAGTATATCCTCCTTTTTCATCCACATCCCCACAAAGGTGAAAATGAACAGGGTAGCTTCCAATCTGCTGCTGGCCCATTTGCTTCAATTCCACATAGGAAAGGTGAACAGATGTAAAATTCTTCAGAATCTAAAAAAAATTAAGTTCAGAGTGAAAAACCAATTATTTGCTTTTTAACCAATGGAAATTTAAGTTAATACATCATCTATCTCAGATGTACAGAAGCTAGATGTATGCTGTTGCCACAGACCAACACAATAGAAGTTAGAACAAATGTTACTGTCTTGCTCTACAAGAATCCTTACAAAACTGTATCCTTCACATATGATTTCAAAATTTAAATCTCCATGTGGCTACAACAGAGGAATTTTCACCAGACATACTGCCACACTTTACTGTTTGGTCTTTACCAGGTGGCACATTAAATATTCTTACATGTACTGTCCAATCAAACAGAAGTCACCCACATCTGGGTGTGTCTGTAGAGAAGCTGCACCAACACGGTCCATCTGGGACAGGCTTAGCTGAATAAAAACCACAGAATAATGCAGATTCAAAGGAACCTGTTGAGATATCTAGCCCAGTTCAGAGCTCAGTGCAGGGTCAGCTTCATAAGACAGCTGCTCAGAGAATACCTCCAGTCAAAAAGACGCTCATGATGTTAATTGTTCTTTCCCAGTATGTGCACATTATTTGCCTTCTTTAAGCCTGGTCCCATTGCCTCTTGTCCTCTTGCTCTGCACCTCCAAGAACTGCTGTAGCCACTCTGAACCCTCACCAGTACCTGAAGACAGCAACAAGATCTCTCCTCTCAGCTCCCCATCACTCATCATCACACACTGCCACCCCACCTTTCCAGGACACAGACCAGTGCATCTACATTTTCATTGCAATGAAAAACCAAAACTGGACACTGCATTCCAGAGAAATGTCTTTACTGAGGAATATATGAAATAACCCTCACAACCATACAACTTCACAGAAATGTTACTGTGTACGAAGTAAAGTCATAATGGGGTTGTACCAGTAATGCAGGAACGTATTTTCTTCCAGCTAACCTGCTAGAAAAGCATAATCCAAATGCAACAGCTAAACTGCAAGGAGCTAACCTGAGTTAAAAAACAAAAACAAACAAACAAACAAACAAAACAAACAAACAAAAAAACACCACCAGAAACCAAACCAAAACAAACCCTACATTTTTTTTAACTTCATTTCATTAATTTACCTGTACTGAGGTATCAAAAATATCAATTTTCATAGGGAAATCAGTAATTTTTTTTTCTTCTCCTCTAACTGAACTCTTAGGATTTGCATACCTAAAATATAGAGGGATAGTCAAAACCTGACCTTTTAGGCATCTCTAATCTCTAGCTCTTACTACTGAAAAGCATCAAAACTGCAAACCATTGCCTCTCCTCATGCTACTAAGCCCCCTTTAGGCTACTGAACTAGTGACCAGTACGAAATTCAGGATGCTCAAAAGCTATTACATTTCTTAACATCTAGGATCCCTCTGCTTGAGCATGCAAAATTAGCATAAGCCAAAAATACTTTCAGCACTGAAGTCTAGGTTTGACAGCAGACACTCACTACTCAGTCTCCTGGGAGCAATTTAACTTTGATGAGTCAAAATGTTTGTTTTCTTTTCTACCTTCCAGACAACTGAAAGTCTGCTTATTTACACTTCTGTGGCAATCAAGGTCACACTTTGCAAGATTCACAGATTGTCATTATCTTCTTTCATTACATTATCTAGAACCCTTGACATCTTGAGTCCACCTACCTTCTTGCCACATAGTAGGAAAGGGCTTATTTTCTTCCCCACTATTATGGCCACCACTATGAAATTAAAATCTGTATCCAAATACATTAGAAAGAGATTTGAACTGTGATGACCACATAATGAGCACAAATATATTTGCAATTAAAATTTGAGGCCTCAAACTTCTCTTGCATCACTGAAGCACTGCTGCTCAAATATTTCATCTAGAAATGTAAGTGAACACAAGTTTAAATACTAGTTTCTAGAACACTCTTTTCTCTCAGCTTTGCTTATGTTTATAATGCAAGAAATTTGAAGCAGTTTCCTTTATAGAACCTTAGTACTTTCATATTTTTAAGAAACTAAATCTAAAACCCCATAGTAAAAATCTGTTTTTTCCCCCCTCCACGCCTCTCTAGTGCTCAGGTTCAGACAGCAAATCTGAATTAGGATTCAATACTCATCACCTGGGGAGGTACAAAGGCAGCAAAAGGAAGGAAGATAAATACTAGGGAGGTCAAGTTTCATTCTGTAATGTATGCACATCCATGGATGCCACTTGTTCAATCCCTACTATACAATATTACACTACCTGCTGGACGTTTCTAGAATAGTTTGAGCATTATATCCCTTCCTTCAATTCTGCAGACTAAGTCTTGAGGAGTTAAATCTAATCTGGGTAAAGCTGAGAACGAAGTCATTTCCACACAAAGCAACTGAATGAACTGATGTTCTTTTAAGTTTTCAAATCCCTTGAAGTTAAACGTTAATCTTTTTGTCCTTAATATATGACAGAAAGTTAAAGTGTTTTTCAAACCTTGATATGTCCACCAAATGTATCATAACTGAAGAACTGACACTCCTTTTCAAGATAGCAGGTATTTTCTGTCTCGCCCTTTATTACGATGTTTCTTGTAAGAACTCCAACTTCTGCTCTCATATCTACTCCATCAATTACTTCTCCTACATGAGGAAACTGAGGGTTTTCTGTCCAACAACAAGTTTTGAAGCAGGAGGGGAAAAAAAAGAAAAAAGGCACCACTGATTAAAACCAGAATCAACTTACACAAATAAGAAAGATAACCACAGCAACAAAACCCATGCATTCCTCTTCCTGAACATGCTGGTCTCTTAGCTTTTCTTATGGTAGATGTATTTTTCATTTTAATAAGAAATCAATCCTCACAAAATATCAACATTTCATTTGCAAGTGCATCTTACAGTTTCAATCCAATAGTTTGTGAACAGAATGGGAAAAAAATAAAGAAGAGTTTATTAATCCAATGTATCAAACTTCTAGTGAAACACAGATGTTGACTCGCTTTAAAAGAAAAAAATATGCTGCTGCTTAATCTGTTTCAAAGATAAATTAAGAACTGAAAGTGAAGCCAAAACACTGTTTGAAAATGCTGTATTGATCTCCTCCTAAAAAAAAAGGGGACTTGCTTTCCTAACTAAATTTCCTCTTTATGCATCTTGAGAATAGCCACCTAAGAAAGAGGAAATTAGGGAAGATAGTCTGGTTTTACACCCTTCTTCAAAAAACCAATCAATTTCTCATTGAAAGGAAGAAAATTATCTGGTTTTATAAACCTTAAAAAATGTATTTATGCATTTATTGATACCTTGAATACAGATTAGCATTATCCCTCTAAGCCTTAAAAAAAAGGATATAAGCATAAACTACCACAACATGAAACATAACTAAGAGTGGCACCAACACAGTATCTGCTTCTGAGGATTTAAAAAGACAAGCAATGTCTGTAAATGGGACTGCACTCCTCTCCCTGAAAGCTTGCCTATTTTTTTTCGCTATATTTGACTAGAAACTCAAGAAATCAAGTGCAGAAAGAGCAACCATGGCTCCTACAACATAATACTTTTTAGTTTTCCTACTCCAGAAGGGTGAAACCAGCAAAAATCCTAGTAAAACAATGCAAGAAATAATTTCAAAATAGTATACATTCATTACGTATATGTCAAGTTTATATATATGTATATATGTCAAGTTTATCACTATAGAGAAAATTCATTCATTGTGGAACAAATATGTAGAGTGGTATGGGGATTTTTTAAAACTGTATACATTACTATGGCAAAGAAAACCACACTGAGGGTGGCAAAGAACCCCAACTGGGAAAGTTGACTGTAAGTTCACCTCCTTTAATATCTTTTTTAGTTAGGATTTACTTGAAAAAAAAAAAAAAAAAAAAAAAAAAAAAAAAGCCAAGATTTTGTGTTTTATGCCATATTGTAAATCTTGTAAAATGGGATTTTTTTAACTTTAAAAGCAGCTGCTTTTTCACAGCACGTGATTTCCAAGATGAAACAGAATCAACACACACACTACTCAGTGGTGGCAAGGAACTTATTAACCTTCATACTGCAAGCTTTCAGTTAAGTTTGCTCTTTAAAACACTGTGCCCGTAAAACACATAACATGACACTTAAAAACAAAGCTCAGGAAATATCATGTTCAGTAGCACTAAGTTAGCTCTGCAGCTTCACTCAAACTAGTATTCTCTGATGGTGTAATAATGTAAACATGGATATGTTTTCTTCATACTTGAGATTTCTCAATGCAGTAAAACATACGTGACCCATGCTACCAAATGTGTGAGAAGCAAATTTCACTGCTGGAGGAACAGACAGACTGGCAGCCCCTTTAGGCAGAGGTGGACAGGGAAATCTGAGGGTGTTGACAGAAAACTTCTGAGAATGAAGAAGAACACTTTGAAGAAGAGGAAGTTGCACTGTGCAGAAACTAATGGGACAAAACCAGACTGAGAAAAGCACCCATGAGCTGCTGCAAATTAACATTGCAGAACAACACTTGTTAGTTTGTGCTATGGACTGATGCTGCAGCCCATCGGGAGCGAGAGGGGAAGCTCCAGACCAGAAGCTGGAGGACACCAAGGGGGAGGGCAGCACCATGGAGCAGGTGTGGAGCAGCAGAAGGAAAACAGAGATGCCAGCATAGCTGGCAAGCCAGTCCCGTGGGAGGTTCTTGTGATGTCAAGCAGAATGACTCAGATAATTAAAAGGAAATAGTCAACAGCATGCATAACCATTTACTTGTGCATCACACCTAAAGGAAAAACAGATTGCAACTACTCAGGGATATCCTGTGAGAGCAGAATCTTGGATGGGCCACTTATTTTATAACCATTTTTGTTGGGGAGGTGGTAAAAAGAAGACTGAGTGAGAGGAGAAAAAAAAAGAAAAAAGGTACAGGTTCAAAGACTGCAAATTTTCTTTTTTCCTTCCTGTTTTTATTTTCACTTTTTTATTAATGAAAGAAACGAAAAAAAATATAATGATAACAGTTCAAAAGATGAGAATGACACTAAAGGCAAGAGAAACAAGAAGTGACCACAATAGCTATTCAAGCATGTATAAAGAGAACTTTATACATGAAAAGACAGAAAGGAGCCAAGGAAGGAAAACAAGCCTAAACCTACTGGGAAAAAAAAAAGGCATTTAATGAGCCTGGGAAGAAATGAGAAAGAAAAGTTAGCATGGTGAGCTGTGAGGCAGACCTGACATACAGTCGTTTTATAGCAAGGAGAATTACACATCCGTGTATGTGGCAACAAACCCATATAGGAATTCAAGAAAAGGCTGTTTTTTACTGCTTACACTACAAGGACATGTCCAGCAGCAAATACATATTTCGCACAGATTTTCAGGTGGTGACTGCTCTCATACCTTTGACTTTAACCTGATGCTTGGTACACTCCATGCAGGGAAGGAGGGTGAATTCCTCGGTCTGATACATTGAATAGTCCGTGCTTGCAACCACAATCCTGTCTCCTGGCTCCCAGCTACTAACATCATCCAGAAGATTCAGTATTACTCCACCCACCGCTTCCACCTGGAAGCCTGATATTGGGACACCTAATTAGAAAAAAAAAAAAAGGAAACAAAGATTATAGTCACTTTTATTTAAAATTTCCCAAGAAGATACTATTAAAATATGTATGAGATTTTGCAGGCCTCAAAGCCCCCTAAAGTACAACTCTGCCCTCAAACATGCCAGTGTGAGATGCCTTTACAGCCTGTTACCTATTGCATCTCAAACAAAACAAAGGGAAAACACAGAACTAATGGTGACTGGAATAATCTATGATTTTTTTTTTTTCTTCTAAAAACCCTAGTATCATATGGCAGTAATTTGTACGTCCAGCTACCTCTGCTTGTTTCAAGTGACTTTTTTTTTTTTTGCCATTTTAAACTGTACAGATGTAATCAGGACACGGAAAACAAAGTAGAGGACTTTCTTTTTTAAGCAGAACTAATACAAGAGTTTGGCAAACTAAATTGCACACACATAGAATTTCACTGGCTTATGATGAATTTGCATAAATTTAGCTGCTTTTGCTAACTCTTGAACCTAACTCTACAGCACCAGTAAGTAAAAGATGTATTTTAGTAGATTTCTTTTAAATGTAAGTCTTTACATTTTCATGAGGCTATCAAGAACAGTAAAGGGGTAGTACCAAATAGTTAAACTACCTAACAAATAACTACCATAAAAAATTTTAACTTTATAACTACCATAAAAAAATCTTGAGGAAAACACAATAGCATTTAGTAATTATAAAAACAAATTATTACCCAGAAAAACTCAGATCAAAGATATCTTAAAAAAAAAAAGGATAGAAGCAAGCAAGTGGCAGGTCTTCTAGGTTTATATACCACAGATTCAACTTTGTATCAAAATGGCTGCCTAAAATTCAGCACTCTAGGAGCAACCAAAAATTGTAGCAAGAATAAAACATTTCTTTTGACTTCTGTAGTTTTTTTTTTTTTGTACCATAATCAATATCTCAGAAGCTTAGATTTAAAATATACATGAACTGCCAAATTAATAATAAATTTTAAGTGTCAAAACTTATATGATTCCTATCTTCTTCTAAATATACTAGAATTTAAGATTCAACATTATGCTGCTCACATACTGTATACAAACAGAGTGAGAAAATAGGTAGTACTGAAGAACTGTGCCTCCTATTTCATCCACAGCAAGAAAAAATAACTTACAGCAGCACTCAAAAATTTAAATTGCAACTAGAAGTTTTAGTGAAAAAAATGCATATGAAGTATTTTTTCTTTTTCCCTTAAATGTAGAATTTCACAAAACACTTTCCTACCATCATTCCATTCGCTGTAAGCTCTCACAACAAACTTCTGACCATCCACTGTGAAAAACTCTTTTTGAGCAAGAGCTTTCCCACCAGTGCTGTGGTTTTCATAGTTTCTCACTGATTCATTACAGGAAGAATTTCCACCACCTATGACACCAACTAAAGCCCAGGCTTGCCTGTGAAAATCAAAAGTAAATGTTTAAATATAATGGCCCTTTAAAAATACTTTAAAAACCAGGAAAGGCAAGGAGTATAGAAGTCATAAAAACCCTTTTGCTTGTTCTTCCAAATTAATTTTAAAATGCAACTTCAAAATGTAGAAGGAAATGGGCAGACATAACAGCAGAGAAAAAAAAAGTATAAAATAATTGGGTGTCCTATACACAAATTGGCAAACAAGAGCTCTTACTGGGGAGGGCTTAATTATACATTTTTAGTTAAACATTCAACAAGATACACATTTTTCCAAAAGCAAATTACTAGAAATATGCAACAAAAGCCACACAGGATCCTATTCCAAAACAGCTTTGGCAGGGCCCAGGAGGAGCAGGAGTCAGTGCCAATGTTCCTGCCATAGCCCCCTGCCAGTTGCCAGCAACACCCCAAAGGAGCAGTCAGGACTCCAGGGGACTATGTGCTCCTTAGGCCAGGAGGGATGGACACAGCCAGCATCACCACAACCACTGGTGCTCATCCCTGTGTCAGACAGGCAGTAGCTTTTAAAAATTTCAGGATGCTCAGACACAGAAAAGGAAATGCATGCTGTACATGCATTTGTACATGTACAACCTTTGTACAATATACCACTCATGTGTAAATGTTTGGAAATTGAAAGCAAACCACGTGCCACAGATAGCTGCCACCATGTTCAAAAAAACAAGTTTATTTTGCTGTCCTTTACTGCTCTGTACAGCCACTACCATGTGTGCAAAGGAAGCAGTCGAGATCATCTATAAAAAAGCCAGACAATTTTGCATCACTGAAGTTGAATCATTCACCCAAGTGAAAACAGTGTCAGCTAGCTGGACTGCAGTCTGTTGCTAATGATTGATTCAAAGGCAGATATTAAACCCACCTTCAATCCAGTTGCCTTTATTTTAACCCTTCTTGATGTTTTTGTTGATTGGAATCAAAAAGCCAAACAATACTTTAGCATTAACATGTTCAGAGAAATAGTACATACTGGGTCAGCTTTTTAGTAGCAGCAGCAAACAAGCTGAGCATTCCACATACTGACATCTAAAATTAAGTTATTCTGATGCATGCTTTGCATTCCATGTGTTGCAGGAAGAAGTAGGAGGGGAGAGGGCTGTAATGGAGTATTCACTTCCATGCTGACATCTTTTTCACTACCATTAGAGGTTTAAGAAAATTATGCTGCTTTTCCTGAGCAAACCATCAGGGACAGCTTCTTGCCTATCTTCCACCGCAGAAGAAAACAATTTTATGAGCTTACAGAGCTTCTACCGACTAAGGAAAGCAGACAAGGATCAGAGTTCAGCAGAGATGGGGAAAAAAAGGCTGCTTCTTCCCAGTTACAAGCTGAAGGTCCTAATTTCAGACACACTGGTGTGGAGGTCATGGGCAGAGACAAACCCCAGAAACATACACCTCTCAGGACACACTGGGCTGGCTGCACCACAGCAGCCACACAATGTGAAGCCACACAGGCTTTGCTGCTTTCAGGAAGTGGTATTCTACTACCAGGAATATCCAGGTCTTGACACTTTTGGCCAAACTGCTTCAGAGGCAAGAGCATTCCATTTCACACCCCTGTGCTTACACAGCCAGTGACACAAATGTAATCCTGACGGGAACTGAGGTCAGAACATGCCATCCTGACTGACACGCCAGCCTGCCTCTGCCAAAGCATAGGGAGGAAATTAACTGGAATCCAGATGTCAGGGGATAGTGAGGGATAAGAATAGAATGGAAAAACCAAATGACCAATTTCCTGGAAAACACTGGACAATACAAAGAGGTTATAAACACCATCCCAATACAAGAACAACAGACTGGGTATACTTTTCACTTGTATTGGCAACACACAATCACAGAATCATTTAGGCTGGAAAATACTTCCAAGATCATCAAGTCAAGCCTTTGGCCACCTTGTCAACTAGACCATGGTACCAAGTACCACATCCAGTCATTTCTTGAACACCTCCAGAGATGATGACTCCACCATCTCCCTGGACAGTCTGTTCCAATGGTTAATATCCCTTTCCTTTAAGAAATCCCTCCTATGTTCATCTGTAAACCTCCCCTGATGTAGCCTGAGGTTACATCCACTGGTTGCTCTGTTGCCCTTCTCTGGACACACCTCACACATCGGTCTTTCTTGCAGTAAGGGGCCCAGAACGGGACACAGGACTCAAGGTGTGGCTTCACCAGTGCCCAGTACAGCACTGCCATGGTCCTGCTGACCACATTATTGCTGATACTAGCCAGGACCTTCCTGGTCACCTGGGCACATTGCTTTGTGTTGCCCAGAGCCATGTGGGCAACCCTCTGCGCCACAAAGCCAAATCCAGAACATGTGCTGCAAAAAGCCATTTGCAACAGCTAAATGAAGAGCAATGAGAAGCGGTGTAAGTTTCCTGCTTTAATAACTACTGTTATACCTCTTCTACTGTCTTGCCATCCAAATCCTGACCAACTGAAAAGAACGGTCAAAAGATAAAGAAGCATCTTTTAACTGCTTTTCAATCATAAAATAAATTGACGGGTCAGTTCCTTTGAGAACTCAATGGAGAGGTAATGTAATTTTATTTCAACAGTGCAGGAGTATGAAAAAGATGTTTGATACCTGGGATTAGTGTCCCTTAGAAATTAGTATCCCTTTGGATTGGAAGGAACCTTAGAGATCCTTTAGTTGCACTCGTTGCTCTTCCAAATTCATACAATTAAAAGCTTCACCTAGCAACTGTTACCTGTCTTAGTTAAATTTCTATAAAGAACAATGAAAGCAAGCAATTTCGAATAAGTAAAAAAGTCTGTCATACAGACACCAGTCTCTGCACTGTACTGCTAACTGAATACTATTACTGCAGCACTATGTACACCAAGAACTCTCTGAAAACTTTATGAACTGTCAAAGTATAACAAATGCCCCACAGAAGAATTTGCATGTCATCTTTAATCAGCTCAAAAGGGAAAATAAATTACTTACCTGTAACTTAATCCTCTGACAAACCTACTTCCCAGAAGATTTTGAATAGTCACTCTGGTTTCCTCTAAAAGATTTTTAGCAGCTGAATCTCCTACAGCAATAGCAATAATGCGACCAGGATGCCCATTTTTCAGTAAGTTCTGGAGCTTTAAGCTTTCCTCTGCAAATTCATGAGTATCAAACTTCAGCACTTCCAAAACCTCTGCTGTATCCTGATCGATCACTCTAACATTTAGTCCTCGGGAAAAATTCTTTTTAAATGTATAATGACCATAGGCCAGCCCTGAGAAATATATAGTCTTTGACAGAAGAGTCCATGATACCTTCTGGTGCCCGTGCAACTCCAGCATTCCTTCAGGACCCACGCCAATAAATTTTTTGCCAAATTCTGGCACATCAGCACCTTCGTTTGACTTCCCATACAAAATAATAGTTGCTTTGGATTTATAGCGGCATTTCTCTGCTCCAACATGAAGCATTCCACCATCCTTTATCAGGATAAATCGAGTTCTCAAGGTAATATTTTTAGAACCTTCTTTATCATCACCAAAAACAAGTAAACCTAAAGGAAAAAAAAACTTTCTGTACATCAAAGCAAAATTCAGAGATACTCAAATAAACACGTTTTGCAGAAAGAACAGCAAAATTACAGATTTATTTCTCACACCCATGAATTAAGCTTACATATATTTAAGAATATTTGATAAAGTAACTGCTACCAATTGTGATTCATCTTTCTAAGCATTTGCTGGGTTATTGCTATTCTTTTTCTGCCTGTTTGGTAGAACTACTAATATACAACAGTTATCATTGGAGGACAAACAGATTGAGTACCACACAGGCTACTAAACAACCTTGTTTTCTTATATTGCACAGAAAACTACATCAGTGCTGTGCTGAAAAGATACTAGAGTATCATGATAGAGAATTCATCTTTTGAATGACATATCTGACCTGGCAGCAGGCTGAAAAGCAAAAAAAGCATGGGAACTGGTCAATAAGCTGCAAGAATAAAAGTTTCAACACATTTTTGTGCAATCACAGAAGTAAAAAATATGCAGGACACTGAAGCAAGGTGTTCATCTTGCTATTTCATACCTCCATCCTGTATAACTATAGAGTGTACTGTAGCGTCTGAGTTCAGACGAAACAAATCCCCTTTTTTGATAATAACTCGTTTTTCAGGATCTTTTCCAGGGCTCCAGTTTTTAAGGCGAGGATTCTGATCAGGACAATTCTCTGCAATACAATGTGAAATCCAACTTTTAAAAAACAAACATCACATAAATCAAGGCAGCATTAGGATGAACACAAGCAAGAAAGGTCAGTCACCCACAAAGTCACCCACATCCTTCTGCGCTTTCAACACTGCAGTCATTGCATTTGAATAGCCAAAAAGACACTGGAAAAACAGATGAAGTCTCAGGGGTAGGAAGGCAATCTTTTACTGAATTAAACTACTATTGACCACATATTATTGACCAGAGATACTTTTGAATCCCATCTGATTTTTCTCTTATTTGCTATGTCACCTGTAGTAGATGAGAAGAGATAAGCGGAATGCAGTCAGAGAGCAATCACTGAGCACTGGAAGCCTTAGGCCAGCTAACTAGGCTAACACGGTTGTAAAGCATCTAAATATCCCACCTCCTCAAGGTGTCAACCCTGTCAGAAAGGCTGATCCCTTCTTACTTTTAAGCATTCAAACCATTCTCTCAGTCGAAGTTTGCAGGAGGGACAAGATACCCTGTACATATTTAGTATATTACCTAGCTAGAGTAGCTAGCTAGAGTAGTTTCCCAGGACATGAGACATTTGGATCTAACTTAAACATTTGTATCCCTTAGGAAGTCAGCTTAAATATCAGGCTACAAACTACTCAAGAGCAAAGACACACATAGTCCTTGCTGAAAGCCATGGCATACACAGGCTCTAAACTAAGCTACAACACTAGAGAAGGAGAGGCAACAGCAAGAAGTGACAGGCTTGTATGATTTCTGACAAAGTTACAGCAATGTAGTATTTACACCACACACCTCTTTAACAAATTAAGCATCTGAGTAATGTGAAAGCATAGACACACTATAAAAACTGGAAAGTAGATTCCTTGGATTATCTTATCAAAACTAAAAATAAATATTTAAAAAATTAAAGATATTTTTCCTGTGTAAAAGACAATCAAAAAGTTGCCAAAATAAACATGTTAGCAGGCAAACTGAGGTTAACAGCCAAAACAGATTTTTCACATCCTGTCTTCTCAAGAAATACACCCACACTTCTGAAGTGCTACTTTGGAGGCAAAAAGCTATCAGAAATAGTCCATTGTTGCAATAACTAAAGAAGTCAAAACCTATCCATAAGTTTAATACAAGCCAGCCTTAGTTTTGCTAAGAGAAATGTTTTTCCTTTGGTATTAACTCTCCACATTTCAAATCCCTCCCAACCCAGGAAAGCCCCAAAAACCAAGATTTGACTACCAGTGGGGAAAAATTAGCAAACTACAGAAAGGGCAGAAGGCAGACAAATAGTATTATGAAAATAAAAACAATATAAAATCTTTTGGGAGGATCCTATGAAGACAGCTTTTAGAAAATGTAATTCAACACGAGAGAAAGCCAAAATGCAAGGAGCGCTGCAATCAGCAAGACTGCTGAGCACTCACCAGACAAAGGCAAGTCTACTGCCTGACTCATGCAGAGTCCCTAATCCCTTTTCCCCAGCCACCACACACACAAGCACTGTGAAGGAACACTTATTTCCTGGCCGGTAGCAAAGGGCAGTGTGAGGAAACCATGAGTCAGCAACCTGATGACTTCTGCTTAGTGTGATTCACAGAAGAGAAGATCTAGTGAGCATATATTTTCCTGCTGAATCAGAAAGAAGACTTATAAAACAGTAACTAAAAAAAATGTATGATTTTAAAATCTATTGTACATTACAATCCAGCAAGAAAGCTATCAGAATCAGAACCAGGCAATCCTGTAATGCAAACATGCTTTTGGGGCACAGGGGGTCAACTTTTTGGCAAGCAAATCAGACATTTAGCAAAAGTATTTTGAAATTCTCCCTTAGCAATTGTGGTGGGCTGCATGAAAACATCAAATATTTAGAAGTTCACCATATGTTACCTCCAAAATTTTCAAGTAGACTTTTACAGATAACAGTTACTGCCTTTAAAGTTAAATAAAAACAGAAGTGCAGACCAGAAACTGTTAGGTAGTGATGACCTTGACAAATTTAGGCACTCATGTTGAAAATTTTTCAAGTCAAGCCTCTGCTTCAAAACATTTCTGTAAAAATGGGTCAGCATTCCTTCAGGTTTAGTGGCTTCTATTAGAGCTGGGTAGAGAAGTATAATTTCTACAAGTAGTGGAGGAAAAGTACACCATCCCTCTCACAAGAAAGCATCCTGACCAAAAAAAAAAACCCCAATGCTAGAATCTTTCATGGAGAAGCATATGGAATGTGACAGGAGAAAAAGACAGGCAGGGAACAGTTCCCAACTATTTAGTAACAACTAAATAGTTACTTTCTACTTGTTTAGACACCATGTCTAGAACTTTTAAAGCCTCTGGGAAAAACTTATCAGTGTTATATTATGCTCAGCAGAAGTTTATAAGACTTTGGCAGCTAAATTTTCTGAGGATCCTGTTTACCCTGGGTAAGGTCCAGCTGAGAGCTGGAAGAACGAAGAACTTTTCCCAGTTTGTTTCCCCAGCTTGATCTCGCATCAGAAGCCTGGGGAAATGGGGAAGGAAATTGCATTTCTATTGCTCTCCCTGATCTCCAGTGTTCAGGACTCCTTAGATGAGTCAGGAGTAGATGTCAGGAATACAGAAGCAAAGAGGAAAAAGAAAGCAGCTGATAAGCAGGAATAGAAATGCTGACAAGCAGCATCTTCCCTTTGGGGAAAGCACAGCGGAGGTTTAGAATTTACGCGCATTAACTACCAAGTGTCACATTCCTTCCACTGCCTTCTAAACAGCCACTAAAAGTTCTGACAACATGGATTTCCAACTAGTTCTGAAGAAAAGCACAACTAACTGGAACTGGTGTTGATCACTGCAGTAACTTCATGTGCTTGGGTCAGAGCTATTATGCACATGTTTATGCACATTAACATTTCAACCTGCTGGGGAACTTTTGGGGAGTTTCTGCAACAACCATACTGCACTAAGGCTTTCCTTAGTGCCTGTCAGAGTTTCTCTCGTGTCAGGGTTTCGCAATATCACAGAAAAAGTACGGCTGGAAGGAACGACAGTGGGTCATCTGGTCCAGCCTCCCTGCTTAAGCAGGGTCATCCCAGAGTATATTGCACGGAATTCTGTTCAGACACTTGTGAAGTATGTCCAGTGATACTCCACAGCCTCTCTGGGAAATCTGTCCTAGCGCATGTTCACTCACAGAGGTGAGGTTCTTCCTCATATTAAGGTGGAGCTTCTTATTAACGCTTGTCTTATTGTACAACAGCACCAAGAAGAGCCTGGCTGCACTCCAAAGTATTTCAGTGTGTTAACTGGCAAGTTACCCTCCAGTCTCCTCTGGAATTTGTCTGTAATGAAAGTACTTACTGCACATGTGCCAGCAATATGGATCATGATAGAGGAATGATCCTCCTTTTACTAGTCCCTAAGGTTTTGTTATTTTCCTTCACAATTATCAGAAAAGCTCAGCAACTTCACCCAAAGGGGTATCTCAGCAAGCCATCACCAAGAGCACTTCAGTTGGATATGTGCATTTATTTTGTACTGTCATCTGAAATCTTCTGTAGATTATCTGATTTGTTCAGCCTTTGGACTGTTGCATTGACTTTGGAAACAGCATCTTTTTGATTACTATGTAAAAAGCCACTAAGAAGTCTGTTATTACAGTAGCCAACAGTTTCAATTCAAAATCCTGTTTAGCTTCTAGAAACCTGACTACTGCCTTAAAAACAGCCAAAAAACTCCAAACAAAGTCATCAAAACAACTGACACTCCAAACTGTACTACCAGTATTTAGCAACTACACTTCATAGCATCTTCTAGGAGTAACTGGCTAGAGGGATGTACACTTTGTGATCACATGACCTGTTGCTGCTTTACAACCACTGACACATTTCAGAGATTCTCCAAATACCAAAGAAGTTGCCCAGTTTTCTAAAATGAGCTGAAAACAAAAAATCAGGGCTAATAGATCAAAAAAGCTCCCTGCCCAATTTGCATATAAACAAAACAAACACATACTATTAGCATAGGTTCTCAAAGATTTTTAAATTATTTTACTTCACCATTTTTTACTTCACCATTTTATCTTCCTTAGTCACTGCTGAAATGGACAGGATTTAGTTTTGTCTACAATTTGTGAACATATGAGACAGCTTCTGCAGATAAAAATAATTATGCTTATAAAACATTCATGCTTCTTTCTCCCCTCACCACTAATCTTTATTTATTGTTATGCTTTTCTGTTTCATGTTATTACTTACAATCAAACCATACGTAATAAAAACAACACTGATAACAAAAAAGGAGCTGATCTTTCACCCCAGTCTCTGCCTTCTTTGATCTTAAAATCACAGTGAGTGTCCTATTATCTTTCAACAATAATCCTGATGCTGAATTATTGAGTTATGTTCACAGGCAGTATAACTTCTAGGATGATTTTCTTAATGAACTTACCATCTGGAGCATATTTTGAAGCTATTCCCAAAAAAATCCCCAGTGCAACAAAAAGTGAAAGGCTAGAAATGGCAGAACAAATAAGAGTATTTTTATGTCTGTTGGCTTCTGCCTGTTGACGGTGCTGCTCCACTGATAAGGATGGGAGTCTTGTCTGGGCTTCCTGTCTCGCCGAGGTAAATTCTGCTGCAGCATGGCTCTGCGAAGGCGGTGGGGGACGGAGAGGGGCAATTCTCCCCGGGACATACCCTGAAGACCTGTGACTGTTCCCATTCTGAGGACGGAGGAATGCAGGGGAGCTCCCCCTGGTATCAGTGCCTTGCATGTTATAAAGTCACTGGAACATACACACACAGAGAAAAAATAAGGGACAGGCTTTCAGAATACAGATCAAAATGCATAAACCAAAAAAAGAAACAGCAACAAAAGGCAATTTTAAGTCACGTGTCAAAAACAGCCACTGAAGCTGCGACTATTTACAAAGTATCTGTTACTCAGTGGCTACTGGTCACTTCCCATGGTATAAGTGCATGGAACAACCGTGTATGCGTCTTCAACACAAACTCAAAAGCATGTGGTGTGGGAACCCAGTACAACACAGACCATTTCTTCATAGTTCCAGGGAGTATTTTTCACTGGGTATTTTCACAGTTAACTTGTATTATGAGATTAAGAAATCAGATGAACAATGAGAAAGCTAGCAAACCCTGCTTCCCCATAGTTATGCAAAGAATGTCTAAATTTATTTTTTTCTGTACACGGAAGCTAAACAAACTCCTCACTTTCCCTTATGGAAAAGAAGCTGAAAAAAATATGCCTGCCTTCTACACTGGAAGCCCTAAAAGCTGTTTAAATTAAAATACCAAATACTTTTTTATTTCTAGTCATGCTGATGCAACTTAATCAACACTTTTAATACACTGAGGTACACAGAGCCAGAAAACTCTTGATTTACTCACAGCAAAATTCAATTGCTAGTAAAGGTACATCAGGAATGGTTATATAAGAAAGTCACCTACATCTTATTCAGCAAACCTTGTAATTTTTTTCTGCTGAGATGCCTGGGTTTGGACACAAAGCCTGCAAGCAACATGCCTGCTCCAGATCTCTGTACCTATTGTCCAGAAGTGAGTGCTGCTTTTATTTCAGTTACTAGTATTGTTTCCATCTTTCTTCTGAAGCACACCAAGAGGAAAGCATACTAGTGCCATCACTGCCTGGCCCATCCTCAGCAGCAGCTCTAACTCACCACACTTGAATAATTCAAGAGACAAACCTGCATTTGGACTGTTTTCTCTGGTTTTCCAGTCAAGAATATTGCACAGAGTATTCACAAAGCTGGCATATTTTTTTTTATCCTCCTTATGATTAACACTTCTTACAGATGAAATTTTTAGAGAAGGATGCTCAAGTTTCAGTTAACTGAAACCTAACTTTTGAAATTAAATCCTGAAGGGGATTTAGGCATAAGTCATGTGCATTAAACAGCAAAGTGTAGGAAAAATAAAAACTACTGATAATGCAAGAGTATAAAGATCCTCTTTCTGTTCCATTAACAAAGGCAAGTCTGAGCCATACTCTGAAGTGTCAGGCGCACTGATGAAGGAGAAATGTAACAACTGTAATCTTATTCTGAGAAGTAGCAAAGGAGCCTTTTGTCCCACATGCTGCAAAATCTGATAGTTCACTGTTTCCAGGAAAAAGAGCTGTTACTATTGAACAGGCTGGATTACCCTTTCATAGGAGACAATCCATCTCCTGATGTATGCACAATGACAATGAAGGCACTGAAACATTAACTGGAGTAGTTATCCCAGAGTGCAAAAATTATTCCCAGTCCTCCAGAAGTGCTTCTTGCACCTGTTCATTATAATAAATTAATTTTCAGCATTCTCCCTTCTGTTCTTTGTCAAACCTAATCCTCTGCTCTCAAACCTAACTGCCCAACCATTTATGTGCACTGTGGAACAGTTTGCTTTAACCTCATGTGCTTTTACTCAACTTATCACCTCTCAGAAGTGAAAGTTAGTTCTGTGTTTTAGATGTGGTATTAAATGCTGGGTAGAGATGGAGCTTTTCAGCTAGTTCAAATACAGTATTTATATCTAGCTAAACAAACGCTGGACTAGCTTCTTAATTAAACATTTTAAGAAATCTGATCAAGCAGTGAGATTTTCTTTTTTTATGGTTTGAAACCCCAACTCCTTAAACTTGGTTAATTTTTCAGTTAGGACATTTTTATGTGACACTGACAAATTTACTACAGTGTTCATTATAGTGGAATATCAACAGTTAAAAAGTTTTTAAACTACTCAGCTATAGCAACTGAATTCAGATTGGCTATGCAAGACTTGAAAATGTTTCACAAAATAATTTTCCCAGAATTCTTCCCACCAAGGCCTCCTAAAGTACTGCCAGACCTCTAAAGAAATAACAAAAAAATAAAAACAACATTAATTACAGCAGCCATTGGAAACACTTGTGTCATATTTCAAACATATTTTGTGTTGTACAAAGCATTCTGCTTTGTTTGCAACCCTCATTTTGGCAATTGTAAAAGGTTTTCAACTGTTTCACTCAACTGAAAACACAGGGCACCTCAAGGATGGGTGAGAAAGAGATGGCAGAATTGATGTCTTAACCATTAGAAAATAAAAATAATTACAGTAAGACAATAAGGAGATAGTACATTCTAAAGACTCACCATACAATTTTCCGTTACAACAGCAGTAACCATTGCAATACTTCCTTCCCTCTTCATGTGTTATTTGAAATTCTCTAGCTGAAAAAGGATGTCTTCTATCCTGTAGAGCAGTTACTACTTTTTTGAAAGACAGACTGATAATCTCATTCAAGTTATTGGCTTGTTTACTTCCACTCTGTGGAAGCCTTCAAAGAGCACCACACAAAAGCATGTATAGTAACTGTCTGTATGGCCAGTTATGCACCAGAGAATGCAATAATTTGGCTGCACAAATACAGTTTGTGTGTCACAAATACAGCACAAATTTTACTCTGCAAATGCAATTACAGAGTGAAATGCAGGACAAAATACCCGAATTGTTGAACTATTTAAATACCATATTGAAAATTCTATGCACCTGAATTTTCCCACATTTCCCTTTGAGCTGTGCCTATGCTGTGGTCTCCTAAAGGAATTCATGATCTGGGCATCTCTTCCTGATGGTCAGTCCCAGACAAGAACATCTCCCACTTTTTCAACTGTACTGTGGTACAAAGAATAATGCAGTATTTTACTTTACAGTTTACTTCAGAGTGCTTTCAATAACAGTCAAGTTCTCACACCATATACAACCAATTACCTAATACTTATACAGAGCTCTATCTGTACAAATATGTTATTTGTCATACCATTTATGAATGTTGCTTTCGCACTACTCTCAAATTTCTTGCACATCAGCTCTCAACACAGCTTTTAGTCAGAGACACACTTAAGCATGTGCTTCCAGTTCATCAGTAAGAGGGAAGCTTCCAATCCACAGACTCAGCTGGAGGATCTCAGATGCTTCAGCCCACAATGTATCTGGAGTATCTCAAATATTTCATTGCCACACATCTGCTGGATGACAGCACTATTTGCATATCACTCTTTTGCAAGAGTAATGCAACTCCACACAATCCAGGTTTCTGCTCATGCACCCCTTCCTACAGCATGAGCAAGCCAACAAGTACTTCTCATACTGGTCCCATCAGCCAAGACAGCTTAAACCACCTTAAATTAAAAAAAAAAAATTTAAAAGGTTTATTTTGCATAGCTTCCAAGTGAAAACAGTGAATACCTGCAAGCATGGACACATCTACAGAGCAACTGAACAAACAGATGTGGACAGTAAAGCTCAGCAGTGAGCCACTGAGCAGGCTGTAACATCTCCCATCTCCTCAAGTATTCCTTCATGGCTTTTATCTTGTGCTGCTACCACACTCTCATACAAGCCCTCATTGTTCCACATGGTCAGAAACTGGAAACATATGCACTGTAGAACCTGGGTATAACATATGAACCTCCTGAGACATGACTGTGCACTTGGAAGCAAGCAGCATGCTTATCCGTTACTCATATTTGGGCTGGTTTCCTGGAAAGAAATTGGCATATTTTATCAGATAATTCAGAATGTCACATGACACCACAAAAATAAGAAAAAAACCAAGAAATTTTATACTTCTGTGTTGTCAAATGCTAAGTGTAATAATACATGTAAAACATGCTAATAAACTCCCACACCTGCACCATCTGAAAATGTTGTACAGAATGTTTGCTTACTTCATAATTCATGCACCTCTTTAAGCACATTTTAAGGATCACAGGTCTTAAAAATAAAATAAAAGAAACCAGAAAAAATGACACATTTATGTTGATCTGGGCCATCAAATTACACCAGCTCTAGTGCTGACCTATTACCACACTGTCTAGTCTTAAGAGTATATAATTACCACTAAGCAAAAGACTGAGCAAAGGGTGGAGGAAAACAACACATACACAAAAAAATATTTCCCCATGCAACACAGCAGTAAATTTGCAGACCACATTAAGCTGAAAGCATGCATTGGTTTGTTGGAATGTAGGAGGGCTCTGCAGAGAGACCTGGAACAGTTGGATGGATAGGCAGAGTCCAATAAGATGAAGTTTAATAAGTCCAAGTGCCATGTCCTACATTTTGGCCACAACAATCCCCTGCAATGCCACACGGTGGGGACGATACAGCTGGACAGTGCCCAGGCGGAAAAGGACCTGGGGGTACTGGCTAACAGCCGGCTGAACATAAGCCAGCAGTGTGCCCTCATGGCTAAGAAGACCAACGGCATCCTGGCCTGTATCAGGAATAGTGCGACCAGCAGGAGCAGGGAGGTCGTTCTTCTCCTGTGCTTGGCACTGGTGAGGCCACACCTTTAGTGCTGTGTCCAGTTCTGGCCCCTCAGTTTGGGAAGGACGTTGAGACACTTGAGCATGTCCAGAGGAGGGCAATGAGGCTGGTGAGGGGCTTGGAACACAAGCCCTGTGAGGAACGACTGAGGGAATTGGGGGTGTTTAGCCTGGAGAAAAGGAGACTCACTCTCTACCTAAAGGATATCTCTATCTACTGTAAAAGATACTCACTCTTATCACACTCTGCAACTTCCTGAAAGGTGGTTGTTGTCAGGTGGGGGTCAGTCTCTTTCAGTAGGCATCAACTGACAGAATGAGAGGACATAGTCTTAAGCTGCACCAAGGGAAATACAGGTTGGATATTAGGAAAAAGTTTTTTACAGATAAAATACTAGAATGGTCTGCCCAGGGAGGTGGTAGAGTCACCATCCCTGTATGTGTTTAAGAAAAGACTGGATGTGGCACTCAGTGCCATGGTTTAGTTGTGGTGTTAGGGCATGGGTTGGACCCAATGATCTTGAAGGTCTCTTCCAACCTAGTGATTCTGTATAACCTCTTTCCTGGTAGAGGCACTTGTCTGGTATAAAACCAAAGGACAGTGAGAAACCCATGAAAAGGGAAAGGGACAAGAACTCAGTATTAAAAAGTTCCTAAGAAGAAACAATTACTGAATAGAATGTGATGTCAGGCAAGCTCCTAAAGCATGACATGCACACCTTTGTAGACCTTCAAGCTGATCACCTGCAACAGAAATACAGATTTCAATGCTTCAAGTGTCCTGGAAGTCCCCAGTTCAATAGATCTCAACCTCACCCGTAAGAACAATTCCAGACAGGGTACCCACATGCCTTCTTTCTTGGTTTCACATTTTCTCCTCCTGCCTCATTCTGAAATTACACCTATTCACTAAGACAGATGGCATACTGGAAGGAACCTATTTTCCACCCATGTACAAAAGCTGGAAAGAATATGTGTACAGTAAGATGCACCGCTACAGTTAAGTAACTGTTGGAAATCACGATATTTAGAACAGCCTGAAAAAATCTCAACTGAGTTACAAAAAAACTTTAGAAACTCTACTGACATCTAGACATATATGCTGTTTTCTGCATGCCTCCACCAAGTTTTCTCCCATGCTCAGCATTTTCAGAAGAAAATTAGAGCAAAAATCAGCAAGAAACAGAGATATAAGAACAGTAAAAGTTACGAAACTTAGAAAATAAGCTCTATTGCATTAGATTTTCTGAATTTCCTGTGTAGCAATTAATAATCTTTAGCCAACTTCTTGGCATGTAGAAAACACATAGACTTGCAAGGTCCATATTTCTAAAATCAAATCTTTCAAAGTACACAGAACCACAGAATCACAGAACCACTTCAGTACCACACAACAAGAAACAGAAGTGAAAACATGCATTATATTTACAGTATAAGAGAAGGCTTACAGATAGAAATAATCTTCATCAGCTGGTCTAATGAAATCTTGGAGAACACAAGCCTCTCTCCAGACGAAATTTCAAACTTACATACAAGTAGGGAAAATTGGACTATGTATGTTTAAATGATATGCAAAACAATTCAGCTATTATCTATGGATCAGAAAGGATGATGAGGTGAGGGGGAGAGGATGGTGAAAAGACTGTGTTCCAAGGGAAAAAGGTAAATAGACACTCTGTAATAGCATTTGTCTGTGGGAATAAGTACAAAATGATGGTCAAGTAAAACCACTCTCATGTCCACGGCTGACAGCATACAGGAGAGCCATGAATTTCATTTCTATCCTCTTGTGCAGGTGTTTGGCAGATCACCATTAAGGATGAGACAAAGACCAGAGGGTATTTGTACAATAAAAATGGTTTCCTGCTGCAATGACAACTGGGCTTTTGTCCTTCAGATACAGTTTGTGTGAACAAGCTCTGCAGCACTCACCTGGTTTCACTTACAGAGCATTTGATGCAGCAGATGAAGTATCTGATCTTGCAGAAAGTTTACGTATAAAACCTAGGGATTTTTGTAGCACTGCAGATACACAACTTACTGCAGAAACTGCAGGGACATGTTTTTTTTCCAGTTCCTAGACACCAAGCTTTCAAGAATTCTAAATTGACCAGTAGACACTGCAATTTTCAGTCTGCTCAAGTAGAACTGTAGTAGCTTCAGATTTTGCCCACTGAAAAAAAGAAACATAAGCCAGCAGCTACAGCAAACTGTAGTCAGTGCATCTGAAATGGTATCTGACATTTCCAGTGAATTCTACTTTCCTACCCTTTGTTTCTTTTTGACAGTTTATCTTTGCAAATTATAAACTGGTGGAGGTCTAGTCTGTTTTTCATTCATTGTTTAAAAAATAGCATATTCTGCTTGAGGAAACCGTGCAGAAACACATGAATTATTGACAACTTAAATACAGCACATCTAAGGGCACACTAGGAAATATGGCATGTGCTGAAATAGGCAAAATGAATGTAATCATTTTTACTGCTCCACTTTCAGAAATGAAATGTTTAATCATTTATGTAAGAGATCAAGAGTGGAAACTTGCATTTTAGTCACCCATCTGTCATTAGCTTACTGCATGAGTCACAGATTATTGGGCCACAAGCCTGTAACATGAGAAAAAAAAAGTGGTCACTAGCCTCACAGGGACATTGTGAGGGTTAGTTTAGAGAACGCTTTGGGCTCAGCTCAGTGATGCATCTGAGTACAAGCCTACTTTTAAGTAAATAAACAGCTACATTTAAGTCAACAACTTTCACACAAAAGTGACAGATTTGCCACATTCACCTTAGGGAACCAGCATAAGATGGTAGGGAAAAATCCAAATAAAAATCAGGGAAAAGCATTTAAACTACTTCTCATATAAACAAAAAGAAGTGGTATACAGATATCTGCAGTCTCTAGAAAAACACAAATCCCAACCTAACAGCTACAGCCTAGGACTTCAAAGCAGAATCTTTTCTATGTAATGGTAATACACTTCAGAGAGGTGAAGTTGAGTTCTGGCACTACCTTGAATCACTGGGCCTACAATCCTACTCCAAAGAGAAGGACAGTAAGACTGGATATCTATTATTAAATTAGAAAAGCTCTTATAAATAGATTATAAGCATATATGAAAGTATAGACTATAACATGCAGTGGGGAAAAGAATCGGATCCGATATTCAGCTTCAGTAAACTGGCATATGCAAAACACTCCTGACTATACTCATATAGTCACTTAATCATCAAAGGGTTGTCATGTTTAAGTTATATTTATAAAATGAAACAGCATAATAACACACTCTCTTCTGTATCAGCATGTGGATTTCTTTCTTTGGCAAAGCTGTTAAGTTCTTAGAATTTTTTCTTCAGTCCAACTCAAGCTTCAGTAAATGATATGCCACCTCTCATTCTGCATACTTGAAGGACTGTCTCAGCAGATTTTAACTGTGCATCAACCACAAAAAAAAATGCTGCTTGAAAAACTGAATTGTTGCAGCTGCACATCCACATTCTTTTGTCTTGCCTTTGTATGACCCAAGTTAAATGAGTCTGCATTAAAAAATAATTAAGATCTGCAAATCACATCCAATCACATTCAGTCCAAAGGACACATGACATAGAAGTCTCTGAATCTGTCTCAATACTGTATGCTTTGGACATCAAGAATTTACACAGGTTCAGAGAGCAACAAGGTTGCAGAAGAGAATTCAGTTGAGGATTATTGGATAAATAACACTGCCTTGAGTTTAGGAAGTCTTTGAAACACAAGCTGGAAGCAGTAGCATCACAATGCAGTAGCTTCACCAGATGACTATTACTCACCACTGTCAGACCCCAAGTAATTGCCTAGATGGACACTTGGCCTGACGTGATGTGGTTACTCTACTACTACGCTTTAAGACCCCGTTTACCTGCCTTGCACCTTCACTTTTCCAAAAACACCTCTCCTCTTCTAACAACCAAATCCCCCTCAACTCAGCCACTGCAACTGCCTGCTGCAATCAGCAACACAAAATACACCTTTACCTGATCGCATGCCACAGTGATACACAGTAGCTGAAATACAGTACAGTTTTCATTTTGCTGTAGGAATTGTGGCAATGTAGCATAGCAGAAGGGCACAGCAAATACCAGCTATTGCATGAGAGCACAAAGTCTTGTGAAAAGTTTCTACTGATGAACTAAAGAAGAGTAACTTGATTGTATATCTGAATGCCAACATAATCCATAGCTCTAAAGTATCCCAGAAATCACAGAACTACTTGAGTTGAGAACCCAGTGAAAAAGGAACAGCGACGTAACTTATGCAACATGATACATTTGTAGAATTTTGTAAAAGAAAAAATATGCTATAATTTTCCTTTTGTAAAAAACACAAACAGCATATTTGAGATATCTCAAAACAGCAAAATCTCAATCTTCAAACAGAAACAAAGCCCTGTAATCCACCATTTGGTATGCATTCTATTGAACTTGCGGCTACATTCGTATTTTGGTTTACCTGCAGTGAATTCCATTCTAGGAAACTTCAAGAACTCTGCACCCTACTGCCAAGTACTGCAACATCCTGACAGGTATAGCTAGTCATCTTGTATGACTACGCTACTCTTTTTTACATGTTCTTCTTAATCCCATGTGCCAAAAAGATAGAAGAGCTACTAGCACATCCCTTCCATTAACTTACTTCACAACAAAGCAATAAAATCAGTTATAAGTTTAAAGTATGCATTCTTTAATGCTTTCAGTATTTTCTTTACATATTGCCAAATATGTGACTTTTCTCCCTCGTATCTTTGCTCAACTTTTCTACTCCTTTTCCACTTTCTTTCTCAGTATTACTATTCCACAAAAATATTTCTGTGGATTTCTACACCCACATCTACAAATAATTAATTCTCTTTGTCTTGCCAAAAATACCTCCATTAAATCAATAGTGAAATCCCGTTTGGTAAAAATAAGACGAGAAAGTATCAAGGTTAATCACAATTTGACACCAAACAAGAAACTGCAAATTTACAACACAGACCTTAATCATGTTTTGATGCATGCCATAGGTGACTCTACGGAACAGCCTTACTAATGCAAAGCATAAACCTTACTGATATATTCCAGATTATATTCCTATGATTTAATTTTTTAATATACAGAAAGCAATTAGGTGACAATTTTTCCCACTAATTTCTGTCTGAAGTTTTTAAATCACTGGTGCATGCACACAGAAGGTAAAGAACAGTTAATCACAAGCACTATGGGACAGGTTTCCTTGAAGTCACGCCTATGTGGCCCATCAGCCAAGGAGCTCCTTCAGCTGCAGGGCAGAGGTAGCAGAGGTGTGCCCTTACAGCTGTGGAGGCTGCAGCATCAGCCTCCAGCAGACAATGGGAGCCAGGTTCCCTCTCCTCCCCAGCTCCAGTACAAGACAGAATCAAGAGAAGACAGAGCTCCAATCCTGGCACAGAGAGTAGTCAGAGCCTTCCCACAGGTAAAGAAGCCAACAGCTCCGTTCTAGTCAACAGGTAAGATAAACAAAACTGAGTCACTGCTAATTTTTCTACAAACAAGACTTCCACAGCAAGAAGCTAGACTTACCTGAAAACATACAAAAACAGTATGCTAAAACTGTTTAATGAAACTTCTGAAACACACTGGACATATAATAAAGGAAGTTAATGACTGTGCTTTGTATTTAAAGCAATTTAAAGTTATCCATAATTAAATAACATTTCTAGTTCCAACTGTCCAAGGCATGCAGACATTTCTTCACAGATTTGGTGGTAAGAATGTTGTTTTGAAGTACTTAAATAAGACTGAAAAGCACCTATCCCACTACCCCCTGTCATTACTTAAGGAAATAAACCTCCTAATTCCTTTGAAGTACAAGCTACTCAAATATGTATCAACTCAAATTAAAAAAAAAAAAAAAAAAAAAGAAAGAAAGAAAAGCTGCAAAATAACCAAAGCAGTCCCACAGCTTGTGTTCTACCTATTTTTATATTCATGCCTTAAAGGAAAAACAACCTTTTTTTGGTTCCTTGGTTTGTAAACTTGGAAGAAAAGTGAACTGTACCACCAAAAGGTAACCTCCAGTCACAGGACCTGTAACAGCTAGGAAACCTTCAGAAGATTTCATAGGCTCTTCTGAAAACAATGGTTTTTACACACAGAGGCCAACATCTTCTACTAGTTAGTGTCTAACAACTAGCAACAAGATGAACCAGCCAAAAGCTTCCAGCCAATCCTTAACACCACTTTCCTCACAAATATTGTGGGGGTAATGCGTTAATATTTGTAATTAAAAAAACACGCAGTGTGTCACTGGAAAACATATATCCCCATCTCAAAACAGCACATAGCACAGCTCCTGTTGAGACCACACACTGAACTCCAGAAGACACTCTCATTTTAGCATGGACCCCTTGTCTTTGTCCTTTTCCCATCCAAACTCCCTTTCTTCTCCCTGAATCCTTTGTATCTGGGGGCATTTCTCATGTTTTACATATAACTTTTTTCTCTGGCCTCTTTGCCTAGCTCAAGTCCCCTGCATAGAGTCTGCTGGATGCTGTATTAGTAGAGAGAGTGCAGGAGGAGCAGGCCCAACACACTTGATCTGGCAGACTTCACATTTGTGCAGGCAGTGTACAAGATCCATGTAGACAAAGTGCCTCGAAGAGCTACAGACTACTAAGAACAAAGATGAACCTTCCTTCTCCGTACTGCTACCCATGGGCCATTTCACATCAGTAGCTAAGCCGCTGCAAATCCTTTTCTCTGATTCATGAAAACAGACTAATGCCACAAAAAATACAAAGTACTACTTTATCCTCCTCATTACATTGTCTTTGTCGAGCTACAGCTGCTATTCTGCTTTTAGAACTACTCAGAAATATAAAATCTCTTCCCTTTCAAGGAAACCGTGTCACTAAATACACATTTAAATACAAACAAGGGTATTATCTTCAGCACACAGCTCTCATCTAAGCTGTGATGTAGCAAAAATGCAAATCGCTGCACACCCTTCTGTCTTAGAGGGGCTGCGATGATGTACAGTTCCCACTCTTTCTTCCGTGCCTCTGGGCAAGTGAAGCAGCTGTTGGTTATCAGTCACAAGGACGGCACTCCACGACAGCCCAAGCACTCGGCGATGCCTATGACAAGTCCCAGCGCAGCCACGCCGCGATGCGGACCTGAGCCCGGTCGCTCTCCACCGCGATCCCGGCAGCATCCGACCAGGCGCGCCAACAAAGCCGCGGCCCCGGGAGGGCGGCCCTGCCGCCGCACCTGCCGCGGCCCCGCGGAGCGGCGCGAGGCCCACACCTGCCGGGCACACGCGGCCCCCGGGCGGCTCCTCAGGGCGGCCGCGCCCGCCGCCGGCTGCCGCCCGGCCCTCCCCGCCCCGCCCCCGACTGCGGCTGCCGCCCCCGCTCCCCCCTTCCCTCCCCTCCCACCGGCCCTGGGAACAAAAGAGGCCAGTGCGGCGGAGCCCGGCCGGCCAGGCGCGGCGGCTCGGCCCGCGCCCCAGCCGCCCCGGCACGGCCCGGCCCCAGCCGGCCCGGGCGCGCTCTCACCTGGGCCCGGCGCGGCGGCGCGCTCAGGGCGGCGGCATAGCGCTCCCCGCCCCGGACACGGCGGGAGGCCGCCGGCTGCTCACCAACTCCGCCGCTCCCCGCCTCGGCTGCCGCCCTTACGCAATTGGCAGCGGCCGCAAGCCCCGCGGGGCGACCCAGATCGCGGCCCCGAGCGGAGGCGGCTGAGCCCCGCCGCCGCTGCTCCGCCTCCCGCGCTCGCGCCGGGGGAGGAGCGGGGCCGCCCCGCGCCGCCCGCCCCTCGCCCGGCCCGGCCCGGCCCGACCGCACCTCCGCTCTGCCCTCTCCGGGTGCCGCGCTGCCCGGCCCGGGCCTGGCGTTTCCTTCTCCGCGGGACTGAATCCCTCTGGCCCTCCCGCTGCTGCCGGCGGACCCAGGCACCGCCTCCTGCAGCACCCGGGCCTGGGGGGCAAGAGGAGGCAGGGGGCTACTTTGCATCCGTGCCCTGACCTACGGCTCTCCTGCAGGCAGAGTGGAAAAGAACTGATTTGCAGCTCAAATACTGGACACACCGTTAGATGCCGATGTCTGTGTTAAAGTAATAGTAACGACAGTAGTAGTAGTAGTAGTAGTACTAATAATAATGATAATAATACTTATAATAGTAATAATAATAATTCCTCAGTCATAAACGCGCAGGTGCTGCCTGGGCAGTGTGGAATGTGCGCGAGGTACGAGAGCCGGGCGGCAGCGAGGGAAGAGACAGCATGCTGTCTCCGGAGGGGCAGCGGGGAGGGATGGAGGGACACCCGGAGCGCATGAGAGGCGACAGAGACACGCGGCGGCTGTCGGTACGTGCAGACTGAACAAAGTTACTTACGGCGGTTGTAGTCCGGGCAGTCTGACCAGGGGAAAGAGCCCACTGGAGAACCTGATTCCACTTTCTGATTTGTTTTTTGTTTTGTTTTAATTTTCTTTCGGGTTCTAATGTTTTTTTAAGTAAAATCAAACTAAAGCCAAAAATGTTCTGAATTTCAGGGAACCCCTGCCTGAAGCTGTTACACAGCAAAGAGCATCAATTGGTAGGGACTGTGAAGCCTCAGAGCACCTCAGGCTGTCAGCTTTGATGCAAATCTGACGACGGGCTTCTTAAGTTTGGGACCTCCCACCATTTCCGCGCAGCAAGGTTGGGCCACACTCATTACTAATGAGCCAGTAGAAGAAGAAAAAAAAAAAAAAAAAAAAAGCATGCCCTGATCGGATTCAAGATGCTTCAATGAAATGCTTCGGGAAATACAAGCGTTTCTCAACATAGTTATTTCCTTGGGAATATTCCAAACAGATGAAATCAAAGTGATAACTCACTTCTATGTCTGTGCATGCAGCCCTACTAACTTTGCCTCTAGCGATTTCCTCTTTGTTTAAAGCATAGTAAGCATAGCCTGTGTGGTATGCTTATAGCACACGGAGACATCTAGCGCCTAAATAATAGACTGCAAATCAGCTTCATTAATCTGAAATCTTGGAGATCACAGTCGGATCCATTGCTCGCAATGTTCCACCCCAGGACTGCAGGGTACAGAGCAGTTTTACTGCAAACCATTGCACCAGTGAATAGCAGCTACCCGTGGAAGGGAGCGCAGGCAGGGAGCGCGGTGAAATGAGCAGCTGCACTAGCTGAGGAGGCGACTGTGACTGCAGCTCTGCTGCACAGCTTGAGCTTCAGGCCTGAGAGTTACAGCAGTAACTGACTCAAGAGAGAGATTTGCCTGTATAGACACAGAAAGGGTTGAGACAGTTCCTAACTTGCCTTTGTCACTAAACCACAGAGAGGAAAGCCTGTAGGTGTATGAATAAGAAAGTTTCATCTTGGCTTTGACAGTATGTGTCTACCTCTATTCTTTTTTTTGTTGGGCCAGGAGCACAATCATTCTAACACATGTAATTGTAAAACTTTTCCTCTTTTCAACAAACATATGCAAACTGAATACTTACATTTACCAATTACTTTGGCTGAAATTAAACTGAAGGTAAGCACTGCTTATCTACTAGAAAGATATTAGTCCAAGAACAGAAAGTATTTACTTTTTTTGTATACTTGTCTAAAGAAAGAAGAAATACAGATTGCTGATCAACATTCTCGGCCAGAAGCCTGAAAAAAAAGGTCGTTTCAGTGATACCCCAGTGCAGATGTTTTTGCCAGTACTACTGTATAGGGGCATAAAGTAAAACATTTCTACCTACTTAAATAGTCTGAAACTAAATATATTGCATTAGGTATGTGTGTAGGAGTGCACACATATGTATATTTTAGACAACCCACATAATACGTTCTTTTCAGTCTCAGACAGGTCACAAACACCTCTGAGCTATAAAAGCACTAGCTCATAGGACCATAGAAAAATTAAGGCTTGAAAAGACCTTTAAGATCATTAAGCTCAGCTGTCAACCCAGCACCACAAGCATGTTCACCATTAAAGCATGTCCTCAAGCGCCATATCCACAGTTTTTTTGAACACTTCCAGTGATGGTCACTGCACCACGCTTTACAACCCTTTCTGTCAAAAAAGAAAATTCAAAAATTGAATCTAAACCTCCTCTGGTGCAAATGAGACTATTTCCTCTCATCCTCCCACTTGTTACCCAGGAGAAAAGACTGACACCTACCTCCTTTCAGGTTGCTGTAGATCTCTTACAGTATGGAATCATCACCAAACAACAATAATGTTTTAAAATTATGGATACATTTGAATAAAACAATCCCTAAACCCTGTAAGTATGCAAAACGTTGGACTTTGACATTTCCTGAGTATTTGAAATCTCTCTATCAAACTCAAATGGTGCACTAAAGCATTAGTGCATCTCTATTCAGTATCATCATGCTGCTTTGGGTTTCAGCAGACAAAAGGTTGGCAAAGCATATAAACCAAAGTTTAAAAATGACAAAAGATGGACTTGAAAGACATGATTGAAGCCATCAGTATGGTCTAATGATTTTAAAATAAGAAAGTAGGAAGCAGCTTTTGTCCTTCTGAAAAAAAGAGGTACAAGGAGAGAGAAGGGAGCAAGTTAGGAAGCAACAGATTGGAGTAAGTAAGTATAGGCAGTTACCAGTTACAGTTATGTCCTATTCTCTCAGTTCCCATGCAGACCCTTAGAAAATATTGCTGTTGGTCTATTTAGATAAGAGAGCAAATGTACCTATTTCTTTCCTTACTTAATTCTTTCTGGCATATGTCCCAGGTACTCTGTGGTAATACCTTTTCCATATAGTACCCATGTTTTAAATTATCATAAAAGCCACACAGATTTTTAATTAACTCTCTGGGAGTTTAGCACTTGTATCAAAATAAAAGTTAAATTATTAAAATAATGCAAACACTGCCTAGGCTGGGGGAAGGTTTACTCATGGTAAAAATTTGATCTTACTTTGACATACTGTGCTTCAACTAAAGGTAACAGCAGTTAATAAAATGTAACAACAGTTTAAGGGAAAAGACAAGAGGGCAAAATGCATATTGGGGGAATGTAGAGGTAATTTTTGACCAAATTTAGTAGGGAGCAGATTTAGTGCATCATCTTCCCCAGCTCACTGAAAAGCCAATAAGGTTTTTGGTTAGTTTGGTTTTTTTTTCTGTATGTCAAGGCCACCCATATGCAACTCATTTACTTTTTGCAGGTTTACAAAACAGTGTGACCTATTTCTGAGTTCTGGTAAATCCTACCTGTCATTCTCCTCTGTCACTTTGTATGTTTCCAAAATTTTTACAGTGAAGAAACTTGTCAGAATTTTAAGATTCTGGGTCATATAAAAATGAAAAACTGTTGAAAACCAACAACAAAACCTGATATATTTTTAGCAGCTTTTGGATTTCCTCCTCAGTAATCAAATGCTGATAGCGAATCAGCAAAATGCTTAAAAAAACTTGTGTTAATGGAGTATTATAGGCTGCAAGGAAGGGTGATAGGAGAATTAATATATTGGGGTTTTAAAAGAATAGTTGAAAATAAGTATAAAGAACAAACAAGAATAGGAGGGGGAAGCAGATATACATAGATGGAACATATGAAGAGGAGCACATAACTGAGACAAAATGAAAAAAGAAGAAAACAACAAAATCACAAAAGCTGATATGAGTATTAGAAAGCTGTATTTTGCCTTTTACACTTCTAAAGTGCAATTTGATGAAAGACAAAATGCAACTAAGTCATATTGCATTAATTTTAAATATCATCAAATAGAAGTCACAATTCCCTACTAAATCAATTCATCCATTTACACTAAGAAACACAGATACTACTTGCTTGTTGTAATTAGATTTTAGTTCAACATTATTAAAAACATTTGATTGTGATTGTCTTCCGTATTTAAAAAAATTTTCCTTGGGAAAGCTTCTCACATCAGGTGTCCACCTTCCAAGTCACTTTAATATTTATTTTGATATGAATTGGGTTGACATTTATGTCAATTTTACCAGCTAATTACAACAGTAAATTTGCCTTGTGTTTTAGGTAAATATTGATGGAAACTGATTGGCAAATGAGTGACCAGAAACAGAGCCATAAGAATGGCTGGTTCTAGTTGCTTATTTGGTCAATAAGCATAAACAAATGTAAAAATAAACAATATATAACAGTGTTCACAATATGTAAACACTGTTAGGCTAGTCAGATCCATGACAGTTGAATTTGGAGTGCTGTGCTCATGAGACAAGCCACCTTTTAAGATCTGTCAGAAAGTTTTGATTATGAGGCATTCCGTAATCAATAAGGCAGATTAAAAATTGTCAAGTGCATAATTTCCTACAAATTTCCTGCTAGACTTTGGTGGAGACTATTTGAAATATCTATGACGATTTGCTTTTTATCTCATATGCTTTTAAATTGTGCACACAATGTTTCTATGTGATAAATTTAAGTCCTCATTTTTTGTTTTTGGTTAAAACTCTGAATTTTACAAGAAGAGCCAAGCTTAAAGCACATATATCTGATTTACATTCACATACTAGTAAGCCAGAAACATGACAAAATTGAGTTCTTTTAATTTTCAGAGAGACAGAGAGTCCTCTGTAGAGAAATGCATTTTAAGTGGTCTGCTCTTATGGTTACTTATTATGTATCTGATTGAAGAGAAATATAAATATTTTCACAAGGTGAAATGCTCAGGAATATTACTTATTTTGAAAGCATTTAAACATTTGGAAAACAATAAAGTTGTAATGCGTCTAAACTAGTGCCAAAACCAGATATGGAAAGTTCTAAAAACCTTTATTCGCTAGTACCTCATTTTGTCCCAGAAGAAACATATGTAGGTAGGAACAATGTGTATTTGAAAATATTAAACCCAAACTGCAACATTAGGACACAAAGATAACATTGTTTTCCATGTCATTAAAACCACATTCAAAACAGAGCTCTCCATGAAACACAACAAGATACATTTCTTGCACATGAGGATTTGCTAATGTAAATCTTCTTACAAAGCTTTGCGCTTGTCTATTCACATTTACACCATAGTACTCAAAATGTCATTCTTTTATAAAAACTTCTGTGAAATTCAGCAGAAACACATTTGACACATGTTTAATTAATATTGTAGAATAAGGCACTTATGCTTACCTTGTTTTGTAACAAAGTAATAACATGCGTATGCAAAATCAGAGGGGATTGTTTCCAGTAAATTTTCAGTTTTCTGCCAACAGAATGTGTCACCAAATTACAGACTGAACCTTTTTCCTTTTTGGAAGAACAAATACAAATGTGAATCACAATTACAGGAAAAGTTATCTGTTGGATTCCGTGCATAGGATGTCATCCTGACCTTTTGGGTTTTTTTACAAAAAAGCCCCAGGAACTGAAGTGTCTAATGTGAATGACAGCTAAATGTATAAACAAGAAGTATTTGTTTGCCCAAGAGAAATGAATACTTTGATTCTCTGAGAAGCATTTGCAATCCTGCAGAACATATCCTTAAACATTTGGTTTAGGTTGAGATATTTAATAATACTAAAAATCATCCTACTTTTAAAAATTAATTATTTAAACAAGAGACTGAGGTGAAAGCACCATGATCATTACTGGTTTTGCAGATCTGTACAAAAAACATATATTAGCATTAAAATAGGACTCACTACACTAAAGGGAGAGATTCATCTAGCAAAGTAGCTTCTTTCCAACAGCTGTTGACAAGATATTACAAGAATATATTTTAAAAAGTTAAGTAAACATACATCAAAACTTGATAGGCTACTTCCCCTTCTTCAAGTGATTTGCAGCTCAGTGTCACCATTGATGTGTTTCTTTTTACCAGCTTCTATTAAAGAATCTGTTGCTTTCTGGACTGTGTAAGTTCCTAACATCCATGATGTCCTGTGACAAGGAGCTCTGTAGTAACTACACGGGGCATATGAGTTACAAGAAGTATATCTTGTAACAAGAAATATCTCTTTCAGAGGTTCCACTTATCTCATATGATTCCCCATAGTTCTTACCCTGAAAGAAAGTTACTCCCTATTCACCTTTTCAATCCTTTTCACACTCCATCAAATTCTCTCATGCCCATCTCTTTTGAGATAATAATAAATGCATTAACAGAACATATTTCTCTGTCCCTTTCATGGAAACTGTTTCATGTTTCAGCATCTTTATTTTTCTTTTGCCAATTTTACTGCCCATTTTTTAAAAGAAGACAAAAAGAGAATTGCAGTATCTTCCAGAATGTGGGTATCTTCGATTAAAAAAAAAGTGCTTTCTTTTCATTGTATTTTCTCCCTAAATCATATCTAAAATCTTTTTGCTTTGTTGGTCACCGTTGAATATTGCATTGATGTTTCCTTAGTAGTATTTCTGAACATTAACTCTTTAGAGCCTGTAATTGTGTACATAAACTTCACTTTGGATTTCCCAACACAATCACATCAGCAAACTTTTAAGAAGGAGCTGCATTTCAGATTGTTCATGTTCCGTTCTGAACAGCAAGTTCCTGTTCTGTGTCAATTGAAAAATAGGAGCCACATAAAAATTATAAACTTTGCCAAAAACCAGCCCTTTTGAAAAAAAAGGCCATCAGTTCTCTATTTTCTCCTCAAGTACTGTCATTTGAATTTAGGTAAGCAATGAGAGGGGAAAAAAAAAGACAGGAAAAAATACCTATCAAAGTCTATAATGTGCTGAAGGCAAGACAATGTTCTCAGTGCAAGCTTGCCATTCTTTTTACATATAAGACTACTCAGTCAAGGAAGTTCTTTTCTGCTGACTTTTACATTTTGCTTCAAGTTCTCTTGCTACCAATCTTATGTTTCTCTCTTGGTTTTTTTTTGTGTTGTTTTTTTTGTTGTTGTTGTTGTTTGTTTTGTTTTGTTTTTTGGGGTTTTTTTTGGGGTTTTTTTTGGGGTGGTTTTTTTTGGTTTTTTTTTTTTTTTTTTTTTTGTGGTTACACTCCCTTAGCCTATTTCCTTTTTTTTTTTTTTTTTTTTTTGCAGTAGGAGCATATTTTCTAAGCCAGGCAGTTGTACATGTTGGATTGACGTCAACATTTTATAGTTAAGTCTTACCTCTGCAAAATTCCAAGGAGCAAGCTGCATGGAAAATCGAGGAAAGAAAAGAAAAAGACTACAGATAGAAACATTATTCATGTTTGTACAACAAACTCTGACAGGAAATATATAACTTAGACAATGATTTTTCAACAGAAACTTCAAGCTATAATATCTGTCCGAGCAATTTTCTCCATTCTGAATTAGACAGAGCACAGACTTTATAGAGATTAAAAAGTTAACTTAAGTCAACTCCTGGGAAAAAACAATGCCAGAGTTGGGGGAGGGCATCTACAAGAAAAATACCACAACCAAGCCTCTAGAAACTCAGAGGTAATGACTACACAGAAAAGTCTTGCTGTTTTGTTTTTGGGTTTTTTTTTTTTTTTTTTTTTTTTTTTTTTTTTTTTTTTTTTTTTTATGATAGAGGCTGTTCAAAAGACAATATGGACAATATTCTCCATAAAGCCTGGTGTTTCCCACCCTATATTTACATTTTTTACAAGCATAAGGAATTACCAATGCTGCTGAGTGAATCGACCTTTTCATAGGTTCAGAATAAAATCCATGAGGCTGAAACAATGCAGCAGCTTCCATCAGCCCCTGCTGCAAGAGTGGATTCATGCAGGCTTTGGACTAAACCTCCACCTGTACATGGACCAGATTCATACTGGACAGGCTGGTCAAAACAAAAAGCTGTATGAGACTGGGAAAATTTGTGTCCTCTCCTTGAAGCACGCAGCAATTGGACATAAACTCTTAGACATTTACATTCTCTAACCAAAAAGACAAAGAGCAGGATACAGTAATTTCCCAAATTTATGGATATCTTAAGTCATATTTCTTGCTATGTAGAAAAGACTGTTATATGGTTATAGATTGTTATTTTACTTCATTTGTTATGTAATTAACACTTTCTACATTACTGTTTTAAATCATACACCCTTCAGGAGATAAAAATCAAATCATAAATGTAAATTATTGCACTGGGGAGGAGTGAGGATGCCTGAGAGGAAAAGACCTGCAGAGACAGGGGCAGGAGGTGCTCCAGGTGCTGGAGCAGAGATTCCTCTGCAACCCCTGGTGCAGCCTATGGTGAGTGCCACTGCAGCCCATGGAGATCTACAGGAGAGCAGAGATACACCTGTAGCTCCACCTGTAGCTCCTGAAGCCCCAGCTTGGAGCAGGGTGATGCCTGAAGGATGCTGTGATCCTGTGAGAATCCTGCACTGGAACAGACTTTTGTCAGTCGAGGAGTGATAGAGTAGCTGGGTGGACACTGGACATCCAGCCAAGGTCAAGCCACCAGAATTAGATATTAACTTAATCTTTGTGGTCTGTCATTTTAACAGAAAGACTTTAAAAGAGGCTTCTGTTTCTTTTGCTTTTTTTGATAACAGCTTACCTTTGGTCAGCTTCATAAGTCTCTCACATGAAACCAGGGAAAGAAGACACTTTTTTAGGATCAGAGAAATGTGACAATAAATTATACATTTTCTGAAAGCCAGAGTGTGCAGAAATCACTTTAATTTTTAAAACTTACTCCACCATGCAAGGTATTGACTTCATGTACAGATAATGAATTAAAATCAGAAACAAATGGACACAAATATCTTTGCATGCTGTTATTTAGGACCTCTTCTCATAGAATATTTTTGAATTTGAAGCAGTACTACCTGACCCATCTATGTTGCACAGCAAATACTCATGAAACTGTTGCTATATACATATCTAAAAGACAATTCAGTAGTAATGACTCTACTTTTTTAAAGTACATAGCTTTATTTGGTCTTCAGAGTTTAAACTTTGATTTATTATTAATCTCTCAACCCCCCAAAAAGGAATCCTATTTTATCTGATGTATTTATGATCCAGTGTCTAAGTTTCTTGCAAGATATATATATGTGTGTGTATATATATATATATATATATATCTTGCAAGAAACAAATATATTCAAAGAATTTTAATATCTGTCTTGGAATGCCTGCAGCTCTACAATTAAGTTTCAAAATATGCATATCAACTTAATAACAGAGATTGCTGATTGGTGTAACAAAAGACATGAGATGTGAATGGCTCCTGTATGTCTCATGGGTGCTAAACCTGAAACTGAATAACCACATTTTAAAGGGAAATATTAGTAAACACTTTATTACTAATTGGAAAAAGGAACGTTAATGTGGCTAATAACTCCTCACAACTATTGGCTTGTGCTATATTTTAATTCAAATCTGGAGTGGAACACATACTTCCTTGCTAACTGGAATTGCTTACCAGTTGAATGGAATTTCTTCCTCCCTTTTAAGGAATTTAATTTTTATCCTGACATCCATGCTGTCCTTTTCACTAGCCATATTTTCAAATGTTTCCTCAATAAGGACCACAGAAATTACAACCTTTCTTTTTCTTTTTTTTTGTGAATAAAATGCTGACTTTTTCATATGCAGCTGACAACACCCAAAATTTGGCAGGAGGCTTGTTGTTTTCTTTGGACAAGTCTTGAGCTAGAATTCAAGTTAGAGAAGTATTTAAGATCTAAATAGAACTGTCAGGTGAATGCAGCTTTCTTGGATGTGAACTTGGCTATGGAATAAGAGAGCACTGAAAAAGATGATTCCTAAACTTTACAAAGGAACTAGAAAAACAGAACTTTTAGCACAAAGTTTTCTGTGGCTTAAGGATCTTCTGAACATTTAGATTACACTAGCAATGAAAAAGCTGCATCTTACTATGGCCTGGGTAAATCTAAAGCAGCAGACTGCTACATTTGATGTCTGGCTGACACAAACACATTTAATCTTTCTTTTTTAATTTCCTCTGAAATACAGATGGGTTAAACTCAGAAGGCAAAGCTGTAATCTCCCATGTTATATACACCAAGGTACCGACTGGTTACAACCTCATGCAACCTGTCCTTGACAGCCTCAAGACCCATCTTGCAGAATTTCAAATTGGTCCTGCAAGGAGCAGCACCATAAATCAACGTGGAAATTCAAGGTTTTGTGGTGTTGTCAGCTCTCATGACCCTTGCATTACCTTGAAGCTTAATAACATCTGCCTTACAGTCTCTATATCCTCTTATTCTCTTTAGAATGCTATGGTTACATCAGAATCTAAGCTTTCTTTTAAAAATGAAGTACTTTAGCTTCTGTTTTGAAGTTGGAGTTTGGAAATAAAACTTTTGTGTCCGTTGACAGTTCAAAACACAGGAGGTCAATTAAAAGGACCAGGCTTGGGTTAGCTTGTGTTATGGGAGACGGATAAACTCAAGACTTTTTGTGGTCCAACATATGTTTTCAATATATCGGATTGGTATATTAAAGAGTTTGCTGTCCCTTCCTTTTTGAAAACACTCATAAATTTCCTCTGTAAAACAGATCTTGTACAAAACTTTATAGAATGCATTCTATTTACAACTAAATCTAAAAACCAGCTCTGTAGGCCCCTTTTTCTTTCTAAAGTTTATCTGATTGATAATGATCTAGGTCACAATGCAGTAGGGTCTTCCTACGGCTCTGCCAGTATTGTCTCACAAACAGTACAGTCATTAAATACTACTTAAAGGATAGCAGAGGCCCAACAGGATACAGACCCTTTTATGTTTGAGTGAACTTCAACCAGTACTCCAGCAGATTAAAAGAATAATGGATTTGTGTTTATAAAGTGAGTTGAAAACAAAGCACAGAGGAATTGCCTGATGCCACCATGGGGAAGCACACTGAAGACAAGCAATCTTCTCAGTCCAAGTCAATGCAAACCAGTGTCTGTTTTGTAACCATTACTGTCTTTTGTAATATTCCCAGCAGAAGGGTCAGGCACAGGGAGATTAAACACATCTTTTTAGGATCTCTCCATTCTGGTCCTTAAGCCACTGACATGACTGGTTGATAGCACTGATGGACTCTGACAAGGAAACATAAAAAGTCAGAACCCTCCCCCCCCCGACACTAGAATCCAATTACATATTTGATATATAATTATAAATTTGACTAAAGCGGTTAATATAATTTGCCAGTTTTTGTGCTAAGTCCCTACATTTCTAGAGCATTTAAACCCAGCCTTTTGACTGAACTGCAGACCGCATTAGATAATCTGCTGGAAACAAAGATTTATTAGGCTAGGATGTTAAATGTGATAATGTTTGGTAATTCAATTATATGTCAGCATACTTGGGCACATACAGAGGGCACAAAGAAGGTCAGAAAGCATTCAGATGTAAACTAGCCTGGAAATACCTATAAATAACCCATAGTTTTATCATAGTTTTGTTTCACTATCAGCATTTGCCTTTTGATACTGCTTCAAATTGCTGCTTCTAGACATAAGAAAATGAATTATACAAATATCAAGTATAAATGTTGTTAAACAAATACAAAGAGATATTCTTTCAAAACAAGCCTATGCTTATATTCTTACAGCTCTTACCTTCCCAAAGCCTTTGTTATATGAATTTCCACAGGAAAGCACATGGGAAAACAGCAAAACAAAGGCTTTTTTATGGGCTTACCCTTTGCAAGAAAGCCCAGTATAATTTATTACTGAAGTTTTGAATGTCACACTACTGTCAAATGTGTTATGTCAAACACATTTGAAAATCAAGAGTCAACATATATAAATAAAATTATGCCTGAAGAAGTGGGTCTAATCTCATCTGTGCAACTGACAGCATGATTTTAGGTCTAATTCAAAGGACGTGCACAATTCAATTTGCTGCTCCTACTTTGAGAAGAAACTTGGGAAAATATAAAAGACTAAATTGAATTATTAATGTCTTTATCAAATAGCTGTAGGTCTACTTTGGCTGTAACTGGACTAGAATCTTCTAAGTCATGGCCACTGCTTTCAGTAAGTTGTGCTTTTATTTTTGGAAACTATGATTTTTTTCCTTGTAGCTGGTAAATATAAGACAATAGAATGTAGAAAATCCAGGCTGAATTACTATTTTTGTCAATGATTTTGACTGGTCCTAACAAGCTATTTCTGAATCCATTTCTGTGCAGTGCTGTGAAATACTTATGAAGAGCTGAGGCAGCTCTGCATCTTGTGATAAGGAGGCCAGCTCCTCATCTTCCTCACCAAGGCCATCAGAAATGTAAGCAATATCTTTGAAGAGAGCTCATCACAAAGCTTTAGACTTTGCATTAGAGTCTAGTTCAGTGCTTTCCAAAGTATGTGTTTGGCAGGAAAATGTACAACCCAGGATGTGTGCCAGACAATACACTGGAGTGAAGAAATATGGGTTCTAGCATTGGAAAGGGCAAGGGCAAGGGCAAGGGGAAGGGCAAGGGCAAGGGTGAGCAGAGGGAGGGGAGGGGAGGGGAGGGGAGGGGAGGGGAGGGGAGGGGAGGGGAGGGAAGTTCCGGGAAGGGAAGTTCCGGGAAGGGAAGGGAAGTTCCGGGAAGGGAAGTTCCGGGAAGGGAAGTTCCGGGAAGGGAAGGGAAGTTCCGGGAAGGGAAGGGAAGTTCCGGGAAGGGAAGGGAAGGGAAGGGAAGGGAAGGGAAGGGAAGGGAAGGGAAGGGAAGGGAAGGGAAGGGAAGGGAAGGGAAGGGAAGGGAAGGGAAGGGAAGGGAAGGGAAGGGAAGGGAAGGGAAGGGAAGGGAAGGGAAGGGAAGGGAAGGGAAGGGAAGGGAAGGGAAGGAAAGGAAAGGAAAGGAAAGGAAAGGAAAGGAAAGGAAAGGAAAGGAAAGGAAAGGAAAGGAAAGGAAAGGAAAGGAAAGGAAAGGAAAGGAAAGGAAAGGAAAGGAAAGGAAAGGAAAGGAAAGGAAAGGAAAGGAAAGGAAAGGAAAGGAAAGGAAAGGAAAGGAAAGGAAAGGAAAGGAAAGGAAAGGAAAGGAAAGGAAAGGAAAGGAAAGGAAAGGAAAGGAAAGGAAAGGAAAGGAAAGGAAAGGAAAGGAAAGGAACCAAGAAATTTTCAAATACTGTTTGTTTTTTTCATCTTTATCTCACATTATCTTAGTTCCTATTTCGGTAAATGTTTTAAATTTACATAATACATTAATAATTAATAATTGTACATGTATACAATTTATAAATAAATTTATATGCCTCTATTATGGGTGCATGCTCAAAAAGGTCTTACTGATAGAGGTGGATGATCAAAAACTTTTGGAGGTCACTGGTCTAGCCCTGGCACAGTAATGGTATCAGTGAGAAAACGCAGAGGATATGCCATTGTTAGATATAAATTCTTTTATCACAATAAACTGATTTCCCAAGGACATATGACAAAACAAAGGAATTGGAAAATAGAAGTAATGTAGGGTGTTCCCCTTCCCCTTTTCCACTTCCTTTCAGTTTTACATTTTTCTTCTTCCTCTCTATTTTTCATTATATTTGGCACTTCTCCATCTACAAATTGCTCCACTCCCGTTTGGATTAATTACATTTTTCTTTGAAAAAATGTTTTATTTTGAAAAGAAAAGCTTTAAGCTCCTTTTGCATTTTTCTTTTTATTTTTCCTTTTCCTTGTTTTGCCTAGTTCTGCCAAAATCTCTCACTTCTCCTAGCATCTCCCTTTTTCTGCCTCATTCTGCTGGTTCTGCTTTCCACTACCTAACCACAAACTCCTTTCATATGATCTGCAGATCCTTCTTTAGGCTTTCACCAGACCAAACATTTGCCTTAACTCTTTTTTCTTTTTCCCCAGTGGAACGTCCTATTTTCCATATCCTCCCTTTCCTATTATTTTCTTTTCCCACAACAAGATGGAAAAGAAGTACTTAGGAGCAGATACATGGTTTTGTTTCCTCTGGCCTTCCAGCTTCTTGGCAACCAACCTCTCCTTATGAAAGCAGGAATAGCCAAACATTTGCTGCAGCAAGTCCCTTCTCATCTGCACTCCTCTGTGCCACTGAAATGCAGAATGTGGCACACAGTCCATGGGGCCTCATCCACTTCTGGCTGCTGCTTGGAAGATTTCTGAGATGGGCTTGGGAAGCACTGAGACTAAGACAGGGGCAGCGAGACAAGAGTGCAAGGGACAACAAAGAGCCTGCAGGAAGAAATGTGTATGTGAAACCAAGGAACAAACTAAACTCTAAACAAGGGGAAGACTGGCCACATCAGCAGGTGGCAATTGCTGCGATTCAAGTATTGTCACAGCAGAAAACGTCACAATAAACAATCTGGCAACCTGTGACTTAATGATCAAGAGCCTTTGAAGTCTGACATTATTAATTTAGTTGCTTCTCTGGTGCTGTGCTTTTCAAAAAATCATTAATCTAGGTGTTTCAACACACACAATGGCATAAGAAATTATCAGTCACAGTGAAGTGTAATCCAAAAAAAGTAATGTAGATACCTATGAGACTTAATGGCTTTTTTCCTCTCTAGAAATTTACTAGAGTAAAAAGAAAGGACCAGTATAGGGATTATCAATGTATTATGCACTAGCTCTCCTTAGAAAAATATCACATCAAAGTATTATAGTACATATCAGAAAACTTTATTAACAAGTTAAGGATGACCATTTAAATTAGTTCTCAAAGTATTTGCTAGTACCCAGTTTCACTGTTTTAACAATGCTAAAAAAATCTAAGTTCAGAGACATGTTTTTTTCTAATAACATATTTTTAAAAATATTCTATGACAGAAACAGTATCTGCATCTACATCCTATAAATACCACATCCTATTTCACACTAATGGTCTCAAAAAGTCAATAGAAATATCTATTAGACATACTGCTCCATAAAATACAGTGGTGGCTAGATTATATATTTATACACTATATTTTTCTATACAACAACATTTTGGGTTACCGATGACAATTTGAGTAACAGCCTATGTTAGGATGATACATAGGCTGTATTTCATGTGTTTCTTTGTAGTCACAAAGTCTTGAGATACATATTGTATCTCTTTTTATCAGATTATTTGAAAGCATAAGCACATATTTTCAATAGTGCAGTTTCTTAGTGTACCCTAAGTGTGTATTACATTTCAAACAAGGACAACTAAATGACTAATGAGAGAGAGCATTACCTTTACCAAGAAAAATTGTGAAATCTATTAGAGAATAGTTGGGCAAGACGGCAGCAGAACTGTTCACCAAACCCTGCAAAAACAAAAGGGAGGACATTCATTTAAGAGTGAAAATTTAATGAGATGAATTTAAAAACAGCGAAAAGGAAGTACTTCTTTTAGAGTATTGAAATTGTTGGATTTGTAGCCATGAAATAACAGTATGAAGAAGTTCAAAAAGTCAATAAACACAATCACACACTAAAGATTTTAAAGGGCATAGGTTTAGATGTAATCTTTAACAATTCTAGTTCACTAATTTAGGATGTCTGCGGAGCACAAGAAGATCTGACAACAGAGAATACACAGTCTAGAAGCTCTTTCTAAATCACACCTCTGACTAGCAATATTGCAGACAGAGCAGTGGGACAGATGGACAACTTACTTGACATATTACAACACTTTTTAAGAGAATTTGCTACAAAAAACATTTTTTGTGCATTAGTTGCTAATCTGTTTGCAGGTTCTAAGCCATGTGAAAATGTGATACAATTAAAGAAAAGGATAAGTAATCATGCATTTATAATGGGTCACATGGTTATTGCAGACCTATCTGTGCTCCACATGCACTCTACACAGTGCAGAAAGCTGCAACAATGTAAAACTTAGATGTGGAAACAGATACCCCCATGTTTCCTAAGCTCAATGCAGTGGATCAGCTCCTACCAACATAACCAAATTGGTGCTTTAATTAGACCTTTGTAAAAGGAAAAAACTCCTATGAATGATGAAAGGGAAGCATGGAAAAGCACTGCAGACAGCTGAATGATTCACTAATAAAAAGAATCCAATTTTTGGCTGTCATTGATGATCACATGATTGACTACAATGAAACTATACAATTATTCAATAGCTGTATGTGTATCAGAGTCATGATACATGGAAATGGGAAAATTTCAAAACATTATTTCTTAAACAAACACTTGCTGATTCCTGGTTACTTATCCAATTGTCTACTGAAGTCATACAGTACTAATTACAATTCAGAACAAGTGATAGAATAAATAAATAAAAAACCAACAAAATTACCATTAAACACACACATTCATATGGCCACGTCCTCACATGCCACAATTTGACTCAGAACAGCTGCTGAACACTGACAAAGCAATATTCGGAAGTAATAATGCTTTGTTCACATGTGAATGCTATTGTTAATATGATTGTTTTTTAAAATAGCTACTCCCCATAGAATTCATCAAATTGTTAAAGCTGCAAAAGACCTTTAAGGTCAACAAGTCCAATCACTAACACAGCACTGCTAGGTCTCCCACTAACCCATGTCCCCAGGTGCTGTGTGTCTACTTGTCTTTTAAATACCCACAGGAAGGTGACTCGACCACTTCCCTGAGCAGCCTCTTCCAATCCCTGACAGTCTCTTTGGTGACAATATTTTTGCTAATATCCAATCCATACCCACCCTGGTGCAACATGAGGCCATTTTCTCTTTTCCTATCATTTGCTGCCTGGAAAGAGAGATTGAACCATGTAAAAAAAAAACCTGTTGATGCCAACTTCTGTGGAAAGCAAGCCCAAATGTCACAGCTCAGACACCTATTGGAAAACATAACGTGATTGTGTACTGCATGAACAATGCCTTGCATAAAATCCATTTTCTTACATTACAAAGTGAAAATATGACAGGACCATAATGCATTGTACCAGCAGTCTAAAATGACCATGGATTAATTTTAATGTTTATCTTATCTGCATTATTCTGGAGTTGCCCCCAGGCATATTCATATTTGCCAGTCTTTGTGGTTTTATCATGCCTTGTGATACCATATGTCTCTGAAGGACTCTAGTTACTGACAAGTGAATCATAACTTTTCCTTGAAACAGAACCCTCAAGACTTTGTGACTACAAAGAAACACATAAAATACAGCCTCTGTATCATCCTAACTTCTAGATTACTCAAATTGTCATCGGTAACCCAAAATGTTGTATTCGAGATCTATTTGTGCCCAAAATTGTTCCTGTCTCTTTCTGACCCTGCAGCCAGGAAGTTGCTCTGCGGGGTGCTATCGGGCGCTTTTAAAGTCTCTTTAAGAGAGTCTTTTTAAGCTCTCACAAGCAGCTCATCTCCTCTTGCCATGTGGGTTTTGGCTCGCTGATTTCCTGGTCTTTGCCCAGGCAGAGCCATTTCCTTTTGGGATTCTCATTTGGCTTTTTTCTCTCATCTTGAAGAGTTTATAGTTGGCAGTTTTGAGCTCCATGGAAGAGAATTGCATGTGTCGCCTCTACTGCCGCATCGAGTGGGGTAGCCCCGCTCCAGCAATCTGGTCCAAATCCATTGGTTCCTGCTCCCGGAGAGAAGACTACGGAGTCACCCCAGCCCAGACACCTTGCTTTTATTGCTCCTACTGAGAGAAAGGGGGAGTCCTTCTGCAAGTTTCCAGCCCTTGATCCACAGAGCACCAGCTGGAGCTCCAGCTAGAATTAAGCAGAGTGCAGGGGGATGGTGGGGGAAGACTGGCACCACCTTTCCCTTTGTTCCTCAAACTGTGCACTCGGCTGAGGAGTGTCATGATGGGGGGCTGTCCCTGGTATTTTGGGTCTCTCTGTTCTGTGGAGTGTGTGAGGTTTAGCAGTTTTATATCTGATGGCCATTTGCTGATATTTCTTGACTGTTGCTGTCCCTGTTGTCGGTAAACTTACCTTTTCACTTACTTCTACTTGTATTCATCACTTATTGGTGAAAGAGATTGATTGAACCTACAAATGGAGGCAGCTCATTCCAGAGTGTGCTCCTTCAAGTTTTCTTAAACCAAGACACAAATTCTTTTTGGTTTGGAACCCTAAGTAACATAACAACAGACTATCTATTACACACCTGCTATGATGGACAAACTGAGATAGTGCTGGGCTCTATAAATACAGCAGAATAGGAACTCATACATCTTTTCAAGTCTGCATTTTTTGTCTACCCTTCTGTTTCAGCTCCAAGCATGTGGTTTGTGTTCCACCACTTCACAGGCCACAAAATCTCTGACAGGAAGAAACTTATATTAAATCTTGGTGCCAACTAGAAATGATACTACAACACAAAAAGAATTCTGATACAACACAAACAGAATTCTGATAAGTAAGGCATGTATTACTTTGCTTTTCTCTGTGTAGCGCACTATGATACACTTGGCCAAATACAAAATAAAGATATAAACTACATATTTAACTTGTACCATCTTGAGAAGCAGAGAGGTCTGAAAACTGAAATGCCTCATCAGCACTTAGATTTTACCACCTAAATCTTTTGTGAACATTCTTCTAATGAATTAAAGTGTTGCCATGAATGTAACAAAACATCACCATCCTGGGAGGCTGTTTTAAACCAGAGACCAGATATTTCTGTTTCCGTTTTGAAGAGTGTGCAGCATCTACCAAACGGACCTAGAAAACTTTTTTTAGGAAATATTTGGAGCAAAATCAGAATGCATCATATGTCTCCAAATCATTAATGCTCTTGCAAAGCTGCTGGGGATTTTTATACACACACTCCTTGCTCTCCTTAGAACGACTTACATAAATGTACAACATTTACATTTAAAGTGTACTTAGACCTTTAAAAGCAGATGACTTGGCCAATCAAGCACCTTTGCAATACTTCAGGTGCTGGATAAAGAGTTGCAGTGCCATTATGTGCCCTTGAGCTACAAGATGTGTTACTGATTAAATTACTTGAAATGCTGTTCTAGTTTACGGCTAATTTGGATCTTTGGCACAGTTCAGTTTTAGAATTTTAGTCAATCCACCATGACTCCAGAAAAAAACTTCTGGCAAAAACTTCCATGGCTTTGGAAAATTAAATATGTCCCAGTATGACAGCCTGATTACATTCACATTACATTCACTCAAAGCTTGAGGAGACAAGGCACAATTACCTACTTGAGGTGCACACAGCTTCTAGCCTAATATGAAGCTATACTGACTGTCTCATCAACATCTCTCTCATGGTCTTCTCTGCAGTGCTCATTGAAAGTTAAAAAGCTATTTTCCCACTTTAAGCAAAAAAAAATTGAAAATTAAACATTAAAATGACAACCATTTGTATGATGCCTCCTTTACCAACCACAAAACCTCTTCTAAGCAACAAGACCATTTCAAAGTTTCCTCATTATTTTGAAAAACTTTATTAGAGTAAGACACCTTACTAATGCCTCTGTGAAAAAAATTAATGCTGAGATAATTTCTATGGTTGGCCCTTCCTCACTGGAAGAGTAATCTGTTGTTAAGATCATATCTTTTACATTGTCATCTTTCCTGAAACAGTTTCCTTGGCATTTTACCAGAAGTTTGCAAAGATTTTATTCCCTTTCACAGAAAGAAGACACCTTAACTGAGAAAAAAATTAAAAAAGGGAAGCAGATACAATATAGAAATTATTAACATACAATATCATTCTATTGTATAATGAATTTATTAGGGAATCATTGTTTCTTTTTCTGGCTATTTTACAATTAATAATGTCACAAATCAAATTGATTATAAAATTCAATATGTCAAGAGCTCTAAGCTTATGTCATGACGACATTTCAATCTGGTGGTACTCAAGGTGAATGGGTTTTCACACTTACTTTTAACAGAGTTATCTGAACTGTTTAAGTGATGGTGAGCAAGTGTAACACAGCTACTAGCTCACGGCAAACTTCCCCACAAACAATTTTTCATTTCTGTTTTACAAACACTAATCAGGGGAAGTAAAACCAACTTTAATACTTCAATACTTCAATTTTATTGAAACAACCCAAAACAACTGTATCTCATAACTTAATAGTAGCTGTGAATGCAACATTTCCATCTTTTGCAATGTTGAAGATATCTTTCAAACACTTCTTCTCTTTTCAGGATAGCATGCTTATACTTTGCTTCTAGCATTTCAAGTAGTAGTACACTGTAGCATTCTGTGATCTTTGATGACACTGCCTGTGGTATAAAAGTTGGCATTAATCTGATTCAGCAGCAGTGCTTCAAACAATGATGGTCTCAGGACTAAGAGGAAAAGGGCTCTTTTGTTGCTTTCTGTTGCTTTAAGATAAAGCATGAAAGCAGGGAACACCAAATGAAGACAATTCTTTTAAATAAATAGTCTCGACTTCTGAGCTGGTATACACAAAATGACAGATGCTGAAAGGAACCCCTTGAGATCAACACAAAATGACAGATGCTGAAAGGAACCCCTTGAGATCAACACAAAATTACAGATGCTGAAAGGAACCCCTTGAGATCAACACAAAATGACAGATGCTGAAAGGAACCCCTTGAGATCAACACAAAATTACAGATGCTGAAAGGAACCCCTTGAGATCATTTACTTGTGTGCTCAGAGCAGGGTGAGCTACAGCAGGTTACCTAAAGCTGTGTTCGGCTGAATTCTGAGTATGTGTAAAGATGAGAACTACACAGTCAGTCCCAGTGTTTGATCTGCCTCACAAAAAAAAAACACCAAAAAAGTTGCTTTCTAATTTCAGATTACATTTTCTGGTCTTTAGTGTGTCATCATAGACTCTTGCCCTCTCAGAGGGCAGTACAGGGAAATATCCAGCTCTCTCCACTCCCTACCTCAGATATTCACACATAATAGTTAATATCCTGTTAAACCTTTTCTTCCCCAAGATGAACAGCCCCAGCTCCCTCAGCATCTCTTCCCATGCTGGATGCTTCAGTCCTTCAGTCATAATTGTGGCCCTGGACTGGACTTCCTCCAGTATATCCATATCTTCCTCACGCAAAACTCCAGAGTTAGACCCAGCATTTCACACACATCTGCACTCGCAGTGCAGAGAAGAGGCATAGGATCACTTCCCAAGATCTGCTGGCAAACCTCTGCCTATCGGGCCTGGAATGGTCTTGCTCGCCTTTGTGCATTGCTGGTTCATGTGCAGCCTGTAGCAGCAGGGTCCCTAACTCATTTTCTGCAAAGTTTTCAACCAATCACCCCCCTACTTACATATCATTTTCCTTATTTCTGACTTTAAGATATTAACAATGCCTACAGAGTAGTGAGAAAAAATAAGACCTGGCATATTCCATATGGGTGGTACCTTTTTGTCCAATGTCACACAATTAAAGGAGCCCAAAAATAAACATGCAATATTTTTCCCCTATTAAACAAAAAAATTAAAAAGGAAAGTAAGTTTAAAATCAATCAATAAGAGTAGTTAACTGGACATACACTAGAATTCTTTGCTACCAGAAGTGGACAGTAAAGAGAGGGGAGTTTTATGGAGTTGTGAATGTACAAGCAAAACATGTCCCAGATAGACCCCACCTTTAGAAGGCAATCACATATTTTACACATATAAAGTTGTTTTGAAAGCTGATTTGCCAAGGTTTCCAGAACTGAAAAAGACAGTTTACTGTCAAATACATATCCTAAAGAAAAAAAAAACACAAACCAGGAATGACATCATGAGGCTTACAAACCACTCTTTTCTTTTTCCCTAAAATACAAGCATTGTCTTTTCATTGAATACTGAATCGACTTTATTTATCAGAAGACAATTGCATCTGTAACATTAAACAACAGCCCATTGTCAATTTCACCAAAACGATGGCATAGGGATAAGACAATCAGGATGTCAAATGTTTTCCTCATTCTTGCAACAGCTCAGAGTTGCTTTCTGTCACTAACAAGTTTGCTGCCATAATACCATCTGCACTACAGGCTAAGCTGTGCCTAAAACCCATTTAAATTCCTTCATGTATACAACTCATCTGAAAAAATACATAAATATAAAACATAAATCAGCATGAAATGGCAATAATTAATCATGCATAAATGGTGCAAAAGAGACCAGAATATCTACTCACCAGTGCAATCCAGCACAGCTGCACATACTGAAGACAAAACACTGTTAGTCAGATCTTTTGTTCTGTTTCAACAAAACACAGAAACAAAAGCAGCAAAACTATTATGACACCTTTTCTGTCTTTTTCAATTACAGGGTGCCATAATATCCCCTGGCACAATCAGATAGTTCTTGTGATGATAGTTGATAATTTGCCTGCAAGGGCAGGCAACCAAACTACAGCCAATATATATCACTTAACATTGCACTTCTACACTCTTTATTTCTGAATTCCTGAAGGTGAATCTCAAAACAGAATCATAAAGAAAGCACTTAAATATTTAATAGCAATGATTTCCATTGGAGATAGTGGCTAGAAGGTAGTAAGAAAAGGAAATCAAACTATATATTAAATAAGATGTAATAAAGCTGACTTACACACTTGTATCCAAAATCCTTGAACTAGGATGAAAATCCTTAAGTCTAATGTGGTTATTTCTGAATATACTCTGAATTTCAGAACTCACTGAAACATCCTTGATCAAAAAATCAGGCAGGAACATAGCTGCTTGAGAATAAATTTCTTTCTACTTTCCTTCTTTCAATGAAGGAAATAGTAGAATTCATTACAGAAAAAAAGTTCACAAGCAACTTTGCAGCAGAAAGCCTGTGCCTGAATGGCAAATTGTAGTAAAGTGAGGCATGGGGAAAGGAGGATGATCAGAACAGTTGCTGATAAAGAAATGTGCTGGCATTCAGAACAATGAGTTATTGCTTTTGATGTCAATTTCCTTGAATAAATGGGGAGATGCTATTTTGATACTGCAAGCAACTGCTGCTATTACTTTGAATAAAAAGAAAAAGGAAGAACTGCAAGTTTGTGGAATATTGTTTACTGCTAATCAACACATCTTAACCAAAGTTTTCACAATACTCAAAGCTACATTTAAGTATACAATAATCTCAATCGCAAAAAACAAGGAGAACAATTAAACTACGTAAGGCCTTAAAAGTACAGTGTGCATTGCTGGAATATTATCTTGTTCACAACTAGGCTACATATAATTATTTTTCATAGTTTTATTCAAGTAAAATGCATTCAAGGGAAAGGTAAGTTTATTTCATGATGAGTTAATAGAAAAATGTTAATATTCTCTTCTTGCCAATCCTCCTACTCCACCCAGACCCAATTAATAAAATTTCCATACAATACTCAAAAAACATTAAGTTTTTACACTAAACATCCAAAATTAAGCCTGATCAGACCACTGCTAAGTTGCAAACTCTTTATTACAATATTGGATAAACGTCAAGGTTCTTCTTAATGACACATTGTGGCTCTAGAAAATCAGTGTTTAAAACTACATGGTTCAAGAATTCTTCTAGGTTTTAAGTCTGGTTTCAAAGAGGTATTTTTTGGCCTCAGTAGCAATCATGTGAATGATACTTGCATTACAACAATGACAACTTGTGGAATTATTTTGGCAAGATTAGGACTCCTGAGAACATGAGCGGATATATTTTATTATCCTGAAAGCTAAGAGACAATATGAGTACAAAATAACTAAAGGAAAACTAAGCACAAAATAAATGAAAAATATGGGAAAATATATCTATTTTGCCCCCTCTTCCTGTAACAGGGCATAAGTAATTTCCAGTGACTGTTTATTCTCATTAGATACATTAGCATTTGCTCAAATTTCATGGCTATTACATTTTTACAGAACAGCTTAGAAGTCAGTTTCTTAATTACACCTGTGCAACAGAGTAAGTCATAGTACACTTTGAGATGTTTAAAAAATATTTATAAGCTTGGTTTTGATATGCGAAAGCACTTGCCAACACTTTTACAGCATTTGGTTTTATATATAATTAAATTTTCTTACAGTACTCCTTGTGATTTTTTTTCTTTACATGTAAGGATGAAAAAACCTCACAAAAAGAAATATGAACTGCCAAGTCTGACTGAATGATGATGTAATTCCAGTTTATAACACTGACATTAAAACCTTCATTAATTATGTTGACAAATCATTACCTGTAGATTTAATGAAGGCAACCAAGATGATTTGAAAACACAACATTCAGGTTTTAAGTTACATATTTATCAAAGTGTGCAGTTCTGCAGTGAAATGAAAAAAAAAAAAAACCTGTAAATACACAGTGGAAGTTACAAGTTCACCAGTTCCTGTGACACAAACTGTTTTAATCTTTCAAGGTACTGTCCATAGAGTTCCACATCATTATGGCCCGCTCCTTCTACCCACAGTGGTTCTACAGGTCTCTGGCAACGCTCAAATAATGCCAGGCCATGTGAAAAGTCAATTACTTCATCTTCAGTTCCATGGATTATTAAGACAGGAGATGTTATTTTAGAAATTTTGTCAATGCTGTAAAGAAAAAGATTATATCAGTGAAAACAATGGCATAGTTCTGAAACACATGACAGGAATTTTCTTCATTTAAGATCTACTTAGTTTTTCAGTCTTACAGAAACATATTGCAAAGGACTTTGTTCAGTTATCCAGACTAACAATTCACTGGATAGAGCTACTTGTTAAAACTAGGGATTTACATGTTACGTATAGGAAAATGAATTACTTTACAGATATCCACTAAAATAATTAGAGATGTGAAGTGCCTAGAAGGTTTACAAAGTTTTGTAAACTTCTTCAAATCAAAGAAGTTCTTTGATGTTATTCACTGATTTTTCTCCAATTCTTTTATTAAATCTTTGAAAAAAAAATTTCAGAGAATATGCCAGACTACTTGTTTCTCTAGTTGAAAATTCCTGTTACAGAGAAAATGCATTCTGAATTAATAAAAAAAAATCCTACAACTTACTTCGGGAATGCATCAAAGCAGTATGTCTTCTTTGTATCAGGAAAAGCTACTCGCATTCCTGAGGTCAGTGGAGAATGAAGAATTACAGCAGCACTTTCATACCTAGCAGCAAGATCCACAGATGGTACTGTTCCTATACTCTGGCCATATATAATCACATTTTCAGGGCGAATTCCATACCTAGAAAATTAGAAATGTTTAAAAAGCGGCATATAAAGTGAAACAGACAAAACCCACAGAGCAAAGCAAAAAAAGCAGTTCTGAAGGTGAAAATTTTCAGAAGGGTATCAACTATGAAACAAGAGCTGGTAGAAGAACAAGTAAGACTGTTCTATGACATTCCTGACTAAAACACACAATTATTTATTTACTCTCTATTTGCAGTATTTTTTTTCTTCATGCCTGAAGGATATTGAAATAATGATTCAATTTTTTAAATATGGATTTGTGAATGCAGTGTGGCTTGTTAAAAGTCTTTACTATTAACTCCAGTGGACCTACAACATAAAACTGATTAGAGCCTTAATAGCTCTTTGGTTATCATCACATGAAGCATAATTAAGTCTGCAAAAATTTGGTCAGCTTTACTCTTCTGATACCTGATAAAACCTGCAAGCTGGTAACATTGTTTATAAATTTAGTGAAATTTAAAGCATGCCCATACTGACAGTGATCAGTATAATGATACTGATCATTCCATGTAATAGCCAAGAAGCTTGCTCTTATCAACCTAATCCACAAGCAAGACATCCCAACAGGGAATACAGAATTGAAGTCACTGCCTTCGTTCTAGTAAGATGAAATTAACAGAGGCAAACAAAAGAAGCATCTAGTCAACACTCATACAAGTAATTTTAATATATTTTTCAGCATTAGTGTGAATACAAAAAGCAATTGCTACCCAAGTTACATGGGAAAAGCTTCTGAAGAGAATAGTAATGTGGCCAAGAACAGTGCCTGCAAAAGAAGTGAGCTGCTGATCCACTGCCCTGTACAAACCAGGTACTCTTAGGACAGGGCAGACTGCAGCAGTGTATCTAAACTTGGGAAAGGAAGTACCTTGAATAGGAAAGGATAATACATTACATTAATAACAAACCCACAAAAACCCCATACCCAAAAAAAACCAAAACCAACAATAACCACCCTCTCCAAAACCCCACAAAACACACCAAATAAACTCCTCCCCATCACCTCCAAAAAAAGTCCAAAGCCCCCAAACTAAACTAAAATATCCAAACCCAAATCATGGTTCTCATGAATTATTAAAAACTTGTTCAACTTCTTAAGAGCAACCTAGCCTAATGTCAATGTGGAACATCATGAGGTAGGTTTGACATTTGCCACTTTAACTCTAAAAGTAATGAAAAGGAAGTGTAGGAAAGTGCACCTCTTACCTTGTCTACAATAGAGGCATCCATATTTTCTGTCAATATTCTATAACAACAGCCATAGCCACAAAGAAGTCATCAAATTAGTATATTTTGCATATCTCCAGTAAAGCCAGGGGAGTAGAAGTACCAAAGAAATTCACAAATATCTTATAAACATGGGTAAATAACCGCATGGGTAACCAAACACTAAAATCAGTAAAGTCTAAGAGATTAAAAATCAGGAACATTAGGAAAAAAGGTGCTTAATGTGTACCAAGACATTCAAATTACCAACCAACAAAACAGCTCCCCCTAAATCCACAAGTACTTCTTAATAAGCCAGAAAAAATGCCCTCTAAGTTGCTTCCATAAATAATATACAGTTAATAAAAAAATACTTATCTAGGAAGATTTCAAGATAGTAATATTACCTACATGCTACGTACCTGTAACAGAACTCATCAGGCATGCCAATAACTTGGTAAATTTGGCAAACAGTTCACATCTAACATTGTCTATTTAATATTCATCTGTTTATTTAAATTGGGTTCTGGTAGAGTAAAATGTAAAAGGTTTTAAAGTATTAGCACAGAGGCAGACTCTGCCTGACAGAGGAATCTTGCTGCATCATGACTACTTAATCATTATCAGTGTTTCCTAGAAAGAGTTTTTAGTCATAATCAGATCATGATCAAATTAAGACTTCTAAAACTCTAAGTCTACATCATCAGCCTGGAACTACTAGGCTGGAACTACAGGCCCTTCATATCACAACAATTCTCAAAGAAAAAGAAATTTCAAGCATCAACAAGATTTTCTGAAAATTCCAACACACATAAGTAAAATAAATTAAAGCTTTGAAATAAAAATCTAAGCTCTCTACTAGTTCTGCATGTCTTCTGAAACACCTGAGAACATAGCACTTATCCTTTTACAATTCATCTCACAAGTCACATCACATTTGTCCACTATGAAAGTACAGTACAGACTTCCCTCTTTCCAACATAATCTGAACAAAATTTGCATTAATACGTTGCATCATTAGTATGGTATGCAGTTTGCACAGCACATTATGATAAAACAGTTTTCAAATAATAAACCTCGCCAACTTGCATTTCCTTGGATGTTGAGTTTTACAAGATACAGGTCATTACACAGGAATTTAAAGCACAACTTAAAAAGTGTATTTTAAAACATATATTCTCCTCTTTCTCATTGTTCTTTCCCCTATTTTTTGATCAAATTCCTTCAGCCTGAAGATAGATAAATGATGGCCACAAAAAAAATAAGCCAAGAAAAGCATTTACAATATCTGGATTAAAATAATCCTTACTCCATCACAGTCAAAAAGATTGCCTCACAGTGCCCATCAGAAAAGACATGCTTTGCAATCTGTAAACTAAAGAAGTCAATAACCTGAAGTGATGGTTCAAAGTACACTTCTGAATATTCTGACTTGAATAGGGTGAAAACCTAAATAATCAACCCCCGCCTCCCAAATAACAATATCCAAGCAGCTTGGAAAAGAGATTACATCTGCTCATTCCAGTCTTACCTCTTCTCTTGAAAAAGTTTACTGGGCTGCTCCTGACTGGGTGCCAGGTACCCACTAAAGCAGCTCTCTCATTCCACTCCACAGCTGGACAGGGGAGAGAAAATTTAATGAAGGGCTCATGGGCTGAGATAAGGACTGGGAGAGATTGCTCATCAAATACCATCATGGGCAAAACCAGCTAGAAGTAGAGATATTAATTGAATTTATTACTAACAAAATCAGAACAGGATAATGAGAAGTAAAACAGACCTTAAAAACACCTTCCCTTCACCCTCTCTTCTTCCCAGTTCTACTGCCTACCCCAGCAGCACAGGGAGACAGGGAATGGGGGTTATGCTCAGTTCATCACATGTTGTTTCTCTCACTGCTCAGGGTGAGGAGTCCTTCCCCTGCTCACCATGGCATCCCCTTCACAGGAGACAGTTCTCCATGAACTTCTCTGATGTGAGCGTCCCACAGGCAACAGTCCCCCTCAAACTGCTGCAGGGTGGGTCACTCTTCCATGGGGTGCAGTCCTTCAAGGACAGGCTGCTCCAGTGTGGGCTCCTCTCTCCACAGGTCTCCCATGGTGTCACAGCCTCCTTTCAGGCATCCCCATGCTGTGGTGTGGGGCTCCTCTGGTGCCTGGAGCACCACCTGCCCCTCCTTCCCCACTGACCCTGCTGTCTGCAGTGCTGTTCCCATCACATGTTCTCCTTTCACTCTTTTCTGGCTGAAATTTCAACTGCACAATGATATTTTTTTCCATCTTCTTCTTAAATATATTATCCCAGAGGCACTACCATAATTTCTAATTGGCTTAGCCTTGGCCAGCAGTACATCCATCTTTGGAGCTGACAGAGATTGGAGGAAGCCTCTGGCAGCTTCTCACAGAAGGCACCCCTGTAGCTCCCTGCTACCAAAGCTTGGACATGCAAGCCCAATATAATAGGCTTCTCAAATATTTAGAAAAAAGGAAGAGTCCAACTGCCCCTCTGTTGCTATCTCTCAAAAGTATCACTTTACAATCTAAAACAGAAAAAATATTGAAAAGGTAACTGTTTTGAAGTTCCTAACTTATAAAATTTGTTTACTTCTTTTGACAGACTGATAGCCTGTTAAACTCCAAGAAGTTTTGTGTCAAATTATCAGATGACCATACCTGGTCTCCCAAAGGAGGAGTGTAAGATCAAGAGAAAAAGTCGCAGTAACATTGTTCTCTTAATCAGTGCCTTATAAGTACAGGCCATTCTGAGGAAGGGTACCATGACATTTATAGAGCCATATGCTTCAAGTAGTTCCCCGGTTACAAGAGGTCAAAGACATACTGTAAAGACTTGCTATCTTTGAAAGCTCATTATGTTGATAATAGGACTAATGTAAACACTGTTGTCTACTCAAGTAATCTTAAATAACCTGTGGCAGGATAGACAGACCTTCAATGTGCAGCTGAAGGTAATGGAGGGTATTTTTAGGTTTGGGGCTTTTTTTTTAAAGCCATAATCACCAAAATGGACCTTGGAAGAAAACCTTAAAAGTAGCTGTGCACAGATCTGCTGATTTTGCAGAGGAAGCACTATTCCTCATGGACAAGGTATTCTGGGCAGAATCTGGTACAAAACTTGATAGGTATTTTCTGCAGTTTAAAGGCTGACTGCAACATCTTTACTTTCCCAGAACAACTGAGATTTCAATTCCTTTCAACACCCAATTCATCCTTTATGTTCACACACTCAAAGGTTACCTGCCTGGAAAGCAGATGGAATCTAAAGAGCAGTTTTGACACAGAACCTGTGTTCATGTAAGCTTCCTGACATCCTCACAGTGTCTGAGTACTCATGATGAATTTCTGCCTCATCACCACAGTACAGGCACAGGTTGATGTCACTACAAAGCTAAGCTATTGCTGAACAGAAAAGAACCACTTTCCTATTTGCAGCTTCAGCAATGCGTTCCCCCTCATTAGGCTTTAACAGTTCGTGCAAGGAACTAAATAAATCTTGTCTGGGAGTAGTGGAGCAATTGCTTTAGCGCTCCTTTGTGCTGCCTGTGTTCAGGGACAGGCAGGAAACAGCATGCCACTGCCAGGTGAGGAAGGAGCAAGCCAATAAGGTGTTGCAACTGTCCCAACTGTTCAAGTGCCTGGAACCAGGACCCAAGATAACATTAATGAAGCCAGTATTCTTTTCTGTGGCCCTACATATGCTGACCAGATATAGATGGTCGCCTGTAAAAGAGGCAACCCTAAACACTCCTGGCCTGATCTTTTCAGCTTCTGGTAGGAAAAGAACTGCTAAGCAGCAACGAAATAGTCTTTTTTTCCCCCTTGGTGATGAACTTTGTGCAATTTAGCAGAAACTCTTTCACTATTTCCTTGATATTTCTGTCTCTGTAGCATGACCTTTTCTGCACTTTACTAAACACTTTTCTTACTGGTGGTCCACCTTTTCTCTGCCCCACCATTTTCTTTTTTTCTCTTCATGGAATCATGGTACAGTTTAGGTTGGAATGTAATACAGTCCAGGCCACTGCCATAGGGAGGTAATATTTCACTGAATCAAGTTGCTCAAAGTGCTGTCTGACCCTTCCTTAAACACTTTAATTGGATGTACATCACACTGGATATTAACCTTATCTTATATTTTCACTGGATATGTATCACATTACCATGATGTGCAATAAGCAAACTACAAAATGTATGTCTGGCTGTGACAAAGTTTTTTTGTTTCTTTGGGTTTTGTCCTTTGTTTTTGGTTTTTAACTTCAGTTACCTTGAAGAAACAAATACCAGCAGAAATTACCATGCTACACTGTCAGGCTCTTAACAAAATACCTGCCATTTTGATCTGGATATACGTAAGGGAGACAAAGTAATTTGTATTTACTTCTGAACTATTGCTCTTAATCTATAAGACTTGATTGCTTTACAATAATAAAATAAAATACTGATAAGATCAAGCTTAGAAACATACATAGTATCTCTTTCCATAGTATTTCCATAGTATCTCTTTAGGCTTACACTACATGCTCTAGAGAAGCTACAGTTTGTGAAGCTATTGCAACACACACATTTAGAAAACTAACACAGCACTTGGGGCACATGAAACAAGGGGGAACACACTGAGGGAATTTTCAATGCACATTCAGAATATTTTGTCACCATGGACATAACACATGAAATTACAGCTGCAATTTGCAGAACATGAAGGGCATGAAACTTATCCACACCTATAACTCTCAACATGCCAGGCCATGAATAAAATTCAGGAGCATACAGCTCTTCCTCAACTGATGTGCCCATACGCCTTCTTGTGCGTACAATATTTTACACTGGGAGAAGAAAAAAGGAACTATGTTTTATGATAGGCAAACCCATTGTCCATACTGTAATCAACAAATTGCACCTTCTGTGCCTCTCTCTCAGTTTGGCCTTTTCTAAACTTTAAAATGCTACCAATAGACTTGTTCTATTGTCAAGATGTCTCTTCCACAAAAGTAATGATGAGTTACTTTTCCCTATCAATTTAAAGAAAACCTCAATTTCTCTCCAAATGTACAAAGTTATAGTACCTCAACTTCTAGCTGAACTCCCCCTCTTCTACTTCTGACTGAAAAAAAAAAGAACATAGTTTGTGAATTGCCAAATGAACACTTTTGGCCACCATCTGAAGAGACTCAGTATTATTCCTATACCTGGCCGTTCAATTTATGGACATTCTGTCCACTTTGATACATCATCTGATGTTGAGATTTACCCTTCAATTTTTCAATTATTATGCAGCCCATGATAAGCAACAATGAAAGGGCTGTTTTGCTTCTTACATGTAAATCTGGTCATGAGGCAACTCTGGCACATCTTCAGAGGCTTCTAAATAAGCACCACTTGCCCTGCATTTGCTTGGGGCTGGTTAAACCTTTCCACCCTTGCTAGGGTGTCAAAGGCCTTTAGAGACCAGAACAGCAGAAAATAGGCGTATCCTAAAATGACTCCTGGCATTTCAACACTTGGTAGTTATGACAGCTGGAAAAAGAATGTCCTCACTTGCAGCTTTTATATAGTCCCATACACATGAATATGCAACAATGTACAACTTTTCCAAACCTGATGAAGGCAGTGAATCACACCACCTTCTTTCATGGCCATCATCCACATAGACAGCTATGGCTTCCTATTAACATCCTCAAAGAAAGTAAAGAATGGGGACACAACTCAGCATCTACATCTGCTGTTTACCTGTTCCGATAGGCTGCCAAATTAGTTTTCTGTATTCACTTTCATGAATATTAATATTCACAGCAAAATATCATCCTCACCCTCAGTATGACTTCCAGATGATTTCACCCCAGGTGTCCAGTCCCCACTGGACAGCTGTACTGATTTACAGGTGAGTAAATCTTGTGAGTACATGTTGTCTTTCCAAGATACAAAACTTAAGATGCTAGCAAGTCTTTACCACAAGCAGTTTTGTTGACTGTAGAATTAAGTCCGCATCAGCATTTCAATTACCCCAGAAACACCTTTTAGTGCTGGGTTCTGTGATTTCATTTTTCAGAACAGGGAATGCAGGGAGCTATGGCTGTGATCAATCTCCAAAGGTAACTTGTCCATTCTTTTCTTCATCACATCACAAACTGAGAGGCAGAGTTTAAAACTCTTGAGTTCCTTTCTTATCTCATCAACAAAAATTTCCAAGGAGTTACAGCTATACTCACATTTTTCCTGCAAACAATCCATTGAATTACTTTGTTTCTGCAGAATCAGTTATAAATGATAAAGATGTTGCCAGTGTGAAACTGAAGAATGGGCTATGCTATGAAAGTGAATCAAGGCTGCAGCAAATGCTCAAAGGCTCTGTTTCGGTCCAGATATTAATTGAGTATTTTAACACAGCTGAGCACTGTCTCAGGGCTCAAGAGAATACCATAGCTGGATAACCAAACTGTGAGTCAGTATATCCAGAGTCAAGTGCTGAAGAACATCCCCCTGATACATCCAGCATTCAGATACAAGGATGAGACCAGGTCAGTCAATTGGAAAGCTGTTCTAAATACTACAGGTGTAACGGGTAACACCAACCTCTTCTTCCGCAGCAGACCAAATTCAGTTCACATGTGTGAAATTCACAAGCTGGACAGACCAATGTAAACTTTATACACTCTACAGAACTACCTAATTTTGACAGGAGGTGAAATAATAATAATAAAAAGGGCAGACAAGAAAAAAGGGACTAAGGTGAGGTCATTCTTGACCATAAGAATAACTCATAAAATATATTTAGAGGTCTTCCCAACAACATTTGCTCATGAAAGAGCACACGTATATGGGACATTACAATCATAGAATAGTTTGGGTTGGAATGGATGTTTAACAACCCTGTAATTCTACCTTCCCTGCCAAGGGCAGGGATACTTTCCACTAGACCAATCTGCTGAAAGTTCCATTCAACCTGGCCTTGAACACTTCCAGGGATGGGGAATTTGCCCACAATTTCTCTGGACAACCAGTTCTTCTCTTGGCAACTTCTCTGGGCAACCTGTTCCAGTGCTTTATCACCATCACAGAAAATAATGTTTTTCTTATATCTAATCTCAATCTACCCTCTTTCAGTTTAAATCCATTAGTCTCTGTCCTATCAATTATGAACAATCTTATTTGTTTAGAGAAAATACACTTCATTGCTTAAGTATCATGGTAATCACATTTCCTTGTAGGTTTTATATTCTGATTTCACTATGAGAAATAAGAAACAATAATTACAAATTAGTTCATAAAACAGAGCCCGTAAACTGACATAAAGTATTATGCTTCACCATCTAGTTCTCTTCCATCTTCTGTTACATTTCAATAGTTCAGACTGTCTTCCAAATTGTTCACAAACCACATCATGTTTTTGGTAAATGTTACTGAGTATTTCACTGAGTGGCTAACATCCAGATCACCTACCAGCTACAAACTATAGTCAACAGTGCACCTGTTGCAGCTCTTGGTTTATGGAACAGTCATATCTCATCTTTCCACTGTAATAAAAATAAACACCAAAAGCTAATCTAACAACCTAGTATGCATGTTTTTGAATAGATGAAGCTGAAAACCTGTCCCCTGTGGTTGAGTGAGGTTTATGATAATAAGCTTTTCTCCTATTTAATACATGGATAACATATGCTTCTTTGAAAAGATTACTGTTGTTGTAATGTAAAAGGAGTGTAATGAAAAAAGACTAAATGTGTTTTTCAAACACTGAAAAGGGGTAATCTGCTCATTGATATTACACTGACGAAGCTCTAAACTCACTGTGACAATTACTAGGATCCAGGATTTAAAGTCCACATGCCCCTACACTAAGTCACATCCCTAATACTATAATTATTAAACAGGATGCTCAAGTTGCAATGACTGAGCCATAACAACACACTTCAGGTTTTTATACTTGTTTGGTTTAAAATACACACTGAGCTGGGATTTTTTTGGCGAGCATTTATTATATAAATACTATTTAAAAAAATAGTTTTTATAGTCTAGGTATTTGTAATATGAGAAGACTATTGAGCTAAATGGAAAAAAATATGGTGAAAATTGCTCTCAAATTAGAGAAGCTGCACTTATTTGGTGCAGGATTCTCTAGGATTCTTACCTGTATCAGTGAAAGCATTCAGAGTCTTTCATCTTGCTATTTTATGTCCCACAAAACCAGTGGCTTAGAACACAGAAACTGCTGAAATAACATCTTTCCATTTGCATTTTTTCTTGTCCATTTTTATTCTGCTTGAGTTAACACCACTGCTCCAAATTCCTCTTGTTTTGTTCCCCCCATAAGGTATTTACACAGATCCATTACAACCTCTCCCACACATTATATTTTGTGAAGATAGCTTTCTATATAAAGCAAAAAGATGTTTTCTCTCTGGAAATGCTGTAGCTGCTAGTCAGAATTCTGAAACAAAGGTGATCTCAACACCATACAGAAATAAGAGTCTCACCAAGTTCTCTTGTACCAGCTTTTACTCTGCCCCTCCCTACAAAAAAAGTAGGTGATGGAAATTATCTGAGGAAACAACCTGCATTTTCTCACATCCACATCACAACAGTGGGTTAGTTACTGGGGTATCAATTATTAAGGATTTTTCCCAACTTCTTAATTTTTGCAGCTGAGAAGATTCCAAACTAATAAGGAAGATGCTCTATTTGTCCAAGACTTAAACCACAGCTTATTAAATTTAATTATATTTCAATTTTTCCAGTATGTAAGTAATATACAGACTGATCCTGCTTCATACTGACAATGCCTTCAGCATCAGGTACCACCAGTCAGCTTGGATATGAATCCACTAACGCTAAATCACAGCATTGCTGTTTCAACTACTGATGCATGTTAAATAAAACCATATGACATGAATGCTGTAAAAGAAAAATGGCAACTAATGTCTTACCTTGTTCTAAGAGCCACCCAAGCAGCATCAATGTCAGCATAGAGATTCTTCTCTGTAGGCTTCCCAGAACTTGCACCATATCCAGAATAATCATAGGAGAATATGTTGCAATTAATCCGCGAACCCAGTCCTATATAAAAGCTGCTCATCTGACCCAGGTCAACAGCATTTCCATGTGAGAAGAGCAAAGTGTACTTGGCATTAGGTGAGCAACGCACGAACATACAGGCAATCCTGTTGCCTTTACATGTTCTAGTCATGAAGCACTCAATGGCATCTTTTTCTCTAGAAGAATATTGCCAGTCTGCTCGCTCTGAGAGATGCAAGGTCCAGTGACTACCACTCTCATCACACATAAGTGTGTATGTGGGATCAGGAGGTAAGAATGCCAGCTTAGAGGCAATTTTCCCTGGGCATGGTGGACAACAGAAGAGGCAACACAGTTCACTAAAGGAAAGATTATTCATCTTCTAGTCTGAAATGGGAAGAGAGAATAGTATCAGTTTCTAGGTACAATCTGATATTAAAAAAATCCAACTTACAAAAAAAAAAGTGAACATAACATCTCTAGAAAACAATGCATAACTTCTGAACATTTAATAAAACAAAGACTTAAATACATATATGTACATTTCCATATAATATTTATTTTTTATTATTAGTTACTTCACAATGAGTATATTATTAAAGGAGTGATAACTCTAAAGCCCTGCCAGCTATCAAAAGTAAAATACGATTACCCAGGGAAAGAACAAGCATGAGTTTTGGAGTTTCTTTGGAGGAAACGAAGTTCCTCATCTTAAAACATTAAGAAAAGTGTTCTTCCCATTGACAAATACATACATGATAAAGAACAGTTAAAACATGTTGCAGAGTTGTAGCATACTAAGGTTATGCAGATTTCTGCAGCTAAAAATCACTACAGCATCTCCTAAATACAAAGAATGTATATTGCAATCACAAGGTATGGGCTCCTGGAAGCACTATCAGAAGTATGAAGTGTGCATGAAGGTCAAAACTTAGAAGACAAAACAAGATGATACTTCTGGACTAGCAAACACTCTAGAGCTTTGGTACATGAAAATGTAGCTATAAACTTATCTTCGCTCCTCATACTTGCTGACACAAATGTTTTGAAAACCTTCAAAGAAGCTCTTAGCTGTATTGCGCATAGGAGTTTGGATTGTATAAATGACACAATTGGGTTTTTTTTTTTTTTTCATGCTTCAAGAAACGCATCCCAAACTAAATGCTCTATCACAGGTATTTGTTAAAGCAATATTATCTATAGTACCAATTCAAAGCGTTGGTTTTAACAGTGAAAGGGGGGGGGGAGGGGGAAATAAACACACATACCTAATGCAAGATAGGTAAAGATACAGTTGCCCTTAAAACAGACAATGTGTTCTCTTAATTTAGAGCAGTGAGAAGGGAGTGAGGGAAAACCCTTTGTGGCAATACTTTTTCTCAGAGATAAAAAGAGCAAGGAAATTTGACAAGTACCATACTGGAAACCAGCACACCAAAGATAAGCATTTACTCTACTTTCCTTGTGTTAAGGCATCTGACATTTCATCTTAAACAACTTTTTCATATCAAATCTATCTACAGGTCTCAAATTCATCTCCTGATGATTCCCTGTGAACACAAACACAGTTTCACATACTGACTTTGACTCAGGCTACAAAACAAGCAGATTTCAGTTGTCTACGGTACCATGCTGTTCCAGAACGCTTTGGGTCATCCAATAATAAAATCTTACTGCTAACTATGACACCTAACAATATTTAGCTATTTCAAATTTTGTCCTTAAATTTGTATAGAAGCATAGTTTTCATGTGTAAATTTCTTTTTAAAGAAGCTTCAAGGACAGTTCTGCAAAAACACTTTAACATGTGTCACAGAACAACTATTTGTATTTTTGGATGTGTGAATGGTCTCTTCCTGATGATACAGTATGAAAGCATACTGCAAACAATGTTACATGGAGCATACTTTTAGAGCAGCAAAAACAGGCAAAGTGAAACAGTCTGACAACACATGAGCAATTGTGGACTACCACAAAAAAAGAGGCTGCCACAGCTAAGGGTTTTCACCCCAGTTTTCTTCAAAACATAGGGAAACCACAGAGGCTTAGACGTGGGAGATCAACACTTCCAATTTCAAGGATATGGTGGGAAGTACTGATCAGCTCCCATAAAAAGGTAGATAGGCTCTTAAAGAAGATCCTGGATAAACAACCATATTCCTGCCTGCCAAAGTAACAATAATACTATGTTTCAGCACAATTAGTCACTCAAATTTGGAATAACTCATCCCCATCAGATGAGATTATGTGAACATCAAGTTTCAGTTATACCCACAAGTCAGGATAAGTGGAAGGAGTCTATGGAGGAAGTCTAACTATTAGCAAAAGGTTTAGATTGTCTTATGCAAAGTAAAAATTCTATTGTTTTGGGGGTGGTGATGGTGTTGTGCACTTGTTCCTTCTTCACTTCTCTTGTAATTATGAGCACCAAAGAAGCAATTTCTTTCAGCTGTACTTAATGAGTTCATCTTCACAGTCCAGAGAAATGCTTGTGATGCCTCAACATGTTTTTTTTTTCCCAAGCACTTATGACACAATACTCAAAATCACTTCTATTTCTATCAGAAACTATTAAATGGATCTGTCCCAAGTGAGTTTTCCCACCTTTACAGAAATGCTGAAGGTGAAGTTAGATATTATGCTTTATTCTAAGGGGGTGATTATTATTTTTGTGAAAAACTTAAAAGAATTTGTACCTCCAAAAGTGAGATATAAATACTTTGTTTTGCCCAGGAACAGTGGATTGCACTCTATACCAGCATACAATGAGAACTACAGAATTTCTTATTTCTTCCAAATCCACTTGTCAGAAAGAACAGGAGTTTACATTATTTATAAGTATAAACAGCCCAGCAACACTACAAATATGATCTCACTCAGAAAATATTTGCTATTTGCTGAAGTAATTTCAGAAGACTGGAAACTGGCCTGCAGGATTTACATGCAGGGCAGTACTGCAGTAAACCACAGTGAATTAGCAGATGTGGTGGTACTGTCCTGCAAGATAGCTTAAATGTGCTAAAAATAAGCTGCCACCAGATAAGGCAAAAGATATGCTGAAGACAGCAGATGAAGTATTATTCCTCCCCTGTGCTAGACTAATGCAGGCTTTATGTATTGATCTTTTAATCCAATGGAAAATACGCCTACTGAAACAAAAGATTCTGATTCCGGAGCCAATCTCCAGCTAAAACATGGCTAATAAAAACTCTCTTCTTTAAAACAAACACATGCTACTTTTTTCACTCAGAAGACCCAAGACAACCAGCAGGTCACTAACTGAACAAATTTGACACAAAACACCTACTGAATTTCCATAGGAGAATAGCTCCAACTAAATGCAAACAATGTTTCTATTATACTGGAACTGGTTTGTCATTCACTGTGATGGATTGTATTCACATGAGAGTGTGAATAAGCTGGATGTGTGCTTTATCTGGATTCTTAAGGAAGCTGAGGCAAAAACAACTCTGACTAGATTACTTCAAGCATATGGTTCCACAAGTACAGATGAGTAACTTCAATGGGACTCATTTGACTAAGATATGTTGTGAATGCCTGAGTTATAGTCTAACACCTTCTGAGCACGTATGATGTAAATCTCTGTGCTCATTTCAGCATCATCAGATTCTGAGATCAACACATTCCAACAACATAACTATCTCACCTTCTACTTGACATTTCAGTAGTGATGAAAATGCCAGTGCTGTTCTGCAAACACAATTCCTACAGCTATAATATACAGTAAAATATACTACCAAAAAAAAGAGAATACAATAAAGAAATATACATCCCCTTTAAAATTATACTGCATTTTTCATAATAATTAAGTGTGAAAATTCAGTGGAAGAAACTGCAGAAAACTCTTCCATTGCAGCAATAGAGGCTAAGAAATAAAACACACCCAAGCTGTACTACTTACCCCTTCTGGGATAGCTTTTAAAAGGAAAGCCAGAGCATTTTACCAATTTTATCTCTTTAACTCTCTTGTGAATAAACATCTAATATATAAAATTACAAATATAAAACTGCCCACAGGCAGCGATTTCAATTCATTCTGTGGTAATTAGCCTTCTCATAAAGGCTGACAGAAGGGGGAAAATATCTATTTAATTTTAAAGAACACCTGAAGTATTTATCTTGTGCTTCCTAGGATAACACAAATGTATTTTTTTCATATAAGTAATTATTCCTGTCCCCCTATCTCCGTACATAACAATACAGTGGAACCTATTATTCACATCTTTGAATACTTCACTATGTATTATTCTCAAAACCAGCCCAACCTTGCAAACACTTATCTAGAAATCTTATATTTGCATTAAACATAAATTATTCCAATTGTTTATTTAAATTAAATAGCCTATGTCATGGAAACTATTCACAAGAACAAAGTCAAACTCATAGCTGCTGGTTTGGAACTTTAAGTGTTGTTCAAACCATAACGGGCAAGATATTAAAATTGGTGTGTGTTTGGTTTTTTTTTTTTTTTTTTTTTTTTTTGTCTTTTTTTTGTGTTTTTTTTTTTTTTTTTTTTTTTTGCTATTTGTGTGTATTTTGGCTGTGCGTTGTTGTTTGATTAGGGTTTTCTTTCATCTTTACTGTTCATTATCTACTGCTGAAAGAAGAAATTCTAAAGCATTTTTCCTCATACTTTCATTGAACACAATACAATGAGAACTTGAGTGCAAGCCACTAGTGAAGTACCAATATTTATTTCAACACCTGTGTAATATTAAAAATGGAACAGAACTATATGAACATCCTTTAACTAGTCCAACAGTTAAAGCAACAAAATGTTCAGAGAAAAAGAAATCATTAGTGTCTGATTAAGTACTGCATAAAAGGATTAAGAGAATATTAAGAAAGAATACACAGTCCAGAAAACAGCACAAAGGAAGTATATCCGATAATGAAAAAGCTATATTAAGAAATACTGTGAAGTAAGTATTTAAGGTAATTTTCAAGGGACAAAGTAAGCTACATGAAAACAGAGACGCCTGATGGAACCAAAACTTTACTTTGGTTAATTTGATTCTAAAAAAAAAAAAAAAACACCCTTTCTAGTCTTACAAACTCTAGCTATTTTAACTCATATATAGAGACATTATTTATCCTCTGCTGGTTACTTTGTATATATCAAAACCTAACGGCATAGTTGAAATAAGAAAGGGAATACAGGAAACATTAACTAAAAAATCCAGACATTCTTTATCACCCGAAGAACAAACTAAACCTCTAAAGGTTCCAGATAGACAACTGTGGGATTAAGCCGATTACATAATGCCTTGCATGCTCCAAGCAAGACTCTGCCCCCGGAGCTGCCTTCTAAAGCCATCCGCCGGCTGCCCGGCGCTGAAGCCCCGCTGTGTCCCAGCCGCCCCAGCCCGGTGTCCCAGCGCAGGCAGGCCGGCCGGCCACCAACACGGAGCTCCGCCCTTAACACCGCTCTGCGCTCAGGTGCTTCTACTCCGATTTCCGCAGCCATGAACTTTCCTAGTTAATTACTGACCAAATTCTTTAAATTTTTATATTAATAATACCTGAAAGCAATGTTAAGGCCAGCGTCACTCCCACCCTCAATAGCAGAAGCTGAAGGAATGAATTTAACCAGGCTGGCGGGAACTAAATTAATTCCTCAGGTGTCCGCATCTGAAAAGGGTTCTGCCAAAGTCCTCAGCAGTGACTCAGAGGCACTGTTTGGAGCCGCGAAAAGCCAGACTTTAAGAAGCGTGTCACAAATCACTGTGCCCGTTTCCAACAAAGGAGTCCAGGGCAAGACCACGGAGACGGAAGCACCGGGACAGATCGCCCACAGCACCTGAGCACCCCGAGGCAGACGACACCTCCAGAGACCCCCGAGCCCCGCGACACAGGGACGCGGACAGGCGGGTGGCGGGGCAGCTCTCCGCCCAGTTCGTGCCGCAGACCGAAGCCGCGCCGCCCGCCTCTCTGAGGAAACACCGGTGGCTGCCGCGGGCCTTTCCGCTCGCCCCAGGGGCCGCCGCACGCCTGCGCCAGGCGGCGCGGACAGGCCGCGGGTCCGAGCAGGGGAAAAGACACGGACGGACCCGCAAGGAGGAAACAACTTGCCCGCAAGCGGCGGCGGCGAGTCACCCGCACACCGTCCATCCCGCCACGCCGGGGGAGGACGGCCCCTACCTGCACCTGGCGCTCCGCTCGGCGGCCCCGCGCTCTCCCGACTGCCGGGTCGGCGGCGTGTGGGGACGCCGGCTGTGCTGAGTAACGGCGCGACGGGAGGTGGCCGTCAGCGCCCCGGCCCCAGCCGGAGAACGCGCGGCCCTGGCAGCGCGGAGCCCGCCCCGCGCAGCCTCCGGAGCGGCGCTGGCCTCGCCTCGCCCGCAGATTGCACCGGCGCGGGGGTGACCGGGCGGGGCCCCGCGGGCCGCAGCGCCAATGGGGGCGCAGCCGCGACGGCACCGCCCAGCGCGGGCGGGCCCGCGGAGCGGTTCCGGGGTACGCGGCGCCGGCCCGGGATGAGCTCGGAGCGGGGAAACGTGTCGCGCACGCGGCCTCAGCGCCACCAGAACGCGCGCGCTTTCAAGAACGACAAGTACGACACCAGTGCCCGGCGCAAGGTAGGCGTGGGCGAGCCCGGGCCGGCCCGGGGGACGCGGGGCTGTCCCGGCGTCAGAAGCCATCCCTCTGCAGGCGATGGAGCACTTGGGGCTGGAGCGGTGGGAAGGGTTTCTTGCCGAAAGCGTGGACATGTCCCCTTACGGTCTCTGAAGCCATACGCTGTCCCTGTGAGGTCTGGTACCAGGTCCTGATAGGCTTCGGGATCGCGAACGAAGTGATCCTCGGCAGTGGATGCCGAGGGACCGTTTTAGGGATGGAGATACCTCAGGCCCGGATCCGCCCACACCAGGCACAGTGCTGCTAATAGAGAATCGTAAGGAGATGTTTCACACAGTTGTCACTGTAAGCAAATGTGTAGTGTGAGACTTGAATCATACTTATGACTTGAAAGGACCTAGTTAAGCCAAAGAATTATAAAAGGAAGACTTAAAGGGCTTACATTTGTGCAGTGAGTGCAGCAATTAAATGTTCACTGGTGCATTATCCATATGAGTTCTTGAAAGGTGTTTGGCCTTCTTAAGGTTTGTGAGTATGTGGTCATAACTCAGAAATCTTGGTGTTTTGAGAGCTTCATTTGAACAACTTTGCCCCATTACACATAAGTACCTAGCTTCAATCGGCGTACTTTTGAGATAACTTTCATGTGTATTTCAATTTATTTTTTACAAAAGGCAGCTCTTCTGGTAAGTTAGATAGAAAGGTGTGTTCGGCTAGTCTATCAGCACTTTTGCTACAAAAGTTATCATCTTCCCTCTGTTGTTCAAGAAGACTGTTTTGTCTTTTTTTGGTTCTAAGCAGGGAAGGGGAAATGGTCTACAATATATTCTTGAAGTAAGCTCTGTGCTTTTAGTTTTGGTAACATAATATGTGGAAGGGGCTGAAGAACACGTGGTGTGTCTGAGCAGTAACACCACCAAAGTGGGATGTTTCATCTTGCACGCTAAACCAAGAAGGTGACTAAGACAAAACAGAGGATGAATAATCTAGGAGAGATTATCTGGTGCTATTGCTGTCATATCAATATCCCTTTTTACTGAACCTGCCTGGGTTGTCAAAAAGAGCTGGGAGGAGGGGAACAAAGTAGTCAATTAAAGCCTTGATGCCAAAGAGGGATGTTTGGGTTTTTTGTGAGTTTGTTTTGGTTGTTTTTTTTTTTTTTTTTAGGACTGGTTCTGCAAGTTGAACAGGCTGCTTTCCTGGGATTCTAAGCAGTGACAGTATTATTTGTTGTGTGAGTCACTGCATGACCTCTGATAGGAGAGTATTTTCTATCTGGGTACAAACATTCACACAAAAAATGTCATAGAGACCTGGTCTATCAAAAAAGTTTTCAAAGAGAAACTGAATTCTGGTATACCAGTTTTGTAACTGAATTAATCACTTTAATATCCACATGACTGTTTTTTCTGTTTTCCTTCCCTTTGAAAATAATTGATATCCTATAGAACTGGCTACACAATATCATGCACTCAAGAAAATATTTTTTTTTTTTTATGTGGCCAAGGTTTGCTGTGGACATCAACTTGTCTCTTGTCTTTCCATTTCAAGCAAATGATTTCTTTCCTCTCTGTGCCTGCTGGTTTATGGAGAGGGCTGAGTGTGTGGAAGTAGCATCCTGAAGAACGTGCCTCCTATTCTGGGGTTAGATAATGTTTGGTAAGGGGAAAGGATGCATCTCTTTTTCTTAGGGCATCCTGTCATGTACAAATTCAAGTCCTAAGGTACTGCCGTGTTTTAGGAATTATATTCCCCAGTTTAGTGTTCCAACTGAAACACTCTAAACCATGCACCACTCACTCACTCACTTCTCCCTCTACCTCTCTCCCTGCATAGCCCTGGAGAAGAGAACTGGAGGCACAAAAGGCAAAGATCACATGTTCAGATAAGAACAATTTACGGGAAACAGGAAATGAAATAAGGACACAGTCAGAACAATAGTGTAGAAGAGATGGTTCACACACAAGTGTTCACTATGTGGGACCCCTGGCAGTACCAGACCACACCATGCTATGTGACCTGGAAGGGACCCTCCCCCCATTCCTGCAAAATGATGTGATGTGGTGTAGAATAACCTTAGTGTCCTAGCCTGGAAAAATTAACCCAGGCATAGCCAGAACCAGGACAGGGGCACACAGGAGTCATTATAATGATGCTAGCCCCATTTTGCTGTTTTAAAGAAGTTAGACTAGCAAAGATTAAGTGGCGATTAATGTCATTGTTTAGATATGGACTATGCTGAATGATGACACTTTTGCATCTTTGTCTTTTGCAGTCTGGATGATCAGATATATCATGGATGTTCAAGGTATGATGAGGAAAAGGAAGAAATCATAGAAATTCTATCATAGGGACTGATAAAGGAATGGGGCATACTCCTTTCTACCTCTCATTAGCTCAGTAGATCAAAAGAATGCTTAAAGCTCCTCAAAGAGAATGGATATCCTGTAAATCACTGTTAAACATATGGGGGGGTTTTGTATTTGGCCTGTCTACTGTTGTACACTGTCCAATGCAGTGCTATCTTCAAAGACTGCAAAATGCTTATCAGCTTAAAATTTGGATCCTGCTGCAATTGTGCACTGCATTAGCAATGTTGAATATTTACTACAATAGCTTCAGGTTGTACAGTGGGTGGAGTTGAGGTAGTTAATTGTGGTGTTATTGCTATTTCTCTTAGCAATACTGAAGCAGTATCTGCAGAGGAAATTGATCTAATAATATTTTGACTTTTCTCTGCTGGCAGTCATTATCCAGTTGGTTTTTGGTTTTTTGAAATGTTTTGTGCTCTTTGTCTGACAATGACTGTGTCATCCATTTTCTAATCTTAGAGGCCGCAGACATGATTACTTGAGAACATGCTAGAAGATCCATCTGTCTTTGCTCTAATGATGAGTCTTTACTACAGCATTGCTCTTGAGGCTTGTTGAGGTGCAACAAAGTACACTGTCTCTCTACTGTATTTGTGAAACAACTACAACAGTGCTGGAAAAGCTTGCATCTTAGGATAACCTGAAGAAGGAATAGCCAGGACAGGGTATGACGCTATCTTGTTAGTTATTGAATCTTGGAATGTGTTTATTGGTGTTCACATTACATGGTATATTCCAGAATAGCTCTTCACAGCACTGAGCTGAGGAATATACATTATGTTATATGAATATATGTTTTATGTAAAATATATTACATAAGTCATCTGCAGTAGTGTGAACTACTTGTTGTCTACAACTGCAGTAGTTCTAGAAATGAAAGCAAATATAATTTAGAATTCCATTGTAGTAGGATGGTAAACCACAAAGTGATTCATATTTACATTCAAATGACTGATTAGTTTCTCCATTTCTTTCCTTTCATTAAGATGATAATCCACATTTCCCTAAATTTCAGGGGTTATTACCTCTGAACCTCAGCTTTACCACAGTGTGAATGTCAGTTACTTTTTCAGCCAGGTGCATGGATAAGTCACTTGTTTTAGTGGAAACACTGCTTTAGACTGTGGGAAAGCACTAGGAAGAGAACAGCTGAATGTAGAGCTTAAATGCTGAGTCAGTAATCATATTTTGAAACACAGAAGGGAGATAGAGATAAACCAGTGGCCAACTGGAATTGTTAGATAACCATATTGCAGTCTTTTTCAATAACTTTCTTGCTGCAACGTAGAGTAGCTTGGTAGACTGAAGTCTACTCTCTAGCCACTCCTGTTACTCTGGGCTCAGAAGTACATTCTGTCTTGGGTTGTAGCCTTTCATGTAGGGAGAATAGGAGCAAATATAACAACTGCTCTGGACTCTAACCCAACTCTGGAGGTGGGGCAGAGAGTGAGAGAAAGAATGTGTGGGTAGGTGCAGGAGGTGTGTCTGGTGTGTGTGTTTATGTGTTTTTGTGTATTTTCCATTCTTTCTGGGGGAGATGGTGAGAATCCTTCCAGTGCTCTCTTAAATGCTATATGCATATGTTGCTTAAATTTTGAAATAGACTTGATGAGAAAATATCTGTAGAAAAAGGAATTTCAGGTAATGCTGGTAAAATATGTGAGCAAGTGAAGCTCTGTGGGGGACAGTTTCAGCCTGTGTAATGTGTATTGGAACCCTAAAGTCTGGTATCTCAGTTTCACCTTTGTTAGTCTGCATGACCTGCTTTAACTGCTTAGTAGTCATGCGCTGGACGTCCTGTGGAGTTTTGTTTTTTTTGAGGAGTTCAGTTGTTCAGAAATCCTGCATTCATCCTTGTGCTGCATTTGGCCTTGCTAACTGAAGCAGTGCCGCCTGTGTTTCTGACAAGGAAGTCTATGGGTGGCATTAACATTACACTCAGTTACAGCAGAATATACCACTGATATGTGCTCAGTAGAAGGAATCTGCTTTCAGTAGAGGAAATCAAAATACCCATAGGTTCACACATAATTAGAAGCTTACAAACAGATGGTGAAGCTTCTTTGAAGCCCTGTCATTACATCCTACCTGTGAGCACTTTAATGCTAGTTTTAGCTAGGGATTATTTTGTGTGCCAAGTTAGTAGGTGTAGGTGCATTTGTTTACTTTAATACATTCTGAACTGCTTTTGGCAAGTTGTTAGGTGATTTAATCTTAGGTTATATGAGCAGAGAGGATGTTGATTCGTTAATGTACAACTGAATGTGCTTATAGTGTGCACATGGAATATTTCATGGCATCATACCTTAAGGCTGCTTAGGTATGTCTGTATTGCATAACTGTAATTTCCCTGGAGAATGTATAGACATACTGTAAGCACTGAAGGAGTTGCACCTGTCCTTGGAGCAAAGTATGCTAAAGAAAAGAGAGAGCTATTGACTAAAACAGGGAAATGAGCATAAAGAAAACCCCAGAGAAACTGCTGCAACAGAAACATAATCTAACGTGTTGGAGTAGTTTTCACAACAAGAAATTAATTTCAAGCACTACCTCCTATTTGTGTGTGAGGCCCTGACTACCTGCATAAAAGCTGGGTAGAAAAGTTGGAAAAGAATAATGAAGTTTACAGGGCTTTATGTGGGCTGTTGGGTTTATTAATATCCTCAAGGAAAAGCAAGCTATTAAATGAGAAAAAGGAAGAGAATATGAGTTTGTGAAAGCATAAACAATATACAAAATAGATAAAAAATGTAAATATTAATAGGAAAAGTAAACACCAGAGGAGTTTATTTGATTTTACTAATGACTTCCCCATTCTGACTGGAAACTGAGAAACAAAAAAATTTGTCTTCAGGTTTATTATGAGAACTTCTCTCACATGCTTTTTTAGCATTTTCAAAAATCTGAAAAAAACAGACTACTCAAATCTTTCATTAGGGACAGCTTTCTTTACTTCTTCAAGTTTGCATTGCTTTTGAAAGTGGTGTGTTATGGGTTATTTTGGTCAGAGGAGATGCTGAATTAAGTGTAAAAACCCACAGTAAATTAACAATTTATTTTAGTAATAGTAGCATTTAAATATCATGCCTTTTTTTTCTGAGCAAAATAAATCTAAAAGACAAACACAAGTTAAACTCTCTAATCACTTTCTTTACATCAATCTATCATTCTCTATTGACTTTCTAAAACAACTGCCTGGTAGGATTGTAAAGTCTTGGTGGCTCTTGTATTCAGATATGCTGAGCCAATGATTAATTACAACGCTCCATACTTGTGGCATCAAAATTGAGTAAAAAATACAGGAGGTTGCTGAAGAGGGGGAAGATGCTCTATGTGTACCCCTTAGAAGGAGGAAGTTAGAACTTAAAGCTGTTGTCTTTCTTCCAGTTTGTGACCTTCTGAGCAGATGAAATACGATTCCTTGATGAGTAGCTGTTTGAGATTTGTGGTTCCTCTCTAGCCCTCTTGTAGCCACCCTTCTGGTAGTGGGAGGTGCTCTAAGGTTTTCCCAGAGCCTTCTCCAGGCTGAACTGCCCCAACTCTCAGCCTGCCTTCATAGGAGAGGTGCTCTAGTCCTGTGGTCTACTTAGTGGCCCTCCTCTGGACTTGTTCTGACAAGTCCATGTCTTTCTTGTGTTGGGGGAGATCTGAATGATTATGTGGTGTCTCACAAGAGCAATGTAAAGGGGCAGAATCCCCTCCCTTGCACTGTTGGCCAGATTTATGGGCTGCAAGTGCATGTTGAGCTTCTCATCCACCAGCACCCACAAAGTCCTTTTCCTCAGGGTACTCTCTGTCCATTCTCCACCCACCTTGTATTGGGATTGTATTTGGGATTGCCACAGTCCAGGTGCAGGACCTTGCACTTGGCCTTGTTGAACGTCATGAGATTTGTACAGGTTCACCTCTCAGACCTGTCCAGGTCCCTCTGTACAGCATCCCTTCCCTCCAGTGTGTTGATCACATCATACAGGTTGGTGTCATTGGCAAACTTGCTGAGGGTACTCTCAATCCCACTGTATAAATGCCTTCTCCATGTCCTGGGTAACCAGGTCTTCTGTATCCTGTATCCCTTCTGAGGGGATCCACATTTTCCCAAGTCTGTCTTTGATCATTGACATGCCTAAAGAATCTTTTTTTTTCTTATCCTTGATGGGAACTTACTGGTGATTTTCTTTTCTCAGAAATTTTGCACATTAAGCAATTGTTAGTATTTTTTTAAAAATATCTCCATAATGCATCAGAACCACAGCTTTATGTATTCAATATGCAAGCAGTATGCAAAACCTTGTTTGGCTACTTCTTAATACGTCAAGTCTGTATTTGATCGCTTAGAAAATAATTTTCTTCTAACTGAAGCAGCCAGAAAGCACCACACGTTCAGTTAATCACACCATAGGAAAACTCATATTGAATGTGTAAGTTTAATGAAAAAGTAGATAATGGAACACAAGTCCCAGAGTATAGTTTCACTTGAAAGTAGCTTCTCTTCTGCCATGTACATTTTTGGAATAGGATAAGATACTGTGTATTTAAAGCTTGGCTTGTTGTTTTGGTCTTATGTATTGAAGTAGAGCTTTGTGGAGTAAGAAGCTCTTGTGGGTCACAAAAGCAGGAAATTACTTCAGAAGATGCTGTATTCGAAGAAATTTTTTTTTCAGTTTATTTGTGAAAGAATAACATCAATTGTAATCCAGATTAATGCAGAATCACTCCTTTTAGATATGCTAAGAAGTAGATGTGTTTTAAACCATTTTAATAATGCAATGTTGATATGGTAGCCATTTTTAAACTATCTTAAAAAATACATTTTTTTATTATATGCGTTTTTTAACTGTGAAATTGCTAGTTTTAAATTTCGGAATTAATATGAACGCCCATATGATATACAACATTAGTGCTGCCATTCCTAAATAGAGAAGAAATAAAATTAGATTGAGCCTACAAGGACATAGCTTCTTATTTAAAGTAAGAATGTGGCTTGGTACCATTTCCCATCTCAGAATAACCTCTCTTGTGCAAATACTACTGGCCAGTTGACATTTTATATTTCTGAGAAAGCTAAACAAAATATTGTAGGAGATATTAAGGTAATTTTTTCATTGTCTTGAAAATATACCATGGTTTAAGTTACCATTTAAAAATTTTTATCTTAGGTGCTGAGAGCAAAAATGTTTTCCATGAAAGAAGGCTAGGATTAGAAAGAAATTGAATAATTTGAGTACAAATAGTGTGTGGATTCTACTTTGTTGTTATCTGAGGAAAAATCCTGAGACTATTTAAACTATGTTGTACAGTGATAGCTTGAGCAAGAGTAAGTTAAGTGCTAAGTTTTGTAAGTTGTCTTCTTTGGACAAAAGCTGTGTATTTCAGGGCTTATTTCTTCTTTTATTCATTTTGTAAAAATTCTAGAGATGAAAAGAATAAAATACCTACGGTAATCAATTCTCAGCAATATAATAACAGAAAGAAGTACCACTATTAAGATAATTAAAATAATAATAGGAGTATTTATAATAATAATAATAACAATAATCTAGTCTTTAACCTCAAGGTACCCTTTCCATTGAAGAAAATCTCTAGACAAATGTATATGAAAGGCTTAATGTTAATATCAAGCAAACATGTTTATAGCACTGTATCAATCATAAGACGGGTAAAAATACTTTCTAAGCAAGATTTTACTCTTTACAGCAGGAAGTCAGTAATGATTTTTTTTAACTTATTCAGAAAATAAATGCTAAGCTTCATGATGGAGTGTGTCAGCATTGCAAAGGTATCTTGGAGTGGCGAGTAAAATTCAGAAAGTACAAACTGCTGTCAAAACCTAAAAAATGGTGAGTAAAAATATTTTTTGTTTATTGTTTATCATGTAGTTTGTGAGCTTTTGGAAAATATTCCAGCTTTGGAAACTCAGAAGAAGAAGCTGCTATTATGCAACATTTTTTAAATGTGCAATGACAACATGTAGGCAATGTTAATTTTGAAATTCATAAGTCTTTTATTTTAAACTTCTGAAAAGAAGACACAGAAGAAAAGTAACTGCTTCCCTCTTTGCTGTTAAAACTGGTTGAACTATGGACCTGTAGGTTTCCCAGACCATCAGTGTCCGCCTGAACAAAAAGTCCTTCCTGAATGTCACAATTTTCTAAGGTCTTGTTTCACATCTGTCTTAGAGGGATCTGCACATCTCTTGACTTCTGTACTTTGCTAATGTTTGCAATACATGCATTTCATTACCTCTTAGCATGTTTTCTCCTTTTCTGTAAGAAACTATAATCCTAAGTAGTAAATGTTGGCATTGTTTGCACAGAGTTCTGTATTGGTTGTTTTTGTATAACTGTATAACAAAGATGATAAATATTTGAACCTATCACAAACATATAAATTATTTTTGTTTTCTGAAGGAGATGCTCTCTGCTTCCTCCTTATTTGCTCAGTTGCAGAGGTCCTTACCTCCTGTGGTAGCAGACACAACCAGTGTTTCAGCAATAAAACATAGAACTCAGAGAAACCACAGCTGGGCTGTGGTGCACAATACAGCCAAGTTTGTCACAGTAGCTTGTATTTTAGTATTAGTAACCAGTTTCACTGTTTCATGTAAAACAAATGATTAGGTAGAAGGCTTGCTGAATAAAAAATAAGCATTCTGGGTACTACAGATGAAGTTGGGTTTTTCACTTTTTCTCAAATAACTATGTGCATCCTATTTTTTTTTTTTCCCAAGGGAGGAAAGCAGGCAAAACCCCCATGTAAATCAGGGAAGCATTGGACGTAAAAAAAGTGACATTTTAGAATAGCAGCTTATAACAGAATATATGATGTTCTCCCTCATATTTTTGAATAAGGAAGTTGTGCCTCAGAGCATTCTAGCTTTACAGGTGATCATTTCTATGCCAGCAGTACAATGGCTGGGTGAGCCATTGTTCTGAAAGGACAAGACTATGAAAATTTTCAACAAATGAAGCTTCTGGATGAAGTAAAAGCGTAATAGACATTAAAAATGTGACAAAAAAAGAGAAAAGGAATTCTTTATATTGCAAAAGATGGGGATGGAGGACTTCTCTGTACCTCAACTTATTTTTAGTTTTGTAACATCTTTAAAATTATGAGTGTTAGTACAACCACAAGTATTTCCTACTTTACTTCTGAGTATTTAATTATTAGAAGTTAAACTATTTCTTAAAAAATATATAAATCTGCCTTGCACTGGTAGAGCCTCTGTTTAGTATGACATGTTTGGGAACAACTTTTGAGGGCATTAAAAATTACTGTCAGGAGATCAGCATGACATGGGGTATATTGTTCTGGTTATGATCTCCAGATATACAAGGCTTTAGAAATGTCAGCTGAATGTTAAGCCACAGAATTTTGGAAATTACAAGATCTGCAGAATGTTATCATATTTTGAAAAAGAACAGCCCAAGCCATCTACTTTATTAGGTTGGGTTTGTTGAGAATACTGTTCCATGCAGGCTTGTGTTTATAGAAAACAAAGTCTAGCACTGACTCAGTTTATACTCTGAGAAGTTCAAGAGAAAGTCATTCCAGTGTTTCAACTGAAAGTTTTTTATTTGTAAAGTCCATGTACTTTTTCATACCATATGCTGCTTTTATCATTAAAACGGAAGTTATGCAATTTTAAAGTAAAAACTGCCTACTGAAATGAATGGAAATGTTTATTCTGTCAAGTTAAATATAAAATTCTTTATTTAATGTTTCTTTTTCAGTACTTTTTTTAGTAATTTTTTCAGAGAAAAGTAAGGGAGGGGGGTGAATGGCAATGATTTTGATAGTGCTATTTGATAAAACACTGAGTGTTTAATTTGAAACCAGCCTAAAATGTGTTGTTCCTATTTTGTGAGTGTTTGTTCCTTTTTTATATATTGTATTTGAACACAGAATGATTACTAAGTGTCCACAATATTTTTTTAAAACATATTTTCTTTCTCTTCACAGTGTGAAATGCCTCCAGAAGACTGTAAAAGATCCTTATCATATTATTTGTCGACCATGTGCTGGTAAACTAGAAATCTGTGCTAAATGTGGGAAACAAGAAGAAATAGTGATTCCGTAAGTAGCTCATAGAGTACATAGTTTCAGTCCTGTATTGATAATTCCCCTTGTAATAAGCCTTGTTTGGAAACTGCCAATATGCTCTTGTACTTTATCCCATATTCTCAGTAATCTCAACATGAATCAGTAGGAGTCATTTTCCTCACTTTCTTCAGGGGAAACCAGAGGTAAAATGCTTATTAATGTTAGTGGGGATGAGACAAAAAAGTCATATTTGGGTAAGACATTCTAGCACCAATGGGTAAATTGTATATCTTCTTAACAAAGCACTTCAAAATGGGTTTTGATGTAGAGCATCATAAAATATGCGCAAGCTTTACTGTTTGCATTTTGTCTGCCACTTGATGATTCAGTTGAATCATCAGAATTAACAGAAAAACTAAACAAGGACTGATACTGAGCACAGTTACCACAGGACATTTAGCAGGCTTTTGGCTTTTTTACTGGTTGTTCTCTATTGAGCATAATACATAAAACATTGATTTACTAGTTTGTGATGGCAGTCCAGCAGTTGCTTACTTGGTCAAGCTGTTCAAATATTTATTTTTCTTTCTTTACAGTTTTTTCTGTACAGAATACTATTTTATGCATACTTTACTGTGCTTTACTCTTTTATATCCTTCCTATTTAGTGTGAAGTAACTTTAGGGACTTTTATTGCCCTTCTGCTCCTTCTTCCCACCTCGTGCCATCTTCCATCCTATACTGGGATGGAATGCCAGGAAGATATTCTATCCTCTATTCTATTATTTTTTAAATTCCAGAAGTGGGTGGTGATAATATCCCTCTTGCTTTCTACAGGATTGATAAAGGACAAGACAGACCTGACAGTGACACTTCTAAAAATGGCCAAAAGAGCAGTAAATTGAAGGATGAGCTGGATTTTGAAACAAATTTCAGTAGTGCAGACAGTGATGAAGCTTCTGATGTGCTTGAAGAACAATTTAGAAGTATGAATTTTGAAACAACAGAGATCTAAAAGGTTGTGTTTCTGCAAGAGATTATATATAATCAAATATGGTAAACCAGTGCTTGCCCTTAAACTGCTCCAACCCCTGATTAGACATTTAAGGTCCTTGTATGTTAATTTTAGCATTGTGTATGATGATGCATATGGGGATTTGTATTGATACACATTTTTGTGTATTAGGAACAGAATTTCTTTGAAAATATTCAGAAATCCTATCTGTAAGCATAGTTATTTATTTCATACATATAATAACTCCCTGTTTTTATGGAATAAAGCCTCTTTGGGTAATTGTTTGAAATTCAGTATTATGTGACCGTTGGAAGTATTATTGCTACATGGAAATCTACCTGAAAATCTAGAATCTACCTGAAAGTCTAGTCTGTAATAGTTTTCTGAAAGAACTTGTAGCATTCTCTCAATGAGTTTCCAAAAGGAGTCTTACCCTTACACCTGGTGGCTTTCGTTCAATTTTTTTTTCCCCACAAAAAAGAAACAAGTGTGTAAATGCCATCACCAATACAGTTAATGAACAGTTAAAGCTTATTTACTATGTATAAGTGTGCATTACAGATTTGTGACCTTGTTGTAAATATTTTTTAAAGAAAAACCTTGCAGACTTTAGAATTTCTTTTCATTTTCAGAATTCAGAGATTTGTCTGGATCTGATGGAATTTTCTTTGATATGAAAAGACTTACATAGTGGAGTGATGCTTATAGAGTTACTCCCTTCCCAGTTTCTATTCTACTGTTGATTAAGCTGTACAAAGAACTTAACTGAAGCTGCAGTAACTGTCTTTACAGGATCTAGGATGGTTTGATTTCTTTTGTACTGTCTTCTTGGTCTTTACATTTAACTAACAGTGTATATATACACATTAACCTATGAAAATATGCTATGCCACATCTGCTTTGGTACTTTGCCTGTTTTGCAATAGTGAGCATGGAAAAACTTGATTCTCAAACTACATTTTTCAAATGCTCTGTGAGGAAATTCAGCTCTGAGGTTGTTGCCCATCCCTGCCTTGGAATGAAGGAAATACTCAATCATTTGGGTGCAGATAGGCACCCAATGTCTGTCCTGTCAAGCTGGAAAACACCAAAAAGGGTTCAGTGGCAGAAAATTAGATTGTCAGGTATGTTCAGAAGTGTTGGATCTGAAGGTTATCTGAAAGTTTCACTGACAGGTAAGTTCTCCCAACAGGACAGCAATGACATCTGACTTAGTATCACATCTGTTGTCCTGCCAGTTGATGTCAACAAGGGCAGAGTAAACAAGGAATATCCCATGCACACACTGCAAATGACCAGGTAGGAGAGTGCATAGAAGGAAGTTAATAAGTAATTTGGATTTAGCTTCAGAAAGGGTCTCTCTGAAGGGGAAAACTGAAACTTGGATTTTGAAAGTGCCATATGTATGGGAAACGTTCTTCCACTTGGAAAAATTTATAATGGCCTTGTTCTTTGTTGAAAGGTGAGAGGAAATCCTGGAAAGACAGGAAAATGTGATGGAACTGGCAGAAGATGTATAATGAGAAAATAAGGGGAAGAATTCTCATAGTGGTGACACAACCTGTCAGTACCAGGAGTGAGCAGAGTGACAGATAAACAATGTTGCAACACAGCACAAAAATGTTTGTACAAAGGGAAAGTCCTCTGAAGTCTTCATGTCACACTCCTGATGCTCTGTTCGGAGCTGGTACTGTAGCTGATGAACTGTGCTGTGGGTGAGCACAGGTGCAGTGGTCGCTGGCTGGTGTTAGTCCAGCCTATCTGAAGACAGTTTTGGTTCTGGCAAGCCTTCTGTCTTTGGTTGTAGCTGTGGCTAAAGGATATACTGTGGAAATAATTTCTGCAACACTGTTTAACATGGTGGTTGTGACTCAGCTTACAAAATGGCAGCTTTGCGGGGGAAAAGGAGTTTGCATTTTACTAAAGATTAGGATATATTTGGAACTGCATTAAGCTATTATAACTCATACTATGAGAGTTCTGAATATCAGGGGTTTAGTTTTCTTGTCACTTTTTGAGGAACTTATTGAACAGAGGATAATGCAGGAGTAGGACCCCTTTAAATGCTGATCTGCAGTATAATAATATAGAAATGGAGTATTTTTTAAAAAGGAGATCAAAAGTCATCAAAGATTTTTGAGATCTTCAGGGTAGTCATATAGATGGAATGATTTTTAGAGTTTTTAATTGAGATTTTGAAACCTTTTTGCCTATTCTTTCACAAATAATAATGAATTTGTGTCTATAAACAAGAGGAAATAAAAATACCACAGTGCCTGCAGGGTACTGAGATGCAGTTTAAACAGTATGACTGATTGGAGGTTTCAGAATTTATCTGGACCTTACAGTGCCTCATCAAATACATTACTGAAGAAGAAAATGATAGATATTAATTAGTCATCTGAAGATTACTTGATGCATCACTGGTGATGCAGTGCTGTTGCTGACAGTTGAGTTCCTGTTACCACGTTGCCCATAGGAGTGTCATTTGGCATGACTCAACACTGAAGTAATTAATTACGTAGTGGACTGCCAGTATGTCTGAGGTGGGCATGCCAGATGATTCTTATTCCACAAGGGGAAATGCTCATCATAGCTGGAGCTGACAGAACTCGACATGCTTGACTTATATACATTTCTGGGAATCAAATTCCCATGTCAAGGATTTCTTGAGACAACCTGGATTCATTGCAGTATGACGACAGCCTGATGTGGACACAGTGCTACCTCCTAGTGTATTCCTTAACAATCTTCTCTGTCAAAGTTCACAGGCATCTCTGAGATACCCTATCATCAAATGTTTTGATGGATCAGGTAATGCAAAAAACATTGCCCCATGATTTACTTCCAGTTTTGCATGGGCTGTGCTCTTCTATTCTTGTCTTGGCTACTGATTAATGCGTATTCCTCCAAAATACTGTAGTAATACCAGCCTCTGAAGGTTTATAGAACTACCAGTTAATTAAGAAAAGTACAGCTTGCTTTCTCCCTATAATGGGCATGTACTTGGATGTTGAGATATAAATCATAGCATTAGCAAGGAAAATAGAAGAAAATATAGAAGGTCATCAAATGTGAGCCACCTTGTAAACCTCTAGCCCTATAATTATGTATGTTTTCTTTGTTTAGGAGTTCTCAGAAGTAAATGTATGCTGGTGGAAAATGCAAAACCAAGTGCTTATTGGAAGCATCACCCTGACTTACAGAGTTAATGAGGAAAGCTTTGTAAGTGACAGGGAGAGATGCTTTTCTTTATCAGATGTTTAGGGAGCTGCTCATGCAAACTGCCAGCTCACTTAATTCTCCTGCCTACCTTTCATCTGAAAGCTAATACAATTCAAAACTCTTGGTGAAAAAGAAGGTATGAACTCTGCATACATACTCATCACATACAGTGAGTTTGTAAAGCAGGATTCCTAAACTTCGAAACAGTTGAAGTGAGATCTTTCTGTGTCTTGACAATACATTTGCAGACAAATTACCTGTAACAGACTAGAAATAAAATGTTTGACTTACTTCAAGTAGCAGACTTTTCTGCTGGAGTCCCTAAAAATTGTTAAGATGAAATCACAATAAAATTATCTTCTTTTTTTTCTGAAGTCAATAAGAAAACATGTATTTGTAATAATAGGAGTAATGGTCATAATTCAGTCATCAATAATAATTTGAAGACATGAAAACAGGAGCCAAAGGCATTAAGATTTTACCGAAAAATCTCTCTTTGCATTTTGCCTCTGATATAACTTCAGAAACCCAAACTGAAGGGATCAGATGAATTCTTATAAGTGCTTTGAAAAGAGCACCAAATAGTTTAATAATTTGCCTTTAAACTGCAACAGAGAAGACTGGGTTTTTATATAAAAACAAAACAAAACAAGGTCTATGCCTGTTACGGAATAGCAGAACTCACTTGAAATCTCTCTTTTAAGGATATCTTGAATTTTTGGGCCTCAAGATTGTAGTATCTCTTCTTCTTGCACTTGACTTGCAGTTTCCCTAATCTTATGTGAGCAAGTATGACACAATGTGTCAAAACTGTCTATGAAAAGTATCCACAGTTAAATTATTACAAAACATACCAGCAGTGAAACTTGTAGCATTTGTTGAATAATATGTAGTGGCAAAGCTACATGTGTAACAGTTAGATTTGTTTTTTCTTATAGACCCTCCTGACTATTATGTTCCTTTTAGGGTTATTTCATATCCTTTTCCCACAGCCGTTGCACTGTGGAAATTTCCAGCTGGCAGGAGAGCTGTACAGCCTCTGACTGTCAGCAAAAATGTATTACTCAGGGTAATTCCCAGTAGAAGGAACATAATTTATGCCAGAACCGTAAAACAAAGTGCTCTGCTTTGTGGGTCCACCTTGGAGATGGACTGTGTGGGCTTCATCAGACACAGGGGAAGATGGTAGATCAGCTTCTCAGAAAGAACAACCCTGTAGCACCCACACTACTCAAACTTTACCATGCAAATCCAATACAAAATACACTTGTGAGGTGTATGTGAAGTGAAATAAAGCCATGGGTCTTGGGAGGAAAAGATGAAAATGTGCCACAGTATTTTTTATAGTATTGGAGAAATGCAGAATAATCCCAAAGCTTCCATATCCAAGGAAAAATAAGCCCCATAAAACCAGACAACTTCTATTCTTTTAAGCAACAGCAGATTTACTATTACCTACATGACAAAGATTTTAAAAGTCTCTCTGGAAATCGCTAATATCTCATTCTCCAAAGAAAATAACTCTTCAGTAGCAGCTTAGTCTTCCTAAATATAAGTTAGTGATGGAACCTTCCAAAATGGAACAAGGTTGTACCTGCATTACTTAGAGAAAAGTCATAATACAATCTTTATGCTATAAAACTAATCTTACGTTTTAAAAAGATCACAAGGAATTTGCCTAGAAAATACCTAGAAAGACTCAAGTTGTATTGCCATAATCTTCCCATTTTAGGAAATTGTTGCCTTAAGGTTTAAGGTGTCCCAAAACTATGCAGTGGCCTGAACCTCAGAGCTATGGTTTTCACTGTGTTTCAGCAGGAAGTTTTCCTTTACTTCCAGTTTTTATACAATCTTGAGTTGCATTTGGGTATTAATAGTTCTGACATTATGAACTCTCCTTTCAAGAAAGAATTGCATTTTGGATCATCACACCTAACTAGTTGCTTCTTTCTCATTCTCATTACTGCACCTAAGGTCTACAGAGACCAAGTACAGGTACTGGCTATCTATGTTACTTCAAAAATCACAGTAGTAGCTGATTGGTTGTGAACACACCCCCCCCAAAGAACAACAACAACAACCAAAAAAAAAAAAAAAAAAAAAAAAAAAAAAAAAAACAAACAAAAAAAAAACACAAAAAAAAACAAAAAAAAACCCAAACACCACGCCCACAAAAAAACCCAAAAAGAAATGAAACTCAAAACAAAAAATCTAAACAAAAACAATAACAAACAAAACAATAACAACACTATCCCCTCCCCCCCCCCCCCCCCCCACCCCCATTCTGTAGCACTTCTTACCCAGGACATGCTCAGAATGAGTCCTGTTGGGCATTCTTGGCCCTTGCCACTAACGTGTGACATTAATGAGAACAGTCTGTGGTTCTAAAGGAAGGGTAATGCATATGCTTTAGTCTTTAAAAGGAGAGAAGGGCCTCTGTCAAATATCTGATGGTGTAAAGCAGGGTTGTCCAGCCAAGTTTGTCCAAAATGCCATTTAGAGGCAGAGGGTGGGGAGAAGGTGGGAAGAAGGGGAAGAGGGTGTGGCAGGAAACAACTTGTGAGTATGGAAGTACAGAAGTTCACACAGCCTGTACCTGCCTCTCTTTATGTCTGCAGTCTTCAGCTGTCACTGTAGTGTGCATAGAAATAAGTCCAAATAATACACCTAGAGCTTTATTGTAATTAGCCTAACACGTTGCTGTTTCTTGTCTCACAGCATGTCAACTGAGGTTTTAGCAGGTTCCAAGGAATGAAATACATTGTTGCTGTTTGAGACAGCTTAACTTTTGTTGAAATGAAAGCAATTTAAAGGAGACATTACAACGGACAGTAATTACTGTTTGGTACTTCTTCTCCTGGGGCCTGAATAGAAATGAATTAAAAATACTGATTCCGATTAAGAATCCCACTCATAGAACTGAAGCTAGAACTTCACAGTGACAAAACACAGTTATCAATACTTTACCTTTGTAATTTGAGAAACCTTTTAGTGTGATTTTGTTTGGGTTTTTTGTTTGGGATTTTTTAGGGGTGTGGGGATTGTTTTGATACTCTTAACATTAAAGCATTTTACCATTACTGACCCATTTGAGTATAGATATTTTCTTCACAGAGCTAATGCTTAAATAGCTCTGAGTTTTGTTAGTCTGCAACTGGGGAATGCATTGTGCCTCAACCTGAGCCAGCAGTCAAGCCCCAGGTAGCTGCTCACTCACTGCCCTACCCACAGAATTGGGGAGAGAATCAGAAGGGGAAAGATTAGAGAACTCCCTCGTGGGTTGAGATACAGGCAATTTGATAGGAAAGCAAAACTCACACACAGAAACAAAGCCAAGTAAGGGATTAATTGACTGCTTCCCACAAGCAGGCAGGTGTTCAGCCATCTCCTGGAGAGCAGGGCCCCATTACACATGATGGTGACTTGCCATCACTCCAAATGTTGCCCCTTTCTCCTTCTTCCCTCCACTTTATATACTGAGGATGATGATCTGGAGTTTCCCTTTGGTCAGTTTGGGTCACCTGTTCTGGCTCTGTTTCTTCCCAGTCCCCCATGTGCACCTATCCTACCACTGTGGCTGCATGAAGAGTAGAAAGGGCCTTGGCTCTGTGTAACCTGTGCTCAGAAATAACAACCATCTCTGTATAATGAACCCTCTGTTCAGCACAAGCCCAATACAGCCCCATGACAGCCAGTGTAAAGAAAATTAACTTTACCCCAGCTGAAACCAGGACAAAATGTTGTGCTCCTTCTTGAAGGTAAATGGTGTTACCAGGGAGCTTGATTTACTGACCTTGAGTAAACTACACTGGTAGTTAAATATGTCTTCTCTAATTGATTTGACATCAAGATAGCCCCGTGGGCTATCTCATTTTTGACATACACTAATGAAGAACTGGGTTCGAATTTTTTCATTTATGTTTAGAGGACTGATTTGCTGTCTCACTGTAGAGAAGGTTCCCAAATCTGTGTGACAATTGTTGCTCCAGAGTACAACAGGTACATAAGTCATCTAGAGTAGATGCACCAAGTCACAGAGATTCCTTTTTTAATTTTTTTTCCCACTTAGTAAGTGTGGAAGGAAGGAAGTGGAGCTGAAAAAACCCTGTGTTTACAAACTGGAACGTTATTCAGTGCCAAAGTACAAGCCTTTGTGTTGCTGCTTTTACCGACGTCCTCACATTTCTCTCTCGAAAAAGCTACCTTGCAACACCAGGTGTCACTGTAACAAATTGAAAAAGTTTGCTTGCAGGTCAGCTTTGTGCTGCTCGGTGATACACCAGGCTGGGTATCTCTGGGGGCTTTGTTTTCATTCCTCAGAGCTGGCTGGCCAGCTTTTATTTCACAGGATGCCGCTCCCCTTGATCTGTGCGCTGAGCTGCGACCCAGAACATCTACACTTCTAGCAAGCTTATGAGGGGAGGAGGTCGGGATCACGGGCAGACACCTGAGCTTGAAATCCTGCTTTTAATGTGAAGTTTTTTAGTAGGGAAAGCTTAAAAGGCTGTACTTCCCAGCCTGGCTAACCCACCTGCAGCTACAGTACTACAAGTGGACAAGTGCTGAGTTTCCAAAAGTCAGAGCTACCAACCTCATACTGTATGTTGCCCTCTTATAATGTGAATATTTAATTAATTAGAACATACATATACAAATAAAAATAAAACCCACACCAACCAACCAAATGAGTGAATGCTGCACAAACACAATAAATGATACAAATGAAGGATTACACATAGTTAGATTAAGCTCAGCTCATTAATTTCCCCAGAAATCTTGGAGAACCTGGTGTAGAGTTGTTGAGGGAGAAAGAAGTCTGAAAATGAAAACGTATTGCCAGCACGTCACATTTAACCAAGAACTCTCAGTTTCCACAGCAGCTTCTCAGGAGCAACCCTGAGTTGCTAGTTCCGAGGACATGGAGGTGTGTGTCAAGCACAACACAATTTTTAGTTTACTCTTAAGTTAGGAGGAAAAAAAAAAAAAAAAAGAAAAAAAGAGTGTAGGTAGAAATGAGTTAGTCTGCCTTCCTGTTATGAATTCCTTCTCAAAAATCATCTGCTCATTTACCACGGTGGGCCAGCCATAACCAAGAGCCAAATGCTCACACAGCTCTTTCCTAGCTTTGTTCTCTGCAACATGGGAAAAGGTAGAAGAAATGCGAGGAGACTTGTGAGATAATTACAGCTTAATAGAGATAGCAAATTGAGACCTAACCCTAACCCCAATCCTAACCCTGAGAATAAAATATAAAGTAAACAATGGGTGTTGGGGCAGTGCAAATCAAAAAGAGAAATTCACTTTCCACTTCCAGGACCTGTTTAGTTGCTACCAGAAGAGCAGGGTTTTGCCATGAGTAACATTTGTGGGCTGCTGTGGAGAAAGTCAGCTCCATGTCAGCCAGACACAATACTTTCATGTACTGAATATGCTTTCTGAATTGTTTCAGTGTCACAGCAAACTCAGCTCTGAGTGCAAAAAATATAAATTATTGTAAAACTTTTAGTGCAGACCTTTGCTAACACACACTGAACAAATTTGTAAGAAACTATATCAGCATACACCTGGGAATCCACATGTACCAATCTAATTAAATGTCTGCCTCTCACTAAAAGTAAGTCACTGTGCTCACTATGCATGATAAGCAGTTCTTTCATTGATAGAAAGATTTAAACCTCTATTTTAAAAAGAATTAATGTCTTCTTCATTACTCCGTAATTGGAAGACTATCAACAAAAATACAAAAAAATAGTAAGGTGCTAAATATTTAGGATAGGGTTATTTGGAGTCACTTGAGTTTGAGAACAGCAGCAGCATTTGAGATTTTAGTTTGTCTTTTTCTCTTTTGGAGGTTCCTCAATCCCTTTACTTCATGAATTGTTGGAGTCCAGGACATCCTTCTGGCTGCCCTGGCTGTCTCGAGATCCTGGCAGGGGGCTTGGAGACCTTGGCACAAAGTCAAAAACACCCGTGGCTTCGACTTCAGCCCATGGAAAAAGCTGCCACCTTTGTATGAGGAATTACAAGCCACAAGGCTTTGAGTAGTGTGGTAGTTGAATTAACAAAGGGTGAAAAAGTAGATTTTTGGGGTTTTTTTAGAATGGGGTTCAGGGGACAAGATGGAGGGATTTGGGTGTGTCCTGGCCTTCTTCTCCTTCTTCTTGTCCTCCATGTCTTGCTGTGATGGTTGCTCTATTGGTTGAAGGTAGAGACACACTGTCTAACATAGATGATAGGCACAATATTGTAAATATAATACACATAGTTTCTAGTATAAAATGTAAACGCCATCCAAGGTGACACACAGAATGCCATGGCTGACCTGCTAGACAGAGCTCAACAGGTCAGAGAAAGAATGTTACAGATAAGGAAAAATAAACAACCTTGAGAAGCCGACCCTACGCATTCCGACTCCTTCTTTGGCTGCACGGGCTGGGAAAAAGGACTTTTACAATCTTGGGGTCATCCCTACATACAGACCCCGAGATTTTGGCATCCCTGGATGGGCCAGGGCAACGACATTGGCTCATCAGGTGAGCCAAAAGACTCGAGCCCGGACCATCGGAACATCAGAACATTAGACATTGAATTCCAGCCCAAGAAAAGGAACACTGCCTGAGGAGGAGAAAAACCCTTCCTGAAGAGGACAGCCTGAACCCCTGCAGAGAACAAATCGCTTCAAACTTGACTCAGAAAGGAGAAGATCCAAGGGCCCTGGGTATTCTCCACCAGAGATCTGCTGGCCAGTGACGAAGAAAACCTCTGAATCGATTTTGCAGACAGCACAGTGAGATCAGTCAAAAATAAGAACATGGGGGGCTTGTTCCCAGGGTGATATTTGAGCGAGGATTTTGGCAGGAAGTTAATAGGCATCTTTATCATTTAGCAGCGAAAAAAAGATAAAACGGCTGTAAAGCTTTTGCCTCAAGCCAGGAAAATGCTGGAAGCAATTTCAAGGAATTCTGCGGGAAGTGTCTGTAATAGACAGGCAGGGGACACTTACCCCTGAAAAGTCAGGAGGGGCAGACTTGACACCAGTTAGAAGGGTGCAGGAAGTATCACCACCCATTAGGTCTCCACACACACGCATGCCAGTTCTGAAAACTGAAGTTAAATATTTTCCCCAGTGAGCACGAGGACTGGGACTTTGCATCTTTTGAGGCATGTTCGCCTGATTCGCAGAGACCAATGAGAAGCCTCAACTCAGGGACAGAACAGCCCACACCCCCCTTTACGGGGACTCAGACAAGGAGGTGGCAGGGGGGTGCAGAAACAGCGCCGGGAACATCAGGGGTGGCGGCGGGCTCCGGGGCTGCGGGGGTCGCCGGGGACGGGCGAAAGCGGCCTTTCGGGGAGCCGCGACAGCCCGAGGACAGCAGGGGGCCGGCTGGGGAGACCATGGGGGTCGGTGGAGCCGCGGCAGGATTGCGCGCGGCAGCGTTCGTAATGGCGGGCGCAGGGGCGGCAGGGGAAACCGCGGGGGAAGCGCGCGTGGCGGACACCACGGTGGCGGACACCGGCCAGCCGCCCGGGGCATGTGCGAATGCGGCGGGAGCGGCGGCGGCGGCGGCGGACACGCGCGCGGCGGGCACGGGGACCGCGGCAATAACATGCGCGGCAGAACAAACCGTGGCGGCGGGCGCCGGCCAGCCGCCCGGGCGGAACGCGGCAGCTGCGGAGGGAGCGCCGAGCGGCACCGGGCCGGGTGGAGCGGGACGCGCGGGCATGCGCGCGGCATGCGCGGTACCGGCCGCGGCAGCGGCGGAATGCGGCGAGCGCGCGTTGATGACATCAAACCCAGAAGACGGAGCGGGAGAAATTTTATCTCGTCTTGCGAACGCAGCGGGGACCCTGACAGAGTGGGGGACACTCGCGCCGAGTGCAGGCGTTGCCACGGAGCCCGGGGGGGACCAGCCCCGGTGGGGATCGGAGCGGGGCGGAACCAGGACGGGATCGGGGCAGCGCGGGTGCTGGCCGGGGGCAGGAGGAAGGCATGCGCGGCCGCACCGGAACGAGCAGAGGCGGGGCGTGGCGGCGATGGGGGCGTTCCTTCCCACATCCCCATGGTGATGCAGCAGAAATGGGGCGTGGCCTGGGCAGAGACGATCTGCAAGGCGCCACCCTGTCCCGGTTGCCATGGCAGACAACTACGCCACGGACTGCGACAGCGTCACCTGGTGGCGGGACTGCAACATTACAGCAACCATGCCCAGCTGATCTGATAACACCGCCACCCAGTGGCGAAGTTGCAACATTACAACAAACATTGCAACAATATTTTCCGATTTCTTGCGAAAGACAACTCCAGGAAAAACGTATCCTGTGCAGCAGGATGTCATGGGGCTCAGGACATTCCTACTGAAGCGCAGCAACAGGATGATGATGTACTATGTATTACTGCTTCAGAGGGTGTCCCAGCTTGGATGGTTTCAACGCTAGGAGCTGCTGGTTCATATGGCCAGGGACAATCAACTTTGATATCAGGGGATGTTGTGAGACAAATTCTTGTGCAGTATATTGATACAGCCTTGAAGTCTCGTCTGGATTTGGTGACTCAACTTTCGCAGATTTTTTTATTCAATGCAGAGCAGCAGTGCTTCATCTTTAGCCACAGATGTTCCTGTTCCTCATTCAGGACCAAGGGAAACTCCAGGACTGTCAATATTTTTTAGAAATACAGCGCCTACAGTCCAGCAGAGTGTGGAAATGCCACTGATGTCAGTGGATCCCAGGATGGGACAAGTTGCTGCATGGCAGCAAGCACAACAATTGACTCCACTTTATAAGCAGATATTCATGGAATTACAAATACCTAAAACACCTGTAATGACAGATTGGGCAGAAATCAAGAAAAAGGCATTGAAAGAAAAAGACTTCCACATGACTCTTACAAGGGACATTGCCATGCCCATGAATTTTGATGCACTGGGTCAAAATCCAAGATGGGAATGATTGGAACATCAAAGACCTGATCAAAGTGATAAAAGATAATGGCCTCAGATCTTCATATTTCAAGCAACTTTTAAAACTTACTTTTAATATATACAATATGACACCATATGATATCAGATCTATTGTGTCAGTGATTCTCACTGACACACAAATTCTCATGTGGGACTTGAGATGGAGAAGAGCTCTTACTGAGCTGAGAACCAGATACCAAGGCAGACCAAACACAGCTCTCACTGTGGCACAAATGGCAGGTGATCCCTCCAGATGATAATCCAGCTCAACAAGCAGTGCGACTTCCACGAGAGGTGCTGAATGACATCAAAGAAGCCGCAAGAAGAGCAATCATGCAAATTACACCGGCAGGAATTCAAGACACCATTTATACAGACATCAAGCAAGGTCCTTCTGAACCTTCTTTTTCATTCACTGACTGCCTCACACAGGCAGTGGACAGACAAGTGACTGAAGAGGCAGTGAAACCACACTTGCTCCAAAGCATTGGTTTTGCAAATGCCACCCCAGAATGAAGATGAATCTTCAACGTAATGACAGGCCAACCCTCTCTGGCAGAAATGGTGGAAGCATGCAGCAAGGTGGGAACACCTCAACATGTTGCATCCATCATTGAAGAATGGATGGAGAAAAATTTTAAAGGGGTTCTCTCAGAGCTTCAAAAGAAGGGTAGATTAGAGGGACAGTGCTACAAATGTGGGGCCCATGGACACTTCGAGAAAAATTGTCTGAGACTTGCAAAAACTGGGCAGTTGACAGACGTTTGTTCAAGACGCAGAAGAGGAAAACATCTCACATTCTCATCTTGAGAATGCTGTTCTCAAACAGATGTGGATGGAAGACTTCTACCTCTTCCAGGAAACTCAAATAAAGAGCACGAGTCACCAGTGCGCGATGACACAAGTGATAACGATGATTCAAAATCAAATTCCACAGACAGGACAGATATTGGAGAGCATCAGATGGACTCCCTCAGTGGGACAATGTTCTGGTTTGAAAGCAAAACCAGTGAGATACTCCAAGTCAGAAATACAATTTATTGGGAAAAGGGAAAAGAAACAAAATACATGCAATAATACAAAAGGAAGACCACTGACAAAGTCAGAATACAACCTGACACCCCTTTGGCCAGCATGTTGGTAGCAGTCCAAATTGGAGTGGCTGCAGTCCTCCTGGAGTGGCAGATGTAGTTCTCTTGGAGCAGTGGTCCTGTAGAAAAGGTGTAGTCATCCAGTGGAAACCCCAGCTGTGTCCTCTTGGGAACCTGTGGAAAAGCTGCCTGTTCTGTCCAAAAATCCCAGAATATACCTAGGTGGGAATGCTTAGCTCCTCCCCCCTGGGTGGAGCATCTCACAATGTGCTAATGTCATTCTGAGTCACGAGTTGGGTCCTTGATCACCTGTTAAACAGAACTGGCTCCTGGAGGGAGTTACCTCTGAGTCATGTGGCAAGACATTGATGGGCCCATTAACAGGAGATAAGGAAAACTGTCCAGAAGACAACTGCTACACAGATGGCAATAGAAAACATCCTGGTTCTCAATCTCGGACAGACAATTGGTGGGATCCCCAGTGGTTCAGAGTTGTTGTCACCAGGAGCGCAGTGCGTTCTGGCAGTTTCCAAAATGACATGTTTCATGGATGACAATCATGCAGTGATACACACAGGTACCACTGGAACAGTGTCAAAAAGACAAGACCTTTTAATTATAGGTAAAGACAGAAGCAGCATTCTTGGACTCATCATTTATCCTTCAATAATCTCAGCAAACCACAATGAAGAGTTGACAGTTTTAGGTAAACCTCTTCAACCACCATTGATCGTTCCAGAAAATACCTCAATAGACAAGGCTATTGCTTTGCCATGTCATGCAGTGGAACAAATCATTGTTTGATTATCAGGACTCTCCTTCTGATGTGGAAGTTCATGCCTCCTGGGTGAAACACAAGGGTTGGAATCTGATGATCCAGAACAACGACAATGCCATGCCTGAAACAAAGCTCACAATGACTGAAATGATAGGGACACACAGTGAGGTGAGCACACCTCAGTGCATTGCAGCAATTCAAGCAGATGTCTGGGGAGAACAGGTTGGGAAACTCCTTCAAGCACAGGATGAAAAAACTTTCCAGAACTCTCGCAGCGTTTTATCCAATTTCTCAACAGAAAATGCAACTCCACAGAAAATGCAGCAGCAACAAGTCATTGTCCAAGATGCAAAAAACGGGAACACTATGTAAATCAATGTTATTCCAAATATGATATAGATGAAAATCTTTTACCATGAAAAATGCTTCCCAGGGATGGAAACCACAGTGTAAAGAGAGAAGTATTAGTAATAATTTAACTACCCAAAATGTCTCTGCAAAACAAAGCATTTGGGAAATGTCAGTCAGATTCTATCTGCAGGGTCATCAGCTGATTCCACAATGATTCAGAGTTTTAGGGATTGTTGGTATTGAGTTTGTAATCTTTGTTATTTTTAGGTTTTTATAGGTAATATTGATAAATGGTGATTGTTGTTAATGTTATATGAATGCCTTAAAAAGGTTGTCTTAACCTCTTTAAAACATTTCCTGTAGATAAGTTGATTATATAATGTGAATTCTCTGATTTTTGTGATAAGAATTATTATTAGGGTATTGTTGTGTTATTTACAGCCAGTTTTCATGTGGTTTACTATCTCTTTGTGTGATTGTCTGCAATACACGTGTCTCCTCAAGATCCCGTCTGTTTGGTTTTTTAACTACTCATATGTTTTCTTTATCCAATCTTTTATGCAGCTGCATTTCCTCCACCTTCACACTTTCAGCATCCAGATCCTGGTTCACAATCCTGTGATCACTTTCAGATCTCTGAAGAAGAGGTTTGCTGTGTTTGAAGAATCTCTGTCTTGAGGGAAATTTCAGAAAGACTCAATTACTTGATGGTTTGATTGGTTTTTAACCCTAAGGTTTTTTTACTCATAACTACTATTTTTAAGAGTTTTGTTTTAAAATGTGTTAAGTGATATTCTCCAATTAGAGTTTGGGCTCTGGCCACGCTCTAGCTCTACTTGGATGGAATGACTGACCCAGATGTTTTCTGCATCAAAAAGTATTCAAGTCCTTTTGGCTTGGCAATTTGACCATATATGACAGCTGAGCCTGTGTTTAAAGGGAGTTTGGAGAGACATGAATCCGGACATGTTTTCTCCAAATCTCTGTTGTTTTAAGGTTTATCGGCTGTCGCAGACTATGGGATGGCAATTTGATATTGTAGTGCTTGGTAACTGTGTGATTTTATATGTGATATTGATTGTGTATTGTTTGATTGATTTTTATTTGCTGTTAGTTTCTTTACTACATGCATTGTCTTGCCCTGGATGTTTTCTCATGTTTATAACCAAAGAATGTTAGTAATAACAACTTACGTTATCTTCCATTTCTCCATGCAATTTTACAGAACAGAATTGAGAAAGAATCCTCCAGTTCCTCTTGGGGAGTTGGGCTTGTTTGTGTTTTAAGAGGTGCAGAGTCTAGGTGGATTTCAGTGAAGAATGTGGAACTTTACTAACTGCAATAAAGCGGTGACCTCTTCACAAGCGGAGAAGAAGATGCACAGATGTGGACTGTACAAAGATTTGTGTTTTGCCCACAGAAGATTGTGGTCTTTGGGTTTTTGCAGGCGTGTGGGAATTAATGATGTTATAGAATTTAGTTACTGGGTCTTGGTTGATTTTAGTAGGGCTTGTAATTCTTCTGCTCATTTTGCCATGCCTTTTTCAATGCATGCGGCAGGCCATGACCAGGGCTCCCAAAGAGATGTTTTTAGTGCAAAGAGGAGGGGGAGATGTCGGAGTCTAGGACATCCTTCTGGCTGCCCTGGCTGCCTCGAGATCCTGGCAGGGGGCTTGGAGACCTTGGCACAAAGTCAAAAACACCCGTGGCTTCAATTTTAGCCTATGGGAAAAGCTGCCAACTTTGTATGAGGAATTACAAGCCACAAGGCTTTGAGTAGTGTAGTAGTTGAATTAACATAGGGTGAAAAAGTTGAATTTTGGGGTTTTTTTAGAATGGGGTTCAGGGGACAAGATGGAGGGATTTGGGCGTTTCCTGACCTTCTTCTCCTCCTTCTTGTGCTCCATGTCTTGCTGTGATGGTGACATTTTTCTATTGGTTGAAGGTAGAGACACACTGTCTAACATAGATGATAGGTATTGGCACATTATTGTAAACATAGTACACTTAGCTTTTAGTAAAAAATGTAAACACTGCCCTAGAGGGACAGAATGCCATGGCTGACCTGCTAGACAGAGCTCAACAGGTCAGAGAAAGAATGTTATAGATAAGAGAAAATAAACAACCTTGAGAAGCTGATCCTATGCATTTCAGACCCCCTCTTTGGCTGCATGGGCTGGGAAACAAGGACTTTTACAATCTTGGGGTCATCCCCACATACAGACCCCCAAGAATGAATGTGTGTGTGTGTGTGTGTGTGTGTGTGTGTGTGTGTGTATGTGTTCTGGAGAACACTGAGTTTGAGTGGTCATGAGAGGGACAAAGTACAATTATAAGTGCTTAGGAATAGAGACCTGAAAATTATTTATGGGCCACTTCTCCTCAGAGGTCTTCAGAGCTCCTTCTTATTTCTTCCACGGTTAATTTCAGTTAATAATAAGAGCATTATTCAAATCCATGCCAGCATGTGGTTTAATTTAGTACTAGAGGTCTGTATTACTATAGAGTACCTTTACAAAACAGCACCATACCAGGTTTCTGTCTGAAGTACTAAAGGACTTTCTGAGACATATCAAATTGTTAATTTATCTCAGGTATCCTGTTTTTTTGGCTGGATTAATGTTAGTTTTCTTCCTAGTAGTTGGTACAGTGCAATGATTTGGATTTATGTTTTTGAAAGAATGAAGAGTTTAAAGGGTCTAACACCAGCCAGCAACTAAGCTCCAAACAGCTACTGGCTCATTCTGCTCTTCCCACTTCTCCTCTTTCCTCCTCACTTTCTGGTGCGATAAGGGAGAAAATTAGAGTAAAAAAGAAAAAGCGTGGGTAGAGATAAAGACAGTGTAAAATGTACAGCAAAAGGTAAAGAGAAAGGTAAAGCAAAAGCCACACACACAAGCAAAGAAAAACAAGAAATTAGTTTACTGCTTCCCATGGGCAGGCGGGTGTTTACCCCTCTCCAGCAGACCAAGACCCCATTACAGGTGATGGTGACTTGGAAGACAAATGTCATCACTCCAAATGTCCCCCACTTCCTCTTTCTGCCTCCACTTCATATACTTAGCATGATGTCCTATGGTGTGGAATACCCCTTTGGTCAGCTGGGCTCAGCTGTCCTGGCAGTGTTCTTTTCCAAGCCTCCTCTCTGGTTGCATGGGGTGAAAAGCAGAAAAGAGCCTGGTCCTGTGTAAGTACTGCATCAAATCCAGACTGCATAAAAATCAGTGGGAATCTCAGTACTAAATCTAATGGTGTCTGGATCTGACATTTTCAAATCTCTACTCTGCTAAAGGTGATTTTGAATATGAAGCCTTCTGCATTGCAGACATGCAGATCAAATTTTGCTCCTGCTGAGAAGACCTTGTGGTTCACATGGAATCTCACTATAATGAGATGATTCACAAGCATATCCACAAATGCTTGTTTATCCAAATTGGTCACATAGAAGCTGTTTTGAAAAGCTGCTACAGCAGTGTTTAGTTCTGATGTGAATTTCTCTTGCTGGAAATGCCATTGTACCTAAGGAGGTCTTAAGTCTCAAAAAAGGTAGATTTGGGGGTAAAACTTTTTTCAGCCCAACAAATAGGTGTAATTCCTGTTCATCCCAAAAGTGAATTCCCAGACCCAAATCTTGGGAGCTGAAGTATTCATCTTCTAATGGTCTAAGACAGGTGGACACAGAGGAGTTGGATAAGACAGCTACCAGCAATTCTTCTGTTTTTCTAGACTTTTTTTCAGGTAGAGCTAAAGATTTCAAACATCTCTCCTCTGCTAACTTGACTGTTTTTTGACTCTGAGGGTATTTTGTGCATTGAAAACAAAATAGATGAAATTTAACAGCATCTGTTGAATCTTCCCTGAATTCCCCCATAATTTTTGTTGCAAACTTAAATGATTTCTATGGTAACAGCAGAAGAGTGTTTCTAAATTTATAACATCACATTGTGGGTGGGCATCAGTGCTCTTCTCTGCTGAAAGATGTTTGCAATTGAACCATTATAGGTAAAGTCTAAGATTTGCTTAAAACAAATGATCTACTTTTATTGTTTTACTTTTTAGGGCTGATACAATAGGCAAAAAGTTCATTTCTGTTCACAATTCAGCTCATGAATCACTTGCTTTGGCTGCAGTAAATGTGGTGACTGGAAAAGCTGCACCAGCAGAGTTCAGGTGTCAAGAACTCTTCCTTTACATAATGTTAATCATAAAAGTGTCAAAATCAAATGTCTGGTCACAATCACAACTGATGACTTCACTGTGGTTTACAATGTGAGCATTTATAATTATAGACTAAATCAAGAGCATGAAATGAAAACACAATTGAAAGCTACAGCTTTCACAATACTGTTCTCATTTAGTAACAGTATTAATATTGAATTAAATGAGGTAAAATTAATATTTGTTATCACAGAAAAAATCTAGGGGTTCATGACACCTAATCTAAGTAGACATATCCCTACTCTATTAAAAGTTGGAAGTAATTTTTTCTCTGAGGAACATTTGAATTTGATCCACAGTGTTTCCTGAATTGCAAAAGGCTCTGCAGTAAAAGGTACAGGCCTTCATGTCAGTAAATTGTATATGGAACAAAGTAAAGTGCATGGATATGGAACAAAATATGTAATATGTTTTTTAAAGAGATGTAATATAACATTTTAGGAGTTGGAGGTTACATTGGAAAATATCTTTCTGAAAGCTCTTTCTCTTGTACATAAAGTAACATCAAAACATAGAATTATTTGGGTTGGAAGGACCTTAAAAATCATCTAGTTACAACCCTCCTAGCGTGGGCAGGGACACCTTCCTCTCCCAGAACTACCAGCTCTTTTCCCTCCTAATTAGGAGTGAGTGGATGACAGTTTGAGCAAATGGACAAGAGAGAAATCTTGTCCTTTCTTTAGCCAGTAGATAGAAATTAATAAGCAGAAATACTGTTTTCAAGAACATTTTCCTAATCATATTTTTCAGACACTGCCTTCCTTACTAGCAATTTATTTTCTGATGCAAAAACAGCCACAAGGTCAAACACATCAATGCAGAAGGCCTATAAAATATTCCACGTACCACAAAACACTTGCTTTAAGAACTTAAATAGTTGTTGTGGCCTTGTGCTGGCAAACAACTGGAGTCTTAATTCACCTTCTAAAAATATCAGATCTATTTTTGTGCCATCTTAAAAAAACCCCAACAAACCCACTTTGACTCTGACTTGGTCAGTTCATTTTTTACAATTGCTGTTTGCAGAGTGCAGGAATTAATCACTCTGATTAATGTCTACGGTATTTCACATCAAATGCAGGCCTGCTTCTTTGAACAGTTTTTACTGAAGTGGGTCCAACTCAGAACACAGTACAGTCTCACTAAGGCAGGTCAGTTTAAAGATATAAATGATACATTCCCTCCCTGTTTCTGGCTTAGAAGCAAGTAACCATGGTGACTGGAAAATCTTATCTTCTGCACATATTCTGAGATTGTCACCTTTCACAGATTTATTCCCTTCTTAACCCCCCCAAAAAGAATTACCTTGCCAAAATAACTTCATTACTTCATAAAGTGACGCCAATAGAAAAGCTTCTTGCCATTCAGCCTAACTCCAAACTGCTGTTGTTGTATCACACAGCAGGTTATCTCTAATCTCATATCTGCAAGGCACTTCTTATGACAAACTGGAAAAAAAAAGCTGACCAAACAAGTCCAAAGGACAATCTCCATATGAAAGATTAAACTTTCAAAATCACCCCTGTACCTGGAGAGCCTGGTCTATGGTGACTCCTTGACACAGGAAATTTACTTTTGTGCCCTGTGCAACTCACACAGCTGGCACAGGGTCAGCCAGTGCTCAACAGGTTTGTACCCGACCTGAGAAGTGTCTCCAGGATCACCACTGTGCTGGGAAGTCCAGCTTGGAAAGGCCAGGAGGGAGTCAATGCCCAGAGGGAGACAGAATGAGGGCTGCTGGTGGTGAAAGGAGTCCCTTGCCTCCAGTCCTACCAAGCTGTAACACTGCCACCACCACCAACCACCCCGAGCAGGTTCTGCCCAGCAAGGGCTTGCCCATCTTGCTTCATTTGGGGCTGCATGGTGGGGTTGACCAGTGAGCTATCATCCTAACCCTAACAACTAATCCCCCAAAAGTTGTTCTTCTGTAGGCCTGATATTTACAGCATGTACATCAACCTGGATTGCACACCGTCACGCCACAAAAAATCATGGACTGATTTCCACATCTTTCACCCCATTATAGATGCAAAAAGATATCTCATCAGTATTACCTTAAAATGCATATGTCCATAAATGATTCTTACCATAAAGGGATGTCTGCTAGTGAGGTGCTCTGCTTACAGGAAGTGCACTCAGATATGTCACTTCACGGGGCTCTGTCTGACAAAACTGGAGCAGAAACAGTTCCACCTGATTAGCTGGTCTAGGATCATTATGATGGCTGAAATCAGCTTTCAAGAAGGTATCTTTATTTTTTCCTTGCTTCTATATATTGTGTACTTTTTGGAAGACAGCACTTTGGCATGTGTTTGAACTCAACACCTTATATTCTCTTAGTTCTTCAGTTTCACTTGGATAATCTGAAAATATTTCTTATTTTATAAAGCCTTGTCAAAAAGAAGAAGCTCAAGTATCAAGATAGACAGGACACCATTTTCCAAAATCACTCTGCAAAGAAGCCTCTAGATCTTTAACTGCATTTGGTGTACAACTATTCTGAAAAAAAAAATGAGAAAAAAACTTGAAGCACGGTTGGAACAAAGATCCCATAGTAATTCTGTTGTGTATCTATATAACACATTTCTTTGAACTGTTTCAGTACAGCTCTTTTTAGAAAGAACAAAAGTTCACTCAACTATACTTCATGGAACAAGATTTCAGCTGAGGAGAAATCTTGCATTTTAAGTGTCTGTTGGACCATGACTGCAAAATGGAAATTGAAGCTGCTTATTCCTGTAACCCAGATCAAGTTTTAAAACTGAAAGTGCTCACCTCTGTAGGGCTGTGACTGTATTAACACCAGAGCTGGACATAGTGCCAGATTAGTGCATTTTGATAGAGAGTGAGAAACAGAGTAATGCTGCTGCTAGCTATAAGATCTTTTCCTGTAAATCACACCCACAGTATTACAAGAATTCTCTGGACTGTTGATAAAAATTGTATTTTGTTGTTCTAGTAGCAGGAACATATTAAATGTTTCTTCCTTCATTGCTAGCAAATATAAACTGAATTTTGTAGCAGAAAGAAGTAGTAGTAAGAAAAGGTGGTGGGGGAGTTCAGTGTGATTTTGAGGGATCCAAGTCAGGATCCAGTCAGGATAAAGAAGATTTCTTTCTTGCCATTATGTATTATGAGTAGAATGCTGGTTTCGGGGGACAGGCTGCTGACCACCTCTCCCTGTCTACACCCAAAACTGGTGTAGAGTAAAACTGGGGATGCATGAGTATCCCCTTCTAAAAATAAGGGATATAAGCTGAAGTCTCATTCTTTTTGGAGTATGTCAAACCCTACCATCCCCAAGCTAGGATTATCTTTGGAGATATTTGCTGCTGCCTGGTGGTTCACTTCTTGACTTTGGCTAAGCTGTTCCCTGACACCGTCATCACTGATTTTTCCCAGAAGTTAAATTACCATGTGAGACAGACCATCTATCTGAAAATCCATTTTTTTTCTTTTTTTTTTTTTCTTTTTTTTTTCCTTTTTTCTGTTTATAGTGCAAGCTTCTTTGGAGATTATAATGTTGTTTTAATCCTTGCAGTTCACAAATACAATGCAATACATGACATATATACTCTTGAGCATTTCTGTGGTGTGATACTCGAATCAAACAATACTTGGAATTAAAAAAAAGCCGATTAAAAGTACTGATAATTTTAATCCCTCTAGCCTATAGGTGTTCCAGTTATTTTGTGTGGAAACTAAAGACTGATATCTTCCATTTAAACAAAGACAAAGTAATTTTTGAGATGCATAATAATACCTTTTTTCTAAGAAGTAGAAACCTTTTTTTTTTTTTTTGCCATACTCCCTGATCTACAATTAAAAAAACCTGCACCCCAAAAATTTGAAATAATTATATTGGTCTTTGAATTAATGGTGTTCTGGTTTTCTCTACCAATAGTGCATGGATGAATTTGATTAATGAAAAGGGATTTAAGGGGATGAGTCAGAGAACAAAATATATGAACTCAGAAAACCTGTGCTAGATTCTGAGGACATGTTTCACATTTCTGTTCTACCCAAGGTTTCACCAAACTCTTCTGAAATTGGGGTGTGAGAGATTGGGAGGGAAGTATTTGGTGGAAGAGAGGATTTCTGTTCTTTCTCTTTCTGTGGAATCTCTTGACCTTCGAATCAGAAAGAGCTGTATCTTTTCTGAGGTTTGATCTGGACTAGCTTGAAATTCTTTCAAGCCGTGGCGTTGCTGCAGCCAAATCCTGTGCATTGCTTAACATGCTTTATTAAATGAAATTAAAATTATTGCCTCTTACCTTCTCTTACCTACCTCAGTCATCAGACCTGTTAGTGACTTTGTTCTGTGTGCATGGAAGCCACACATATCAAAAGACTGACTGATGTCAGAAGCTACAGATTTGTAAGGTTTGTTTGGTACAGTCGCATAAAACCACTACAGCTAAGACAATGATATCCAGTGTGCAACTGTTAGAAGGAATCAGACAGCAGTCACCTAACAGGTTATACCGTTCTAGAACACCAGTAACACATGTCTGGAAGGACCACAAAAGACTGGTTTTCACCTACAAAAGGAGGAAATAATACTTTGGGCCAAACCTGCCAAATTTGTTTCTCTTTTCCTTTATCACAGTGATCCTGAGCCTGGCCATCCTGAGCTCAGAGAACTAAAGCCAGTCAACCTTGTGAATATCAAGAGCCAGAAAGGAGTATCAGACATGTGATATGATATACATAAGGACTGACTAATGATGATTAATTTTTAGTTGCTAAGCATTTGCCTAGTCTTTGAACATAAGTAAAAACAGTTTGTAAGTTTTGAGGTTAGCCTGCTCCCATCACAGCAATCCACAGATGCCTAACAAAAACAGCTGCAACACCACCAAAATGCACTGCTGTTTATGTCTCTACAATGGTCTTTATGCTTTAATACGCTAGGAGCACAAGACAAACACTACTGCAAGGAACACCTGAGGAGCAAATTTTTCTCACAAATAATGTCTTTTACAAGCATGCATTAGCTGCCCTGATAAATCTATTTTACAGTGTTATGCATGCTAATATTAAAATCCTTCACACACCTCAGAGAATATAAATACTATTGTGAGAACAATGGTTACATTATTATCAAAATTTAACCTTGTAGATGGCTTTGAAAAACTCTAGTTTCAAAAACCAGTTTCAAAACTGGTTTTAGCAGAGCAGGTAAGCTGTCTATGAAGTCTAACTGTACCATTTTCTGATAAATTGGACTGTATCTATATCTCAACCTTGTATGGTAAACCACCTGATTTAGTAGGACAAGCTTTTTCCGACTGTGCTTTCAAAAACTAGAAAAGATAAAAATTTACTTTGTGACTGACAGAAGGCTGCTGATGTCTGGTGATTTTTCCCTCTCACCTTGACATGGACCACACAACCATCATCATAGCACAGCCTTCAGCAAAGACTCCAGGCCCTGCTGCACCCCTGCTGCAGACAGCACCCTGTCCCTCTGAGATGGCTTCATTCCCTGTGACCTGGCAGCTGTTGCAGCATTATACTCAAGATCCTACTTATGGGATAGAGGAATCATAACTTACATACCAGTAAAGTTAGAAATATATTGTTAGGACGATGGAAATCCTAAAAGACTAACTCATGAATCTTTAATCATCTGTTGGATATGAGGGAGGGTGACCTGCTGTGAGATCTGATAGGCCACTGATTGCGTGGTTTGATCTGACTGATCTGGCTAGCTTAGGCAGGTGTTCCCTTTCTTCCTTGATATTCCATGTGTGTTCCTCTTAATAATGTGTGCTTGGTTAATGAGTAGAGCCTCCCCAACAGACATGGTATTGTTCATTGGTCAAAGGGGTGTGGTAGCTGTGCTCCCCTGCTGGAAGCTCTAAGTAAGCTCAAGATCCATTTGTGGATAAATGTAGGGTAATCAAGCATCCAATACTGAACACATCCAAATGAGAAGCTGCATGCACCAGTCTGCCACTGGCTTTTTTTAAAAACAGAAATTTCTTAGGGCAATGAAGCTGGGGAAGGGTCTAGAGAATAAGTCATATGAGGAGTGGCTGAGGGAGCTGAGGTTGTTTAGTCAGGAGAAAAGGATGTTCAGAGGGACCTTATCACTCTCTACAGCTACATGAAATGAGGTTGAAGCTGGTGAGGTTGGTCTCTTCTCCCAGGCATCGAGCAACAGAACAAGAGGAAATAGCCTCAAGTTGAGCCAGGGGAGGCTCAGGCTGGACAACAGGAAGAATTTTTTTACTAAAGGTTTGTCAAGCTCTGAACAGGCTGCTCAGTGAAAGTGTTCAAGAAATTACTGGACATGGCACTTAGTGCTTTGGTCTAGTTGATATGGTGCTGTTCAGTTAAAGGTTGGGCTCAGTGATCTTGGAGGGCTTTTCTAATCTTAATGATTCTATGATTCTGTGAACTAGATCTAATTATTACAGAACATGAATTAATAGAATTTCAGTCAAATCTCTTCTATATGGAAAAGTCTTGGTAATAATAAAATTAAAATTGAAACACCCCCATTCTATAATTTTTATCCCCCTTTTCCTAGAGCTCATCTTCCCACTGTTCCTCTGCATCTTGAAGTCAACAGATTTGGGCCCCTAGAGAGGGCAGTGGCAGAAGCTGTCAGCCTCATGAATCATTCAGGAGAAAAAAGATACTGATATCACTGGTTTCTTCTGTCTGTCTCCAGGAGCCACTTGAGGCCACTTGTACACATTTTTTTTTACATCTTCCTTTTTCTTCAGTGGTATGTAGCATCATACTACAATCCAAATTTACTATGTATGGTGCTCTCTACATATGGCATGTTTGTTATCTTTAAAACCAGTTCTGGCCAGTTCTGGGTCCACATTCCTTTAACTCATCACAGGAGAGTTGTTTATAGATGCAGAGTCTCTCTCCAGTGCTAACCTTGTTCTCCACTTTTTATCACCCCATGTCTGTACTCCTCTGCATCATATTGTGCATCTCTGCTTTTCAAGACCTCTGCTATTGCATCAGACTTGGGTTTCTCTGCTTTATGCCATTGTGTCAGAGGTGTAATTATCCCATAGTGCATAGAATGGCTGCTAATTTTTTTTTTATCTGTAAAAAAAAACAGTGGCTTGTACTATACACAAGTACAACAGATTAATCACCAGCTCTTGCTCAATTCAAGGAGTTGCTTTCACAGCTGAGACAATAAAAAGAAAGCTATAGATCAACAAAAATTCAGCCAGAACTGAAAAGCTTCAGACCCAAGGTCTTGCAAATTCAATAAAAAAGAGTAAGTGTGACAGGTCTGAGCCCCTGTTAGCTGCTCTGAGCTGCTGTGGAAATGGGGAAAGATACCATTACTGCCATTTCTACCCTAAAAATGCCAACTGCCAATTGTTTTAGGAGCATGCTTATTCTGAAACACTTGACAGTAAGGAGAGAGGGAGTTGTCACTCCTCAAAGGTATTTAATGGAAAAAGGATTTATAAAAAAGAGAGATTAAGCTGTTAGAGAGTGTCCAAAGGAGGACTACAAAGACAGTGAAGGGCCTTGAGGGGAAGCCTTGTGAGGAGTGGCTGAGATACCTTGGTCTATTCAGCTTCGAGAAGAGGAGACTGAGGGGAGACTTCACCACTGTCTTCAACATCTTCATGAGGGGCAGGCACTGATCTCTTCTCTGCAGTGGCCAGTGACAGGACCCAAGAAAATGGGCTGAAGTTGTGTCAGGAGAGGTTTAAGCTGGATACTAGGAAAAGTTTCTTTACTGAGAGAAGAAACTGAGCACTGGACCAGGCTCCCCAGGGAAGGGGCCCCAGCACCAAGCCTGACAGAGTTCAAGAAGCGTTTGGCCAGTACTCTGAGGCACCTGGTGTGGCTCTTTGGAATGGTGCTGTGCAGGGCCAAGAATTGGACTCAATGATCCTTGTGGGTCCTTTCCAACTCAGCATAGTTTGTGATTCTGTCACCTGGATGAAGGGATCAAATGCACCCTCAGCAAGTTTGCTCATGTTACCAAACTGGGCAGAGTGACTGATCCACCTGAGGACTGTGCTGACATTCAGGCTTCATAGGCTGCAGATTTGGGTGGAGAGAATCCCAGTGAGGTTAAACAAGGGCAAGTGTAGGGCGCTGCACCTGGCAAGGAATAACCCCAAGTACCAGCACAGGTCAGGGGTGACCTGCTGGAGAGCAGCTCTGCAGAGAAGACCAGGGAGTCTTTGTGGATGACAAAGTGTTGAACAGAAGAGAACATTTTTTCCATATATGGGAAGGCGATCACAGAATGTTAAGGGGTTGCTCTAATCCTATCCTGTGCTGTAGCCTTATCCTAGAAGATCACCAAATTTGTCAGGCATGATTTCCCCTTTGTAAAGGCATATTACCTGTTACCAATCACCTCCTCATTTTCCATGTGCCTTAGCAAAGTTTCCAGTAGAATTTGTTTGATGGTCTTGTCTGGCACTGAAGTGAGACTGACTGCTTTTTATTTCCCTGGTCTTTTTTACTCTTTTAAAAAATGCATGTTATATTTCCTTTTTTCCAGTCATTAGGGACTTCACCTGACTGCCATGATTTTTCAAAAAATTATGGATAGTTGTTGTAGATGTCAGCGAACCCAATGGGAAGAATGATGATGTCTAACTCCATTTCAGAAGGCTGAATGATTTCTTTATTATAATTATGTTATAATACATTAGTATGCTATATAAAAGAGGATACTAAATACTACATGCTACTTTCTCTAACTATCATATCTCACTCACTCACAACTCGTGACCCTGTTCTCCGGAGTCCAGACACAGGTGGATCCAACTGGCCATTGAAATGAACAGGGCTAATGCCTTTATTAATGTTCAGCTCTTTATTAAAAAGATCAGCTGGGCAGGGGGCTCGATGCAGAGCTCACCCCCGCGGTCGTAGCTTTCCCAGACAGCCAAAAGGAAGGAGGGGTGCAGAGTTGGTCACTGGAGTCCTGAGCAGCAGCCATCCTTTCTCCTTTCCTTGTAGCACACTGGTGGCCCGAGGATGAGGAGGCGTGGCATGCAGAGTCTGTTGCTGAAGTCCAGAACAACAGCTGTCCCCGCTCCTTCTGTGGTGGCAGCACCAGGGCTCTTTGTCTCTCTCGCCCTGCTTCTCAGAGCCTAATATAGTCTGTTCTTTCTTAGGTGATGGCGACGGTTAAAAGTCAATCAGGGGATGTGTTTCCCTCTTCCTCAGCTAGGGCATTTGTCTAGACTCCTCTATTGTGTTCAGTTTTTGATTTATATTTCTTTTTATCTCTTAAAAATACTCCCATGATCCTAAGGGGTTTTTATTTGCATGTTAGTCCCAGAATGGCAGCGTGGAGGGGTGGGAGGCCAGTTATCTCCAGGTAGTTTAGAGAAAACAAACAGAGCAATTAGCTAATTAGCATTTCAATATCGGTACTTAGCTAGAGTTAGTAGTTTTTTTAGTGTTGCCATGGGAACCAGGAGGGCCCTGCCCGCGTCTCTGGGGAACACATGGAAACTGTTCATAACAGCCATCAGGCCCAAACAATCCACCATGGTCCAACCAAGCACTCACTCTGGGTAAACAATTCTCCAAACACATTTCACAAGACAAAAACAAGGAGCAGAAATAGAAATTGTTTACTCTTTCATTTCTCTCTGTGCACCTCAATAAAAAATCCTGTGAGAGAGAGAAATGTGCTTGCCACAGATCTGCTAGCTCCCTTAGGACCTATGGAGGAGTCTCATTGGGTTCCATGGACTTGTACACACTCGGGTTCCTTAGGTGGTGTTGAAAGTGATCCTCTCCTATGGTGGACCTAGGGATTTTATTTTCCTGATTGCTAAATTTTCTGTTCTGGACTTGGGAAGCATGGTTGGAGAACATAATCAGAGAACAGACCCTGGACTTCAAGCACAAAAACTTGGCCTTTTTCAGAGAACTTGTAGGTGAGAATGAGAATAGGAGGTATCTCTGAAGTAGAAAGGATTCCAGCAAAGCTTGTTGGCCTTCAGGGACAGCATTCTCCAAGTACAAGAATGGTCCATCCTCATGGAAACAAGGGGATATATCAGAAGGCCAGCTTGATGAAGCAAGCAAGTTGTGACACATCTTCAACCAAAAAATGCAAATACAGATTGGGGACACGGGCAGGATCCAGAGAAGGAATAAATAAACACTGCCAAGGCATGTAGAGGCAGAATAAGGGAAGTCAAAATTCCTGCCCTGGCTTACAAGAAATGTCAGGGGCAGTGGATTGTTTTACTACTGCATTAGTCACAGGAGGCTGAACATTGCATGATAGGGTAGGTGATTCGGTGACAGCAGGCAGGTCTACACCACCCTGCTTGTTGTCACCAGCAAAGTCTGCCAGGCCTCTGCACTCAGTGAAGGAGAAGAGGAGCTACCAGCCTAGCTTGATGTTCAAGTCAGGGGTCATGTAGGAGCACTTAACACATCCTGGGACCTGCCTTTCTGCACCCCAGGGTGCTGAGGGAGGTAGCTGATGTCTTTATACAACCAGTTTCCATCAGCTCTCCAAGGCTGTAGATACCTCAACAACTGGAGAAAGCAAAGTGTCAGAGCGGCCTTCAAAAAAGGGCAAAACCCACCTTGATATGCCTGTTGGCTGGCCATCAGTCTGGGGTAAAATCAAGGAGGGAGACATCCTGGAGCCTGCATTTGGGGACCTGAGAGAGAAGACAGTGATGGGGAACAGTTGACAAGAATTTACCAAGGGTATTTGTTGCTGCTGGAGAAACATTCTCTGCAGTAAAACTCTTAATTCAAAGATTTTACATTTGCAGAAATAAATGAGCATGAATAAACCTTCATCTGAAGTAAACACAAATTGAGCTACATGATGTTTACTTCAACAGTAAAATGCTTACTCTTTTAGCGGTTGATTGGTTGAAAAGTGGGACTCAGTGCCAAATTCTTGTAACTCCCAAGATTAGATGGAAGAGCACCTGATGTTGTATTTATTCAACAGAAAAATTATTCTACTTTTGCTGCATTTTATCCTTTTGTGTGTTGGCTATATTATGTGGGATGTTAAATATGTACATAATGAACATATTCTTAGGGATATAACTTTCTATCCTTCAATATGTTTTCCTGAATACAATGAATGATCATTCTATGGAATAGTGAATACGTACCATCCTAGCAGCAGCACTAGCCACTCTCATTTCTAGTTTCAGAAAATAAAATGCAAACTGGTTTCTCCTATTTCTCCTATTGCACAAGAGCTGAAAAATACAGGATTCAGTAAAACACATTTGTTTGTTAAGAGAAAGATCCAAAAGGAAAGACCTGTAAAAATATTTTAGATTCCTGAATATGTGTTCCTCCTTTAGTGTTCACTGAGTCTTCAGGATGACTGTCTGCAAATATGAAGCCTGATTTTCAACTAGTGGGAGTCAGCTCAGCTCCATAAGGACCAATCTATGAGGCAAGGTGGCTTCTGAGTGTCAGGCTCAGTATAAATGCAACACTTAGAATCTTGAAAAGGAAATTCAGTTTAGCCATGAAATTGATGTATTTTTATGAGCTGATATGAGACATGAGAGAAGGACTTCCCCATTATTAAGAACAGAAATAAAATTTAATCACACTTCCCAAATAGTTAGCTCATAAATAAAAAAAACCCACACTGAAAATGATGTTACAGAAGCAGAAGAATAGTATGGAAACATACATGATACATACATTTAGTAATTCTACAGAGCTTCCCTAATGCAGAAAGCAGCAACTAATCTTTGAAGCACTGTCTTTCAAATATAAAATGAAACAATTTTTCAGGTATCTGCCAAAGCACCTGTAGAAGTAATGTTAGAAATAATGAAGAAATAGTTTTACTTAGAGTCCCAAGACAGAAAGAAGGGAATTATACAAAGGAAAAATCCCTTCCATTTCATTAAGAACAATGGACTAATTTTTTTCCGGAATAAAATAATCAGCTTGTTTATTGTGTTCTTCCTTATTATGCTATTCACAGTACTCATCACAAATCTTACAAATGCAGTCTTACTCTCCCCTTACTACTGCAGCTGCAGTGATGTATAATTTGAGTTCGTAGCAGATTCAAGTCTTATTGCAGTCTTCTCTTATGGAACTTCTAGTAAGAAATAAGGAAATTAGTTTGATGTGTTATTGTTTAGGAATGGTATTCTCCAGTATTGTGCTCCCACTAAAACCCTGCACTGCTCGCTCCCTCTCCCCCCTCTCTGGTGCAGTGTGCTGGGGAGGGGAGCTGGGGACACAAAGGCAGAGATCACTGGTTGAGGTAAGAACAGTTTACTGGAAACAGCAATGAGATAAGAAAATGAACAGAAGCAGCAACAATATTAATGCCAGAATGTACAAAGGAAAGTGATTCGCATGTAAAATTCTCACCTACAACCATGACCAGGAGGGAGCCCTTCTCCCTGGAAGAGACTCCCCCCACTCCTGGGGGAATTCAGGTAGAATAGAATAACTTTTGGGTTCTGGCCATTCCCCCCCCTGGCTACTGCAAATAATGAACCCTGTCCTGGCTGGAATCAGGATAGACGTGAAATAAGTTAATACATTTTTATTTTCTCCCTTCCTTTCTTGTCCTCCTGTTACTGAACTCCCAGATTTCCTCTTCCAAAGTCTTCTGACCACAGTCTGTTGTAACTGGGGCCTTTGAAATGGCTTAGAGAGCAGGTATATAACCCAAAGCTAGGTCTTGACATGGTAGAAATAACTGCAGCCATTATAATTATGGAAGAACAACTTACTACCTGAAAGAACAACTACTTATAGAGATCACTTCATTAAAAGAGGCAGGCTGATCTCAGTTTTGTCCCCTCACACTGTCCTTGAGATCTCTTCTTGAGGTAAAATTAAGTGTTCATAATTTCAAGTAGAAATCTCACAAGCCCTTTAAGAAAATGCTTTGGGGGTAGGAGTTTCAAGGCTAGTATAATAAGAAGCTGTTTTGCATCCTCCACATTGAAACTGCCTCTCTGAAATTTTTTATACCTCAGTTAGAGATCTGTTAAGCAGAAAGCCATGAAAAAGCTCTTCTTTGGCTGTTCAAGCAAGCATCTGATGGAGATTGGACAGTCACAACAAAAAGAGCTGCTGCTAAGTGAAACATATAAATTCAGAAGCTTAAGTCAGAAAAAAGGGAGAAAAGCAGGACCAGAAGCACTGATTAGCTTGCACATACAAGCTTATCTGTACCCGCTGTGAAATAGATATTTTCTTAGCAGGCACACTTTCACTGCAAAGGCATATAATATGTAACCAGTCTTAGAAAACCCCTCAAGACTATCTTTAATCAGGTGCATCTGAGCATGATTTAAAAGAATGAGTTATGAACAAAGTGGGTGGTTGCATGTGGGAAGTGAATGAAGTTATTCGGCAGTGAGGAGTTAACGAATTCTGGTTGGTGTTGCTATTTTTGTTTAAGGCACACTGAGTTGCTGGAGTATTAATACAACCTTCAACTAATCAGTTGCTTAGTCTTTAACCATTATAGGGTATTAGAAAAGGTATCTTCCCAGACCCCAAAACTAGTTCAATTAAGTTGTCTGGAAAATGAGCTACAATCTGGCTTTTCTGATCAACTACTTCACAGTACAAATGTGTTTCACAATATAAACATTCCTCTTCCTAGAGAAAGAAACGGGTCCCTATCAGTAATAAGAAGATTTTAATGTACACAAAATCTTGTATTTCTGCTGAACTATACTGCCAAAAGTATAGACAAGTATAAACCCCAGTTTTGTTTTCTGATGTAAAATGCAATTGCCCACTTTTTCTTTTGTAATTTGGCTGTGTCAAAATAGCCTGGTTTTTTCAGTTCAAACTTAACTGCTCAGCTGAGGAGTGAAAGATGCAAATGAGATTTTTCTGCAGATCAGCTTTCCTTATGTTATAGATACATATTATAATATTGGCTTTTTGGAAATGTTAAAATGGATTTTATATGTGTAGTGTTAAAGTAACTTTGTTATAAAGATTTAGTTTTTATTTCTGTTGTTAATTAAGCTTAGACATAGTAGTGAAATAGCTATGCTTGTGTTAAAATGCTTGCTTGGATGGGATCACATCCAATGAACACAGGATGAGGACACCTCACAGATATGCCAACTATCAGCACTCACCATCTGAAGACAGTGTGGGCCAAGGCCCAAACTGGAAGTGATAAGCAGAAGGAGCCAAAGCCACAGCTGAGAAACATGCATGCTCTAAAAAGTCAGACCTGAGCAGGGGCCATATAAAATATTCCTGGAAAATGTAAACTAGTTTATGGATATGCATGACAATCTATGAATATGCAATCGGCTGATGTAAGGGAGAAGGTATTTAAGGGGTATTACTGAAGGTAACAGTGTGTTCTTGGCTGAGTGCCAAGACACACCTGGCAGTAATAACCTTTGCTCTATAGCCCCTGTCTCCTATTGTCCTTTATTAAACTTTTTACATTTTCACAGGAGAGTGAACATGTTTTTCACACTTATAATTTGATATTTTTTAATAAATAAATTTTGTGATTCTATAGATGAGGTGAAATCAGGAAGTCTAACAACAACCATTTCAAAATCATTGCCCATTATTTCAGTTCAGCCAGTTCAAGATTCCTAAAAATACATGGGATTTAAGTTTTGCAACAGCAGAACATGCTTTGAGGTTAATGTTTGAGGACCATCACCACTCATAGCAAGAAATCAACAGGGGTAACTGAGAGGTCCATGACATTTTGCAGTCAGAAACTTGCTTGGATATTTTACATTTCTGCATGATTTCCCTGATGTGACACACCAGACACACTGGGCATCACTGGAACATAGTTAATTATTGTTTAAAATGGTCTAGGTTTTGCTAGCACACAGCTCTCTGTAATAGCCCAGGCACATCCAGCTTTGTTAGTTTCCCAGTGTACCCTGGCCACCTGCTGTGCTGTGCAAAACACCTCTGGAGCAACCATGTGTTTCCAGGAGTTGCCACACCTCTCTTGTACCCAGACAACCATCTAACTGATCATAACCCTGTTCGGGATTGTGCCTGGGTGTTGGCAATCCCCTTCTGTGCAGTGAAGATGGCCTCCCCTCTTGATAGTTATTACTGCAGTACTGGATACCAATTATATGACAGTTTCAAAACCTGTCTGTCTTTATCATGGAATCTATCTACCCAGAGCTTCCACTGAAGAATGGCATACATTCATGACCTCTAATCTTGTAGGCTTGGGAGGTCTGTAGTTGCTGCAAATACAGCTATAAACTCGTTGACTAGCACTTACACTTTTCAGGAGGTAATGTTCTACCTAAATCTCTTGGGAAAAAAAAAAAAAGAATTTTAAAAGAAAAAAATAATAGAATTAAGCATTTTCTATAACATCCATTTTTGAGAATAAAATTAGAAATCAGTGTGGATACCGTGGGAGTTACAGAACTTGTCCTGGGTATGTATGGGAGTTTCTTTTGTTTTCCCTCAGCCCAGTCGGTGTTTCTGCTTGTATTTGTCTTGGAACCTGTAGGGTTGGCACACAGCAAAACTTTTGTAGGGTCACAGAGTAGAAGTTCTCTTTCTCAAATTACACATCCAGAGCAGAAATTGTATTTTTGGCTGGTACTTATCTGGGTGTCCAGCCATCCATTCCTCTCTCACTTGACAGAGCAATGGGATAAAACGCCTCTTCCCCTAGACAGTGAAGGACTCACTGAGAAACTGTGGTAGGCCCCAGCTGTTTTTCTGCAGCTGTGCATGGATGACTGAGAAAAAGGAGCCTATTCAATTTGCATAAATTAACTGCCTCTTACAAAGGCTTAGTCATGGCTTTTTTTTTTTTTTTCTCCCTGTTGTATCTAATAGAAAAAAAAATCCCAAATTACAGTGTTTTAACACTGATAGTGTGTGAATGAGTGTGACTTACTAGGGACCAAGATTCTCAACGCAGACAATCCACTTTGCCTTCTCGGTCTTTCTGTCATGGTGTACTATTTAAAGCATCATACTTGCATATCAAATGAGCCTGTGAGTCACGACAGAACTTCTGAATCACAAGAATCCATGCTTGTGCCACGGATGAAAAAAAAAATCTTCACTGTGAATGCTAGCAGGCAGCAGGTAATTGAATACCTGAGTGTATGTGAGTAGATGTCCAAAGCAGAACTTCTGCATTCCCAGGAAGCAGCCTTGATTGTTGCAAGGGTCGCAGGGTGGACTCATAAATGCTGATAATAGCTGGTTTAAATACAGATGGCATGTCCTGCATTTTGCCATTCTGGAAGGGATTTAAGAAACCACTTAAGAGGATGATGACATATTCTGCTTCTGCACACAGACTATTTATTCAGGTTAGGAAAGCTAGAGTCTGGAAAAGGGTGGGTAAAAAAAAAAAGAAAAAAAAAAAAAAAGACAATTACCTGGGAGTGAAGGGAGACTGGAGACCAGAGGGCTGAGTGAAGATGAGTGCCAGGAGATGCCCAGTGACACAGCAGGAGCCTATGTGACATTTTGCCTGACAACACTGGGTCAGTAGTGACCTCCCTGCTGCAGACTGAGGTTGACAATTGGGAGGCTAGTGCTGAGGGAAGTGAGGATGTAAGTGCATAGCTCAGTCCCCGGATTCTTGATGAGCTGTCATTCAATATGCCTCATCTGGAAAACCTTGACAACTTGCATCATATTTTTAATTTAATGATTTTTAAAGAATTTCAGAGCAAAGACTTATGAATGTATACCAACTGATGTGCACAGATGCTTTGGATTAGAGATACCACTGCTCTTTCCCACAAGCATTAAAAGAAACGATGAAAGGAAAAAAGCATAGGAAGTATTTATCTCGATGATTTTGAGTGCTTTTTTCTCTTAAATAAGATTTTTCTGCCATAGTGGAATGATAAAATTCTAAAAAACTTAAAATTTTAAAAAACTTTACACTGAGTATTTAGCTAATCTGTTTTATCAGAAATAACACAAGATGGGGTACCACACAGAGTCTAGTTTTGACCATCCCACTAGCTCATATGAGAATGACAGACCTCTAGCCACACTATTCATGTGAAAGTATATTATGGTATCTCCACTAGAATTGTGGAGATACCGATGCTGTGCTCCACATTCTTCTTATTAGCCATTAATAAAAAAAACCAAAATTTCACTGTTACACAAATAGGAAGAGTAGCAAATAATAGAATCTTCTGTGATCTGGACATCTTGACTGCTTTGTCTCAAGCAAATTGTGCATACACAGACAGAAAAAATATAAGGTGTATGCTCATGAGTGACTAATGTATATTGTATTGATTCTGCAGCTAACTGAAACATAGGATTAATTGTGGTCTATATGGCAATATGACTTGTCAGTGCAATAGCACAAGCAAAATGGCAAACATGCCGGTTTTAGCTGTATAAATAGGGACATTACATAACCTCTGCATTTGGCTTTACCATGATTGTTTCTAGCATATGGCATTCAGTTCTCAACGTCCGTGACAGACACTGAAATCAGACAGAATCAGAAAAAGACATAAGGAATGTTTAACCTGGGAAAATAGGCTGTATCTTGAAGGACAAAAAATACAATCCATTTAACTTGTCAAGCAGAGAGTGAAAGGATCTGCTTGATACCAGTGAAAGCACAACTTTCATAAAGAGTTTTCCTACTCAATAAAAATATATTTTTTGTTTGGGAATCCAATGTGAACAAATTCAAATTATAAATAAAGGTTTTTTTGGTGTGTTTTTTGTTTTTCTGTTTTTTTTTTGTTTGTTTGTTTGTTTGTTTTGTTTTGTTTTGCCAGGAGAGGTAGTTTTCAATAAGAATAGTTTGGCACACCTTATTGAAGACCATAATGAATTGTCTACTACTGCCAAATTATTAATCAAGGTCTTCCTAGAGATATCTAAATAAACATACACAACCTCAGGTGTTGCTAGTGGCACATATTACATAGATAATCAGCTATAGGATCACTGTTGTCTCTTATTTATACAAAATTTTGCTACATATAAGAATGAAGGGAAAAGCCATGGAACACATCACAGTTTAATGGCCTTGCATTTAGTGTCTCAGCTTAAAACCTGAATGGAAAAGGGCATCTCTTCATGTCACTATGTGAAAAACTGAAAAACACATTTAAAAAAATTTACTGGAAGTTTTAAGGAAGTCTGAAGAAAACTTGTGTAAACCATAACAATCCTGGAATACAGCAAGACAACAAAACATGTCTGAGAAAAAATTTGAATGTGATAGTATTCAACCATTTACTTGGGCTGAGGCCAACTACATGACATTCAACAAGGTCAAGTGCTGGGTCCTGCCCCTGTGTCAGAACAGTCCCCTGCAGTGCTATAGGCTGGGGCAGAGTGGCTGGAAAGCTGATGGCAGGAAAAGACCTGGGGGTGCTGTTTGACAGCAGCTGAACATGACACAGTGTGTTCCCAGTGGCCAGAAAGGCAGAAGCATCCTGGTGTGAATCAGCAACAGTGTGGCCAGTAGGACCAGGGCAATGACTGTCTCCCTGTATTCAGCACTGGTGAGGCCACACCTCAAGTTCAAGTGTCCAGTTCTGGGCTCCTCACTACAAGAAAGACATTGAGGTGCGGGAGTGTGTCCAGAGAATGGCAATGGAGCTGGGGAAGGGTCTGGAGCACAGGTTTGATGAGGAGTAGCTGAGGGACCTGGGGCTGTGTAGTCTGGAGAGGCTGAGGGAAGACCTTATCGCCCCCTACAACTGCCTGAAAGGAGTGTTGGGGCTGGGTTCTTCTCCCAGGCTATCCCAGCAATAGGACAAGAGGACAGAATCTCAAGCTGCACCATGGCAGGTTCAGTTTGGACATTAGGAAGAATTTCTTCATAGAAAGGGTTGTTAAACATTGGAACAGACTACCCAGGGAGATGGTGGAGTCACCGTCCCTGGCAGTGTTCAAGAAACAACTGGATGTTTCTGACACTGGCACTCAGTGCTGTGGTCTAGTGGTGTGCAGTCAAAGGCTGGACTCAAAGATCTTAGAGGTATTTTCCAGCCTAAAAGATTCTCTGTGTGATATGCAGGAGAAAGACTACAGCATAAGGAGGAGTTGCAGAAAAACAGAATTGAAAAAATGTTGTTAGTTACAATCTAGTCAATAAATTGAGGTGAGGAAGTAAAGAACACCAAGCATGACGAAACAATGTTCTTGGAAACTCTTGGCTATAAAGGACAAAAGTAATCCAATGCTTCTTAACATTGATTCATGGCCTCTGCAACATTTCTTTATGTCTTGGTGTTCTGCTTTGTGATACTATGTTGTCTATCTTTGTGTTCATAATGCTTCAGTCAGTAAAGTTTGTCCAGATGCACTTCCAGCAGAACAATTTTGCCTCGGCATTGCCTTTGGGAATAGCTCTGTGATTATTTTGTGAATTCTGTCAGGATTCTATTCTGGAGGTGGCAACAAGAACATGGGTATGTGACTCAGTATGTATCCCTCATGTCAACTTGAGACTCAAGAAGAGCACTCCATAAAATTGTGAACACTGTTATTACCTTTGGGGGGAAAAAAAAAAAAAAAAAACAGATATCTTCAGAAGAAGGAAGATACTTAGAATCACAAAATGGTTTAGGGTTTTTTGACATTTAAACTAATCTATACCAAACCCTCTATCACAAGCAGGGACACCTTCCACTAGTCCAGGTTACTCAAAACCCATCCAACCTGGTCTTGAATGCCTCCAGAGATGGAGCATCCATAGCTTCTCTGGGAATGTGGTCCATTGTCTCACCATCATTACAGTACAAAATTTATTTCTTATGGCCAATCTCAATTGACAGTCTTTCAGTTTTAAATTGCTACCCCTTGTGCTATCACTAAAGGTTCAGGTAAACAGGTTTCTTATAAGAAATAATTATATGAGATCAATGTAAGAAAAATATATGTTAAAAAACCACAATAAAATCTCTACTGGAGTCTTTTCTTCTCCAGGCTAAACAATCTCAACTCTCTGTCTTCACAGGAGGGGTGCTTCAGGCCACTCATCAACTTCATCACCTTCCTTTAACAAGTCCTTGTCTTTTCTGTGCTGAGAACTCAAGAGCTGGACGCAGTACTGCAGGTGGTGTCCCACAAGAGCAGAGCAAAGGGACAGAATCCTCTCCCTCACCCTGCTCTACAGGCTGGGGACAGGCTGGCTGGGAAGTGGCCCAGGGAAAAGCCCCTGGGGTAATGGTCATGGTAATGGAGCATGAGCCAGAGTGTGCCCAGGTGGCCAAAAAGGTCAATGGCATCCTGTTGTGTATCAGTGTGGTGGTGAACAGGACTAGGGAAGAGATTTCCTCCTGTGCTTGATACAGATGAGGCTGCATCTCAAATCCAGTGTTCAGTACTGAGCCACTCAATTAACGAAAGATTTGAGGTACTGGAGCAGGTCCAGAGAAGGGCAATGAAATGGGTGAAGGTTATGGAGCACAAGTCCTATGAGAAGCAGTTGAGGGAGCTGGGGGTATTTAGTCCGGATGAAAGGAAGTTGACCTTATTATTCTCCACAACTACCTGGAAGGAGTTTGTAGCAGGATGGGGGTCGGCCTCTTCTCCCAGGCAACCAGCAACAGGATCAGAAGACACAGTCTTCAGCTGTGCAAGGGAAGGTTTAGATTGGACATTAGGAAGAATTTCTTCACAGAAAGGATGATTGGGCATTGGAATGAACTGTCCAGTGGGGAGGTGGAGTCACCATTTCTGGAGGTGCTTAAGGAAGGAGTGGGCGTGGCACTCAGCGCTATGGTCTGTTTGACATGGTAGTGTTTGGTCACAAGTTGGACTCTGATCTTTTCCAACGTAACTGATTCTGTGAATCTGTGATAGAAGCTTGAATTGATGCTATCTGTTGTGGCTCTAGAATTGCATACCCAAGTTGTGTTTAGGAGCAAATGATTTGACACTAGCTGATGCCCATCAAATGCACCACATGTCCATACCTGTGTCCATACCTAATACCACATACCTTACATGTCCATGTTTCTACACCTAATACATGATTCCTACATGAATAAGTTTACAGATTGCATGTGAAACCAGATTTCTGTTTGGTAGAAATGTCTCAGATTTCCTAGTCTTTACTAAGAGAAAACTGTGCAAGTATAAAAAGAAAACTACTAGAGGACCTCACGAAAAGATTTCAGAAGGAGAATTTTTTTGTGGTTTTGTGTATGCAGTCATCATTAGCTCCCTTCAACCAAGAGGAAAACCATCCAAGCATACAACTAGTGGTCACAAGCAGACACTGCATTACTTGAAATGTAGATAAAAGACAAAATCTACAACCAAAAAAACAAAACATGGAAAAGGAATTTGAATTTGCAGCTGAATCTGCTCAAACTGCCAGCATAAACACATTTATTGGGTGTCCAGATGACACATACTTGTACTACATTCAGCTTATATGATTCAGTGCTGAAGAGTCAGGAAGGGAGAAAAAACAGGGAGAAGGGAGAAAAAGTGGTTTTATGAAAAAGACACTACCAAAAATCCTCTGAAATACTAAGCAAAATATGGACAAAAACAAGGACTGAGGAAATGAATACAGAGAAGGTTAATGTGTATCCAAATCTGTAATTTTCCAGCTATAGGCAATCAAGTTTTTTCATGTTCACGTGGTCTTTACAGAGGGTACTGACTATTGGCCATAATGTTTCTAACTAGGTAAACAGCATCCCATGAAGCCCTGTTAGGAAAGGGTGAGGTTGGGAAGTGTTAGTGAAAGAATGAACATTATGATCAGCCTTTAAGTGATGAAAATTCCACTTTTTCCTACTTGTCACATGTATTTGCCTTTTTGGGAAGTAAGAGGGCTTTTGTCAACTTTTCAGACTGACCTTGGATGAATATGTGCATCTGCAAAATGTTGCTTCTTTTCTCTCATCTTTCCTCCTTTCTTTCAGTCTCTGTCCTTCTTTAAGAGGAACTATTGGGAAGTTCAAAATATTGTATACCTCAAATTAGAGACCACCACTTTAAGATGGATTCAAAATCCTATTTTGGATGCAAAGCAGGAAGTTTCTGTCAAGAAGTCATTGAAATAAATTTCTTTTCCATTTCAGAACTGGTAATCCATAAAACTATGTATCTGTGAATAAGTAAGTTAGTTAATTCAGTGTAAATACATCATTATTACAAATGGAATTCAATAAATGTTTGTTTATTTTTTAAATTCTCACAGTTTATATATTTATGTGTAACTATCTTATGTAATGAAGTGATGAACTAATAATACTCTGATGTCATTTTTATATTTCTAATAGACTTCCTTCAACCTGATCACAAAACTTTTCATTATGATTTTGCTGCTTTACTGAACACTGGCACACTTGAAGAGATCCTTCAAACAGCTTAGAAGTGCAACTGCTGGTCAAAACATTGCAATTTTTAAGTAATTTTACAGGAGTAGGTTTGGATGCACGGACTATTGATTACATGTGTGAATTAGATTATTCATCATGGTTCAGAGTTCACAAATTGCTCAAAAAAAAATTAATTCCAGCATCAGTGGAATTTGCTCTTTGGTAAAGCAGAAAAGGCGTTCATGTCTATAGGCGTTCAGCAATATAACAGAAATAAATTGTAACATCTCACTTTAATTCCTTACGACAATTTATTTGTGACTACATGTCTAAAAGTGTTTTGTCTTCTGTTAGCAATGCAAAGTTAGATAAATCATCACTGATAGTATGTTGGAGATTATTATTTGATTTTATTGATTTTAAGCATGAAAATGAGACTAACAACAAAGTCTACTTTGAACAGTTACCTACAGTGGTCTATGATATTGCCATGACTAGGGATGAGCCAATCCCATTCTGTCAGGTGTCTTGGCTCTACCATACAATGTAATTCCATGGATAAAGTTTCTCAGTGAAAGTTCTCAGACAATAACAGCAAGTCATGTCTCCATTTTTCCTCATAAATCTCTGTTAACAGCAGCAGACATCCAAATTCTATTGCGTTCTCTTTTAACATGATCAGAGGTAAAGTCCACCAAGCACATTGATTCATCCTTTTTGTCTTGTGGAAAATACAACAAATTTGTCAACAAAATATTTTGACATATTTCACCTTGTGCTTCTAATGAGAGATGAGTTTTACTGATATTTGTGTAGCATTTGCTCTCTCTCCTTAATAATGTTTCTTTTAATTGTAGTTAATACAATTCCTGTTATGAACAAGCCTTGGCAGTAAAACAGAAAAACTTTGAGTGTAAGAACTAACATCAGCCAATCTGTGTTTCAGTTAATCATGTATCTGTAAGCAAGTAGAATGTGCCATTTCTAAGTTCTAATGATGGGATATTTTATGACAGTACTATGCCAGTACTGGCCTCTTTAGGAGATAGGAAGCATCAGAAAGTAACTCCAGCATCCCCTGGCAGTGTCTGAACCTTGCCTTCCCAAGGCTTTGTAGACTTATATATCAAAGGCTGAAAGCTCCAGCTGGGACCTGCAGAGTGAATACTCATGGTCGCAAATGACAAAGAGGCTGTTTTTATTGTAATTTCTTCATATTCTTTTGGAGTGTGGTAATTTTCACTTTTAGGTGGAGTTGGAAAAGTTAAGTAATGTAACATATTCTGATTATATAATTTTTGTGGGAAAATAAGGTGTATGAAGTAGCCCGTGCTGGATTAAAACCTAGCTCCCAACTTAATTTCTCACTTGAGAGTATGTATTTATCAAGCTTCACTCCTTTTTTTTTTTTTTTTTTTTTTAATAATCCAAAGGATTATTAAAGTAGCTGCATAATCAGCTCTTCCTTATCCAGGAAAAAAGTTAATTATTGGCACATAAATCAACTATATTTTTTTTCCTCTCCTCTTACCTAGTTGCTATGTTACAAATTACGGACAAGGTCAATTTTGATCATAAATGCTATAATAACATTCATTGCCAGATCAGAGTAATGATTCTCATATCCTGGCACTCAGGCTGCACAGGCACTGACCTCAACAGGCTCATGAAAGAGTTGTTTCGAAAGCAGTAGGGAGAAGCAGGTTTCTTTTTCTTATATTTCTCAGATGCTGCAGGATCAGCTTAGGTGCTCTGAGACTTTGAATCAAGTAATTGAATTCTTCCTTGGCACAGTGTGAAGAAAAGATCAGAAAGTGAAAGTGTCAAGGAAAATAAAGGCACTCTTATTCTGTTAAAATCTGTCCTTGTGCAATGTAGAAATACATTGACAAATTATTCTTCTAATCCTGAATATGTTTGGCTTCAGGATTCACCTAAAGACTCAATTCAATAATTGCCTAGAAATTAATAATTTAGAGGACACAGAGAGTCTGATAAGCTACTGAATAACGAGGCAGATTTTTTAAAAAAAAACAGTATTAGATCAAAGTACACACTATTAATTATTAAATGTATTAACACATATATGATAGTATTAAATTCTACTAAAAGAACACCCATTGCATGATTTATAAGAAGCTAAATGTCTCTCTCCAGACCATCAACTATTTAGGGGAAAGAGAAAAAAAAAAAAAAGCTACTCCTTAAAATAATTACTATGTAACAGTCACAATAGAGCATTACAATTCTATTCCAGATGGTGAAGTGCCAAGCCCAGTTTATCCCCAAAAAACCTAAACATACATTAGTCTTACAACATTTTGGAACAATGACTCAGTTTTTCATAGTTGGCCAAGGTCACTCATGTAAGTATCTAGGTGGCAAATTAAGTAAGTAACTGGTTGCAAATTAAAATCCAAAAAATCTGGAAGTTTGGACGTTTGGAAGTTTGGAAGGAAGTTTGGAAGTCTGGAAGTTTGGAAGGAAGTTTGGAAGGAAGGGAGGAAGGGAGGAAGGGAGGAAGGGAGGGAGGAAGGAAGTTGCGGAAGGAAGGAAGTTGCGGAAGGAAGTTGCGGCAGGAAGTTGTGGCAGGAAGTTGTGGAAGGAAGGAAGGAAGGGAGGAAGGAAGGGAGGAAGGGAGGAAGAGAGGAAGGGAGGGAGGGAGGGAGGGAGGGAGGGAGGAAGGGAGGAAGGGAGGAAGGGAGGAAGGAAGTTGCGGAAGGAAGTTGCGGAAGGAAGTTGCGGAAGGAAGGAAGGAAGGAAGTTGCGGAAGGAAGTTGCGGCAGGAAGTTGCGGCAGGAAGTTGTGGAAGGAAGGAAGGAAGGGAGGAAGGAAGGGAGGAAGGGAGGAAGGGAGGAAGGGAGGGAGGAAGGGAGGAAGGAAGTTGCGGAAGGAAGTTGCGGAAGGAAGTTGCGGAAGGAAGTTGCGGAAGGAAGGAAGTTGCGGAAGGAAGTTGCGGAAGGAAGGAAGTTGCGGAAGGAAGGAAGTTGCGGAAGGAAGTTGCGGAAGGAAGTTGCGGAAGTTGCGGAAGTTGCGGAAGTTGCGGAAGTTGCGGAAGTTGCGGAAGTTGCGGAAGGAAGGAAGGAAGGAAGGAAGGAAGGAAGGAAGGGTGTTAACCATTCTTCCACCAGCTGTTTTCCACAGCTCCCATTCTTTTCCAGGTGACAGCTGGAAAAAGCAGAAGATACCTCTTTTTGACAGTTCTTCTGACAAGGAAATTGTACAACTTCAGAGTGTTTGGAACACACTAAAGTAAAAAAAAAAAAAAATCATAAGCAGTGTACATTTCCCCGTAAAAGTGCTAATGAAACAGCCTGTTCCACATTTTCTTCTCTCACATAAATACTATCTGGATTACCTCTCACTCAAATCACTGCACTTCCTTTTTTAAGGAAGTTGGAGGCAATCCCTGAGATTTTATTGGAAAACTAGGGTTGAAGCAGACAGAGATTCTCAGGAGCAGCCCCCTTCCCCACCAAACACAACTAAGAGGTTCCTCAGAAACACTGAGCTCTGTTGAATATTATTTTGAACAGCAGAGTAAATGAGTTTGGTAGCAGCAGCAGCAGCTCCCTACCTCTCCAGCATGCTGTCCTAGGACAGCTGTGTGCTTCACTTAATGAAAATCAGGCTAATACAGCTCTTGGTACCAAATCTTGAGTTCTTGTGCTGCCTGCTGCCACCAGGGCAAAGGCAAGTCGTTTGGAGCAGCAGCCGTTGCTGGGAAAACTGTTTTCACTCCTTTCTTCACAGGAGGATCAAGTGTATTTACTACTGCAGGGCTTGGTCCCTTTGCCCTGTTTCTCATTTCCACTCACCTTATTTCTCAGTAACAAAACCAGCCTTTCCCCCAGTCTTTATCCTTCTTGCCACAAAAGACAATTTTCCTTGTCTGGAGTAATAGCTTGGAAAACAGCTCATTTCAGCTGTAGCCTTGACAACCACAACTGCAACACCCTGAGAAACAAGTTTGGAAAAGGGGTGTCTGCAAGTCCTAATTGAGAAAACTTTTGGTGCTATTTTTGAAACATTTACTACTCTGCATTTCAAAGAAACAGAAAGTGTTATTGTGTTTTAAACAGACTAAACTGCATGAAAGATTTTTATGCTGGTTTCTTCTCCAAACTGGATTAATCTGCAAGACTTGTGATTTGTTTTGTGTGCTATTTTCTCGTGTCAAAGATGCTAGAAATACAATAAAAACTGCAATGTGTCTTAAATAACAATTTTATGTCATTGTGAGTTTTCTTAAACTGCAAGACCTCTCACAAGAATTGCCAATACAAGTAAGTAAAAGTCACTTTCACATGTCTATTTTTTCTTTTTTTGAACACTCTTTATTGCCTGACTAAGCTGATCTCAAAATCCACATATGAACATCCCACTGATATAAATAAATCCAATATTTTTTTAACTTCATTCTCAGTAACATAACACATTCTTATGCAAGGAAGGCAAGATACAGGCTGATGACTTTCCCATAGCAGACTAAAATTAAATTTATTCTGCACTTTCCTGCTGTGTTTCTCTTTCCTCCCACTATTAGTCTGGAGAGTTTGTAGGAAAGATAATCTGCCATGCATTTGTATAGTGTCAGCACAATGGGGAGTGCAAAGGTCTTTTAATGATAAACCATGTAATGACAAACTTTGCAATCCAGCCTTGAGAATGGTAGTGTCAGTGCCCTTGGTGCCAAGCTCATTTGTCACTTGATAATAAAGTTGATGAATAAAGGTCACTTCAAACATTAATTCAGAGGACGTTCATGGTGTTATCCTTGATCCACACAATTCTGCCTTTGTTAAGTCTTAGTCCAACACTCTCAATAGTGATCCTCTTAGCATGTGTTCATTATGTACTTTGACTTAGCTTCTTGTCGTTCCAGGGACACATTTCTCTGAGTAAACATTAATTTTTCTCTGCCTTTCATTCTCCTGAGGTTTTTCTTTTTTTTTTTTTTTTTTTTTTTTTTTTTTCCCCTGTAGACCATCTCCATTGAATGAGGCTGCCTGCTTCTGGAAGTTCTGGTACCTCAGCTGGCTCTATTCTCTACTCCTAATGTCTCTTCTAATGTCCAACACAGAGGCCAAGGACAGATGAGACAGTCTGACATTTGAAGGTCTTAAAGGTCTTTTCCAAACTACAAATCCTATTGTAAATTAAATTTCTGCAAGTGGTTGCAGCCCGCAGGTTGGTTGCAAAGCCGAGTTGCCAGACACTTATAAAACACTACCAGACACATTGTCGAATCTCTCACTGCTTCCCAGGGAGAAACAGGGAGCCTAAAACCCACCGGGCATCTCTCCCGTCGTTCGCTCCTCTTGCACGGAGGAGAGCACATCCTTGGGATGACGGCATCAGCGGCGGGAAGGCCGAGGGTTCGGGGGGCACCCCGCGCACCGCCCGGACACCCGTGTCCACCGCCCGCCCGGGGGAAGACAAAGGGGGCGGTGCGGCCTCCCGCCCTCCTTGTGCCGAAACCATTCACCGTAAAGAAAGTCACCAGGGGGTGGGGAAATGGCGACAACTCCCGGAAGCCGCCGGCGGCTCTGAGAGACACCGAGGGAAGGCAGTCCGTGCGGTGGCAGCTCCTAGCCCGTGCCCGCCAAGCCCGACGCCGTCGCTATGAGCTCCCCGCAGCGCCCGCCGCTCGCCCACGTCTTCAAGGGGACCTTCGTGCATTCCAGCGCCTCCGCCCCGATGGAGATCCTCCACGGACACCTTCTGGGGGTGGACGATAACGGGACAGTGAGTGGGGGGCTCGGGCGGTGGTCGCGGACGCCGGCGCGGTGCGGACGGCGGGGGAGATGCCCGGCAGCCCCTCCCGGTCCGCTCGGCGGGGGCGGTGGTCCCCGGGAGCCCCGCTCTGCCACAGGGTCCGCCAGAGGCGGTGACAATGACCTTTTGCGACCCCGAGTCCGCGTCTGGGGGTGGCGAGAGGTAGGGCCGGCTCCGCCGGTCTGTGGAGAGAAAGCGGAACATTTTCGCACTCCTGTCTGTCGGGGCAGGCGCCACGGAGAAGGAATTTCGCACTTGCAGGAGCTGGAGTTAACCGGGATGGAGGGTCTCCTCGGCACGAGTCTGCAGTTGGCATAAATCTGTGCTGAATGTCCCTGGAACAGCAGCGTGCCTAGATCTGGCATTCTTTCAGATTCTCTGTTTTCTTTCAGTTTCGCAAACTGTTTTTTTATTCTCAGGGTATCTAAACAGTGATAGTGAAAATAGCTATCTTTTTGCACAGCCATCTAAATGAGGGTCTTTTTGTCTTCTTGTCACAAAAATCCCACCCATGGCATATACCCTTAGAGTTAGAAAGATGGTGATGTTGGGCATTTCAGTAGTATGAACCAAGCTTAAAACAAGCATTGCACTTACTGATAATGTGGGAGAGAGTGTCTGGGAAGCAATGTCATTTCCTTAACCCTTATCACACTTGAAGCTCAGTTTCATAGTGCAGGTTGTGCAAGTAGACTGGTGATTTCTTGTAGACTCATTAACATATGGTCACCCTATGTAAAATCTGAAAAAGTAGTTTTCTTTCTTGTGGTTAAATAAAGGCTTCAGTCTGTCAGGCTTCAGTAACATTTGAAATATGTGCAAAACACAGTCTGAGCCCTAACAGTGTGCATTTTCTCTATTCATACAGGTCCATGAGGGCCTGTTTCAAGACAGTCCTTTTATAGCTGTTGAGGAGTCTGGTGCATTGGTGTATTGAAGTCTGTGAGGAGCTGTATTTGATGAACAGGAGTGGAGTAAAAACTTGCATAGTTATATATCGGCTGGTGTTCACTAAAACAATAGATTAGGATGAAAAAAGGTTTGGCTGGTGTAACTTAGGTGCACAAGGCAGAAATTCATACCTCATCCCACTCTCTTTAATGTCAGTTTCTGGAAAAGTGTCTCTACACAGCATCCATATGAAATCAGGATTTTTTAGTGATTTTCTTGAAAAATAGGTATCTTAGTAAGCTACACTTAGGGATCTGTGCTCTCACTCTCTTTTTCCTAGGGAACAAGGATTCACAGTATCCTGTTTGCCTTGCATAAATTGGCAGAAGGCTTTTTTTTTTTCCCTTTTAATCCATTAAAAAACTATCTTCCTAAAATAAAATCCCCACCAGAATACAGTGACAAGCACTTGTATTTTATTCTCTTTTTATTACAAATTCTGACATTTTAATATTCCAGGGGCTGATACAGTGAGTATGCCATATGCTCTCTTTTCTCCCTATTATTCATAATGTAACCTCATGCAGAACAACCACTGGAATTACAGAAGAGTTGGCTTTTCAATAAAGACATAGTGGTTAGAAAATTACTTACCTTTATTTTTCAAATTTACACCAAAATTGCTTCTGTTTTCCTCCCAGAGATGTAAATTTAACTAACAGGTATCCTTCTTTTGTCTCATGTTGCTGACTCTATCATGGAAAAATTTTGCATGGTCTCCGACACTGTGTGTCAGAGCTTGTATGAGTAACTGAGTTCTGTTTTGCAGTGTGAGTCCCTGCATGTCCTCCAAGGGATGTAAAATGTCATCTCTCTGCTTTGCCCCAGATGAAAATTAAGTTTTATGAAGAAAAGCATTGCTTTTGATATAAAACCCCAATTTATCATCAAGTTAGCAAAGTAAGGACCAATGTTTAACTGAGTGGTTTGCAGAGCAATGTAGTGTCTCCCTTGAGGAACAGCAAAGAGAAAGACCAGCATTCCTCAGAGTAAAGAAAACAGACATAGGTGCAAAATGTGAGATGTTATTGAAATGTTGGTGTAATTATCCTAGGTGAGTAGAATATTAAGTAAATAGAAAAAATATTATGCTAAAAGCCCTTATGGAAGTCATGAAAACAGCAAGAGTTGCGGAATAGGGATTTTAAACATAATGTTTGATTTAAGCCATTTGGTACAGTGAGTGTCACAAGTCAGCTGTACAAAGAGGAAGGAGTACATCTGGAGTTCATTGCTTCCTCTTTCTCAGTGGGCTGGGCAGTTCCTTTAGCAGCTGCATCTAGCAAGTGTTATCTCTCATTTAGCTTCACATTCCAGTTTTGGGAACTAAGCAAACAATAGGCATCATGTCTCTAATTGCAGAAGTCATTTAATAACTGTGGGAAAAGGCAGGGAGGAGAGCATGTGGGAGGGGAAAAAGGGATAGACTCCTTCTCATGTTCACCTCTGAATGTCATAGCCAGGCACTGTTGGATACAAATAAACCATGTTCCTTCAGCCAGTAAAATTCACTTTCCATTTTCTTGTTAGTGAAATATTTGCACTGTTTGAAGGCACTCAGGGTTTGCTGTATCAGGGTTGATGCACGGTTTAGTTGACCAGCTATGTTTTAATGGAAGAGCTTTGGACATCACTTAGTATACAAAAGGCCTGAGTTAGTCACAAGTGTTGGGAGAGCTTTACCCCTGATCTTTAGATGTTTTAGCCCCATTACATGAGTAACGCATGAGAACTTATGGAAGTGTTTGTACAATGGGGTTAGCAGCCACTAATTCTGGGTTTTGTGATATACCTTTCCTGAGGTGCCAGTTATTCTCCTTGACTTCTTTAAAGCTGAAGTTCTTAGTCTTGTGCACTTCTCTTGACACTGTAGTGACTCTGCTGTAGAATTTCTTCTTGCTTCTACAGTGTTGAGGTGCAGAACTAATTTAAAGAACTGTGCATCCAGTTGGTTATCTTGAATGCACAAGCAAATACTGGAACAAATATCCAAACATACAATCTCAAAGAGCTTAAAGCATTCAGCACTAGAAATGCATCCTAAAGCAATGGGGAACAACTCTTGGCTGACTAAGGAATTCCACTGGGAAGTTTGTTTGAAAAAAATATAGATGTCTTGTTGATTTACCCATAGTTTAATTCAACCATAATAGACCAGCTGTCAATTGAGAATTGATTTCATGTATCCAGCTTCCTTGAAACATATTTTCTTCATTTTTCCATGATTTAGGTTTTTTATTTTTCTGCACCCTAAGAGTACATAACAGCCACTGCTTTTCCATGGTAACGCCTGTTTCCAGAATTCTCATCTGGTGTTTCATGCTTTTCTCTTTCTCTGTTTCCCTCCCTCTTCACCCTTCACCCCCCACAGAAGCTCTAACACTGCTCATTCTGCAACCATTTTGACTTCAATATCTGAATGACATTTTCTTTATTGCACATCAGATATTTCAGTAGGTCTGTATTCCAAGCCTTCTGCAGTTTAAATTAAGTTGGATGTATTCCTCTTCGCATGGAGGACAATACTATTTCTGTCAACTATTAATGGAATACTACAATCTTACAATTTTTGCTAGTGTGGTATTTATTTATATGGCATTATTTTAATATTTTTTCTGACTTAAAATGTAAAACATCTGCTCTTTAAACAATATAAATCATACCAACCATAATTAATTTATAAGATGAGGCAGCCAATAACTTTTTGTCTACAATTTAGCAGCATTTACAGTTTAGCAGCTTTGCTTATTTTCGTCTATGGAAAAAACACAAAATGGTAAATTTCTATGCAAAAGAAGCATACACATTAAAAATGGCATGCAAATAGGTGCTAAACAATGCTTTTTTTCAGTCCTCTTGCTCTTTCTCCTAAGTTTTTTCCTATTGCCGTTTTACTAAGTCTTGCCTTTTGTAATGTGGTTTTGTTTTTCTTTTTAACTGATGCCCTAAAAAATGCTGTCATGAGGGTGATACAGGCCCTCAGTGTGGACATCATCCCAGGAGCAGAAGGATACTGGTAGCAGAAAAAGTATTCCCTTGAACTTAGGGGAACGAGCTCTTACACCAAGGGAGTTAGAAGATTATGAATTAGTTTCTGGCAGAGGCTGTGGTTAGAGGCAGGAATTTCTGTAAGCTCAGATAGGCAGTCTTTGGCCAGGGGAGACTTTCAAGTCCTCTAAATTGTCAAGTGTTGAGGAAACTTGGATCCCACATGGATCTATAGTGGGCATTGCAGGTCCTAGGCTCCACAGTCTCTGTTTCCTGGGGAGCTGTCATACCTATTAGTGACAGACCAGAGAATCAAAGAGTTGAGAGTCATCTTGTACATTAAAATATCATGGAATTTAAAAATAAATGGGAAATGTGCTAAAATACTGACTAGGAAACAGCAAGTCATCATCAATAGAGTCTATGTTCTCTAGGAGTCAAATGGGGTTGAGTTTGGCTCAAGATTGTAGTGTTTTTGAAATAAACAAAGATATCATCATCCTTTTAGCCCATTCTGTAAAATGAAAATATTATCCACATTTTCCCCTTCAATTTATTTTGTCATCATAGGCAAAGCAGGTAATTTGACCCCTCTGATTGTGAATACTGTACCTGCATTCCTGTAAGTTTGTTATACACCTCTTTACAAGTGACTGTGCTGCTAGCATGATACTACATTACGGAACACTAAGGTCTCTGATGTTTTGCCTGTGTATTACCTGAGAAGGAATTAATTGTTTTATGACAAATTATGAGGTGGGTGCGGTTATTCACTGGATTATGAGAAGGTACTTCAATGTCATGCTTGATAGTTAGGAAGAACAAGTGTCTCAATGCAAACCTAACAGCTCTGTAGTAAGTGTGTAAAATTGGTTTTAAGATATAACTTGTTTTGCATTCACATAAAGCTGATGTGGGATGCACGTTTAAGGTACTTAACTATGTTTTCTTCTTTTTAGATTGTGTTTGTGGAACAAACTGATCAGCTAGAGCAACTGGCTAAGACGTGGGGGTTCAAAACATCTGACATAAGACAACTGAGTAAACAGTATGTATTTTTTTAAGATTAGCTACAGCAAATTCAGTTTATTCTTTGAGTGCGGTAAAGCAAGTCTTTGGAATACATTTTGACAGGAAGCACATTAAACCTATATGATGCCTATACAATTAATGGCCAAAATTCCATTCCTTGGTTTGGGATTGCAGACATGGCTGGATTGTGCTGGCTGATGTATGCTGCACAGAACAAAATGCCATATTTAATTTTCACGCATAATCACTTCCGTGCTCACAGAAGTAAGTGCCATTCTTTCTTGAGATTACATTTTATATCCATTTTGTTAGCAGTGGTCTGTGCCTACCATGAAAGTCTAGATGTAGTAAATGTAGGTAACACTGACACTGCAGATATGAAATTCATTTGCTTGGACTTTGACACATTGCATAATAAAAATTAATACAATTAGAAGATTGTAAACACAATCTTCTAAACACAGAGCTTTTGATTTCTCACTATACTGCAGCTGGAGCATTTATTTTTTCTTCATCCAATGAAATCCTCCAACTTTATGGTGAAGTGAAAAAGTTTTGGACTCTGTGAAAATGTTTTGGACTATGCTTTGCATGTAGTAGCAAACTGTAAACGACTTGTGACTTATAATTGAGAGCTGCAACTATCCTCTAGTAATCAATTGTTAAAAAACTTATGCTTTGATGAAAGGCTAATCATACAGTATATATGAGTAATCAGATATTTTCTTCACTTGAAATAGCATGAGGAAAATGGAAGGTGCTGTGAATATGAATCAGACTGAGGAAGATTTTCAGACTGCAAGAAAACAGAAAGAAGGGGAGTTAAAAAGAGACAAAATTCAGTTCATTCAGTAGTCAGGGAGACGGAAAGAGGAGTGAGAGAAATGTTATGCAGTAAGGAGTTCAGCACAAAACAAAATAGCCATAGCAGCTTTCTAGTAATGTTGATATATTCATTCCTGTTATTGCATGAACATTACATGACAACATATAGTTTTACAGTTACATTGTAAATATGCCTTTCCTGTCAAGATATTGAGCAGAGCTTTTTTCACGAGTGTCTGTGTCTGCATTTTTAGACACAGTGTCTGTTCTTCCATTAAGCCTTGAAATTAATTGATTTTATATCTCTATATAGACATATAAATAATATAGAAGAAAACTAGAAAGTCACATATAGAAAGTCACATTTTGTAGATATAATGGTCTGGAAGCTGGAGGCATTCCATATATCTTCACAGTAGGAAACAAGACCGTACAAATATCTTTTTCAGGTGGATTCTATAGTGGAATAATTTTAGCTATTGTGAAGTCAGTTCCCCTTTGTTTGTTGGCATTTAGGGTAGGTCAATATTAGAGATAATGAGATTAATCATGCTCTTATACTGTTTTTCTCACAGTTAGATATATGTATTTTGCAGTGTAAATGATATTACTCAACTTCTTCATACCAAAATATGGGTATGGGTAGAGGTACAGCAGGAGTTAATAGGCTGACGCTGGAAGAGACAGATTAATCTGTACTTGCCATTTATTCTGGTGGATTTTTATCAAGTATACTCTTTAAAACAAAACTAATTACTATAGAGAATTTTGAGGCATTTTGGATTATTACAATTTTATTTTCTTTCCTTAGTGAATTCTTCATGCCAGGATTCGTTGATACACATATTCATGCTCCTCAGTATTCATTTACCGGTACAAGAATAGACCTGCCTCTTTTGCAGTGGTTGACTGCCTACACATTTCCAACAGAAGCCAAATACCAGGACAGTGGTTTTGCAGAAGAAGTGTACACCAGAGTTGTTGTAAGTCCTGCAAACAACATTTACCTACTTGACAACATTCATTTTTGTGTAATATAGGCATGTTCTCAGAAGGTCAGCAGAAAGAGTAGAGAATGTTTTACTGTTGTGGAAACCACATAAAGCCACTGTTGTAATTGCTAGTCAAGATTTTCTGATACTAGTTAAAGTCTTGTTCTGTTGCTGCTGGCAATAGAATTAATTTAATCACAAGGTTAACAATGAACTGTTTATCACCTTTTCTGAATATAATGACCAATGACTAATCTACAACAACTAATCTGCTCAGAATTAGTACAGCTAGCAGGTGCAGACAACCTCAATGCAGCAGTAACCAAGCATAGTAAAAAAAAAAAATTCAGGAGATGTTTCCTTTCTTGCACAAAAATCCTCTATTATAAACTCACCATCTACAAAAACCACATGAAAGAGAAGATACTTCTGATAGATGACAATTCTGGGGTGTTCTGGAGTAGTAAAGGAAGACATTGCTGCTGCTGAGGTCTTTATAGTGAGAATGTCTTTCACTGCAGGGGTTTTAGAAGGAATCTCTCAGTGGTATTGTGGGTCAAAGAAATACTATGTTTGAGTTAGACGATTCTGAGCATTATAAAGTCTTTAAGATCCACTGCATGGACAACAAGCAGCTAGGTCATATTGCAGAATACTAGTTCTGTCCTATAACAAATTTATCCTTTAATATGTGGACTGAAATATCTTCAACAGATTAAATTATTTGGCCAGCATAATTTGCCTTGCATTTATCTATTACCCTGGCAGCATCTGTTGTCAATATAATAACAAAACTGAAATAAATAGTTATGCTGTTCCTTGCCACACAAATTTCAAAAGAAATTCCTTTCTGCCATCTGCCATGATAAAAGCATGCAGAAGCAGCCTGGTCATAAGCTCTAGTGACAAGCACACATGCCTTCAAGTGCTTAAAACATAGAAGTGACCTCACCTTTGAGCTGTGTGCCCAACACTGTTGCAGTGCAGGCTGCATGACCCCAGCATATCTAGAGACCGTACCCTGCAAGGTATGTTACAGTATTGTCTGGAAAAGAGCTGCCAGAGAGAGGTTGAAGTTAGTTGTGGGAGCCTGAACACCACAGTTAGGCTCTCCCCATGTGAATCAAAAAGAACAAGGTCAAGAAAATGTCTTCACCCACAGAAGATACAGAATACCAGTCACTCTGCAGTGTTTGATGGGGCCAATTATAACCTTCATCTGTTAGAAACAGAACTAAACTTTCATGGAGCATATATTTTTTCATAAGTATCATTGTGCTTATGAAGTTGTAATGAAAAAACAGTGGATTTTTTCAAATCAAAGTCCCATTTCCAATAAACACCTTCTATACTCAGCAAAAGAAACAATTTAGTTGAAATTTTCCTGCTTTTAGCTGAAACATCCTCTTTGTGCTGATGATTTGGAAACAGAATGGTTTTAGATTTACTTTAACAACATTGTTAGGATTTCAGAAGTAGAGAATACTGAATTTTAAAAGCTAGGAAGGACAAAGTACCTTGTCTCCGTAATGACATGGCTATTTTTGAGACATTTTTTGGAACTTTTAAAGATTTTCATTTGAATATTGTAAGGAAAAGACAGAGCTTGGCTTCATGTTTGTCAAATAATTAACTCTAGCCTTCCTCCAAACATTGTGTAGGATGTCCAACCTTTTGTCTCATGAAAAAAAAAAAAAAAAAAAAAGAAAATTCTCAAAAAACTAGACAGCCAGAACCCAAAAGTATAGTTTATGCCTGTATGTTGGATAAGTGGTCAACATAGTTTGCATCAGTCCCAAGGACAAGAGAAGCTACAAATTTCATCATGAATTAATGTAACTAAAATACCTGGTAATTTACTATTACGTTCCCCAAAAGTAATTTGAGGATTTCCTTTCAAATGGTATATTAGATAAATAATTAGCTCATAGTCTGAGCAGTTTTGCTCAGTTTACTTTTACAGTTAAGTTTGATATTTGGTATTTAGGGACAACAAAGGTTTTTGATACATGAAAACCTGACTTGTTTTTCTAGCTAGATCAGGTTGCTAAAAGAAAACCACCATGTTCCCCAAGAGCCTTGCTTTGCTAACACTGGATAAACAGTGCTTCACCATGAAAATTGGAGAACCTTTCCTAACTAGGAAATAATAAAAATTACTAGTTGTTTGTATTTCTAAATATAAGTTGGAGCATTGCCAGTATGGGGAAAGGAATAAAGACTGGTTTCTATGGGTTTAGCCACTGCAAAAATTTTGTGAGGAGTTTTTTGTATTTATTAACACTCAGACTTAAAAAAGCTTTTATGAAATTAAAAATCTATATTTTTACCTTCCCACTTCACTGCAAAATTTCACAATAACTAAATGTTCTTGCACTTTGAAATGAGACTTTCTGTTCTGCATTTTGCCAGCTTTACTGTTTTTTTTCCCTGATAGTTGAAACTGACTTCTTTTTTTAGAGACGAACTCTAAAGAATGGCACGACTACGGCTTGCTACTTTGCAACAATTCATACAGATAGTTCCCTTCTTCTTGCTGATATTATAGGTAAGTCTAACAGTGAATTTTGAAGGATTGTGTGGATCTTTAGTTGAAGGAAACAATGTTTAGGAGTTTAGGCTAGCTTGGAATCTGTCTTTCTCCTAATATGTTTTTTATTCATTGTACCTGTCACACTGTGTCTCCAAACCCTACCTGTTACCCATATTCACTTTACACTTCTATCCTACGGTTGCTACTCCTTCTCTCCTTATTCCCAAATCTGCTTCTGGCTGAGTTTGAATTAGGTCTGCTGGACTTGTACTTTAGGTGCAGCCCTCTGCTTTTTCTAACCTTTTGTTTTTTGATGCTTAAAAGAACTGAATGACAGAAGGCCCAGTCAGTACATTAATTTCCTGATACACTGAGATTTCATCTGATAATCAGTCTAAAAAATCTTCACACATCCTCTGAAATCAGAGAAGTGAAGGCTGCATCAGAATCTTATCCTTCCCTTCTGTTCATAGTTACAAATGCCTGTTGTTTGAAATTATTGTAGTTCTTGCAGGAATTCTCAAGGCTCAGACAGCTCATAAAGCAGAGAAATTTAATAAGAACCTCAAATTTCAAAAAAAATTAGCTAGTCTTTCTGATTTATTAGGAAAATTTTGAAGTCATTATATTAAACAACTCAAATAGTTAAAGTAGACAAAGAGATCTGATTTAAAAACATGTTTGACAGCCAAGAACTGGATATTATATGCATGTTTTACACATGAGTTCTGGTTTATTCATCTAGCATGGGTAAGTCTCAAGAAAGAGGCTAGAATAGATCTGGAAATTTCTCACTCTAAGTGCATGTGGGGAGGCCTGTTAGCAATCTTTTCCTGTTAGCAAAAGGGGAGATGGTTTGCTGAGATCTTTATGCCATCTCTCATCTTCAGGTAGCCATCTACTACAGCTACTGCATTTTGATGCTTGTTTCTCATCCTTTGTGTCACAGCCTTCTTCATAGACTACCATTAAGAATTCTGGTTGTGGTTGAACTATAGTAATCTAGTTCTTATTTATAAAGTTGAGTATTAATGTGGAAGACAGCTCCTATTTAATGTTGTTTGTTTCCTTATTTCGTCTTTTCTTTTTATCCTTAAAAGTCACATGAATGATCCTAACTTAGAGACAAGATGGGAACATAAATTCGGGTCATTCTAAATGGAGCTGGGTGGGGTGGACTTAATTTTTTTATTTCAGTGCAAACTTTGGTAATGGTTTCTGAGAAGCAGTGACTCTGAGATTTATATTCTAATGCATCTCAACAGATAAATTTGGTCAACGAGCATTTGTTGGGAAAGTCTGCATGGATGTGAATGACAGTGTGCCACAATACAAAGAGATTACTGCTGACTCTGTCCAAGAGACAGAAAGGTAAAATGATAAAATTGATGGCATAACCTTTTAAAATAAAATTTTTTCATACATCTGAAAAGTGAATGTGAATCTGTCTAAGAACTTACAGGTGTGAATTTATTAGCAACAGGTTTTTTTCTTCCAACAGTACTGTCCCCTACAGTCCTGGCAATTCCTGCAAAAGTTGCTGCACAGCCCAAGTAGCATCTCTCTGGCTTTTCCAAAGAGAGGGAGAAACCACAGATCTAGGGTTTGAGAGGATATGTGTGTTTTCTGCTGCCTCTTTTCCCTTTCACAGTTGTGTGTGTGGAGGTCATGGGACCTGACATACAATAGTGAGGTGACAACCAGTTCCTTCATCCCCATTAACTTCTAAGCTATTTCCTTCCACCACTTAAGTTAAGGCTTTATTCAAATTGTAGAGCTCAGCTTTCATATATCCCATTTTAAACATCTCTTCTCCATCACAACACCAGTCAAAGTACTCCAATATGCAGCTGAGAGAATGAAGGAGAATCAAATGAAGGCAATGTCTGTAGCGGAGGAGAGCCAAAACTGCATTATGGCAGCTTATTATCATGTTTCTCTTGTCTTTTGCACCCATGCTCAGAAAACAGTTAAACAGACATACAGCTCTTCTCATTGGACTATCTATTTACTTACCTAAATGTTTCAGATGTCATGCTGAAAGAGAAAACCCCTAAGAGTAATATAAATATCTTTTGGTGCTTATGTGAGGTTGCTACCTTGTTTTTACAAATCATGCTAAAGGCATAACAATAAAAGTTAGAAATGGTTGTGTATTTCTAATGGTGTTTATATTTAAAGAAAATTTTAAAACATGCAGTATTAGTTACCTTCACTCTTCTAACATTTGTTTCCCTCTATGTAAATCCCCAGCTTCCATATTATGGTGCAAGTCCTGCCAAATGGGCCTGAAAGAAGCAGAACTTCCTGTTCTGATCGTTTTAAAAGTTTCAGAAGGATCTAAATAGCTTTCTTTTAAATATCTGTCTTGTGCCTCCAACTCATTTCTTTTCGATTGTGTAATAAGAAATATTTCTCAACTTTGGGTGAGAGGTTGCCACAAGTACTTCCTAGCTGTCTAGGGAATAGGGCTGTGAGCTTCTTGGCATGAATCTGGAGTACTTACCCGAATCACAGCAATACAATTGCAGAAGGGCGAAAAAAACTGTTTCATGAAAAGGGTAACATGTTAGTTGGGTTTTTGTTGCTTGGTTTTTTTAAGAATCTAAGAAATGTGATCTGTTACACTGTCAGAAAATGGACTACACTCATTTCAGTTACTTAGAATTAACATTCAGAAATATTTATATTGTATGCATGGAAATAAGATACAATTCCAAGTACTTCATATATTAGATTTAAATTTGTCAAGAATTTGAATCTATCATTCTTTGTCAAAGAGGATTTAATAAAAAGTTAGGGAATTGAACTCTAGATTACCATATATGGTATTATTAGTTATAGTCAGCTGCAAAGATGAGAACCTATGTTCAAGTCTGTTCTGCTACAGAAGACAGTGATTTGAAGTTGAGCTTCTTTCCTCATAGAGAAGTACATAAGCCAACAAACTGTAGGCTATATTTGCAAAACATATTTAATCACATTTCATCAGTTTTGATACAGCTCACACTGTTCAAAGAATGTGAGAAACATTGAAATTTTGGCTTGTCAACTGGGCATTATATTTCTGTTAAAGCTTCTGCTCAAGTGCATATTTTGTTATATCAGGTTAATTGGTAAGAGGAAAAACAGGTAGATGATAGCTAATTCACATGGCATTTTAGCTCTCAATGTTAGACAGTGGTGGACTCAAACTCCTTTGGTCATTGCAGAAGTTGAACTCAGGTTTCTCATTTCCATCTGGTGATCTAGCGTGAGCTTCAGGGCTGTGAATGTAGCCTCTAGCATAATTTTCTTTTCCCTCTGAAGTAATTTGAAAAAATTGATACAGCATGTGTTGTGATCAAAATTACACAGTTCTCTTACTATGAACTATGACATAAAAAATTTACAGAGATTCTATCCAGAAAGCATCTCAAACTGTCATTCACATGTCACTTACATACACTGAACAAATGGGCTTTCAAAGAATTTCCTCCTTCCAAAGTAGGAGGAAGTTTAGTTTGCTAATCTGCATTATCCATAGTGATTGCTTGGGTTTTTTTGTAGAGGTCTGAGGTAGCATTTTATTTATTATTGGATTTCTGGAAGGTAGAGTGTCTATACGCTAACATTAATATAAGCATTTCCAAAAAAATCAAAGGTTCTTTAAGTGAAAGAGGATATATGCATCCACTGTAAGATGTAAGATGTTGCTGCATCTTTTAAAATTTGGATTTGAAAAGGTTTTAACACTGCAATTTGAATTCATGGACAGACAAATTTAAGTTTTGTTTGTTTTTTCTTCAATATTGCAGCTGTAGGTTATAATTAAGTTTTCAATTCATTTAATGTAGCATGTGTTTGATTTTCAGGGAGAACTCAGAATTATTATTGCTTGTCTAATGCTAAATATTGCAATGAAAAAAACAATAGTCTGTATGTTCAGAGTAAAATTCAAAACTAGCATAATTTGTTGTCACTATGCTGACTTCATTGTGTTCCTTTTTTTTTATTTGATCTGAAAATCTGGCTCAACATTTTGTAAAAAAATTGATCTGTCTAAAATGTTTAACAGGTTATCCAAGCATATATTTTTAATATTTTTTCATAATTTATAACATAGAGGACAGATTTATAGCAACTTTATTTCTACCCTTTTTCAGGTTTGTTAGAGAACTACTGGAAAAGAAAGTAAGTAGTGCTCTTCATTGAATTCACTTCTGTATTCAGAAGGTGCTGTGTGAGCACATGAAAAATTAATCCTGCTATCCAAATCTGTTGTCTTAATGTCAAATCAATAAATATATATATATTTGTGTGTAATAGACTGCCATTGGCTGTCTGTTTGTGCCCGCCCATCGTTTTTTTTTCTGTTTATAAACCCCTGGAGGGGAAGTTTAGCTGTGTTTTGCTTCCAAATCTCTTGGTTGGCGAGCTGTTGGGAGATCAGGTGGAGAACATCCTTTAACTCTTTTACTTTTCTCCCTGATGCTGGTAAAGTTAACTTCACTGTAGAGCTGCAGCTCTGAAGTTCAGCTTCTGGTGAATTTATCCTGGAATTGTTCCGTACACCTTAGCATGGCTCCTGCTGTTCTGAAAGAGCTAGCAAAAGACTCCAGTGGCTAGCATCAGACTAGTTGAAGGACTTCTCACCAGCAGAAATCATGTTTTTTTTCAGTAAAGTTACTAATCCACTATAAAATTAGTGGTTTGGGTCAGTGCCACTGTTAAAGTGTGTTTCTAAAGACATCCATGCTTACACTCCTGTGGTGAAGATAGAAGTTTACACTCCAAAATTATACACAGTAGTACTTATCAGCCTTTGATTTTAAGTGGCTTCTTTTGACATCCCACCGGAAAATATTCAAGAGTAGTTGCTTGTATTTTAATGCCTAAATCCTATGTATCACTAGAGTAATGCCTAAACTATGTATGACTAGAGTAAGTTGGCTAATTTGCAAAGACCTGAGCTCCTTTTTTCTGGGAAATAATACAAGGAACTACAGTCTAAGTTATTGCTTATTGGCTTATGCTAAACGCTTGTCTCTGACTGGTGACAGAATTGTAATCCTGCTGACTATTTTTTTAGGAAAATTTTAATTTAGAGATGCAAGGTGTAAACCTCTGTAGTTTTTAGTGGCTTCTCCACTGTTTCCTACAGTATAGCATATCTTATTATATGACTATTCTTCCCATCTAAGGAGTTTAGGGGTTTGTCGCTGATACGAGTAGAGAAGATTGAACAAGAAAATGGCTTTGGTTTTATAGAAGCTTGCAATTTTGCTTCATTGTATCTTCAATGGTCACAGAAGTGTGACTGAAAAAAATCTGGTCGTTCAACTGACTTATTTCTCATTACATATTTAGATTGTCAGCAGATAGGAAAAAGTATCCAGTGCTACTGAAGACTGGTAAAATTTCAGTAACTTGATGAAAGTTCTAAAAAAAAACAATTTCTTTATTAAAGTTCATTCAAATTGTTGTAAGAAACCCCCACTTTCCTTCTCTGTTTCTGCAATGAGATGTCTAATGAAAGCAAGGAAATATACAGCTTAATTTGAGTTGGCAAGGATGCAGTAAGCAGTAAGCAATGAAGACAAAATGTAATTGTCATGTAAATGCTAGCCTTAGTTATGGTTACTGAAATATATATGTAGAATACAAACCCCATCTTCTATTATTTTCAGTATCCCAGAGTACAGCCTATAATAACCCCTCGCTTTGGCCCCTCCTGCACAGAGGACTTGCTGAATGCCCTTGGGGATTTAGCACAAGCCCACAATCTCCACGTGCAGGTAAGCTCTGAGAGCTCTGTGTGCCATTTAAGTGGTGTGGACAGACAGCATGCTGAACATCTAAAGACACCTTTGGGAGGAAATACATATCTGCTGCCCTGATGTCAGCATTCGCTCTGTTGTAGGCTTGTTCTCTCTTTCACCTCACAATAACATTGTTTATTATTTTATCTATTATTTTAACATCTTCCTAAAACTGGAAGTGGGCTCATTGTGTCACCACACTACTGAGATGGACATATGTACTATCTCATATCACTTTGTTCCTTTAAGGAGCAAATGGAGCTTCTTCTTTAGGTCCTGTGAAAACCTCTTCATGTCTGATGAAAAAAGAGATGCAAGGACTAGATCAAATGATAGGCTTTAATAGCATTATTTTTTATGAATGTATATTTAGCACTAGTAGATTGCTCAGAAAGTTGTAATGTCAGGTTCAATGCTGTTTAAAGGACTTGGTCTATGCATTTTCTTGTTGCAGAGTCACATAAGTGAGACTGAGGAAGAAATCAAACTTGTGGAGAACATGTTTCCTGCCTACCAGAATTACACAGAACTGTATGATAAAAACAAGCTGCTAAACAGCAAGGTAGCCACATAAAAACTTCCCAGATATGACTTACATTAATTAATGTAGAGATTGTGATGGTTTACTGTATTTACATGAAAAATTTGAATTGTTCTGTCAAGGTCAGTGACATCTGGGGAAAGTAAATTTGTTTTATGTTCTATGTTGAGGTGTTGGATCTTTAAACAAGGCCACACTGTTCCTAAGTATTTTAGAGGAGGTGAAAAATAAACATATTTTATGCTCCCTGATTCATTTTCTAAAGGCTCCAAAGAGAATTAGGGTAGTAGGATTAGAAGAAAGCTAGATAAAGTTGGTATTGTAGGAACTGGTAATTCCTGGACAGTACCTAGTTATCCTTATATTCCAAGGATGTTATCCAGTTTTTGCAGTTTGCCTGAAGATTTCTTCTGTGGTGTTGCGTTAGGACCAGCTTAATTTTCTTCCTATGGAGAAGCAGCCCTTAGAAGTTGAAATCTAAACATCAACCTCACTTGCAGACAGGTGCGCTTTACTGCTCTGACTATCCAAAAGCACTCTCACCTCATTTTACCAGCTTATTTTACCAAGCTTTGAGAGGCACACTAGCCCGAAGAATTGAAATTCATTACAGCTTTATGCTGTTGAGACAAATGTAATATACCTGCCCACAGTAATTACAGGCTGGAGACTCAGAGCACAACTAATTAGATAGTGGACTGCCCATGCAAAAGTAAATATGAACAACCCAACTACAATCAGAGTCATCAGTCAAGTTCATTTAAAAATTTGTGAGAGAATTTTCAGACGCACAAGGGGAAGCTGGGACTGCCCCTAGGACTCCCTGGGAATTAGCTATTGAGTTGCCATTTCTGTGTTTGAAATTTTTATCCCAGTAAATTTTATCCCAGTAAATTACTTGTTTACTTGTTTACTGTCCTTTTTGCTGAGAAATCAATATGGATTACAGAAGTATGTACACAGAATTAACCTTTTTTTTCTTACATGGTCCTTTGCTTGCTGATTTGGTGTGCAAGTGTTCTAAAGAGCATTATTTGTGCTGCAAAAGCACAGGTCTTCATTCTGTAACTTGTATGCACACAAGTGAGAATGGTAATGAAAAATCATGATTACTGGTGTCTTCTGGAGTCAAGCTCCTGGATATTTGAGAAAGGATTCTATTAAACACAAGCATAGCAGCAGAACCTCAGATATTGTTTCCCCATCAACTCAAACTAAGACACCAAATCAATTTTTTAAAGTGTTTTAAAAGCAGGGCTTTTTTTTTTTTGGAGCTGTTGCTGAAATGTTTCTTTTTTTTTAAAAACAGTACAGATTGGCAGGGATATGCTTCAGTAGCTACCATATGTAGGTCCTTATCTGAAGACGTGGCTATTCTTCTTGTGTTTTCAGCTGCACTGATCTTGATGAGTAGAGATGGGAGTGGTACAGTGCCATTAGGAGATGCTCAGTGGAAGCAGTCTCTGTGCCATGCTCAATTTTATGTGCAGATTGCAAGATCTAACAGAGCTATTGCTCCTCTCTTTCAGTGGGCATTTGGCATATGAGGTAATGCCAGTTAGATTTGTATGGGAATAATTGGTTTATCCACTATTAAATTATCCTATCATATACTTCTATGTTTTTCTTGTGAACTTATTTTTAAAGTCAATTATGTCAGCTAAAAAGTAGAAGTAATTTATCAGTTGCGTAAAAAATTAGATTATATGTTACATAAAGAATATTTAATCTCTCTTTCCCTGGTGCAAACCTTTAGAGAGCTAATAGGAAACATGCTAAGTGTACATGCATCTTCCGTTTTATCTGATGTATTCCTAGCCCCAGTACTTAATATCTGTGTTAGCTACAAAATATAAATTATAAGCTTGCTACAGTGCTAGGACAACTGGGAAGTTCTCGCTTTTGTCTTCCATCACAGCAGTCACTACAAGAGCAAGTACCCTGTATTCTCATGTTTAAAAAATGCAAAAAAGCTGAAGGAATGATATGTCAGGCACACTGATGTTAATCGGTTTTTCCCTTGTGGGTTTTAAGAGCTTAATTCAAGAAGTGCATTAATTCCACAAAATGGTGAAGTGTCCTTTTTGGCTATTTAAAGCAGTGCAGCAAACCTCATAGCCACAAAAGTAAATTAAATATTGAGTAAATTTGTGATTCTCTTTTTCTTTAGACTGTGATGGCACATGCCTGTCATCTTTCTGAAGAAGAGCTGAAACTTTTTAGTCTTCGTGGAGCTGCAATTTCACATTGCCCCAATTCTAACTTTTCGTAAGTTAAAGAAAAAAATAGGAATGGTGTACAATTAAATAAAGCTGTTGTTTGTGTAGTACCCTGAGTCGATGCTACCATTGCAGAGCTATGATATAGAAGCTATATGATACCTCATTACACCATAAATGACATATTGAATTGAACATGACCATTCATTATCCACTTCTGCCTAGCATGCCCTAGACCAATTTGTGGTCTTTCAGTTTAGTTATTGTATCTATATCCATATCTATATAAATATTTATTTTCTAAAAATGTATTTCTTTTGACTGTTCTGTCAGTGGTAGATGTCAGTGGCATCTCCCTTCCCACTGAAATCTGCTAATGTTTTGGGGAAATGGACTAAAAAGTCTTCTTTCTGTTGAGTAGACATGAGATACTGCATGGTGTACAGACAGAATAAATAAACCAAATTGTGTACAAATTAAGGGAGAGTCTTTATCATAAAATGGCTCTGCAGCCCTGCTTTTCCTGAGCTTTTTCTGCATGTAGCACACAGAACATGTTTCTTCTTCCAATCCAGGATGCGCAGTGGTGTCTTAAATGTGCAAAAGGTTCTTGAACACAATGTGAAGCTTGGTCTTGGCACAGGTTAGTAGTTTCCTCTGAAAGTGGTTTCTTCTGGAAATGTATCTTAGGAAGATACATTCACCTGTTCATATTTAAAAGTCAGCATGTCTCCAGCTTTTGATCCTCCTCTGTTTTCTCCACCTAAGGAAGTCTAGACTATTGAAATCTAGGGTTGGTCCAAAACTGTTTTAAAACAAATTCAAAAAATTAATTAAGAGTTTTTGTTGCTGTTGTGACCTTAAACAGGGCTTGAACATCAACTTTTCAGGTTTCTGTTTTTGTGTTGTGTTCTATTCACCTGACTGTGTGTGAGAGCACCTTTATTGGGAATTATGCCTTCAGAGACAGTGCTTAACTGTAGAACTTCTTGGTTTACCCAACAAGTATGTTGCTTCCTAACTTTGAATTAAAACTTATAGAAATTTAACATAGAGAATTATACCCAAAGCTTGTAACTTAAGGCTCTGATCCCTTTTAGATGTTGCAGGTGGATATTCAGCTTCTATGCTTGATGCTATAAGGAAAACAATGGTGGCATCTAATAGCCTTCAGATCAATAAAGTGAATGAAACCGGACTAACTGTTGAAGAAGCCTTTCAGCTAGCCACTCTGGGAGGAAGCCAAGGTAAGAAGAAAATTCTTTAGTGTGCACACAGACAGCTACAGCTCTCTTTGATTATATGTCTCCATGTCTTTATGGGAGACTCACAGATTTTCTGGTGCCAGAGTGAAATCTAACTGGTAGGCAGAGGTAATCCTTCTGATTCTCATACGCATAATAGGCTTTTCAGAGAAGAATACTCTATTAATGCTGAGAGTTTAATAACAAAATCTTAATGGCTTTTCAGGGTTGTACATTTGGTTTGCAAAGATCCTCAGACTTCTTAGTCATAAGGCTGTAAGTGCTTGTCTATTTATTGTACCAGCTGGAAATTTGTTTTCTCAGCAATCATCACCTAGAAGAAAAACTGCAATTACTGTAAAGTCATGCATTCTATTTGTCATCAGTTTCTAATTTTGCTTGTGCTTTTTGAGCTGTCAGTGAGGCAGTTTGTTGCAAATCAAAACATCATGCAAATCACTTCTCACTCAGGGAAAAGCAGAAAACCAGGCTTTTCACCATGGTTGTTCAAAACACAGTTGCATTTGCAGAATACAATCATATAGTATATGGGCTATCCAGTTTTGGAGAACCATTTTTGCTGTAGTCAGTGTGCACATAAAAATAGATACAATTAAAAAAGTTTTAGCAGAACTGGTATGATTTAGCAGAGAGGAAATCCACACGAAAGTGAAAATCTATTATTGTTTCAGTTAGCAGAAATGAGCTCACTACCTTCTAGAGCACTGGTCCTAAATCTTCTCAGTGTAACCTGTCTGTAGCTTCCAAAAAGCTCCATTGGGTATTATTAATGGAAGCTTAAAAGATGTAGTGAAAATGTCGCCAATCAGGTCTTCTCAGAACTGTGTTTGAATTCCTGGAGAGTGTAATGGTGGAAATAGAGAAGACAGAAGATGAGCAGGGAACAAATAGTATTCTTTTTCCTGCAATATATACTATTCCACAAAGTGTGAGAATAAATTAGCTGAGACACAGAAAGGAAGACTTATAAAAATCCCAAACTCATATGTGGTTTCCCTTCCCAGCTAGTCTTGTGCTTTTTCTACATTAGATTTCCTTAGTAAAGTGTTAGTTTTTTATATAGATTTTAAGCTGTTTTATCCTTACTGAATCACTTTTAAGGGTAGAATATAAATCACTTCTACAAGCTTCCAGTAGCCTGGATACCGAAAGGGAAAATTTCAGTAGCAGAAATTTAAATGAGTGTTTTTTTTTTTAATAGTTTGCTTTGTTAAGGCTCCTAAACACTTATCACCCTCTTGTGTTTAATCTAAAAATTGCATTCTGCTCAAAAACGTGAAGGAACATAAGATCATTTTAGTTGAAACTAGTAGGTAATCAAAATATTTCAGAATTTGTAGTAGTTTAAATGTCTTTAAGATAGTGTGATATTTCTGCCACTCACAAACTTCAATGACTTCTTAAAGTAACTTCAAGACTGAATTTCCTTTATCAGTGCAATCTGAAAACAAATAAATTATTTGCAGTTATTATACTTTTTGATGACTTAATTTCAGAGTATTGGAAAAAAAATAATTCACAGATGCTTTCCATAACTTAAAATGGTTCTAATTTATTTCTAAAGAGGCACAAAGGCTTCTCTTTAGTTATTCTAAGCACTTGCAAGCACCCAGTCTCTGAAGATGAATTTGTACGTTTTCAGGACATGCAGTTTCATGCACAATGAAACTTTGAAAAAATAAAGCTAAATAATAGACCATGAGGCTAGCCATACAGGTAGGTATGAGGCCTTCAGACTGGCTATGATTATTTTTCCACACCATATTATTCTTTTTTTCCTGCTAATTGCAATTGCTCACTGGATACCTCTTTTATTAGCATATTACTATATATTATTATTGCAATACATCTATATAACCTTTCAAAATTGCTTAAACTTTTTTAAAAAATGCAGTCTAATACTGCCTTAGCAAGGTGAGTGTTATTATATGCTTTACTGTTTCTCTGACTTAATTTCATTGCCCCGTTTGGAGTTTGAATGTTTTTGGAATATAACCTATTGTTTCTTAAGTCTCTTAAGAGCTCAGGTGCTAACATACTATACAGTTTGGTTTTGAGTTTTTCCTTGTAATCATCTAAATTTTTGTTTGTGTTATGAATATTTCAAGTAAGTTGCCAGGTACTTCTACATGGTGGAAGGAGGCTGGTGCTGAAGACGTGTTTATGAGCTTATTTTCTTCCTCAGCTCTAGGACTGGATGATGTGATTGGAAACTTTCAGGTGGGAAAAGAATTTGATGCACTGCTAATCAACACGAAGGCTTCAGATAGCCCTTTTGACTTGTTCTCTGCTGATGATTTTGAGGTAATCAGAACAGGATTGATGCTCAAAACATTAATGGAAGTGATGTGGGGAAGGCTCATGATACAGACAGAAAAGGTCTCTTGAGAGTGATTCTGGGGACAGGAATGGGGTGTACTACACCCCTGCTGTCTGTGTTTCAGCCTAGGTTTTCTATGTTTTTTTTTTTCTTCAGAATCTTGCTGACCCCAATGACAGTGCCATAACACTATGAGCAAACATGCCTGTAATATTTTTAATGCAAGTTTTATTAGCCCAAGATGACAATTGCAGTTATGCATTTGCAGTGACAAATGGCAGCCAAGAATAAGCAATTTATTTTTAGTCAATCCTTAGAGTTCAGATTGAAAAATTACAGCCTTTTCCCAGAGAAAGGTTAGGTTGCCTTTTCTACATTTCTGTTACAAAATGAAGCAAGCACTCAAGATGGCTAATTTGAGTTAAAAGCACAGTTTTTATATTAACATTAAAGCAGTGTTGGTTTTATGGTATGGAAAAACCTTCTCATTCAAAAGCCTACTCTGACTAAAAAAGATAGTTAAGAGCAGTTACTTGAATTTATAGATGTGGTCAGACTGCCTGGAAACAATTCTGGTTCTGTAAAAATAATTATTTTTAGAGTTTAAATCTAAACTTTTTAAGCTAAGTTATTGGTCCTTAGCACTTTACAAAAGTTTAAATTTTGCCTTGTTTTCAAAAAGTAAATTATGTATGTTAAGTTTTTATTTCAATGTTACTAGGAATATTTAGGAGAAGTGTTTTTATCAGTTCTTTCAAGCTTCAAATGATTATGATCCGGGACAGCAGATACTGCTTTCTGAATTTGTTTTCTCCCATTTTTTTAAAGGACACTCTCCAGAAGTTCCTGTATCTAGGTATGTTTTGATTTTCAGCTCAAGTTGAATTCTCATTTCCTACATCAAATGTCTAAATTAATGTTGGGGTTAATAATAAATTAATTTTACATAAGTAGGTATACATTTGTTTGCAGTAATTAAATATGTTTATTCAAATCTTATATGAACATTAACATGTCCCAAATAATTAGCATTAATATTTGACATTAATAAATAAAAACTGGTTTATAATTGTTTGTAAATATGTCCGGGCAGTGTCCAGACCAGGGCTGCGCTGCTGCTCTGTTGTGATGCTGAGGTGCCTGGTGCCAACTGTGGCTGCGGCTGTGTCATGCTGTAATGAGACTTTTGCCTTTCTGAGGTGATTTCTGGGTCACACCAGCTTTCTTGATGGCTGGTTCCCAAGCCAATTCAGATACTGTGCATCAAATAATTTTCTGTACAGATACATAATATTTTTTGGGGTTTGGATCTACTGAATATACAGAAAATCTATGACACTATTGCAGCAGCTGAATGCTATGTTTATTTTTTTTTAAACACATGTGTTGCTAAAATATTTATTAGTTTTTGTGGTAGCCTTGACTATTTCTCTCCAAATGGACTTTCTAAGTTCTAGGAAATGGTTGCTGCAAGTAATGTGTTCCAAAACTGTTTTTGTAGACTGCATAATTGTCATTAATTAAATCAGTGTTTGTATTTATGTGCAAATCTCAGTTTTGACCATGTTATTTCAGGTGATGATCGGAATATTTCTGAAGTGTATGTGGCTGGAAAGCAAGTGGTTCCTTTTTCAAGCTCTGTATAAATCCATTTTCTGTTTGCAAAATACTCTGCTGATCATTCTGCATCTAATTTGGAAAAGATTGATTAAACACAGTGCCTGATCATCAGGAATGACACCTCACTTTTGGATAATGTTAAAATCTCTTGCATACATTGAAAATTTGTATACATTGAAAATTTTGCTAGACCTTTCAAGAATTACTATACTGAAATTTTCACAGTTGTAGAGGGAATGGCTATTTAAATTTCTTCATAAAAATAGCATTTGTGCATTGATAGGGTATTTGATAAATACCTTATTTAAAGAGGGCACCTGCTGCTCTGTTTAATAATAGTATAGGAAGCATTATGTGGAACAATCAGATGCTCATTTTCTATAGGCATTTAAAAAAAAACCCCAGTGCTTGTAAATTGATTTTCCAGGTAATGAATATCATGGAAGAATGCAATTTCCATAATATTATTATCAAGTATGGAAAAAATCAGTGTCCTTTTGGAGAATGTAGTTTTCAGTTTTTCGTATGAGCTTTAAAAAAAAAATTTAAAACATTTTTTAAGACGAGTTAAGTCAGGAGTGTGTGTTTATAAATAAATAAGGGTCTTCACTTAAAAGTGTAGAATTGTCATTTGTAGTCAGACATTCCATTGAATTACTTTGATCTTAGTGATGGCTGAATGAAACTTCTGTTAAATTAGAAGCAGGCACTAAGATATCACAAAGGCAAACAAATTAAGAGGGTTTTCTGGACTAGAGGGAGTGCTTAATTTAGTTCAGCATCCTGCAGAATCTTCCCAAACTCATTTGCTCCTGACTGTTCAGACAGGATGATATGAAGACATCCTTTCTCCTTTCTGTAAGGGAAGCGAATGTATTTGAAAATATCCAAGAGAAATGGTCTCGTTCTGGCCATTACCACTTTTGACTCGAGGTGAAAATCATCACGAAGAAAGCAGCTAATCTTTACTGTGCTTTTTATGTTTTTCAATGTGGCATAATTACAGCCCTGTACAATTCCAGGATTCCAGGTAAAAAAAATATGCCCTTATTGTTTTTTATTTTTTTTGGTAAATCTATGTGACTTCCTACTTCCTTTCCTAAAATGGCTTTTTTTTTTTTTTTTTTAATGTTTTTGCAACACAAAGAATGTAAGCTTTAATTTCAGGGTCATTAGAGACCAATATTATATTTAGATACTGTAAACATGTGTTGAATATCGTTTTAAGGCATACTTCAAACTTATTTGACTTCACTAAGCCTTGTTTTGCACTTTTATCTCACTGCCTGGGGATATAGGACTTACCTCTGTTCACAAAACAAGGGAGGTCACTGCACCAAAGTTTCACTTCATGTCTACTTCAGAGAGAGTGCTTGGCCAATGCCACTCATAATGTTCTGATTTTAAAAGAATTTTCAGAGCTTATGTATTGTTATGATTATGCCTACATGAGACAGCATAGCGTCAAGGGGAAGTGTAACAGTTAATTTGGGCACTTAAAGCAGTACAGTCTGTTCAATGTGTTTTTTTTGCCAAAGCTGAGGGGCTGTACCAAACAGCAGGGAATAACCAGGAGGTGTCTTGCAGACATCACCTGGATGCAGCCACTCACTGAAAGCTGGCAGAGGTATCTTCCCGGTTGCTGCACCGTGCCACTGCATGCTGAGGTACAGCCTTCCTACCCACTATGTTCCAAGACTTCTAAGGCTTTAGGAGTCAAGATCTAAGGATTAAGATTTACACATTCCATCAGGGTGTTTTCTCAACCATTGTGTTTTTCATGTGTCCCAGTCACCTACACAGTAGCACACTTGTTCAGCAAATAACAGCCTTCAGCTCTTTAACTTGCTTTCCTGATTCAGGGACATTTTTTCTCATGAATTTTGACATGAATTTAATTGACCAAATTTCACATTTCAAAACCAAAGAACTGTGAGACACATGTTTTAATCCTCCCAGTTAATGTTTGAAACTATTTTTAGGGAATTACATGGTTTTCAGCTTTGGCTTTCCTGTGGTGAAGAGAGTTCACACAGCCTTGTGTACAATGTATGCTACTGCCCTACTTCTTTGCCTTCAGAGCTATGAATTAAATCAATGCTTTTATTTTACTGGTAGTCTTAACTGTCTCTAACTTTATTGTTTTCCCATTATTTTGTGGTGTTTTTAAGAAAAGGGTTCAGCAATTCTTAAAATACTTTTGGGAGTGGACAGGTTGCTTATTTGCAATATGAGAACACATTAAAACTTCAACAAGTTCAGGACTACACTGCTGTCCCAATTACAAAGGGACTCTCTAGAATAACTGCTTCCAGTGAGCTTTGTATCTGAGTTTTTACTGGGTCATGAGTAGTTTGATTCTTGTTAAATTCAGGGACAAGGTAGGAACTTCTCTTTTGATTATAGGTTTTCTATGTCTAGTATCTAGAAATTACCCAGACATAGCAGTGGAAAATCATCTTTTTAAGAATCTCAGCTAGAGGAGGAGCTCTGCCTGCAGGTAGTGCATAGGCTGCCTGCAGCACTCTGCAATGCCCAAGACCAGGAGGAGCAAGGCCCAAGATGGATAGCATTACATTAAATGCTGAGGTGTTTAGAGGTAAAGGAAAGAAGTCTGAATTTGATGTTTGAGGAGGCCAGTGGAGGAGTTCATATAAAAAATAAACTGAGGGTCTTTTAACAGCAACATTTAAATAGATCTGAATAAAGAAAAAATGTGCTGCCAGAAAAGCTAAGTGGGGTCATCTGAGGCAGTCCCAAAAGCTTGTTCAGTGGAAGATGGCTTATGCACAAAAAATTTAAAGGTTTTAGGTCATACAAAGAATGTAGTAGTCAGAATTCTCTGAAGTAATTTAGAGAAAATTACTTACTAAGGATCACTAAGGATCCCACTCTGAAGTCTTGGTCCTTGAGACTCTGTGCCTGTGTGTAGATTAACATGGTGTTTGATTTGGTGGGGGAGAATCAGAGAATCAGTGGATAAAAGTGGTTACTGCTGAGACTTACACATGTACACTATATGCATCTCAAGACTACATATATGCTTCCTTGGATAGATGTCCCTACTGCATATGCACTTTGAAGCAGGCCAAGTAATGGGTTCAGATTCTTAGTGTCTCTTTTAGAGACTGGAGTATATTTGGAAGGCAGCTGAGCCTCCAGTGCAGTTTTCTCCAAAATAAGCTTAATTCTTATTACACCAAAACCACCCTGCAAACTGAACCAAGGTTCAACAAGGGACAATGGTTGGGGATTTAGAAGAACACTATTGTCTCAAACCAAAATGCTAATAGAAGCTAGAACTTGATCTATTCCTCATCTGTTCTCCTGCCATCACATAACTTAGTAGCTGAATACAAATTGAAGGAAACCTCTTCTACCCTCCTCCCTTTTCCCCAGCACTACCTGCCCAAAAAAACCAAACAACCAAAAATACCCCAACCTTAAAATGAAACAACTGGACATTAAGGGGATATGAGTATGTGGAAGAAAAGAGAGGAATAATTTTCAGTCAGTATAAATTGAAAAACATGACACTATAAATTGGTTTATTAAACATAAAATCTCTGGAAAAATGTACATTTTTCAGATTCCAGATGTCTCTCCCCACAAGTTTTCTTACTAGATGGTGTATGAGATCTTTCTTTCTTAATATGTCTTTATGTTCAATGGTAGCACGCCATTCAGACAAAGGGAAAAAAAAGGGTACTTGTGTAGAGCTTGCTTGTTGGAACAATATGCTTACTGTGTTCTATGGTCAGATGAGCACTTATTTGTTATAAATAGAATGCATTTGAATTACTGTTACATGTTTATCTCATTGTGTCACTTTAGGTTTTGAAATACTAGTAAGAATTGCCTATGCATTATGCAGCATTATTTGAATTATTCATGTGTGGCAAGTGGAGTTCTGCACTTTAAAATGTTGCCTTGGCCTAATATTTATATTTATGCTGTATTTTTGTGTAATCCTAAGGTTTTGTAGGGGAAAAAGAGTGTATTTTTTCACTGTACTGAAATTTTCAGTAAGTTGGCTTTCTTTTAGAAAAGGGAACTTTAAAATTACCCTGTCTAAAATTCTGAGCCTGATCATGCACTCATGAACGGAAAAAAATACAACGGTTTTATGAACTTGCATGCTAACATTTAATGTAAAAAGAAGTGCAGATAAATAGATTTTTTTTCAAATATAATTATGATAATGCAAGTTAGTAAGAGGAATTACTGTTGAATATCTTCAGTTAAATTGAGCAAAAAAGAACATAGTAATTCTTGATTATTAATTTAAAAAGAATACTTAAGCCCAAGTTCTTTCAAAGAATATCTCGGTTTTAAAAGGAAAAGATATTAAGGTCATTACTCAGACAAGCTGTTTAAAAATACTGCTTTAAGCATTTCCAGGAACAATCCATAACAGATGATAAGGTAGACATATTTTAAAGTTCTGTATTTTCATTAATAAACTATGCTGCTTTATTTGCAGCCTGGTATGTGTTAGGAGTCAACTCACCTGTAAAATGATAGTGTAGAGTCACAGAATAAGCTCCTGGCCTACATGGCACCACCCCAAGGAGAGCTAAAAAATTAATTTCAGAAGACATTTGAAAATACTGGAGCAGAATACAAAATTCTGCAAAGTAGAAAGGAGATCGATCTGAGGAACTCATAAAAAGAAGATGACAGGCCAGTGAAATTTTAGGTGTGAAATGCTCTGAAAAAAATATACATTCCGAGGTAATGTTCCATTAGATCATGGATGTCATTCCTTCTAAAAGTCATGGAGGTCCAAAACCTGACTAAGTTCCCAAAGCCGTTGCTTACATGCTTAATAGTAGAAGCCCAAATACCTGCTTATGGAATAATTATGTAACTCTTCACAACTTCTAGAGCTCGGCTCCAAGTTTAAATCAAAATTACCTGTAATGGTTCCAGAGGAAACAATGTAAGGGCATATTATGTTTTATCTACACCTGCCCTGTGAAACATTTAGCACTGGCCAGAACAGAGGCTGAATTAGTCTGGTCCCAGTGAAGAATTTTTGTTCATGCATGCTCCAGACATCATTCCCTTTCATGTGCATGGTGATGCAGTAATAACTGAGTTCAGACAGTCTGGTGTGACTGAAGTGACTGAATACAAACTGTTTTAAATATCACATTGTTTAGAAATTAAGCTCATTGCTGAGACCAATAAATACATATTAAATCACACAATCATATATCTAGTACTGAACTTCTAGATGCTAGGACTTTGGCTTAAATCTGTGGGGGTTTTAAGCACTGTATGTGCAACAACTGACGTTTTTCTCAACAGAGAAACCAGCAAATGACATCTTCTAGGTATGAAAAAGAGTAACAAAAGCAACAAACACCATTCTTGGGAAGCCAAAAGGACATTCCTGGGAAGCCAAAAGCACCATTAACAACAATCTGTTGTTTGAAGTTAATAGAATTGTTAGTTTATGTGGAAAGCCTGAGCAATGTTTTTGGGAGGCAGTTTCCTGGAAACTTCAGTGGAAATTCTTTCTTAGAAAATACCCAGAATCAGTGTGCTCCAACCAAAAGGTCCTTTGCGGCTTCTGCAGAGGCAGTCACTTCTGCAGACGTGAATGCATTAGTCATGCCTAGATCCTCACTTCTTTGCTCTGTCATGACTCGTAAGCATGTATTAGCTTTAATTCCGGTATTGGTTTGTGGTTTCTCATAGACTGAGTCTTAGTTTGAAAATAACTATGGTAAAGAGTGGAGCTGGGAGAAGGATAAGGATAAAGGGCAATCTTACACCAGTCTGCCTAATGCTTCAACACAAAATATTTGCCCCACCAGGTAGATGTTGTAATGTTTCAGCAGCTCTTAGACTCAATGAATTGGCTTAATGACTTGAGTCAACTAATAACAATTGAACTCAGTCAAGGCTAGGATATAATGTGTGAGCAGCTCACAAACACATAAGGATGTTTTACTGTGATCTGCATTTATGCCATCAGCAGCTTTCCTTGGCCAAGGGCTGCTAGGCATATTTAGGAACAACACACTGGAGATAAGCCTGCAGGAGAAGGGGCAAGTTTTGGTGACAGCTGAAGGCTGTAAACTGCATCCTGTCTGGCCTTGTGGCTTTGGAGCTGGGTCGTGTACTCCTCTAACAACTTTTAGTGATTAAGCTTTTAGAAAGCATTAGTATGTGATTCTTATCTGAGGATGTTTACATCCCTTGCTTCAAGACAAATTTTCTTTCCCCAAAGGAGAGTTCACATCTTGCTGGAGTAAGTTTTTCTGATGCTGATTTGTCTGCTTGTCACCTGTTGTGCATAAGCTCTGGTTCATGTGAAAATGCCTAACTGGAGTTAATGTTGTTGAATTTATCCTTCCTTTTGTACTTGTGCAGTTTCAAGGAAGAACTCTGTATTAGGAGAAATGGTATATGTGATTTTCACTGTTCTGCTTGGTTTTGATCATGCTAAATAGGAAGTCATGTACTGTTGAAACAAAATAAAGAGGCCTTGTATTTACACCAACCCTTGTCTTTTTCTGTATTTGACTTCTGAGAAGAAAGAGAAAGCTGACAAGCTGACTAATGAACAATAAAATACGCTGCAGCATACCCTATTCTCTGGGGAACCTGGACAACTCCCCATCACAGGAATTTGCAGACTCTGCGTCGTATGTACAATGTTATTTTAGGGGATCTTTTTTCAGATTCAAAGCTCTTACAGGTTTTGATGTATCTTTATTACCAGATTTGTTGGCTTCATCAATCAAAGCCAGTGCTTCAGTAGCCACTTTATTTATTTTTTTTTGTGTTGAAGTATACTGTCCTGAAATGCTTGCTTCTTCTGCTTAACAAAAGAGTCACATCTCCTTTGAAGTGTTTCTTCACTTTCTTACTTTTCAAAGCCTAGGCATAAAAATCTCCCCAGTTTAAGTAGCTCTGAAACTCACCAGAAGTGGATTTTCTTAAAACAAAAACTGCCACAAGAGGACCACTAATTACACACTGAGGAATTTTATACTGAAATGTTGAGAATTATGTGCAAGCTGTTATCAACTTTCTCAAAATTTTATGCACAAGAAATAAAGCTGTTCTGTATTTTCATCAACCAGCAGAGAAGAGAAGGTGAAAGAAAGCTTCTTTATAGACTACTTTCCTTACTAGGAGGGTCGATTTAGGCTTTCAGCATGGGAATTCTGCTACTTGACACTTTACTTTTGAAAAATCCTTGGAGTACTCCGTTGAGACTTACCCATTTAAAATAGTGTGAGCCCCAGATGCAAGCAGAATTCTTATGGTGTAGAGGGTTTCCAAGTCAATTTGAAAATTGGAGAGCCTTTGGTATGCTCTCAGTAAATCTCAGTATATAATTACCTTTTTCACTACAATGAGTTGATGCAGTTTGTACAAGTGAAAACAGGATTTGCAATCCCCCCAAAAAGTCGCTGAATAATCCTGAGTACTTCATCAATGTAAATTTATCAGTCTTCTCTCATGACTGTAAAGCAGAAACAAAAATGCTTTTGGTTTGAGATCAGATACTGGATTATTTATATTTCAGCTTAAACTGCAAATATATTTGCAGTTCATGACTTAAGAACATAGTTAAAATGCAAAATGCAGGTTGCTTGCCCTATGCTTGTAATCCGTAATCAGCTGTCTTCCTTTCAAAGCGTGTGACTGCATTCTTGCATTATTTTTAATTAAATATGGCCTTTAGGAATTACCTTAAAAATATGGCATAAAGGCCAGGAAATCAAGCTGAAATATGAGCAATGCTTCTTCCTTTCATAATTGGTGTTAGTTGTAACATCTCAAAATATAGAAGTATTTTTCTTCATAGAAACTGAAAGTATTCAGAGTAGTACATTTTCATCTCAGCCACTGCTTGAACTAATCTCACCTTCCAACACACTGGTCAAAGTTCACAGCTGTCAGAAACCCAACTTCGCTGATAATTCATATAAAATATCAATTCCAGCTAGCTAAGGGCAGCATTAATACTCACTGTATTCTCTTGGTGCTCTAAAAATTATTCCCTGGCCTTTTATTTTTGAGAAGGAATCCCCATTGTTGTATTTTTATGACTTGTGAAGCAGCAAACAGATGTGCCACATGAGATCAGCACTGCCTTGCAGGACACAGCAGCCAGTGCTGCACAATCCTCCCTACCCCAGTTGAGGGGCTGCCTCTGGGCATTTCCAGCATTGTTATACAAAATTCACTTGCTTTGAGGGGTAACTGGAAGAAGAGAAGAGTTTGAACTGTGTGCAGCAGATGCTGTTACAGAAAGAGAGATTCAGAGATTTTGTAAGTGTAAATCTAAATATTGAAGAGTTGCAACCCTCTGCTCTTACCTTTCCAGGTCAGAGAGGGGTGGCTGAGGCACCCGTGAGGCCATGTCGTATGTCTTCATCATGTACCCACCCTTGGAGCTGAATGTCCTGGTGAAACACACACAGAGTGGATTTGAGTGACCAGGATTAGAGTTGTTTCAGGAACAGTATTTACATACTGAGCAACTCCCACTGTGCACGTACTAAACACCCAGTGTCTCAGCTTACTATGGGTCTTGCTCCCTTAAGTGTAGTGCTGTGATGAATCCCGTGCTGGCAGTCTGGGAGGTTGCTTGGGCACCCTGTTGCTCAGCCAGCCTACAGAAGCAGCCCAGACGCTGTCTGGAGGCCTGTTGGAGAGCAGGGAGATCCCACCACTAGGGCATCCTCATCTCAATGACATCACAAAATGTCAAATTAAATTCAAATTGCTGCATTTACACTTCTTCTCATATAAAAGCCATCTTAATGCACTTTATGTGCACAGACAGCTCTCTGCTGCTCCCCTGCCTGTTCTGGGAGCTGCTACTGTCCTGTAGTGGCTGCCACTTCTGCCTGTAGATGCTAAAGTGGAATTGAGGCCAGACTTGGGTGTGCTTATGCTTGCAGCCAATCCTCTCCAATATTTTCTAGGTCTTTCCTGCAAAATGTGATTTGATTTGATTTAATTTAAAGTGCCTGGTAGCTTTTTCCAAAAAGAGGTTTGCTGCTGAGTGAGAAGAAAGTAGATATACTTTTAGGGTGATGAAAAAAGAAGTACACAGTTGTCACAAATGAGTGGTTTAGATCACTGTCAAAGGTATTTAAAAAGCAATTTTAATATAAAGGTCCAGAAGCACAGCTTAACAAACTTCAATGGCAAGATTCTCTGCATTACATAGTAAATGAATGAAATATATAAAGTAAAATCAGATAAGAATTGATTTAGAATTACATACTAGGAGACACAGAAAAGGTAAAGATGCAAAAGGGGAGACCATCCTTCTGAGTCATGAGATTTGGGATGGACCCCCTCATTTTCTAAACTACCAGCAGATATCTGTCAAGTTGAAATCCCCCATGAGTGCAAGGGTAGCGCTTGTAAGATTTCTCCCAGCCTCCTGTAGAATGAATAATCTGCCTATTCATCCTGGCTATGTGGTCTGTAACAGACTCCTACAAGGACATCCACTCTGCTGACATTCCCCTGATCTTTACCCACTCAACCTGTCATCATCATCATGGGTTTCAGTCTAATCTAAATAGTCCCTCTCAGACAGTGCTACCCCACTGCCTCTCCTGCTTCACTTATCTCTTCTAAAGTTCTTAAAGACACCCAAGAAAAAAAGTAAAATTGCACCCATTGCAAAAAACACTCTATTTTCTCCTGGCAAATGTTATCTGTAAATTCTGCTCAGAATATTAAAACGTTGTGGGACTAAATAGGCATCAAGCTGGCCTAAGCAATTCTTTTTCCTACATAATACACATCCTGTGGATTCACAGAAGCCTTCAGCTATCCCACTGAAGACCCTGGCCCTTATATCTTCAAATAAAAATAACCCATAACTTTCTGATGTATTAAAAACTATTGATTTGGGGAAAACAATACAGCAAAGGGAGTGGGCACAAGAACGCCAGAGTTGTTAACAATATTATATTATTCACATGGGTAGCAGGTGAAAAATCCCACTTTGGGTTGTGATTCATATTCACTTCTGTTATTCACATGAGCTCTCAGAACCATTTCTTTTTAATTGTCCTGATAAAATTCAGACACTGTGGTGACAAATGTGGGATGGATGGATGGATGGATGAATGGATGGATGGATGGATGGATGGATGGATGGATGGATGGATGGATGGATGAACTACATGGTATTACTAACAGGAAGGATAAGAATTAGTAAATTGTTTCCTAAACCCAAGATTACCATGTAACCCCAACATCTTCATAGATGCAAAGACCATGAAAATTTCAACTGGCCGTCTCTTGAAATAACGTCACAAATCCAAGGTATTAGACATTACCAAGAATTACTTCATAGTAACCACAACAGTGTTTTAAAAGCGCTTACTCATCCTTTTACTCTAGAGGACGAGCAACAGCATGGCCCCACTGCTTTTAATGTCTTTGGCAGAGCCCAGGAGAGACCAGCTGGACACTGTGGCTTCTCTGCCAAGATAGGGGGCAGAGAAGCCCCTCCCTTGGCCTGGAGGATTCACCTGCCAACTTTGCCCCTCTCTGGAGGAAAAAAAGTCAATGCTGACTGCTTGCAAAAGTCTAAGCAACTTGCTCTGATAGACATTGAAAGACTGCATTGTATTGCTCCCCTCTGTAGTGTTTGTGCTGCTTTGGAAGAGTTAAACCTTTCTACAGGCACAATTTAACCAACCATTTCTAGTCTCAACAGCATGTAAAGATTTTTATAAGGAGGATTCTTGCCTGTTCAGTAAACACTACCCCTAGGTTACAAAAAATGTCTATATAATTGTTTTGGGTGGTTCTGTTACTTAGGCAGGCTTCTGAAGTGTTAATTGTAATATTAGTGCTAAATGCACTGAGTTGTCTTTTGCATTTACTGGAATTGTGACTCACTGTGCTGACTAAATTGCTACATGTTTAACTTCAGAAAAGGCAGAGCTGAAGTATTTCAAAGTGGTATTTGATAAGCAGATTATTCCACTGCCTACAAAAATCCATACTAATAATTAGACAAAATTAAGTATGAGAATGAATTTCGTGGCATCTCTCGCTGACACAAATAGCTCCCACACTCCTCTCTGCATTTTGCTTGGTCTATTTACCATGCAGAGTGTGAGCACTTTGAAGCAACCACCTCCTTAACATTGTACACTGGACTTTGAGACTCCTATTTTGACATTTTATTATATCATCATAAAAAACAGAACAAACACTCTTACCTCTTATTACAGTCATTTGCATGACAAGTCACCTAAACATGATGTAAAATTCCTTGTTACAAATCTTCATAAAATCATAAAACAGGAAAAAAACTACTCCCCCTTTTCTCACAAGTCAGATCAGATATAGGCAAAATTCACGTGAAGGCCCTATAAAGAACAATCACGCTGCAGACATTAAACCTTCCTTGTTATTAAAGGAAAAGTGTTTGAAAATCAAAAAAGGGACTTGAAGCACAAAATACCCTCCTGGATGATCCACATGGCCACTTGTGGGGCTTTGTGCAAGCTTTTGTGGCACTGTTGTGCTTTGCCTCTGAGCATAGGTAAAGTGATGTCAGTGTGTCTTGGTGAAACTCAGTCTTCCCTGGCATTTGCAATTAATGTGGGGGCATGAGACTGCTCATGCTGGACCAATGGTGACAGAGGAGGTGCTGTTCTCCCCTCTTGCAGACTCAGGTCTGCTTGGTGACTTGGAGGATTTTTTCCATCTGATAGCCCCTTGTCCCAGCGTCCTGGGGACCAGCAGAGACAATATAGTGGGCATAAATGCTCAGTCCCTCCATGGTGGCCTTGGTAGGGCCTGGCTGCTGACTGCATTCACATACTGCTGAAACTCCAAATCCATTATCACAGTGGTGGTGTGGCATAGACAGCCCCAGGGCACCATGCCCTGGCCTTTTGGCCGACTCAAAATCCTTCTGAGATGTGGTGCTTAGCTTATGGTCAAAGTGACCTGATTGTGCCACAGCTTGGCACTATCAGCACAGATAAAACAAATGCACATGCCTAAAATATTTACTTGTTCCTGGAACTTTGTTCCGGGACTAGCCAGTGTGACTGACAACTTCATTAATTGAAAAAATGGGGTCGTTTTACCCTTAGTTTTTAGCCTTGGGAAAGAGGAGCCTTAAGACACCAGTTAGTTTATTTTATTTTAGTATTTTTCTACAAGCAGTTTCCTTATATTGAAATTCCTTGTAAGTACTCAGGGAGGAAAAAAAAAAAAGGCTGTTACTCAGCTGCTGAGTCACTGGGGAAGGTTTGCAGTGGTGCAAGGATGCCTTGCTGGGATTGTGTGGGCTGGAGTTGGCACTGCAGCAGGCATGGCTGGGACCCCCACAGCCCTGCCAACCAGCTGGGATTGCTGCAGTGACACAGGAGGCCTGAACTGGGCTCCTGAGAGGCGTGACAACTGGGACTCCTGCTCACATGGGGATGGCAGTGTCAGGGCTCAACCCACAGCAGGAAGACTCTGATGGGCTGTCCTGGACACCCTTTTTCCACACATGATTTTTGTGAATCACTTTCTGACATGCTGGAGGGAAAGTGAGGCACAGTGAAGACTGTGGTTAGCCACTGGTTGTATTAAGCTGAATCAAACCCCTGAGCTTGTTGTGTTTCTACATTTGTGGGCTGATAATGGCTCTTTCCTTAAAGCAGGAAATAAAAAAGCTATAAAGTGTGCTCATGGCTGTAAATCCTGCACACACAAAAGGTTTTGACACACAAAAGCATATATCTGATGTCTGAACACAAAGCTTTGCTTCTCTATACACAGCTTTCAGATGACTGAGGTAGGTGAGCATGGGGCAGGGGTTTTCATGTGCAGCTCTCACCTAGAACAGAGCTGGGCAGCAAGCAGGTGTGTTTGAACAACAGACTTTTTAAAAACACAATGAGCAGGTTTGCAAAAACAGAGATTTCAAACAGTATTCTTTCTCTATACTCCACCTAACTAAATTGTGTTTAGTTAAAAACAGCCCAAACATAAGTCAGCAACTTAACTGATGTTAGCAAAACATTCCCTAAAAAGAAGCATATTTAGCAGAAAGAGAAGTGGAAATTCTTGCTTTTAGCTTTTCTAAAAACAGTTCTACATTTGTAACCCAAACCAGCAAACTACTTATACTGCAGGCTGTGCATATATGAACTTACTTTCTTCAATACTAATAAGGTCTGCAAAGATATGTTCTCGGCATAACCTTTTACCAGAGTTAAAAAACAACACACACACACAAATACACAGAGGTCATGTTTTCAAATTATGTCTGCCTTAAGAAAATCAGACACGTTTATTTCAGGCTGTTAAAGTGCTATCACAAGTGGGGATGAAGTGAAAGAGAAAAGGCCAGTCAAAGCTTGTGCAGGGGTTAAGTTAAGAGTAAGGGTAAGGCAGTAGAAGTGTATGGGTATTCTTGCGTATTGGTGTTTTTCTTCTTTGGCATTGGTGTGACACAATTGTTTCCTGAGCTGAAGTGCCAGTGATTGACGAATTTTAATAGCCTGATGAGGACCAAGTGTGGTGCTGGTGAATTTTAGCCTCTGGAGAAGCATACAGATCTTTTGGGGCAGCAAAAAAAAAAAAAAAAAAAAAAAAAGTTCACAGATCTTTTGGGGCAGCATTTGCTGTAAGGGAAATGTAGAAATGACAACTCTAGGCTTCATCTGGTTTTGCCCACCAACGTGATATGGTGGAGCTGTGTCTTGAGTAGTGCCTGTTCAGGGCCCAGCCAAGGGGCTGCTGCTCCTCCCTGACCCTCCCTGATACCACTCTGGAGCTTGGGGAAAGCAGATTTGCCACAGTGACACTTGAAGCAAGGAGAGCTGGGTCCAGAACATGGCACTGCTGCTTATCCCGGCCAGGGGCAGTTTAGAACTCAGATGTTGCACTCCTCTTATTGAAAGATGATGTTAGTCGGCACTTGGGATATTCCTAGATGTTGTACGTCTGCTTCTGGTAGTGTAACTTACCCACCCTCTCCGAGATGTGTCATGTTGCTCTTTAAAATGTGGCTTTGTGGCTTGGATCACTTCACCAAAACCAAATCAGGAAGCAATTGCACAAGTTAGGGTAAAACTAATGCTGTAAGACAGTCAAGCAGCTGGTAGCAGTAGTCCACTAATATAGCACAGCTGGGGGCTGTGTCCTCACTGACCCCTTCCATGCTTTGTCGTCCCCTCTGTGCACTGAGGACAGCAACCCTTACCCACCAGCATGAGGGGCTCTGGGAAACAGAGGCGGAGTCAGTAAAAGTCCCAATGTTACTGTTCACTGATATAACCTTTGGCCTCCAGCAGCTATTTGCAGAGTGAGTGTTACATGACTCTATTTACTGAAGGCTGGCCAACACTATGAAATGACTCTCTGCTGAACTGTGATTCCACCTCAGCAGATGACAAATACAACCACCCCTGCTTAGGTGAAATGAGGAGTAAATTAACTTGAATCTCTAGGCTATTTCCTAACATAGTACAATTTCCATACTCTAGCTTAGAAAATGTTGCTGAGAAGCCAGTGAACTGCTGCTACTGTCAGACCTTTATCTATTGGCAAGTCTAGACATGTAGTTACTAACTAGTTTCAGCAAAAGAATCCCCTTAAATGTAAAGCTATCTCCACAACCTGCAGGTTTCTGGCTCATACTCAGTTAGCAAACCTTAAAGTTGCAATGGCAAATGCTAATCTTTGCATCACTGCCATGCTTGAAGCTACCAAACTGTTTCAGCACAGAGACGGAAACCGTGATTCCTCAGCAGTGTGTGCAAATCTGTGTGTAGTGGTCTCACCTCTACTGCCTGCCTGTCCATCATCCTCACACTAGACCCAGTACTCACTGAACTTCCCTCAAGTTGCTGTCATGACTAAATTGACAAAAAAACATCCAAGACTTTGGTCATCCAAGACGAGGTCAGTCAGGAATTCTAAAAGAAATACACAAATCAGTAAGGGTTTCATATTCATCATATGAATCCAGCAATCAAAGGAACCAGCTCAATCTCACTCTGAAGACTGAAACCAGACTGAGAGGGATCAAAATTTTTCCAGGGTCATAAATCTGCTTTCCCCTCATCAATCCCATGCTACTTAAAATACAACTAAGGAATATCTACTTTAGCCTAATCCTGTTTAAACCCAATCTGACCTGGTCTCCCAGAAGCATTATCAAAGTCAAATAGTCCCGTGCATAAACTGCTTCACAGGCTTTCTTGGGAACTCAGGGTACAGTCATCATGCACCCAACTTCTCACTAAAGAAAATTCAATCACATCTAAAGATGTTTTCCACTCAAGGAAAACCCTAATCAAAAAATGACACAGGCTGGGTGGGTTTTAAACAATATATATGAGCACTATGGTAAGGAATATATGAACAAGAATGAGGGATAGTGAATTAAATTGATTTCTTTTTCCTCAGATTTGTGCTATAATCTCACTGATACTACCAAGTAAAGATTCACAGTGGGACTTCATTCTCTTTTGCTATATTTGAAAATATATTAAAGAGACAAAAATATTAGACACAGGTATTGTAGGTCTCCAAAAGTAAAAGGTCAGAGCTGTTGGTAGCATTTCTTCACCTCCATGCTTGCCATGCAATAGCTCAGCAAATGTATTCTGCTTCTAACACCTCACAAGATTATGCCAACAACATAAGTGGTTAATATAATTATCCCATTTTTGTTTTCTCTCCATAGTGAATAAACCTCAGATTGTGATAAGCAGGCTTACTGCTGCTTGGAAATAAATGTTGGTGAACTGGTTGTAGATACAGAGAGAAAAGAAAGAGCACCACAAAGGGATTTAATGAAGACACAGATATCTCAGGCAGTTTGAGCCAAAGTAACACTCAGCTGAGAAGCTCATCTTCCAACACTGCTACAATTCTGGCCATGAGCTTACAACAGAAACACACACTGAAATGAAACTCATTGAAAAAAGAATTTGTCATCTGCATCTTACCATCTAGTACAAAAGACATGTACAAGACAGCTTCTTCAGGAATCTGTGACACTAGTAATCTCAATTATTAACTTTTTTTTTTTAATAGTAGATTCTACCTATGCAAATAAAACAGTCAAGCCAGAGTATTTGGTTACTATTGTAGGTGTTGATTCTTGCATTTATTTCAGTACTCCCATCTTTACCCCTATTTTAATTTAATTTACATAAAATCACTGCTGATATTCTGCTAATTTCTAATATTCTGCAGACTGCCAATATTCTGCTAATTTGCATCCTACAGAATTCAATTCTTCATACCATGAGTGAGCCAGTCTTCGGTTCTGCTTTATTAAGCTGATGTGCCCTTTCAAGCAGAAATGGCCTCTTTATTTCCTTTAGTGAAAAAAACCTCCAAACTCCAAACCTGCTTCTTTGGCCATTACTAAATTACTTATAAAACAGGCAACTTAAACACTGAAGCACTTTCTGTTTAAGTGTTTACAATAGATTAAGTAACAACTCAGGTTTGCAAAATGGCATTTAAAACTCTCTGTGGTGATAACTGTAACTGCACTCACAGACAGAACTTTGTTCCTCTACTGTATTTAAACATATAGTCACTCATTATTTTTCCAGCTTAAATTTTCCAACTATTCAGTTATTTTCTAACTATTCATGTTTGTCATATGTCAATTCCAATGCCATCCAGGTACTTTCAGGTATACTGCCAAAGCTCTTTGTGTCCTAAATCAGGAAGCAGTCCATCAAACATCCTGCGTGTTTAATTACAGAAAAAGATCAAGGGAGTCAGAAATACATTATTTATGAGAAAACATGTTATTTCTGGCTGATGGAGAAACTAATGAGAGAAGCAGAAAAGTGAAAAGTGACCTGAGTCAAATCCTTAAGTACCCTTTCAGTGACTAGAAGAATCTAAGACATTCCATTACACTTGTGAATAATGACCTCCCAAAGGAAAGTAGCCGATGATCAATAGCATGGTTTCAACGATCTAAGTGCCATGAAAATAGTCAGGGGTTCTTGACCCCATGGCATCCTTATGCATCATGACCAACAACCAGCCAAAGCATCTGGCAGCTCATCAGCATTGGAACCACCACAGAAAGGCCATTCTTACATTCCAAGTTTCAGGTTTAACAGTAATAACTGTTGGTAAGTTTGCCCAGAATCCTGTTGAACATAGCAGCGCACAGCCATAACACTTGGGGCTAGGCAAGCATTTCACAGATTGAGGATTATGAAATGATGACCTAGGTGTTTTCATTTATTCACATGTTTACATGGCCCTTTCTGCTTCCGAACCAAAAAAGTCACCATCATCTAGTAATATTGTTTAAAACAGAGTAAGACTTTTCCCAGAACTTCCGTTTATGCATGAGTTAAAAACATCTCAGTCTAACAGGCAAATGTTAAAGAAGGATCAGTGACACATGAAGCAATTATGTTTCTTGGAAAATATACATACCAGTGTTTGCACATAAGTCTAAACAGTGTCCCCATCCATATACTTTGTCAATACTTGCTCTTTTCAAACAACCTTCCTCTCCTTTGTTTAATGAGCCTCAACAGAATCAGAACTCAGGACATACACTATTAGAAGAACAAAGTACTGGCCAACTTGCAGACTTGAGGACAGGCTCATAACCTACTTAAGTGTAATTTACATTATATAGTTCATTTTACAGGAAAAAGAAGGACTTTTCATTCCATACTTTCCTGTACAGATGTACCAACATCAAATATTTCAACAAGTGTTTTCATGTACAACCTTTTTACAGAAAAAAATCAGACTGAGATTGAGACCACCATAATCATTAACCAAAACCATCAGTATTAGTACCAGTCCTAAACCACTCTAGCCAAGAAAGTATTAAAACCAGACAGTTCCTCAAACACTCAGCTACAGGGCATTCTCAGGTCCAAAAAAAAAAAAAAAAAACAAAAAAAAAAACAAAAAAAAAACAAAAAAAAAACCAAAAAAAAAAAACCACCAAAAGAAACCCCAACACCTTTATGCTGAAGGGCAGTTGCAGATGTTGCTTTAATACAAAAGGTAGAAATACTTTTAGTGCTTTAAAGCAGTTCCATGGTGAAGTCACAGAGCATGTCTGTGTTCCCTTACTGGAGGTACACAGTGGCTGGAGTATTAACTTATCACCTTGACTATCAGCTGACTGGTGGAATACCCATTATCCATTTCTGATACAAGCAATTTTTATGGATCATTCAGTATTGAAGATGTCTTTCTCCATTGCAACATGTGCTGTGTACTGTATCATTTTCCTTCCCACTGGAAAGGATAAACCAGGTATACTTACCACCTGTATTTAGTTGCTGACACTGACAGTAACTGATGAGGTTGACTGGTGAAGATGGGGACAGAATAGTCAGTATACTGGCTCTGTCATGACAGATCCACTGGAAGTAAGTCAGACGTTCATTGCTAATACTTTTGTTTTCTCCCTTTAAAGCACATTGTTGTTTGCTGGCATTTTTGTCAGGTCATCAGGTAGTTACCTATACCCCAGTTGCTCATGCAATTTGTCACAAAAAAGCTGGTATATCCAAATAAGGACATAGGCAAGCTTACGCACAAGACAGCATCTGTAAGAACTTACATTAAACTTTGCACTTGATCCTCTACAAGGTCACGTTCTCATTACAGCAAGAACTAAAACCAATGAACTATCATAAAAAGAATTATTTCCTTCTGTACATTATTTTTATTATTTACATAATACAATATAGCATAGATGCTGGGTAGTTTATGTGCAATACATAAATATGAACTATCTGTACATGTTTGCATATCTAATAACTCAGAAGAACAAAGTTAGAAGCGAAAATCTCACACTTTTAATAGTGAAGTAAAAACCAAGACTGAACACTGGCAACAAAAATCAGGTAGGAGTAGTGCCTTGTATGTAACTATTTACAGATGAGGATGAGAACAGGCATTACCACAACACTAGTCTAAACCGTATTTGTTTATATAAAAAAAACACAAGTTTCATACATCACAAAAACCCCTTCCATTATAACACAGAAGTGATATATATTACCAGACAAGCATCAGTGAAGAATACTGCCTTTTCTAGAGTTGTTATTGTACAATGCCGTAGATAACGCAGCCCATGCAATACACCCAAGAACACTACAGTCCTATACCCCAAGTACAATTAAAAATGATAAAGCAGCCCTCCAAGAGTGGTTCCAGCTACCATTTAAGTCTACAGCAGCCATGTTAGGTATGGTTTTCCATGCAGAATTGTGCAACTGTTACATTTAAAACTAGAAAAAACAATTCCTAATAGTCTTTTGAACTTGGAACACACAGAACATAAGTAGTACATGAATAATAAACTGTTCTAGTATTTCAACAACTTATTCAGACCCGTGTTGCTTGATAGATGCTGTGATATGTCTAGAAACATTTGTAACTGTGTTTTGAAACCCAATCTTACAATACTGTGCTACACAACATTTTTAGCTAGGCAAGGAAAAGGGGACAACTCTGTTGCAGGCCAGTTCTTAAGCTCCTAACAGGACATTTCCTTTGGGAACTTTTTTTCAAGATTCTGAAGTTAATGTAATCTTTTACAAAACAATTTTCTTCTCGTATGTATCTGATTTTTTTCATTTTTCTCAGTGCAGTTGTTAAGTGACTTAAATATGGGAAAGATGCTCATCTTACTGTGATGGTAGACCCCTCTACACAGTTCACATTCTGCTGGAAAACAAAAATGGGAGTGTGGCAACTAAAAGTAGAATGAAATTTTAAATTACAGAAGTAGACTGCCAACTGTTTTGATGTATCCTTCTCCAAAACAGGCATATAACATTAGCCAAACATTAAATACCTCAGGCATATCTCAAAAGGCAGAGCTACTGCACACATGCAGATTGCATATGTCTGTCTGGCACATGTGAACTAGAGTCTGTCCTCTGAGCATATGTATTCCTGTGCAGGTTTCTGATCATCCATTTCTGGGGAGGGCATATATGTTTTCAAGGGCTGTATCTATCCAATTCTGCCTGTAACAAACACCCAAACATTTGAAGTATAATTTAGACAGACAGGACTAGAAGTAAAACTTTTGAAAACAAAGGAAAATGACCATGCACCTGCTCTTTTCATGGTTTTTAGGATGTATTGGAAAAAAAAGCACCACAAAAAGTCAGTCTTTTCACAAGCACATTAATTTATATTCTCTGAATTTTTTCAGCCACCACAACTGGATTCTCTTTTCTTATTTTTGCTGCAGCTTCTGCTTTGTAATCATATGGGCAGTTATGCTTGTCAGAATAACGGTGAAGTCCACAAAATAGGTTTCCACATCGGCAGTCAAATCCTGTACACAGAAAAAGAAACATTACTAGGAATTAGTTTTTAATTAAGATGTTAATTAAGGGTGCAGTCACTACAAAGGAGATATGTTTGTCTACTACAACATACAGAGTAAGAAAAATAAATGGATTTACTAAGTTGTGTGAATTAGAAGAAGCTGATAAATTTAACAGAACACAAATTTTGTCAAGTTTAATCTAGCAAGAGGTAACTAATCATGCAAATTTGTTTATAATTGACAGCATTCTCATACCGGTAAGGCCAACCTTCTTCCTGCACATGAAACATCTGTTCTTCTTTGGTTTTGGCAGTTCAGTAGCTCTCTCCTCACTCTCTGAAGTACTAGGCTGAGAAACTGATGGGCTTGGTTGAGTAACAACTGTTAAAAGCATGGAAAGGAAATAAGGGTTAAATTTGCTTTTCTTGACTTCCCCCACAACTAAAACATCTTCCAAGGAGGAAAAGCAGTATACAGCATGCAGTAATGGTCACTAAAAGATACCAAGATAAGAGGGGACAAAAAATGTTCCATTTATTACTCTCTAAAAATAAAGGATTCTGCTATTATTTTATGCCAGCAGACTTCAGTCTGATTGGCTTTTATGATGTTAAATGTTCATAGATGTGTTTCTGAGTAATGGCGAGGACAGATTAAAAAGCTGCCTACCCTGTCCCCTAAAGCTCAGAACAAAATTCCTTTTTCATCAACCTGTAGATTAAAAATATTGAAAACTGCAGTTGTTCTGCCATGACATCAGGAACCTATCTAAACCAAAATACTTTTCTTACAGCTGCTTGTCACAGAAGGCTTCCATTAACACAAAAGACAATCCAACTGACCAAGTATAATTCCAGTCCTCAAGATATTAACTTAAATTCATGCCAGAAATCATAGTGTTAATCAAAGTGCTCTAAATGATTTATGTAACACCACAGAACAGGTAGCTGAAAAAGTGCCAAAAGCTGCAAAATAGTGGTCAAACTGCAAAATAGCAGTGTCAACCCTGCTTCCTCAGTAAGTGTTCAGATGAAGCAAACTCTTCACCACTAAAACCTCTCGTCACTGTAAAAGAGCTCTTACTGGCATGCATGCATTTTTTCATCCTGATCTCCAAACTCGACAAACACGGATTTGAAGGACGGACTATGTGGCGGATAAGGAATTGACTGGATGAACACAGCCAGAGGTGTGGTCAATGGCTCTATGTCCAGGTGGAGACCAGTGATGAGTGGCGTCCCTCAGGGCTCTGTCTTGGGACCCCTGCTCTTGAATATCTTTATCAATTACACAGACAGTGGGATTAAGTGCACCCTCAGCACGAAGGAAGGGATGCCAGACAGGGAGATCTGGACAAACTTGAGAAATGGGCTCGACCTACTGTAGACCCCACTTGGAGTGCTGAATCCAGCTCTGGGATCCTCAGCACAGGAAAGATGTGAATCTGCTGGGTTAACACCAGAGGGCCACAAGATGATCAGGGGGCTGAAGCATCTCTCCTATGAAGCCAAGCTGAGAAAGATGGGGTTGTTCAGCATGGAGATGGCGAAGCTCTAGGAATACCTTACTGAAACCTTTCCAAGCTTAGAGGGCTTATAAAAAAGGATAGATTTATACATGGGCAGATAGTGATAGGACCAGGGGAAATACTTTTCATTTACAAGAGAGAATTGTATTAGATGTTAGGCAGAAATTCTTTACGCCGAGAATATTGATACACAGGAACAGAGGGCTTGGAACTAGATGATCTATAAAGCCCTTTCCAACCCAAATGGTACTATGGTTCTGTGTAGCCCTCTCCATCACCTTGGCCATGTCCATGTCCCTTCCTGTCTCTGGCTCAAGACCTGCAAAGATTTACTTCACTCGAATTTTACCAGATCAGTTCTCCTAGTACAATGCCAAAAACTTTAGGAACAACTGATTTTCAGAAGTGGGTAGGCTTTTATAAACACTATTTTGTTCTTAAATATATAGTGCCTGTAGGCACTATAAATATGCATTACCATCATGGCCAACAATGACTATTACACTTATTACAAATTAATGATAAAGACTATACTGGAGATGGGCACCTGAAGAAGTCTACAAAAATACAGGCATTTCATCAAATATTTTGGAAAATTTCCTTCAAATGTAGCATAAAGATAAGATGCATCTTTACAAAAGGAGCAGCAAGGCAACTGATGGAACTAGTCAGCCACAGGACAAAGTACAACAGCTACTCAATCTACATGCAAGGTTCTACAAACTGAAGAATAAAGTTCTTCTTAGACTCACGAGAGTGGCATTCAAAATTAAAAACCACTCTAAGAAAAGAATGTTCAAAGCTGTCAGCAGCTTTCTCATATAAAACAGTATGGCTACTTCAAAAAAAAAGCATGTATAAGTATTACAGAGATTTCACCCTGGAAAGGAATGAATCCAATAATCTGGTTGAAGAAAACACGTTGAAAATAAATCAGTGCTATTTTCTAACATTCCCCATATCTAAAGTGACCAGAAAGGGATACAAAAGTAACAGAATAAAGTTTTTAGAAGCTTCTCTGAATAAAGAAAAATTCACCAAAATAAAATCTAAACACCTTAATCTTCAAGGATAACAGTGGCACAAATTCTTGAAAGCACAGGAAAAGAGATTGTTTTAAGGACCGTGACTTGCTGAAGCTGACTGCCAACTCCCACCATTGAACAAACAGAAAAAACAAAACACGAGAAAAGGTCAAGTCAGAAGTTATCCAAAAGACATTAGATGCATTTCTGCACTTCTGGAGCTGAAACAATAGTAGTAGTAGTAGAAATACTAGAAACAATACAATCCTTATGCTGCATACTAGCACAACTGTCCTGGTTTCAGTTGCGATAGAATTATTTTATTCTCAGTAGCTGGTACAGTGCTGTATTTTGGATTCAGTATGAGAACAATGCTGATAATATCAATAAAACTAGTGTTTTAAATGTTGCTAAATAGTGCTTTTACTTTAAAACAAAGACTTCTCAGTTTCATGCGCTCTGCAAACAAACAGGTGCACAAAAAGCCAGGAGGGAGCATCACTGGGACAGCTGACCTGAATGAACTAGCCAAAGGAATGTTCCACACAACAGAACACCCTTCCCAATATATAAATGGGGGGATGTTGACTGGGAGATGCCAATCACTGCTGGGAAATGAGCTGGGTATCAGTCAGCAGGTGGTGACCAAATGTCATATGTATCACTTGTGAAGTTTCTGGAGTTTATTCCTCTTTCTCCTCTTTTCATTACAGTTATATTATTATTACCATCAGCATTGCTATCTTACTTCATTTTAATTGTTAAACTGTTTTATCTTAAGCCATGGAGTTTAGTTTTATCCTCCACAACTGTCCTCACCACTGGGGAGCAAGAACTGAGTGATTGGCTGCATAGCACTTAGCTGCCAGCTGTGGTTAATCTAAGAAAACAAAGGGCCTGTACATAAAATTTTAGTCTGGAAGGATGGGCAGTACCTATTATGCTTTATCAAACTTTTGCTGAGGAACTACAACTTTTATGCCAACCTAGGTGCCTGTGATGAAAGGCTGCAGAACAAACCTCCATCTTGCTTACTTTCATGTCGAAGAGTGGAAATATAAATGCCACTCACTTTCTGCATGCCCTAACTTGTCTATTTGCGTATTTAATACCTTAATTTAATATGCCCCATTAGTACAACATAATGTGTTTTAGTTTCAGTATCACACAGAAACACTGTTTAATTTGGTTATCATAAAGACTTGACGTGTGTGGTGTATCACTATTAGAATAGTAATGATGCACAGCACCAGCAGTTAGGTCCTCAGCGCTTTTCTAAGCAGTGGACAGCTTCAGCGCTTACAAGAGATTTCATTTCTGGAATTTTTCAATCAGGAGTGTTTACCAAAGCTACAACAGACATGGGAAGCATGAAGATAAGCTAATTACTTTCAACACAATACAGAATTATCTATCAGACAACGTTACTAATACAACAGAACTGTTTACAGCAAGCAACATGGTGAAACTACTACAGCCATGTGTGAAAACAAACCAGAACAAACAAGGTACTTATTACAACCAGATTTAAGGAACATCATGTACTTATGTCTTGATCTCACCAGATCTCATAAACTACCTTACTTACATCTTACTCACAATATTACCTGCAACACACTGGCTCCACCTACAACATGGCAAGGATAACCCATTACAGGGTCTCTCAACCTGAATGCTGAACAGCTGTAAAATAGCTCTAACTCTAACAGCTTGATAGAAAGAAAAGAACCATGCCAACCACCATCACCTGCTGTCTTCTAACACTGCTGCTGCTGAATGAAAGGATAAGTTACAGCATGGATAGAAGTTAACAGTATTTGGGTATTTTTAAAATATGTAACTTACACAACACTGTTATCCGTTCAGTTTCTGGTTTACTTTTTTATACGCAATACTACTTGCATGTAACACTACTCCCTAAATCAGAGCATTGCATTAAAAACCCAACCCAACCAAAAAACCTCTGAATAACAACAAGAAACAACCACAACCTTGAGCCAGTGCTGATACTGGGTCTGGAAACACTGACAGACCTGACTAGAGGCTTGATCATTCAGCAAAGTAATCACCTACAAAAATCTAAGAAAATGCTAAAAATACACTGTGCATTAAAACAGTATGATTGTTTAAATAAACTTGTTTTCAAAACCATTTATTTTTGGTGGTGTATTGGTTTTGCATGACCTGGTTTTGGTAGAGGGTAGCTACAGAGGTGGCTTCTATCAGAAGATGGTAAAAGCTTGCTTCTTCCATGTCTGGCAGAGCCAATCCCTGGTAGCTCCAAAGTGGGATGTGCCACTTTGTGGCCAATCAGAAACGGTGGTACCACCTCTGTGGTAACATATTTAAGAAGAAAGAAAAATAGAAGTTGTTGCACAGTTGTAATCTCAGCCAGAGATGAGTGGAGTGATAACAGGTGAGAAGAACAACTCTGCAGACACCAAGGTCAGTGAAGAAGGGGCAGGAGGTCCTGCGGCACTGGAGCTGAGATTCTGCTGCAGCCCATGGTGAAGACCATGGTGAAGCAGCTGTGCCCCTGCAGCCATGGAGGTCCACGGGGATGCAGAGATCCCTCTGCAGCCCAGAAAGAAGCCCACCAGAGCAGGTGGATGCCTGAAGGGAGGCTGTGACCCCATGGGAGACCTGTGGAGAGAGGGGCTCTGCTCCTATGCTGGAGCAGCCTGTCCTTGAAAGACTGCACCCCATGGAAAAGTGACCAACCCTGCAGAAGTGTGAGGGGTGCCATTGCCCATGGGATGAGCTCATACTGCAGCTTTCAGGGACCTGCTGCTTGTGACATAGAGCCATGTTGGAGAAATCCATAGAGAGCTCTCTTCAGTGGGAGGGACCCCACAGTGCAGCAAGAGAATGACTCCTCTCCCTGAGCAGGAACCTTGGGTGATGAACTGACCATAACCCTGGCTCCTGGCACCACTGGGGTAGGAAGCACAGAGGATGTGGGGGGTGTGTAAAGAGGGGGTGGGGGGAAGGTGGTTTTAAGGTCTGTTTTTACTTCACATTATCCTGTTCTGATCTTGTTAATGATAAACTCTGTATCTCTAATTCAAGTCTTTTTTGCCTGTGGCAGGTATCTGGGGAGGGATCTCTCCCCATCCTTATCTCAACCCATTAACCCCCTCATTTTATTTTCTCTCTTCTGTCCAGCTGTGGAGGGGAGTGACAGAGAGGCTTTGATGGCTGCCTGGAACCCAGTCAAGACTCAGAGCACTTCAACAAGTTACAAGAAAACAACAATGTGAGTTACAACGGAGTTACATCCATCATGCCTTTCTTCAGATGTTGAAGTACAATTAATTGTCTTAGCACCAGGTTTGCTTTGAAGTCAAATCTAGGTTGCAACTCAACCTGAGCAAAGAAGAAAAATCCCAAAATTACAACAAAATCAAGAGAAACAAGGTTGTCAAACTTCATAGTTTATTTTTTTCTCAACTTCTCCAATTTCTAGTCAGTTGTTTCAATTCCAAAAGCAAAAAAGTGTAATTTTATGCTAGAAGACTGCAAAAAATTAGTTTATCAGATGTAATCCTTCTTTTAAACTTTCTGATTTGTAAGGGAAGCATACAAAATTTCTTTTCCTAATGCACAGCTGGCAGAAGAGAATATGACTTCATACTGTTGAAGATACAGTTCATGATCTAATACTGTCTAATTAGGAAATTGTCCCTAGCATCAGCCTATGTCTACAGCTACACTGTATTTCATTAACAACTCCATCACTGCATTATTTTAGAGAATCATACCTCAAAGAAAGTATTAACTTTTGTTGCTATTAGGTGATGCGAATTATTTACCATTGTTCCAGTTTGTCTTTGAGAGACCAACACATAATGGATGCTACTGGAAAAAAGGAAGATAAAAAAATCTGCCTAGTCCAGACACATCAGGAATTTTTAATAAAAAGTCTAGGCCAGTTTCTCTTGCCTGCAAGACACAGAGTAATGCATCACTAGATACAGCCAACACTGTTAAACTGAGATGTCCAACAAACCCTAAGAATAGTATATAAGGACATTATTTTACGCTATGATCTGTGCCAAACAATAATACTTAAAAAGGGAACTTGGGCATCACAGCAGCTGAGGCTGCCTCATGAATTTACAGGTATGTTATCTCAGGAGGTAGTTTTTTCCAGTTTTCAAGTTTTTTTCCAGAGGCATTTAAGTTCTCTGGTAGTATTTCCAACCATCTCTACAAAAGCTTGTGACAGCTTTTACTGGTTTCAACCTGTGATATAATTCACTACAATTCCTAAGTATCTTTGAGCTGCTTTGGATTTTTTCTCCCATTCTAATCAATAGAGCTGTGTGACCTATCATATAGCTGATCCACAGCTACATAAATTTAATAATTGCAAAAATTCCCTATTAGTCCATTCATAATGAAAAAACAAAATATATTGTATAACTGTACTTTAATTCATGTCACAGAACCTTGACTTAGCGTGACTTATGAAAATGGTAATACCCTCTGTACAAATACTGACCAAATTAATCTTTGTTGGCAAAAATATAACTAGATTAAGACCACTTTGATACAGTGCTTAGTAGCATCTGATGCCATTTTCATCTCAGTGACTTCAAAACTGAAGAAACTGATTTTACCTTCAGCTTGAGTAAAAAGATTTCCTACTACATATCAGCTTATAGTTTTTAAAACTGTTTCAGAGCTGGTAAATTAAATAAAGTCTGGATTTGTTAAAGAACAAAACAAGTGCATTAAGATATCCATTTGAACAAACTGGTATGAATTCAGTTGTTCACTAGTTAGGTTAAGCAAGCTCCCCTCCCTCTCTGCCTCACTCCAAGAAATACTTTAGACCTTGAAGTTTTACTACTCCAGCTACAACTATCCAGCATGAGAATAAAACTGTTAAACAGACAATTTACACACAGCAATTAAAGCTGCAACTACCCTACATCCCTGAAACAATGCATTGATTGTATCTACAGATTACTCCATTAGTTCAAGAACCCTATGCAACTTCTGTTAATATTTCTAAACCACATATTCTCCCTTCCCCCACAGCCTCACTTCTCTGTAGAATGGAATTTATTAAGCACCCTTCTCCAAATAAAACAAGCCATTCTGACTGCCATGAGTCAGATGGAATTGTTCTGCTAGATAACATACCGAATCCCAACAGTCCAACTTCAAACAGAACACCTTGCCATGATTTTAGAGTGCTCACTTTTAAAAACATATGTTAGGGATCTAAAAACACCTTCATAAGCGTCAATTCTTTTACTAACAATTAACATATATTTTAAAGCTGTTCTGGAACTAGTCCTATTTCTTCATTCTGAGGAGACAGTACTCAAAAGCATCCTAAACACATTTATTTAAGACCACCACCATAACAGGAGATGGCTACTCAAAGTAAACAAACCCTGCACTCATGTTAAGACACTGGTTATGTCCAGTGTCACTCTGAGAACATACCTGGCTCGGTCAGTGTTTTCGGTGTTAATTCTTCCTCTCTTGAAATGCTCATTTCTGTCATTTGCTGTGTTACAGGCAAAGAGGCAACAGGCACGTTTCTGTTTAAGCACAGTGAAACACATAATTTACATCAGTTTTACATTAATAATAAAAGCTTGACCTGTTCAGAACCATTAATGAACTACTGGTTCAGTCACTATTGATATATTTTCCTGACCTATGCTTCTACTATCTTCAAAATACACTTCTTTATTATATTTTCGTTTCCCTAGAAGACAGCAGGCAAGCCTGTAACAAATTAGTTCTGCAGATAAACAAAAAACATTCATTTTACTGCAGCACTACAATAGCAAATATTTGAATGATTTTTCAATTTACATGGATTCATAGGGCCCTGTCAGGTCCTTTTTCCTCTACAGACACTCAATGCAACAGGGCAGGATTGCTGCAGGCCTTTCAGCACACTCACAGCTCATTCAACTGTCACAGTACAACCTTAATTTTACCTTGTTTTTTCAGATGTGCTGCCAGCAGCACCTTCACAGTTGTTTAAGCTAGTGTCTGCTCTCTGTACAGATGCAGAGTCTGAGGTAGGACTGTTTGAACCACTGGTTGTTCCTATGTAACAAGAATTTAACAAGTTATGAACAAATTGCAGAAAACACATGAATCAAGTAGTGTCCTATACAGCTATGAACTGCCTGCATATAATTTGCTATTGCTTATTACTTTTTACTTAATGACAAGTTTACCTAATAACCAAAATACAGAATGCATAAGAAAATGCTAACAGAAGTGGCTAAGTAGGAAAGCAAGTTATGATTGAATGCCAAGAAAACCAGACTACATTACACAGAAATTATTTTTATCTTTACTGTGCTTTAAAGTATTATTTTCTTTGAATATTCATTCTTTCAGTTCAGCTTTCAGAAGTCCCCAACAAAATGTTTTAATATTCCTTGTAATCCTCTGTATATTTTATTTCTAAAGAAATATAGAAACCCCCAAGAATTCCCCACACCCTTACCCATTGGGCTGATTCTACCACTATTCTGCTGTCGCTGAAGATGTTCTTTGTAGCAAACTGAACACATCCCATTTGTCCTAGGATTTCCATAAAATCCACATCCTGTACTACACAGCATAGGCCCTGGGGTCTGGTTTGTCTCCTGAGTCATCTCGATGCTGTAAATAAAATCAAAAACTTCATTAGGACCTGGCATATCACCAAAATCAATTACTGGGTTAAAAGTATAAAGAATTAAAAGAATTTTAAGTATGTCTGCCCACATGCCACACCAAGTGATATCACTATTCTTAAAGAGGGTTATATGAACATTAATATACCATTTAAGATTGCAGTTTATTGCTAAGTAACATCATTACGAACCTTTAAGACAAGATGAAGTGTTGTCATCATACTAATACTGAGAAATAATATACTTGCTGAGCACTGAACTGCATGTTCAGGTTAATTTGACAGCCAAAAAAACCTCCTTAAGTACTAGCTTCTGAGCACTAATAGGGATATGCAGAATAAGTAAGACTAAGTTCATTCCCACAAAAGAGTTCTGGCAAATAACATAGCTTATTTTTTGGACTCCAACAAAGCCAAGAGACTCCAGCGGAAAAACCCTGCTTTTTCAACACTGATCTCGCATAATTTTGAGGCTAATTCCACAATTACTCTCACAACACTCTTCCAAGGAAGATAAAAATAACAACTCCAAATGATTAAGCATGTTCTATTACACAGGTTACACATTTACAAAACAAACAAACAAACAAAAAATCCTTCTCTAATTAGGTTGTGTCAAGACTTCTAAGTCTCCCAGAGCCAGTCAGTGCTAAGCATGTTAGAAATAATGTCTTCACCTTCACTGCCTGTTAACCACTGAAAAGCAAGGTTAGTGGAAAACTGCATAGCAGCTAAATCCTTGACTCCCAAGGGCAATAAAACTGGAACACACTAATCATGCATTTGCTTCAAATTGAAGACATGTAATAATGCACTAAAATTTAAATTTAGCAGAAGCTGCACATATGGCATCTGAAGACACTTTAGCATAAACGTTGCATTGCTGTTTTTCTATTCAGAAACTGTCACAGTAAGAGATATTTGACAGCTGAGACTTGCTAGAAGTCAAAAATGCCAAAAGTGAATTCGTTACAGTGTAAAGAAAAATGCTTCTAATTAAGAGAGCTCACAGAGCGAGTAGTAAACTAATGTTTCCCTAGTAAAAGTGCAACTGACAGGTGCCTTTAGCTAAACTAAACTTCTGGGATGACAGTAATCAAAACCAGAAGAAAGTAAACAAGCAAAATTCATCCCATCTGCTGGTGGTCACACAATCTAATTCTCCAGGTATAAATAGCTGTACTATTTATAGCTTTCTAACACCTTCCAGGTATAATTAGCATACTACAAGACTTCACACTTATTCTGATACAGTTCTACAGCCAAACACACCAATCAAGGGAGCTAGAAAAAAGCCTGACTCACCTAGAGGAAATCTAAAACATCTTGCCATCTTTGACAAGACAGAGACCTATGTCTATATAACACAGAAAAAGACTACTTCTGCCCTTTTGTTACTAACCAGATAAGATCAATATGGTATCAAACACACTACCAACATCAACTGACCTGCTTAATTTCCAAGTTAGTGCACTAAAGTTTCGCCACTTACTAAATGTTGCTTTAGGTGCCAACTCTACTATTCCAGTACAAACTAGAAACTCAGCAGCTCCTTTGGTCTGCAGTCTTCCACTACTTGAAATACATGCCCCTAACGGAACGATCAACAAACGATCGTTGCTACCCAACGCTGAACAAGTCGTGCTTTTCCAGGCTCCAGGAGATGGCCGGGGTTTCACCCGCGTTTATTTTCAAGGCGCCTCCCGACAATGGGAACGCCGCTACGGCTCACGCACCCCGACTGACCCCTTACGGCAGCTCGGGGCCGCGGTGGGTCGGTCACATGGGCGGACGAGCGCCTGCGCTTCCGCCTGTGAGGCGGCGGCGTGACGGGCCCGGGCCGCCCGCTGAAGTCAGTCCCTATTTATATCTCCCGCAGGCCGCCGGCTCCAACGGGAGGAGGCGCCGGCGAAATCCGACTGCCCTTCCCTTCCAGGGGGGAGCGGGAAGAGCGGGTGCTGACCTGCAGCCCAGAAAATATAGCATCCGCCTCCCGCGATCGGCGCCCCAGGGCAACTACCAATGCGCCCCGCAACCCGGGGCCGCTAGGGTTACACCCAACCGCTCCTCTTCGAGAGGAGGGAAAAAGACAATTGAAAAAGATCTCCTTCCACCAGCACCCCCCGCCGTCATCAGCCCAACTCAGAGGAAGGGAAGGGTTAATCCCGTTAGCGGACTCGGCCCCAACCCTCAGTCACCCCTTCATCCCCGAGGCCATGGCCGGGCTGCCGCCATCCCGCCGGGCGATCTCACACTGGCGGTGTAACGACAAAAACGAGGGCCCCAACGCGCGCTGAAACCAGCCCGAAAACCCGGGCACTGCGTTAGCAACGGGCGCACTGACCTAAATACCGAATGGCCTCAACATCCTCCTTCCGAAGAGGGATCACGATAAACACGAGAAACACAGGAACAAAACAAGAGGAGGATACATAAAGGCTGCGCGGGTCAGTCGCCGCTCACTCCCCGCTCGGGCGAGCCAGCGCCCAGAGTCGGTATGGGGGAACCGAACTGGCACAGGGCGCTCCCCAGGCGGGTGCAGTCCGGCGGCAGACTCGGACAAAGCGCGGGGCCCTGCCAAGCACCCGCAGTGCCGCGCGTCTTAACTGCGTCTCCCACCCCCTCCGCCTCCTCCGACACCCGGACACAAAAGACCCGCGAGACTGCCGGGCTGAGGAGCGGTGGCAGCGGACGGGGGTGTCCGGCCGGGCCGCTTCTCGCAACCGCCTGAGTCACGGTCGGCCCCGCCGTCGGCAGGCCCCACGCCACCGCCAGACACCGGAACCTCACTGTCTCGCCGCCTGCATTGCCCCGCACCGGCCCCGCCGAAGGCCGGACGCAACGAGGCCGCCCAAGAGGAGGCCGGGACACACCCCGCCGCGGTGAAGACCCCGCGGAACCGAGCCCAGCCTGCTACCCCTCACCCACCTGTTCCCGGCGGGGGCCACAAACCCCGCGACGGGCGCCGGAGAAGACGCCGCGGATAGCTCCGGACGGCTGCGGGGAGAGTGGGGGTTGCGGGGGGGCGCTGGGCTGGCGGCCGCGCCGCCGCCGCCTCGCTCCTTTGTTCCCGCAGCAGCAGCAGCGGCGGCCGTATCGGCAACGGCGCGAGGCGGGACCCGCCGTGCGTGGAAGGCAGGCGGCGGGAAAGCGCTGCAGGCTGGTGGATGGGGAGGGTGAAGAAGAAGACGGCAATGAGGAGGAGGAGGAGGAGGGCGGAGCCGAGCCAGGCAGGGCATGCGTGCTGCGGCTCGGCGCTCTGTCCATTGCCGTTGCCTCTCTGGGGCGGGGCGGGCCGGGTCGGTCGCGGTACCGCGCCAGCCGTTCTCCCGAAGGCCGCGTCACGTCACCGAGCGCGGGAGCCCCGAGTGGGGAAGGCTCTTCGCTGGCGGAGCGCCTGCTTACCGCTAGGTGTCCGAGGGACGGAGTGCCTCAGCGCCGGCACACTGCGGCACGTCGAGTCTTAGAGAACTAAAAATAGTTTTAAAATATGTATAGTTTTATTGGGTTTAAACTAAAAATAGTTTTAAAATATGTATAGTTTTATTTGACCTAAATTTGCCTACAAGATCCAGGCGTCATGTGGGATGGAAAGTAAAAATGCAGGAGCATTGCCCCGAAAGGGAAGAGAACGTCCAATCTAAATTGCCGATTATAAATTTATTTGCCAGTTGTCTGATAACATAGTTCTTTCTGAAGAGCAGAGCTTCACAGAACAGAAAGAATAAGGAAATAACTACGCATTTTTCTTAATCCAATGATGATGAGCTAGTTCTACATGCCATTTTGGACAGAATCTTATCCTCTAAGAGGTTAGTACCTTCAAAAATACCATGAGATTCACAAAAAACTGCCTTGGAGACCTTTTCTAACTTGCGACTTTTGGAATGTCAGGGACCCATAAAAGGAGGACACTCCCAGGGTAACCCTAGGATTTTATCACAAGGAGCAAAAGAATATGTGCATCCTTAGAAGCTACAGCTTCAAAAGATGCTGGTGATTTTGGACCTTCTGTTGTTTGCTTAGCAGCATCACAAACAAGCTGCCTTCTGAGAAAATGGGTGACTGGTTTGAGGGATACACTTTTAAAGAAGTTTTCCCTGATGAACATACTCATTGTGGAGCAGAAACATACTGCTTCCATTGTCTTAGAGGTGTTTTTTCTGGTTGCATGTTGTGAATTCTTCAAGAATGTGGGTACCTAGAACTTGGTAGATGAGGCAAGCAGGAAATAAGTTGTTTGGGAATCTGAGCAGGGTTCCAGAAACTCCTTTGAAAGACTGTAGGCTCACTTGATGAAGGGCATCTGCCCTCTGAAGAGACTTGAGGTATAGCATTCCTGAAATGCTTTGGTGGAGATACATTGCTTTTAGACATATATGGGATGCAGTCCAACAGAGGACACAGTGACCATCTTTCCCACCAATTCTTCTCTAAAATGCGTTGGACTACTTTATGGTATATAATTTTAGGCTTTCACCTAAGAAAGACAGTAAAAGACTGCCAGCACTTTCTCCCTGCTACTTTCTTCTGTAGTGCTGACATTTGAGTATCTCGCCTCCGTTGTAGGGACCAAAAGAAACGTAGAGGATGACTAGACTACAGGGTCTTCATGTTCTTTTCCTGTGTACTACTGAAAATATTGTGAACTCCTGTTCCGAGGTACAACAAGATAATAGTTAATTATTATTATAATTATACATATTATAATAGAATTATTATTACTGTGGTGTAATTTAAGGTATGCTGAGTTGTGAATCTCTGTGACTGTGGTGAATAAGTGCCTCAATGAAGCTGGCTGCGTTGATCCTGGCCAGTGCTTCTCAATTTCCTCTCCTTGTTGTGCCAATGACACACCAGTCTTGTCCAGACTCATTTTAATCTTCAGAGTTTACTGTGCTCCCAAAAGTCATGTCAGATCATGGACTATTCTGCACAGTATTTTCTTCGTGCAAATCCTCACATTCTGCTCTCGTATCTCTCATTTTCAACTCTCAAGACCTCTTTTTAATATATACTTTAATACTTTTGTACCTTGTTTTCTGATGGTGCTTTAAATAGTTTTTCATCAACAGGTCACCTAGTGGCTGACTCAGCTACTAGTTTAATTTCTCTAATGACTGCATTACTTTAAAACTGAAATCAATGTGCAGAATATAATCTGTGGTTTGATAGTCTTAGTTGTGACTGGAAAACTATATTTGATCATTGGTATTAGAGATTTCTCCATCCAACTCTTTTCTGCAACATTGCAAGGAAGAAGCCCACATGTTTGGATGTTTCTGTCTTCCAAAGCACTGTAGTTGTATAAGATACTTAGATCATCTAAATCAGTGGTGTCTAAAGTGGGCCCACATGAGATGATCTAATGGGGTGCAGGAAGGAAATACTAGAACTTCAGTAATGTATGTATACAACTGATAAAACAAGTATATGTACACTAGCCGTGTGTACTCAAAAATGCTTTATTAATAGGGATGCACAAAAAAGTGAAGTTGTAGGAATATTTTTATGTCACACAGAAATCTAAGTAATTGCTCTGCCCTGACAAATTTATCAGTGGAGACCACTGATCTAAATTATGCTAGGTTTTTTTTTTTGTTGTTGTTGTGGTTGTTTTTTTTTTTTTAATGTAATAAGAGGATAGATGATTTGCTTTACTTGGCCATGTATCTTGCTCTTGATTATTTGAGAAAAATTACTATAGTCTATATCCACTTCTCTTGATAATCCTGTTTTGTTTTTTTTTTTTCCCTCCTACATTTAAACAGGAGTCAGATAGGGCCATTCAGACTGCAGGGAATTTCTGCCCAGTCTAGTATTTTATTTTTTTGTATCTAACAATTAAAAGATTGCCTTAATTTGCCTTGTTGGATTTCTCTGTATTTTTGAGCATCTTCTAAGCAAAGACCAGAGTGTAACTGTGTTGTGGTATGACCACAGGTCCTGAAACAGAGAGTCTGAAAAGTGACCAGTTAGTCTTGGAGAATCAACAAGTGTGTTTTAATTTTTTGCAAAAGAGAGGAGTATTTGGAGGTGGATGTTGTAGCTGTAGTGTTGATTGGTAAGGAGGTCAGAGGGCTGAGTTAGCAGAGAAGCTGCAACATGAATGCAGGTGAATCTGCAGTATCTATTTTTTCAATACAGGTGAGCAGTGTCCTTGTTCACATAATGTTCATGGTGGTGGCAACATTTTTTTGTCTGTGTAGCTGTACAGACCCTGTTAAGCTACCCAGCTCTACCTGTGGACCGAGTGTGCCTTTCTTAATACCTTTCCTTATGACTGATGCATTTGTAAACTAGGCTTTTTTGACTGATACTAGGATGTATGTCGTACAAAAGATAAATTCATCAGGGCACAGCAATCACTTAGATTTCTGTGTGACATAAAAGCATTCCTATGACTTCACTTGGAGCAGTTCACCTTTCTATCTTTTCAAAGTGGGATTCTTTTGAGCAAATTTGGATCTGTGGATTATAATTTGCTTACCACAGATATGTAAATATTTGGCAGCATATTGCAATAGTGGTTTAAGAATGCCCTCATTAGGTCTAAGGAATAACACCCACCCCCTCCACCACCCCCTCAAAACAACCTAAGTTTAACTCTCTCCTCACAGAAGTTTTCAGGACAATACTAATTTTGTTTCAATTTCCTCAGAAAAATGTCTTATCTCCCTTCCCTGTACCCCAACTTTCATATGGTGTTCTGTGGGAACCCCATAAATATTAGAGTATTGGGTCAAAACCAACCTATAGTAAATTTCCTCAGAGAATGAAAATTATGAATTGGTGGAATCATAAAAGAAATTTATCTTTTTATGCTTCAAACAAAACCTTCAAACCAAAGAGCCCAAGGAATTCTTATGCCTTGGAGCTAAGACTGGATCAAGAACATAGAAAAGAATAAACATTACATCTGCTGCAATATGGAGATTCATGCAGTACTAGCAACATTGTAATGAATAGGTCTACAGGGTATTGGGTGTAAAGAAGCCAAAATAATTTTATGACAAGTATGGAACATTTTAAAGGATGGAATTTTAAAGGCATAACTGAAACTTACATATCAGGACAAAAATGTTCCTCAGAACAGGAATAAGACAGAGTACTGCCAACTTCAGAAGACTAGAGCTGATATGAGGCATTACTCAGAGTTACTGGTCTTTGAAAATTTGCTTCCCGTTTACATTTTCAACAGGCCTCAACTGAGCAGTAGGGATTATGCTAATTTTTCACTGAAAGATGCCTTTTGTGGGAAAACTGATTGATAGTCCCTGATTCTGATAGGTATTTATGTTATTGTATTGTTTTATAGCATTACTTATATTGTGTATTATATGTTATTTAAAGTTTTATTTGGACTTAATGGCTACATACGGATATGTAACAGTCCATTTCCTATAGTTGTGACTATAGGAAATAATAATCATTACCTAAAAGAAGACTATTAAATACAGGTTGATTTGAAAGGAAAATAAACACATTACAACAAATATTTTCAGACGCTTTAGATGGACATACATTTAAATAGAAGAGCAGATTTTCCAGTCTGATACACCTTTTGTCTATTTTACATCTTTGCACTGAAGAAAGACTACCTCTGAGTACTGGAAGCTTAAAAGCAATTTGTTTGGACTTTGGTTCAGTTCTCCGGGGTGTCCACAAATACATGCCTGCAAAACTGGATAAAAAGGGATCAGTACACAAGTAATTTCTTTCTGCAAATTTAGGGGGTTTTATGTTACAAAGGTTCTTCTGGGACAATAAGGACTGACTGAAAATTTGGTCTATACTATGTAATATGTATAACAGAATGAGACAGTCTTTAAAGAACATGCTTTGGCAAAGTTCCTGTAAGCTCCACCCTGATCAGAAGCCTAACAGAAGTCATTCAAGGTGTCCAAGTTACAACAACTAGAGATCCATTTACCTAAGTTTCTTAAAATCTTTTGAACATCTTGATTTAAGTGACTTTTGAGAGGTATGTAGCAACTCAGGAAAACCAAGATGCACATTACTCTGATTTCCATAATGGCTTGTTTCATGTAGTGGCCAGTTTGGGCTTCTGCAAAGGGATTAATTGCATGCCTAGTCAGTGTTCTTACTGTGTCAGTCTTAGATGATGTTTCTTCAATTTGTGAATGTAAAAACATCCACAAAGAACTTTCTCTCATAAGCCATTTACATCAGATTCTTTTCAGAACAATCTATGTTCTTGTTTTGGCAAGTCCTTAAATTCTCTGTAACTTAGTGTATTTTAAAAGCCTTGTAAATGTAAACAAATGCAGGTAATTTTGATTAAGATAGTATGTTGTATTGTGTTTTTATATTTCTGTAACAGTTCTGTCATGGTTTGCCCCTTCACCCCCCATTTTCTCCCGGTGGTTCCACCCCGAGCTTTCCCACCTTTCCCTCAATGCCAATCTCCCTGAAAATGCTCAGTCACTCCCCTGTCCCCTCCCTGGCATCCTGTCCATCACTTGGCTCCCCATCCCACTCTCCCAGAATCTTCCACCCTGGGCATCGAGTGAGTGGACGAGGGCCAGGGGTCACTCCCTTGAACTTCCCCCATTGGTTTGTGTGTCTGTCTGTCCCTCCACCTCCCACTCCCTCAGATCCCCCCATTGGTTAATGGGCATCCTTTCCCCCTGGTTACTGCCCCCGTATTTGAGATGTTGCAAGAGGCTGGAGGGCACTCTCGGTTGTTGGATACTCTGTAGTTTTGAACTCTTTGGAGTGTGGATTAAACCTGAGACTGTTTCCCCAGCCTTGAGTCGGTTCCTTTACTGCCTCCTCGGTAGCCGCCTCTCCTCCATACAAGGCAGACAGTGAAGCGCTCTGTCTTAGCCGACTCTCTCGAGACACAGGGGAGTGTCCCCCACTGCTGACGGTGCCTCTGCCGGGCAAGTGAAGCCAGGGGGCTTCAGGGTGGCACAGCGGCAATAGTTGTATTCATGTTTCATATCCAGAAGTAAGATATGTTTGGAAAAAACGTGCTGAGAATGCAGTTTGAAACATAAAGAATATGCAGAATTTACAGTTCTGAGAAAGCATTTACTTCATGGCCCTCCAAAGTCACCTTTGTTACCGGCTTATTCATTTCTCAGCACTTGAAAGTTTGTCTGTGCATTCCTGACCCATTTCCAGATACCTGATGGCACGAGTTTCTGCAGTTTATAGCTTCTGCTTGTCCCTTTCATAGTCTTACTGAAAAAAAAAAAAAAAAAAAAAGAATTAATTTATAAAAGAATAAGTGTAGTTTTACCTAGAATATAGGATAATGGTGATACAGAAGGGAATGCAGATGGCGGCAGGGAGAACTGTCTATACAGGTGCACTTGCCAGACTGTCTTGTCATTTTGGGTAATGTTGCATGCTCCCTTGTATTTTAACCTGAATTAAAATGCAAAACAAAAATACAATGATTGCAACATTGATCTATGATATTGATACATAAAGCATATTGCATTTTTCCTGCTGATGATCTTACTGCATTTGCTGCTTCTTTTATAAAGCCCCCGCTCTTAGCAGAAGATGCATTTGTTTTCTGGGATGAAGAGGGCTGGCCATGAATCCTTAACCTCTTCTACACAATTTTCTCTTCCTACTGAAGGAAGAGCTCAGACCTAACATTTCAATAGTGTTTTATACAGACATAGTAATTATTGCCCATAAAAATTCCAGCACCAAAACTATCATTACACAAATTAAAGTTGATATTAGGAGATGCATTAATTCCTAAAAAATGTCTACGTCTCTGAAGTTGCTGTCAAAACAAGTCACCACAGTTTTAAAAACATGAGGAAATAAAAGAAAATTTTAGCCAGTCAGATACAAAGCCGATAAGTATTAGGAAGTTCACTAAGCAGCCCTATTTGTAGCATTTAATATCTTACAGGAAAGCACCGCTGGGATCAAAGTGGTAATTACGCTGAATCTTTCTACAAATCAGGTCAATACCTAAGTGGGTTAACTCTCTAACATATTTATCTAATAGACTGGGACAAGAGCATGTGTGGTGACAGTGGGAGACTCAAAGGATCCTTGGTGCTTTGCCATTTGTTTAATCCTTTGGAGACTACATCAGTGCTCACAGTACTCTCCTTGTTAAATATTAGCCCAGCCTGCCAAGCTAGTTCACAGACTCAGTTAGACCTGTTTCTAGACATACAGCCTGAGAAGTAAATTTACTGATATAAACGTCTCCCCATGGCATCAGATTACTTCTGCGCTGGTAGGTGGGATTGGCCAGTTGAGTTTGTTTTCTTCATAATCTGGAGGCTGAAGGCTGCAGAGGCAGGAAGAATATCCACTGAGAGCTGGCACTCAATGTGAAAATATTAAAGGAGATTTCCAGGCCTATCGTGAGCAAAACCAGGAGATACCTTTCTAGAGACTTTGGCTTCATTTATTGAGACTCACCAGTGATCTTGCAAACTCAGTCACCATAGGCCTGAAAATCCCTATAATAGTCCTTTGATAAAATATGTGTTCAAAAAAAACAATACTATACAATATAATACAACACAATATGATACAACACCATACAATCCAACACAATACAATACAATACAATAATGTTATAAACATTTCTTAATCTGGGAAAATATATAAATTATCAGAATTCTAAGGAAGTAGAATGTTCTTTGGACATTCATTATATTTTCTTACTTCTTTTTCCAGTATGTCTAAGCATGCTGTGTATCATATATATCTTTTCATCCTGTTAGATTTTCAGAACCTGGGCTTTATTTATTTGTTTTAAACTTTTTTAATTTTTAACATTATCCTTTCTGATGGGTTTCCATTGATAACCTTTCTATTATCCTCTGGTTTCAACATCACAGTTTTTCTTAAATTTCACAGTTTATGACTAAGGCAGATTTTAAAGTTTGGTAGCCCTGGGGGAGTTTACTGAAGATGTTCATATTGGACTGCATTCTTGGAGCTTTGGATTCTCAGTTCAGTGGAATTTGATCCAATCCATCCAATTCTGTGTCCTCATGGTCACAGTAGTGATATTTCCAGATATTTACAGTATTTTTTCAAAATATATTTTTTCTATCATCAGATCCCATCAGAAAGAAGCTGTGCAAGATTCTTTTGTACATGTTAAAGAAAGCCTGCTTTACAGTGTGTTCCAAAGATTCACACATAAGAGTAAGTAATTATTTCTTTTGCTGAATTTTTTTTTTAATATTTTTTTTTAGTGAAAAGAAATGCAGTGGCCAGCAGATACCTTTTTTAAGTGGTCAGTTTTTAAGAAGTAATTGAATATCACCTCGTTAGTCTGGTCTTGTCCCTTTTTTCCTAAGAGTCAAACTGTAATAGATGAGTAATGTGATGGTTGACTCTCACAATTAAAATGCAAATATAATTTATATATATGCTAAGAGAAGTTTTATAGATTTATGGTTATGTTTTACCCCCCTTGCATTGTTATCAGGGGGTGGCCTGGGTTCAGGACATTTGGGAGGGTCGGCTTGTTACTATGGCAGCACCTGACCTCCAGTCAAAATTTAAGGAAGTAAACTCCACCACTGGACAGGGAAGAAGGAGTCAATGGACAGAACTTTGGGAGGGGCTAAAGGGTTAAAAGATGAAACCTCCATTGTGTGTATGAGCACATGGTGGGAAGAGTCCTCTGCTGTCGGTGCTATAATATTTTCTCAATTCAGTCTTCTGTTGTATTTTTGATAAGGTTTTACTAAACTTTTAAATTTTTTCGAAGTGAGTAGCATTTCTCACAAAACTGTTTGTTGAAGGAGTTTGGGTTTTGGTTTAAGACAAGTTAAGGGGATGCACAGTCTAAAGTGAATTACTTCCCCTGTAGTTTAGCCAATCCCTTTCCACCAATAAGGAGAAGCAAATATGAGTAGATGTAAGTGAAAAAATAACAGTTTACCAAAAAACCCCAGAACAGCAAGAGGTGGAAAACATCAGCAAACATCACTAAGATGCTGAAATCTCACTGACCCCAGGCACAGATTGAGATTCTAGCTGGGAGAGTGACCCCCGCTATGGCAGCCTCATTGCCCAGCGGTGTGGGAAGACAGAGGACGCAGGGCAGCCCTGCCCTCCCTGTCCATCTCTCTGGCAGCAGCAGCAGCTCTGTCTGCAAGTGTGGCTGGCAGCTCTGGTGGCTGGTACTCGCTCAGGGGCTGGTAATTTGTCAGTGGCTGGAACTCAAGGGATGATGTTCTACGCTGGGTAGCAGAGAGCAAGCAGCTGACTTGGGCAAGTCAGACTCTGCTGTCTTGCCTCCTCCTCCTGTGCTCCGTAGCTGTCAATGCTGCTGTTAACCTGGGTGTGTTGCAGGGGCAAAAACAAGCACTGAAAATGGTACCCTCTGGCCGTTACTGTGGGAAAATTCACTCTGAAACTGTTTTTGATTGTGAAATGCAGCTTCTTGGGTTGCTACTGTTGCCAGTAGAGCCAAGAGGTAAGAAGCAAGAGAGGTAAGAGACAAGAGAGAGCCTAAGAGTCAAGACAACAAACAGGAGAACTCAGCTTTGGTGACTCTGACTTGTGAAATGGACCAGCCCCCCGCTCCACTACCATGTAGTTTCATTTCTGGCTGCGGGGTCTTGAAGGGACAGTAACAAATTTGAGCACAGATAGATAAGGAATACAATAACATTTTGGGTTATCCATTTTGGGTAACCCAAATAGGGGTTTATTTCACCCCTATTTTTCAACTTCACTTTATTTATCACTTCAACATTTGAAAAGCACAGCAGAGCATAATTAAACCTTATGAAAACATTTCTTTCCTTTGTTCAAAAGAACTAGCCTTTGCAAGACAGAAGTGATATGCCTATGAGCAGTGTTTTGACAAAAATGATTACTACAGCTTATAAAACACAAAACTAAGATATAGGGTATGGGAGAGCTTAATGAAGTCTGATTTTCCTGGGGGGGAAAAAAAAAAAAAGGTAAATCTGAAGTAAAACGAATAATCTGAATTTATATTTGTCTAATCTTTGATTTTATTCTATTTTGTCTTTCAACTTGTAGCTGTATATTTGGAAAATTTTCACTCTTCCAGTCCACAACAAGTCATACACACAGCTGGTGGGTATTTAAGTAGATAGTCTGTTAATAATAAGGTATAACTGCTAATTTTGAGATCTCATTTCTTGTCTGCCTTGTAGCCAAATTAGGAATTAGATAACTGTGGTGCAAGTTTATGCAACAGATACATCTTGATGATATCTCTGACTGATTCTGTGTTACAGACTCTTCTGGTGCATGCACCTTTTAATGCCAAAACTATGTTTTTTTTACCTGTGGCTTTGTTCATCTGTAGGAGGAATAGGAAAACAGATTTCTTTTACTAATACCAGAGATATTTTGGTGGAACAGGAGTGATTTTTCAGTACAATATAGCAGACTTCCTATATTATACTTTTTTTCCTGGCAAAGACAGAGATACCTGTTTGCAGACTTAACTGTAGCATTGGCATCTTGTAGTCTGTTTTGATTCACTTGGCAATCTCAAACTTCTTCCCGTGTCCTCTGAAAATTAAGAAACCATTTGAGATCAAAATGCTTTTCTAATGTCAATGAAAAAATGCAATCTTTGACAACAAAGAGAGTTGAGAATGGATATGCAGGATGGGGTCACCAGGGAGAAGGGACATTATACAGAGAACCTGGGCACCTGTGTGCTACTGAGGCAGTGTTATGCATGAAGGCAGACTGGGAATCTGTCAGTAAATGCACTAATTAAACACCTCTACTTGCTAAATTCCAGCTAACAGGTCACACCTTCCACTTTCTGTTTCTTCTACAGGACTGCATGTCAAGTACAAACTGGGAAAATCCTGAGGTCTGGGATTCAGCTTGGGATTCAGCTTTGGATTCAGCCACATGACTTGAGGATGTGCATAGCCCAGTTAGTTAACCTGCATAGTCACCAATACTGGAGCCATATTGAGGAAAGTGGAATTGAAGCCAATTCTTGATAGAAAAAAAAAAAAAAAGGATCAAAGCCAGGGGTGAGGAAATTGTCTGAGTCACTCAAGGAACCAAAAGAAACATAACTGTGATTGTCATCAGTTTCAAAATTATGACCTCAAAGTAGTTAAAATTATGTAGCTGAGAATAAGGAATATAAAAGGTGACAGGCAACAGAGGAGCACAATTAGCCCTAATATTTTATAACATGTGTTACTTGTGTCCTTTTGTAATTGATTTTGAAACTTTAACTGTCTGTAATGGAGCAAAATGTAAACAATATGAGCATTGCATACTTGCAATTAGTACAACAGAATGAGGCCAAAGATAGAAAACTGTAGTAGTTATTAAGCCTAACCAGAGCCTTGTAGAAATACCTGTGGATGATACCAAATACCAGCTGTTCTCTTTTGGAGAAGCTGGTTTTATGGCAAAGAGATAATCGAGATGAATATTTCTTCCCAAGGAAGCTACCAATGATGCAGAGGTGACAGAGCATAGAAAATGACAATAACAGTCTCAGGGTATCAGGACAACTGAACCATGAAGAGATTATAGTTTGCATTTTTCCATTCTCTGTTTCTCTTTACTGTTCTTTGGGAAAAAAATACCAGTGTTTTGTTAATATAGAAAACTGTGTGATTACCCTCTAGACTTGAAGCTGTCTATCCCAGAACATTTTAAATGTAGTCTAAGTGTCATTACTGAAAAAAATCCATATTAATATAAAGTAATGAAACTGGTAATGAGAGGAAAATATAAAAATCTATGAAAATCCTATCTACAGATTTTCTTGTTGTATCTCTTGCTTGTAGTTTCAGCCTCTGTCCTGGCTTGTAAGATAAGCATATATTCTATTTGCCATCTGTCAGAGGTGGGACAGGTATCTTCTGTTAAGCTGGGCAGTTTTCTTATCTCTTCCAAGAACATTGTCTCCCTCCGGGGAGATATCTTCTGTTAATGGGCCATTGAATAGCTCACTGCATGACTGATAAAGTTACATCATCCCATTGGGAGATGCTCCACCCAGAGGGAGGAGCCAAGCATCCTACCTGCATAAAATCAGCATTTTTTGGGACATCAGGACAGCCTCTTTGCTGGATTCCCAGAAGAAGACCAGGCCCACCTACTCTATCACCAGACATTCAGAGAAAACTACACCTTTCTACGGGATCACTGCTTCAGCCGCATTTCATCTGCCACTCCAAGAGGAGCAGCCACCATTTAACTGGACTGTCACTAACACCCTGACTCCTCAGGGTGCCAGGTTTCTGACTCTATCAGTAGTTTTGTTTGTACTAATTACATTTTTTTTTAATTTGTTTTTTCCTAGTAAAAACCTGTTATTCTCATTCCCGTATCTTTGCCTGAGAGCCTTTTTATTTTGAAATTGTGGTAATTCAGAGGGAGGGGGTTTACCTTTTCCATTTCACGGGAGCCCCTTGCCTTCCTTCACAGACTCCTGTCTTTTTATACCAAGACAGCCTCTCACAGGAATTCATCTGGAAAACATTGATGACTTTTCAGTCATGATACCCCACCATGTCCTGCAAACAGACACTTAGAAAGTTTTGTGTCTGAGCATTGGGTATTAATCCCTTCCCTCTGCATACCCTAAGTGTTATGTGGAATTTTATTGGCTTCTACTACTAAATCAGGTTCTGTGACTTTGCCCTGTAGCAGAAAGACAGGAGAGAGTGGTCAGACCTTTCATTGGGTGCAGGTAAGCCCTGGTGTCAGCCAGGGCACGAGCAGGGGGGTGCCCATGGGTGGTTAAGCTGTGAGTTATGCAGTTCAGAGCAGCCTTTTGGTGACTGCTGCTGGAGATCTGATTTACACTACCACCAAGACAATATTATAGGAGCAGGAGGGAAGGTCTTGAATTGTTCTTCCTCTGTCTTTGCTCAACAGCACAATGGGAAAATCCTAATTGTGTTTGCTTACCCACAGCCTAACCAGCTTAGCTGGCTTTGTTTCAGTTTAGACATCAGTGGTCTTTCAAAGATACTAAACTGTACTGATGGGGCTACACTGACTGGAAAATAATCTTGTTTTAGGTTTCTAGCCTGAGCCTAGACTTTGTAAGTCTAGTGCATAGGCAGTAGCAATAGGGTAAGTTAGGAGAAGTTTTAAAGATTATACCAGTGATATTTCTGTGGAGATCCTGAGAATGGCACAAGTGACTTGTGACCTCTCTATTTGGGAGTATACCAGAAGTTTTTCATTGATGTTTTATCATGGAATTTTCTAAGATGTCTGTCCCATAAACTTTACTGAAAAAAAGGATCATGGAAAGACAGCAGTGAGGTACAGCATGGCTCTGTTGTCTGCTTTCACACAGTGTCTGGGGCCTGCCTAGGGTTCTTGCCCACTAGCATGTGGTGACCAGAGCATTGCTTTCCCATTTTCTTCCTTTCTCATCCTCCTGCAAACGATGCAATCCTCCCCTCCATTAGAAGGTCATAATGATTCTGTCCCTGTACCCCTCCTGTGATAAAGAAATGGCAACAACCCTGCCATTTAATCCACACATTTCATTCATGTCAGTAGGAAGGCTTTCTACTTGGGCTTTAGAGCAGCCCTGCAACCATTAGAAAATATATTGGAAATTTTTTTTAAAAGCCCCACCAAAAAAGATGTCATAGCTTATGGTTTTGAAACTCAGCCTGGCACATCCACTGTTTAATTGATTTATTTTACCATTCTCTCTATAAAGAGAGAGCCAGCACACACTCAAGCCCACCTCTGATTTTTGCTTTTCTCCAATTGCCTAGATGCTGCTTTTAAATATCCAGGAATGAGTGAACATTTCTATCTTGACTTCTGGCTGAGCAGATGAATGTGAGTGCTCTGATTTTTGCTTTCCAGCTTGCAGCTGTCTTGTAGCAGTGCTAGTGTGTGCTCTAGGAAAAAAAGCAGACAAAGAATTGGCTTGTCTGCATGCCACTGTCTTGTCTTGTGTCCAGATTTGGGCAGGAAGCTGGTAGAAGGGTTTCTATGCTTTGGCTATGATCTCCCCTTTGTGCAAGGATTTCTCACATTTTGACAAATGTAAAATTTGTCATTCTTGTAAGTGCTTGTGCCAAACCAATGTGTTAGTGACTTTAGGGAGGTTACAGTCATGAACCCTGGCTTTTATTAAAGGATTTAAATGGATTGTTGGCTGCTCACAGGCTCAAAACTGCAGAGAATAGGTATGCAGAGCCCATGGGCTATATTTGTATACTTTTTTGTGGCATCTTACCTGGTGCCAGTGTCTGTACATTCTGCATGCTCCTTTTCCTCTCAAAATTTCAAATCAAAATTTCAAATTATTTCTTATGGTGTAGGCAGTAAATTTTATACTTTTTGATTAATTTCTCCTCCCCATGTTTTAACCACGATTTATACTCTGGAAGAAAGAAGTAACTCATTCCTTTCATGTCTAAAGTACCTTTTGGGAAGGCTTTTTGTGATCCCTTCCTTTTCTGTTCTTTAGCTAAGGATGTCAAGCCCCATCCCCATCCCACTGTAGTACAATTAATTATTTTTTCTTTTAATTCTGGCATGTAAAAATTCTTCTCTTTTCCTTTCTGTGGTAGGGTAGTGTGAAATTATGTTACATTAACAGGGTATCAAAGTGCATTGGGAGGCACAAGCGAAGCCTACCTGTTGTAAGGTAGTTGAGGGCTGACAAAAAGTCCAAGTGGAGCTGGGGTCACGCCCTATCAATTTAACAACGGGTTACTTAGCAGCTCACAGGAGCTGGTGGTAGAAATAATCCTGTGGACCATTTTTCTAGAAAACACACATTATAAAAATGTGCATTTAACTGAGTCCCCAGAGGGTGAAATGATAAGAACAAAACAGCTGCAAAGGTTTATATTAATCTTTGATGTACTGTCTTATTGCAACATGTGGAATATGTAAAATTTTCTTAAGAAAGGATGTTCTTTGATGTTTGCTTTTTGTATACTTTCAAGCCTAATCAACAAGAAGGGAGATACAATCTGTGAAACAGATAGCAGCTAACAAGCAAACTCTAAATGATGCCCATGTATCAGAAAAATAAATCCTTGTTTAAATTTAGGACTTGGCATACTTCAATGATCTCAGATCTAGGGGGAGGTTTAACAAGGCTTGGGAAGAAAGGATGTTCACTGATATTGGACACAAAGAATGCAGAATTTATGTGACATCTGGTAGAACTCCCAAGATAAGGGAGAAACTAATAAAGCCAACTCAGCAACTGTGCTGAAATTAGCTCTGACTGGGTAAAAAGTAATTCCTGCAGGGGAATCTGAGACCACCAATTCACATACCACAAACCTGAAAAGCCCACTGACTCAAAAGAAGAGAAAGACTGAGCATGCTAGAGACTAATTAGCATGGGAGCAAGAGAGTCATTAACCACTAGAAGATAGGACACTATTTAATAGGAACTATGTAACAAATATGTATCATTTTGGCAAGTTAATACTAATTCCTTTGTTTGCTAAAATGTATAAATAGTAAAAATCTTTAGTAGTCGAGATGCTTGACTTGTGGATTGCCACCAGGCATCCAGGCTTGTGCAACCTTGAAATAAACAATCAATGCCTCTCTAGAGTGAGTAATTATTGGCTTGTTGCACACCAGGTAATGAATCCGTTTCTTGCGCACAGCAGTCTGTTAGTAAATAGTCTGTCATCACTGAGTCACTGTACATGACTGCATCTGTAACAATGACTTTTTCTTCCCCTTTTGAAAAAAAAAACCAAACACTTATATTAGTGATTTTCAGTATATGGTATCACTTACATTACTGAAATAAAAAATTTAGGTAAAGTCTTACAGCATGCTGTAACTTTAGGGATTACAAGACCATTAATTCGCACATCATTTCATGTCTGATAAAAGATGAATTCTTACTGGGGAATGAACAGGAACTGACTGTTAATGTTTATCACCCACTGAAGAATATTAGCATTTGCTAATAGCAAGTTTGATTTTTCTGAAAATTACCTGTGCACCATCTTCATCAGTGTCCCTTTGCTCAGGACCTCCAGTGTTACACAGATTGTTTTAATCTGGTTTTTCAAAGGTCACATGAGCAGTTCCTAATTTTCACACTTTTTCAGGTTGATGGTGAAACAAGAGCTGGAGTATGCCCATGAATATACGTTTAGATGGTGTGTCACAAAGAATCACTCATCTTTAGGTTAGCAGATTCCTTTTGCTGAGCCTTGTGAATACTCACCTTTTCAGATAGGAGAAAAGCATTGTGAAAAGCTTCTGCTGTTGTTGAGTGTAGTGGCTTCATTCATCAAGTCAGCAGAAGTTTGCAAGACGATGCAAGAGGTCACAGGAGATGTTCTGGTACTGAAAATGCTGTGGTTTCCAAGTAGCAATGATTAGCAGTAGTTAGGTTTTCAACTTAAGGACAGAGAGTTAAGATGTAGTTTTCTGGTAAGAAGGTTTTGTGGTTATTTTATGACTTTCAAAAGTGAGATCTGATTAGTGTACCTTTCCATGGTCACTGTAACAATCACACTTTACTCATCTTTAGGAACAGAGACTTCATTGAACCTTAAACTTTGCAGAGTCATGTCAGCTTTTGTTTTCTTTAATTTTTTTTTTTTTTTGCTTTTCCCCCACTAAAATCAATTAGAATATTAAAAAAATCGTATTTTTCAAGATTGTCTTTGAAGCCCAGTTTTATAAAAATTTATGCTTTCCATACAGCCAAAAACTAGGCTTTCCAGAAAGCCTTAAGTGGATACTTTGTTGCCCAGAGGCTTCTGAGAAAGGAACATCAACATTGTGAAACGTAATGTTTGAAAGTCAAAGTAGCCTTATTTCAGGCCCTTTGAGGTTAGGCATTACGCTACCAGCTTTAATTACATTGTTGCATGCATTTTTTGCTACTTAAAATTTTGTCTACTGTCATGCTAATGTTAATAAACCTTCTAGTGTTTGATTTTAATGGTCCCTTACCCTCCAACTCTGGCTGCTGTATATCCCAGGAATTCTCCACCTTGATTGATGGGCCATAAGCTCCCTCTGAGCTTATCAGTGACAGTGTTCCTTAGAAATTCTGCTGCCTAACCAACTGCTGTTGCCTAATGCCTTGTTGTTTACATGTACTATTTGCCTGCACGAAATAATATTGTATTTACTGGACTTTTGAGGAAAATTCCATCCTAGGTTATGCCCAGGAGGAAGACTGACAGACAACTACATCTAACCCTAAGCAGCAATCCTGGATGAGGCTCTTGGAGCTCTGCTGGGCCACAGTAGCTGCCCGAGCACCTCCCTCCCATTACAGCGCCTCTTGGAATTCAGCAATTTTGTGGTGTACAACACTCGGGCCACCAAAGCCTGGCATTAGGGTCGGGGCTTGATACTTCTTCATCAAGGCTTAACCCTCACCTGTTGAGAGGTGCAAAGATACCTAACATGAGTATCTCACTGAACTTGAGGTGATTTTTTAACAGGTGTGTACTTTTAACCTCTGTGCGTACTTCTTTGTGCTTGTATGCATGCATGAATCAATTTAAATATTATTTTCCTTTGTATGTTTCATTCATGTAACAGGTAATACAGTGAACCTTACATTGAACTTCTTTAAGTTATGCTTTTGGAAATTTATATTAAACCTTTAAAAAAAAAAAGAACTGTGATGGTGATTCTTTAACTGACATAAATCACTCATTCATGACAAATGTGGAGAAAGCTGGAAAAGTGGGGACATAATTCCTTGGGATTTTTAAAAAGGAAGCCACCCCTTAAACTAAATAATTGTCTTCTTGAGACCTCCTGACCACCTTTCACATGGGTCTTTAACAGAGATAAGGAGTCCTGCCACTTTTCTCATTATTTGAATTAAAGGAGTGGCTGCTGGTGGTAGAAGCCCAATTGACTTGAGTTTCCTAAAACATTAAACAACAAAACCACAGACATGTAATGCAGCTTGGCAGCTTGGGCTGCTGGCCTCTCTTCCTTGATGACATACAGCACTCTCCTCTTCCTCTTCTTTTCCAGTCTGAGAGGCTGAGTATTAAACATGAAGGTGCTCAGAGAAGAATCAAAATCCCAGGCCTATAGTACTGTATTTTTTCAGTTTGTTCTGCCAACGAACACAGGCTTTGTTCTCACAGCAGCTATTAATCTGCTTTTAAGATGGATGGGAATTGCAATCAGCCTTTTCCTAGTTCCCCCTCAGTGCTGTTTGAGGGATGCTGTCTTAGACCTCCCTTATGAGGAGCTAAGCACTCACACTTTTCAGGAGCTTCTCAGTTTCTCAGAGGACACAGACCATGTAGCAAATGAGAGAGCATTTTTCTAATTAAAAGAATATGTTGGAGGAAAAAATAAATTACTACTTAAACAAAGCCTTTGAGATTGTTCTTAGAGAAACACAGACACTGGAAAAGAGGAACAGTAAGGACATATTTTTAAAATCAAAATCTCATGGAAAAAGATCTTTGTGGTTGAGGGGATGGAATACAGACTCCAGTTTCACCAACTGTAATTAAAACCATAAACTGTTGTGATCTGATTTTAAAAACTATCCAGAAATCCTTATGGAAGTCATTATTCAACCTCCTGCTGCACCACTGAGAGAAGAAAGCTCCAGTGTCACAAGTTACTCCACACAGGCAAACTCCTTTACCTTCTATGAGTTCCACTAATTTTACTAATTGGTTGGGTAATGTTGTCTCAGATGTGAGTTCATTACCTGATGCACAGCACTAATTCACACACTGAGGTGAGATATTTCTACCTTTTATTCTAAATTTAATTCTAAGTAGGGAGCTTGTGGTAACCCATGACATGCTGGCTCACAGATCATTAAAACTTCACACTATTCATACATTTTAACAATGTGTAAATCAACATTCATTGGTTACAATTAGATAACTTGTTCATTTCTTTATACTCAAACCCCTATTTATTAGTTATATCTCTCATTTCCTATGCTTTTTAGTCTGCAGGTGCAGTTGTTCCCTTCACCTGAGTCTGGGGTCTTTTTTGAATAGGTGGGCACTGAGTCAGTAGCTAGGATGGCCCACTGCTGGAATTACCTTTCCCCCAGTTACTGCTCAGTTCTGCTGACTTTACCCTGGCGGCTCTCATCCAGACACCCCATTCACCTTGGGATTGCCATCAATTTCCCTTAAAACAAAAGATTAGCCAAGCATACAATATTCACAGTGCAATTGCTTAATCCTAACTGTCTAGCTATAGCTACTGATTAACAAATAAAAGTTTGGTTCCAATTTTGAGGTGCTAACATCTTGCCAGTCTTGATACCAAGGTCTTAAAGGGACATAACTGACAGCTTTGCGGGCATCAATGCTTGGCTTGGTCTCTGCTTTTTAGTTTTATCACCATAGATACATTGGCAGGATGATGGCAGCAGCACTAGAATGGGTTGATGAGTCAAGCAGACGGAGGAGCTTTGCCCAGCCTAGTGCCTGCAATGTGCTGTTGTAGTGATCTGCTCTGTGCCTCATTCTGACACTGTGCAACATGGTTGTGTGGGTTTTGCCACACATTCATGGAGCTGAGGAGTGCTGGCTCTGCTCCCCAAAACTGTGCTTCAGCACAGCAGGATCCTGAGTCTCCATCAGCTCATCTGCCATCCCCACCCAAGGTGTATCTGCCCATCCTACTGCAGTGACTTGCAGCATGAAGGCCTCAAATATACAGTGTCAAACCATGACTAACTGCAGAGATTTCCCAGCATTTATAAAAGGATGTCTGAATGTAATCAATAAGGATCTGCCCTTTGAACTTTCCATCTGTGTAGGTAAGAGATATGCTATGAAAAGGGTATTCTTTAGACCATTTTAACTTTAATAATCTCTTCTTTAGCCTTCTCTTTTTAGAAAATACGTAGGCAGTTATTGTCTCAGGAAAGAGAGAGACCAAGAGCAAAAATGTCCAGTGAAAGGGGCTTTATTTTCTTGACTTTGGGTCCATGAAAGAGTTCCTTGTTCCACCTCCACAATTCATTGCTGCTTGTAAAGAAAGGAGCAAATTACTGAGTGCCAGCAGAGGAAAAGAATGGTATTGAACTGAGATGAACAGGGGGTTTCATCATGACAAGAACAAGACAGATAAGAAATCAGTTGATTTGTGTTCTGTGGCTGATGTTATATTTTAATGTTCCAGTAGTGGCTGTGCTGTCTCTGGTACCTTTTGGAACTGTTTGTACTTTGATTTAATAGAGAATTAAAGCTTTAAAGCAGATTCAGTAAGTCCCTGGGGAGAAAAGTTACTTGTCAGCTGTGATTACATTTAATTAGTGCAAGAGTGAAGTTTTGAAGTGCCATTTTTCCCCTTAATCTTAGCTCACCAAGCCCTATCGAGTCTCTTTGGAGTTCCATATTCCCTTTCGGCTCTCTGGGTTCGGAGTTACACTATAATGCCATGTTTCTGATGTGAAGTTTTGTAGCAATCCTTGTTGACACAGAAAAAGATATAAACCTAGCCAATATTAAAAAAAAAAAATCATGTTGCTTGACCAGGTCATAGCAGAATGGGCAATATAATAAGGAAAAATTTACTTTGTGGATGAATATTAATTGTACCTGGGACTTCTGTGCATGTTGAATTTACTTAGTAGTAAGCCAAACTGCATTGATATAGAGATCTGTATCTGGCAGTGTATTCCTCTAGTTTAACATGATTTTCAGCAGCTATTTTGCTGGGGTCTTTTGTGGTTGGCTGTGCTATCACAAAGTCTGAATGATGAGGACAAGAAAATTTACATTCAAAGTGCACCAGAGCTTTCCTGGAACACTGCTGCTGAACATTACACAATATCTGCAAACATGTTTGATAACCTATGTGAGTACAATGAAATGGAGGGAAGGGGCTTGTCTTTGGAGGAGTTACACATGGAGGACAACCAGCAAAGTAGCAGGCCAAGCAGACAAAACCTGGGAATTGCTGAAGAAGGGAAATTGCTATATTCAGGGAACTGGAAACGTATTGCAGAAGCAGATCTTATGGTTAAGTGAACTAACAAAGCATGCTTTCATGCTGCTCTTCTACTTCTTCCACTTTGGTGTCTGACTGCCTGTACATTAACTTGAAGTCACATCAGCGGCAGGCCCTGAAAACCCTGTGCATGAGGAACAGCTGCCCATAAGAATCTGTGACTCAGAAACTCCAATAACGCTGCCTCAAAGGGAAGAAAAATTCAGGGCTGTATACAGACAGTCTTCATGGAGCTGGGCACTGGGAAGTGTCCAGCAAATTGAGGGTCTGGAGAGGAATTTCCTGCTACTCTGCAAAGGATCTGTACAAGGGCTAGTGCTGCTGGCCAGAGAATTTGCTTCTGACAAGCATGAATTACTTTGCCTCCTCCCAGAGTCATGCCTTGAAGTGTCATAACTGTTCAGCTAGTGATTCCTTTTGTAGTGAAAACAGTGACCCATGGAAACGGAGTTGCTTTGATTCTTCTGGAGGTGAAGGTGGTGCTTTATTAACTCCTCAGCCTCTGGAGCTCCCAAGGGGATTACAAGAGGTAAGAACCTTGAATCCAAAGATTAAGAATTTCAAACCAAGGTCTTTCTGGTACTACAGAGCCTGCACTGTTTGCACAGCATGTAAGCAGTTGCAGTTTAAGAGAGCTATTGTTTGTGCAAATGTAATTTAATTTTCTCATTTTGCCCATTATACCAAATGCTACTGCCCAGAAACAGCTGGAAAGTACCATTTTACAATGCATGAGGAGAAATTCCATGGACAGTAGTCTCTCTTTGAGCCAACAGGCCAAAATGTTTAAATAAAATTGTGACTTCAATAAGGCACACTGAAGGTGAAGCACAAGTGTGTTCTCAGGAGACCTTGGCTAGGGGTTCACACCACATGAACTAGGACACCTGACCCAATATGCTAGTCAAGATCTCATTTGCCAAATGGATGTCTTCATGTCTGTGTGAGATGCCCCTGATACCATATCCCCAGCAATTCTCCTTTAGGAAGTGGCACCTCCTTGTGCACCGAGACTTGCCTGGAAAATGGATGTCTTTCTTTTTCTGCAATGCATCCTGGACTGCTTCAGACAATACTGGAGGCAGTGCTTCACAGTTGGATTCTGGGATTGATACTACACATCAAGAATCACTTTTCCCCAAAAACATGCTCTGTGGTTCCCCTGAATCTGTTTCGGTGACTGTTAGTTCCTGATGTAATCAAGTCTTCATCAGCTGTTGTAGATGGAAGAGGAAAATTCAGAAGACAGAAAAATACACAGTATCATCCATAAAGCTGGTCAGTAGCTGTCTTGAGGACTGCTGGGGGGAAAACAGTGGCAATAACTGTAATTCAAGAGATGTGCTCACTTTTGTCATAAGAGTCCTGCTTGCCAGGCTATCAGCATTGTATTAATTAGCACTTGCAGGCACCAGTTGAACATAATGAACTTCCAGGTGCTCTATGTGCTTGCAGGAGCTCTCCTATGTGTATGTCCCTATCACTGAAACTCACAGATCTTGGTCTTCTGCAGCCATGCATTGTTTTCTTCTCCCTGATGATGTCTCTTTACTGTTCCCAGAATCATAATGTGCTAAATGAAGCTGTCCTGTATTGTCCTTGCAGAACCAGGCTTCTCTTTTCGTGGTCTCATGCTTGTTCTCTTTCTTGTGAAGCTGCAGAGAACACAGAGGGACCTGTGACTTCCCATGTATCCCCAGTCTGCTCACCAGCATAGCAGGATGAAAATCAGAAAGCTCTGTGTAAGCTCTGCTCAACAAGAACAAAAACATCTCTCTATTACCAACCGTGTGTTCAGCATAAATCCAAAACAGCCCTATGCCAGCCACTGTGAGGAAAATTAGCTCTACTCCAACCAAAACCAGTGCAGGCCCCTAAAGCTGCTGTCACAGCTGCTGATTAGCACAATGCCTGACTTGCAGCCAGCTTGCAGTGATCCTGGTACACACACCATGAGTGAAGTGCATCTGCCTCACTATCAGACAAGTGTGGGTTGCCTTTCTGGTGATTGTGGCTGTCCACTGGCACTGGTTGTTAGAAGGAGTCAGATATGAGATAGCAGGAGAACATCCCAGGATTTTTCTTGTGCAATCTTAAGGTGGGGCACAGCATTTCTTAGTTGCTCCATGGCCTGCATCTGAGTACTAGTAAAATGTCACTGGGAATGGAGGTCAGCACTATTACAAGCAAATGAAACCATCAGAGGAAACCTGCTTTGTCTGAAAGCACCAACTCACTGTAAAGCAAAAGCTGTTGGAGTGCTGCCACTGTGTGCCTGCTCAGATGGTATACTTACCATGAAGTACATAATCTTGATGTAACTCAAAGAAAGCAGAAAGGTTCTAAGTAATTTTCTGTGTTCAGTTGGCTTGTGTTGGTGTCACTGAAATAAATGGAGTTGCACAAGTGAGATGTATACATTCATTGCAACTGCTCTAGACTACTTTTTAGAGAATTTGTTTTCTTATTTGGTATGATCCCCAAACTAAAATAATTCTGACCATGACACTAGAATTTAGCTTCTCTTTAGAAATTATATTATATAGGCATGTTATATAGCAGTCTGGGTGTAGTCCTGCCTTTTTGCACCAGAGCTCCACTTAAAAGCTGGTGGTGAAGTCCTTTAACATCAAAAAAATATCTCAGAAAAAAAAATTAGTTACCAATCCTAGACTAATTATAAGTTGTGTTGGTATCTCAGGTCTTCCAAGTTATGGCCTAACTACAAAATGGCAAGATTTGTATATTGTCATAAAATGCCACAGACCAGAGTTAGAGCCATGTCAGGGTATGGAGGTTTTAAGCTGCCAGGCTGGCTGAGCTCCACTGCTGTACTCAGAGCTGCTGCTAGGTCATCAGACTGCCAATTTCCTGAATACTAATTCAGAAAGTCTGTAAGCACTGTTTCATTATTGCTTCACAAGTGTCACAATTCTTTTTCTTCATCAGTGGTGGTGGGCTGACCCTGGCTGGATGCCAGGCACCCACCAAAACAGCTCTCTCACTCCCCTCTGCAGGTGGATAGGGGAGAGATAATATAAGAAATTATATTCACAGATTGAGATAAGGACTGGGACAGATCAGTTACCAAATACCATCACAGGCAAAACAGGCTAGATTTAGAGATATTAACTGAATTTATTACTAACAAAATCAGAGCAGGATAATGAGAAGTAAAACAGACCTTAAAAATACGTTCTAATGCCTCCCTTCTTCTCAGCTCTATCTCTCCCCCAGCAGCACAGGGAGACAGGGAATGGGGGTTATGCTCAGTTCATCACATGTTGTTTCTCTCACTGCTCAGGGTGAGGAGTCCTTCCCCTGCTCACCATGGCATCCCCTTCACAGGAGACAGTTCTCCATGAACTTCTCTGATGTGAGCGTCCCACAGGCAACAGTCCCCCTCAAACTGCTGCAGGGTGGGTCACTCTTCCATGGGGTGCAGTCCTTCAAGGACAGGCTGCTCCAGTGTGGGCTCCTCTCTCCACAGGTCTCCCATGGTGTCACAGCCTCCTTTCAGGCATCCCCATGCTGTGGTGTGGGGCTCCTCTGGTGCCTGGAGCACCACCTGCCCCTCCTTCCCCACTGACCCTGCTGTCTGCAGTGCTGTTCCCATCACATGTTCTCCTTTCACTCTTTTCTGGCTGAAATTTCAACTGCACAATGATATTTTTTTCCGTCTTCTTCTTAAATATATTATCCCAGAGGCACTACCATAATTTCTAATTGGCTTAGCCTTGGCCAGCAGTACATCCATCTTTGGAGCTGACAGAGATTGGAGGAAGCCTCTGGCAGCTTCTCACAGAAGGCACCCCTGTAGCTCCCTGCTACCAAAGCTTGGCCTTCTCCATTGACCTGGTGTCTGCAGGGCTGTTCCCATCATATGTTCTCACCCCACTTTTCTCTGGCTGTGATTGCAACTGTGCAATGACTTTCTTGTCATTTTAAATTTCTAATCTGCCCAGCCTTGGCCAGCAGGGTGTTGACCTTTGGAGCCACTTGGCACTGACTTTGCTGGACATCGAGGAAGCTTCTGGAAGCTTCTCACAGAAGCTACCTTGGTAGCCTCCGCTACAAAAGCTTGGCCATGCAAACCCAATACAAGTGAGGGAAATAATAATTTAAGGACATGAAAATAAAACCAAACTGCCACTCAACACTGATAAACACAATACTGAGATTATATTAACAATGGGGAGCAAACTCCTTTCTTCTCTTCAGAATTTTCTCATCTTCATTATATTGTCCAGCTTTCTTTATAATGAAACCCAAAATTTAATGAAGAGCAGCTATATTTACTCAGTTGGAATTTGTGAGATCAAATTACTTTTTGTATTACAGTTAGCTGCTGCTTATTTATTTGCTGTACATTATGTAAGGCCACAATTTCAATACTCTCCCCAACTGTGTGAAAGAAGACTGTGTGTGTGCATGTGTGTGTTCAAACTGTCTTTTCTCTGTGTGTAGTGAGTGGATGCCAAATACATTGTCCTCATTACTAAAATGCAGTTGAATAAAAATAATGCAATACACAATAATTTGTTTTTCATTTGCATGAGGTGTGCAGGCAGACCTATTTGGTGCAGCTTAGCAGCCCAAGCTTTAAAGATTGGCTCTGCAGTGTCTTGACACAAAGCTTTCTATAAACTAGATTGCAGGCTGATGCCTTGTTATTTATGGGTTCAAAATATAAAGACACTAAGTATCTTTCTCTTGTAACTCCCTGGGTAAGAGGAATGAGGTGTAACTGCTATGATCTTGCAGTAATGAGTATCTCTGTTATAGGAATGGAGAGAAAGACAACAATTAAAAACTTGCAATATCTGGTTAATAATCAATCTTAGCCCTGTATCTGAAAATGTTCATTTTTTAAAATCAGAAGACATTTTCAAAGTTCAGGGCTCTTTACTGTCCTTCTTTGAACTGACAACATGAAAAAATAAAACCCTGGGCAATTTTTGTCCTCCAAGGCTACTCTCTGTTTCCTCAGGAACATAGAACTTGCTTGTACTCTCAAAAAAAACCAAACCAAACCAAACCAAGCCAAACCAAACCAAACCAAACCAAACCAAACCAAACCAACCCCAAAAAACAACATCAAAACCCCCCCTGTATTTTAAAACAAAAAACAAAAACAGTACTTAACACTTGGAAAAATGACAAGTCTCTGTAGAACCATAAAATTACAGGCAGTTTTGCACAAGTATCTGTTGAAAGGCAGCAGAGCATCCCTCCTTCTTCCATGCAAAACTGAATAAAAAATTTCTGCCCATACCTCTTCCCTGCTTTTAAACTAGAACACAATGTGGTTTTCTCCCCCTTGAGTAAAATTTATGTTAAGAAGGTGTGCACATCAATTTTATGTGTCTGATTACTTGGAAACTATTTATACTTACATTCAGAACATGTTGCAGTCCACTGAGGGGCCTACATTGTGCATACTTTAGTATACATGAAAGGAACAAAATAGAAATATATCTGGCATATGTCTAGATGTCATTTACTGTGGTTGAGCAAAGTAAACATAAAATGTGCCAGACTACATTTCTGACAAGCATTTTTTAGAAAATGTGCAGCAAAAGTGTGTTAATATCAAAGTTCAGAAGAAATCAAGCCTGTTTTGCAGGCTGGCATTCCTCTTAAACAAAGTGAACAGGAAAAAGTTTGAATCTCATGAAGATTTTCCTATCAATATTTAAGTGGAACAGTTACAGTGTGCGATGCATATCTTTCTCTCTCTAAAATATGTGTACAATATGTTTTATGTATAATTCAACATAGCAGTTGAAAAATTGACAGTAATACAGTAAAATTTTAAGATATCTTGACTATTACAATAATTTATCCCTAGGTCCTTGAATTTCCTTTCTGATAAATTTTGAATCTTTAGGTTGTTGGCCATTCAAAAGAGTAAAAACTTGAAGATTTTTCATAAAACTGCCACTGCTCAGTACTAGTGATGACTACTTTATTGACAGAGCTCTGGTGGTAATAACAGATAAGATAACACTTCAGAGAAAGTGGAAGAAACTGATTTGAGACAGCTACAAACTAGAAAATATAGTTCAGTTGGTCAGAGCATGGTGCTAATAATGCCAGGGTTGTGGGTTTGATTCCTGTACAGGCCATTCACTGAAAAGTTGGACGTGATGATCCTTGTGGATCCCTTCCAACTCAGAATATTCTGTGATTCTGCAATATAGTGTTCTTGAGATTCACGGTAAAATACTGTCTTGCTTTCACGTGTACAGTGAATTTGTTGATCAAGGATAGCTTAAAACTGGACAAAGAAAATGGCTTTCCCTATCTTCTGTTTTTCTGATTCTGTGAAATGATACCATACGCTGTTAAGCTATTAAAATAAGCTTTGTGTGCTCACCTTCAATTTCCAGCTCTACATTCAGTAATAGCAAAATGTGGGGCATTACTCAGGCTCCGACTGCTGCCTGGCACTAGTGGGTGTAGTGTGACCTGACACAGTCAGAAAATGATCAATCCTGATTCTGAGACTCCCCCCAAGGCCACCATGCTACTTAGAAGGTACTATTGAGTAGTAAGATCTTCCTACCTTCCTTTTTATAAGGTAAGGGCAACTTTTTTAATGAAGAAAGAGGATGGAAGCAACTGAAGATTGCAGTTAAATCAAATGCTGAATCACTTCAGGGCAAATGTTAAACCACCCAAGTGCTTCAGATTTCTATGGCATTTTGTCACCTTTGTAGTTGGAGGAAAGAGGTTCATGTAGGAAGGGAATCTAGAGTCTGGTTTTTGACACTGGACTTCAGCATACTGAGCAACTGGCATGGTCTAAATGGCATGTTTTTTTCAGGACATGCAATTTCATTTTGAACCACCAGTATAGATTGTAAGAGAAAATACATTATACAGGAAGCTACCTGTGTACTTGAAACCAACATATGCATTAATTCATGGACATTTAAACTGACATTTTTAATAATGCAGAAGACTTGTCCAGTTACAGAAATCGTTCAGTTTTCATTGTGGAAAGGCTTAAACAACAAGAGAAAGCTTTAAATTTTGACTTATTGAGGGTTTTTAAATGCATTCTTCTTAACATTTCATAAGCAGATTGCATGAGATGTAGCAACATTCAGGAAAGCTCACTGCTCATCAGTAACGGTTCGCTCATACCTCCACTAGCAGAAGTCTACTGCGGCACTCTTATATAATTCTGATTTCTTTTTAATAGCTGCTCACCAGCAGCCATTTGGTTGCATACAGAGGTACTCTGGAAAATTTCGAGGATGCTAAAAAATGCTGCCTTTGCAAATGTGCTCCTTTGCTGTGGCATTTGGCAGGAATAATGTGGCAAAAGTGAAAATAAAAGAGACTTAAAAGTATACTAAGGACATGCCAAGGCGACAATGCCATGAAATTAAGCAAAAGCTGCACTTTAAAAAAGGTTTTCTAACTGGGGAAGCATCAGGCTTGTGCATTGGCAAAGAATCGGTGGAAGTCCATGTGCACCTTTCATAAAAGGACTTCTATGTAGTGCTGAATACATGTTGGGGAATAAGAGGGGCCTGGTAGCAGAAGGGTGGATGAGTTAATAGATCCTTTCTGTCCTTCATTCCTGTCATTCACACTATCAGTCAGCACATGGTAAATGGAGAGAAAATGTGGTGCAGCCAAATTGGTTTTACAGATGAGATTGTTTTCAGCAGTTATTTCACACCTGCCAAGAACCACTTGAGTGAAATCCTTAACCCATCAAACATGGGCACATTTCAGCCTGCAGGGCCTCATTGACACTAAAGGAAAAAGAAATCCACCTTTTCCTTCCTGAGGGATGGTGCTGCCCTTTGTAGGCAAAATGGTTGTGCCAGCACTGTAGTGTTGACTTGCATTTAAAAATCAAAAGACCTCTAAGTAACAGCAAAATGTAATATACTTTGGCTTCCTTTAATGTTTGTTCTAGCTTTATACTCTTTGTTTTTACACTATTATTATTTTTCTTCTTCAGGAACAAAAAGCTAATGTCTTTTAGAAAATCAGGGATCCCTGTAATAAGTGCATACAGAAGGAACTAAATATCCATTGTTACATCAGACATGATTGTGAGTTGCAGAGTTCACTTACCTGCATGAACAAACATTTTAGTTATGGGTAAAACAAGACTCCTGGTATAGACTTCTACATGATTTAGGAATGCAGTGCAGAATGGAATTGTAATTTTGAACATGGCCGGTTGTTGCAGTGGGTTACAGCTGGGTTCACCGTGTCCAGGGAGGGTGCAGCTGCCGGTGCTGAGCATGGGAACAAGTGGGACGGATCTTTGTTTCAGAAAGCTCGATAATCCACTTATTACCCCCCAGGGAGGAAGGGTGGGATGGAGAGGAAAGGCAGGGCAAAGGCAGGGTCATGGGGTTTTTATAGGGTATCGCAGGGGTGGAGTTAGGGTTTGGGTCAAGGGAGGAGTTATTAGCAACACAAAATGGGTAAGATCAAATTCCTGTCTCTTAGGAACAGGGACATTCTACAGACAGTTTCAGTTAATATTATTTTGACTTATGCTGAGAACAAGGAACAGCATTATTCTGGATCCCCAGAGCCCACCAGGGGATTGGGAAGAAATAGTTAAGTTGCAGTATGGGATGACAGTCTGCAGGAGTGTGCAGAGTTAGTTGTCTCTTGTACATCTGCACCTTCACTTCAAAACAGAGAAGCCATTGTCACCCCACACTAATCTGCATGACATCTCATGGGATCAGGAGTCTAATCAAAGCTGCCTAATGACTGAAACACTCATGAGGGTCAGCTGGGCATGCAGTCCCATTGGAGGGGACATGTGCGACATGGCTTGGGTCCTATCTGTCTGGGTGCTAAGTTGCAGGTCAGCCCACTATCACCAGCTTTCTTGTTGGCTTACTGCCAGAAGATGCTACCAGACAAGTAGTGTTGTACCTTGTGAGGCAAAAGACAGCAGAGATAAGTGTGCTACAATAATTTGTTTTCTCCTGCACAATGTCATTTACTCATGTCCAGAAATTCTGGTCTGTTAATACTCAGAAAATATGCATGTTTGAGCAGTGTTTTCCTTCTCAGCAGATCCAAGGTTCCTCCATTGCAAAATAACTTGGCAATGACAGGGTGTTTAAATGGACAAATAGCAGGTAAGAAAGTAAGAAAAGGAATCAGTGTCACTAAGGAGGTGGCGATTCGTGTTCCACCCTTCCATCAAGCTCCCACCCTTTCAGGTTTTGAAATAAACTTTACTCCTAGTCTTCTGTAAGCCTCAATGTTCATATGTTATCTCTTCTGTTAATGTCAAAGCAAATACATGTGCCAAAATATTCCTGTTGTCCAGGCAGAACTGATTTGGATGTTAGGAATTTAAAATTATGATCTTGTAATTAAATTGATTTGGATAAAGGTGCAAATAATTGCATGAGGCAACTTTACATAAGAAAAAGCACAAAAATTCTCATTAAATTGCTAGCTAAGATCTGTGTTATTTCCTTTCCTACAAGAAAGAGAGTTTTTTCCTCCCCCTTTTATCCTTCTTCTGTAGAAGGCTGACCTTCAGCATTTTGCAGTCCTGGATATGCGTTATCCATCAGCAGAGTGAAAGGCTAAGTCTTTAAACATAGCTCTGCTTGACAAATATAGAAGGCAAATTGAGGCTGATAATTCATTAATAATGTATTACTCCCTCAACAGATATTTTTAACACAAACTGTGGAAACACGGGAGAATATAGATCAACCTAGAAAATGAGTTGTCCCCTTAAGGTTAGTGGGATCATTTGCATGGATAAAGTATACTCATGATACTACAGGCTGTACTCTATGGCATGGGTTTTGCAGCTGTACAGTCTGAAGTCCTGCTCTGAACACGTACTGGTTAGAGTGAAGGAAAAGACAATATCTCTCCATGCTACTACAGCTCTATCCTTTTGGTTTGAAAATTGAGGATTTTTGGATATTTTTAAAATTTTCTTTTTCCTGACCTTGACTGGGCCTTATGTTTTTGAAAAAACAAAACATTAGGCCAGAAAGGATTTTCTTCAGCATTTTTTCTACAGTGAAAATAATTGTAGGATTTGAAACATAACCTATTCAGTAGCCTCTTTCCAATTTTAAATTTGGAATACTTCTTTTGGAATACACCCACAACAAAAATTTGGGTTTTCACAGGTCATTTTCAACCAGTGTAAGTAGTCTGTGAGGTTCTAAATGTTTTGCAAGCCTGTTCAAACCCAAAGCTTTTCTATTGAAAGTCAGAGCAAAGTTGCACTACTTTAAAACAAATGTATTAAAAGTCTACAGAGCTTGCTGCTTGGTAAGAACTATTTGCCATCTTCTGCTAGTTGTTGGACTAACAATTTTCCTATATGAGTAGATGCAATAAAAGTGATTGAACAAGACTACAGCCTGATCATGTGGCCAGGTGGTCTGAGAGCTGGGGACCTGAAGGCACTGGTCACCTGTTTCCTGGGATGCAGCTTTGGAGCTGAAACACCTCTGCTTCTCACCATGATTTGCCTCAGCCAAGTGCAAGTCACCAGCAGAAGGAAGGAAAATTCTTTTACTGAAATCTGACTCTGGCAACTCTCAGAATTCAGGAATTGTCTGCTCTGTGACAATGGTATCTTTGATTCCTCAGCCTCTTGGTTTGCAGGTATAAATTTGAGAGTCTCAAAACTTTTAGACTGCTAATTCATCTGTAGATGCCAACATTTTAAAGAATCTGACTCTTTCACACATAATGCTGTCAGGAAGTGGAACGTTGACTGATGCTGGCACTCTGTCCACACTTCTTGGGGCTGCTGCCTTCATTTAGTGCAGAATTCCCCTAACAGAATGTTCCAGTTGTTTTGAAACAATATTGTAAAGTGTGGCTATTTTCCCTGCAACAGATAATATAAAACCATCATATAAAACTGGTTTCTGTGGTTCCACAAACTGCTAGTGGAAGTTAAGTGGAAAGCATTTTTAAAATTTTGAGTGTAATGAGCTGTATCCAGTTGTAGTTCTTGACTTAAAGTGGTGCCAGGAAAGGAATTGTGTCTGGCCTATCACCAGGGTGTGACTGGGGGGACCAGTGCCATGCTGCATGCAGGGCTTAGATTTAACTTAGAAACTGCAGAAGAGGATGACACAGCTGTACAGTGAGCAAGTGTGAATGCAGATGTGTGACATCCTTTGACCTTTACAGGATAAACACCACAAAGTACAAGTGGAGGAGCAATTGTGGGCTCAGAGAGCTGTCAAAGCCATTTATTCTGGAAACTTTGCACAGAAAGCACTGAGGAGAAACTCAGAACTCTTCTGGTGTAATGCTGGGCTGCAAATAGCTAAATTGTAGACATGATATTTTAGTTTATGCTCTAGTTTCTTAGGATGGTGAAGCCACTGTTAACACAAGGGAACAGGAAGTTATTAAAAAATTCAAGAAAATTCATTCACCAAGCAGCAATATTTAAACCACCATTAACCTGAATGACAATATTCTCTCCTTAATGCATAAGGGTACTGTGTCAGGGGCGATTTAGTTTGGATATCAGGAAAAGGATTTTCATCTAGAGAGTGGCTGGGCACTGGAACAGGCTTCCCAGGAAAGTGGTCACAGCATCAAGCCTGAAAGAGCTCCAGAAGTGTTTGGGCAATGCTCTTGGGCACATGGTGTGTCTCTTGGGATGTCCTGTGCAGGACCAGGAGTTGGACTTTAATGATCCTGATGGATGCCTTCCAACACAGGATATTCTGTGATTCTATGACTTAATTGGCACACACTCTTGACAGCAAGTACTTTTAGTCTGTCTGCAAGCATAGATGAGTAATCAATATTGCAGATCTGACACATTCACAACAGTGTAAGTTTCATCCAATGCACACAACACACGTGCACACAATGTTATGTTGACCTAGCTGGTAATTAGTCAAAACTTGTTTATGCCTTATCATGTGCATCCAGAAGCAGTTAATTGAATAATCCTACACTACAAATATTAACCTATTATTTCTCTAATATAATCCCTTGAAATAACAATAACTACGTTGTAATATTGTAATGAATGTTAATTTGCAATTGATGCTGTTGAAGAACCAGTTTACTGTCTGAAACATCTTTTTTTATAGTTTTTTTTTTACAGCTTTTGCTGTATTAAACTCCTACAAGTTGATATTTGGATATATTCAAATGAGATTACATATGAACAGCAGTTTCAAACAGAACAATGTCAGTTTGGCATTTCTTCTGGAAAAATTAGGTATTTTTATTCGGAGATAATGGCAATTAAACTTACATACTTATATACTTAATATGTGACAGTTACAGCAAGAAATTTGGATCAGCTCTAAAAATGGCAAAGTTATTATTTTTTTTCCTCCCATCCTAGAGAGTAATGGGCATCAGGGAGCATTTTTTTCCTTCCAGTAATGTACATAACTATGACAGTAATGGAAAGGAGGCACTACCATAGTGATAGGTGTGTTTTTGTGAAAGTATGGTTTTACAGTGACCTTGCTGTGAACTGAACTCACCAACTTTTCCTCCTGTTAAAACTTTTGTCATGATTTTGACTATATGAATCATCTTTTCACTCTAACAGTGAAACTGGGGTATTTTGACATAGTCTGATCTGAGCAGGAAAATATCTGTCCTAGGTTTCTGCAAACAAATTCATTCAGATTTTAATTTTAGATAGCTTCTGAGTTCAGTTGTGAAATGGGGCAGACATCACCAATCTGATTTTAAGTGACTGGAGATGCAGCAGGAGTAAGCCATGAGGTGGGCTTAGAGCACCAGAGGAGTTTTAATTTGACATGTTCATTACAGCTTGGGTTCAGTATTGGGATTTGAGTTTATTAATGCAGTGAAATAGTTTACTCTTTGTTCTTACTTCTAGTATTTCCCTCCTTAAAATTTATAATGAAAACATGCTAGAATATAGATAATATCTGCAGAAAAGTACATTTCATTGATGAAATGTGTGAATATCTAGTATTCAGAAGCTGACTGGAAAAAGGATCATAAAGTAATAAGATCCTATTGTTTTAGAGATTATTTAAAGCTCTCCTTCTAGGAGGGTGCACTTTTTTTTGGCTTGGTTTTTTTTTCCACAGTTATTCAGGGTGGTTTCATTGGTGCCCATTGCTATTTTTTCTGCAGTTTTTGCCAAAATATGTGTTTCCAGCAAGAAAGTGTCAAGATCATAGAATTACGTGGGCAGAGAAGGAAAACAAGAGAGAGAGGAGATGCTGAGAAAAAGAAATGAGAAATTCCAAAGCAGTGCATCCCACCTTCCTTTCTATTATTAGTCTTGGGCTGTACCACACATGTGGTGTGTAAAAAAGGTGGATGTGCATGTTGTTTTTCAGGACCATTCCCACCTGTCACAGGGGAATGCATTTCCCAGGGGTTAAGGGTTTTTTTGTTTGATCATCCCCATTCCAGCCCTCAGTGGAGAGGTGTGGGAGAGAAGGTTGCTTAGTGTTAGTAACTATGGAGTAACCTTCACCTCTTGCATCTGCCCCCAGCTCCAAGATATTTAACTAACAGAAATGTGTACTGGGTTCACAGGGTTCAAATAAATAAGTTTCAGCTCATGCATGTTGTGTTAGTCGACTATCTTGAGGGAAGTTATTTACAGCTAGTTCTGCCTACCTTTTGACCTTATTAGCTTTCTGCTCCCCTTCCCCAAATTCTTGATTTATTTCCAAGGTATGACTAATGTATTTCTCTCAATGCTTTGGGCTGCACACCCCAGCTGTTTTACTTTGATGACTTGTTTCGTCATAATCTTGTTTACTAGTGTTTCGGTCAACAAGACTTGCTTACTCCCTGAGGAGAACACAGGAGTAACAACGCCTAAAATTATTCCTAATCAAGTTCCAACTACTACAAGATGAGAAAGATAAGAGATTTATTATTGTTAATATAATCTTGTGGGACATCAAATGTTTTGGTAATGAGCATCAAGATAAGCACCCAGGTACTTAACAGAAAAGGAGATTAAAGAATGGTGATATTAAGGTTTAAAATGGAAGACTGTACCCTTCTGCCAATGAGTGTAAATCAGTTGACAGAACAACATTTTCTGTTGTTTCATTTAAACTAGTCTAGGCTAGCATTTATCCAGAGATTTACCAGTGTTACACCTTCATTAAAAGTTTTATAGTATAAGAAAAATAAAATTAATCAGTTTTAGCCCTGGTTTAAATACCATTGGTTTCTGTCTGGTCAATTGGTGGCAGGCAGAGCAAGAAAGCTGCCCCAAGGGGACACAGCAAAGAAGCTGCAAACATTGGAAAATGACCATCTGTGTGTCTCTCATCTGTGTCCAACAGAAAGGGGAGGATGGGATCTGACAGGGATTAATAGCTGGCAAGAGGTGTTTGTGAAAGTGCAAAGGAGCCCTGGATCTCCCTGTAATCCTTGGTGAGGTTCCTGTGGGTGTGGGGTGATGAGTATGACTATGAGTGTGATCTAAGATCAGGGACTGGAGAAGTTACTGTGACTTTATGGTCTTCTGCATCTACTCTCTTGTACTTGGCTGAAGTGAGGATCTTTCTCCATCCAGCATGTGCATGACTAGTTATGCTCTTTCTGCCCTGTGTCACCCCAAAATCCCAAATTGGGATCCTGCTGAGTTGTTCACAGAGACACAGTCATTAGCAGGATTGTGTGGAGGTCCACAATGTTATGATCAAGATATTGTGCTCACAATATGTGGATGTGTTGAAGTCACCTATTCATCTGGAAAACAAGTGGGCACAGTGGACTAAGAGGATTTTTATGTAATTTTTTTTTAATATCTCAATATAGGGAGATGTAATATTCCATGGAGGATCCTACAGACACGGGAGAGAAAGTGACTTAGTCTGGAACCTCAGCAGGAAGATGGAATAAGACTCACACACAGTCTTGTGCAACCAGGCTGACGATAACAATATAGGCAGTTATCTGGGAAGGATCCTAAGCATTTGCTGGAATTCCAGATGCATAAGCTGGTTTTGTGTAAAAACTGTTCTCACAGTTTTCTAAATCCTAACCGGTTTTAAAGATTATGGTAATCCAGGCAATTAAGAAAAGGCACACTTTTTCTCCTGTTGACATCCAATAATCAAAAAGCAATCATACTGAGAGTGTTTACTATCCCATTTACTGTAGCTGCTGCTTTATCACTTGTTCCAAAATATGAGCAGGTGAACTCGTTTCAGTTTTTGCATTGCAGTTGACAAGAACTAATCAGCCAAAATTTTCAGTTCTTGCTTTGTTTTAAGTAAACACTGATAAAATCAAGTGAAGTTTCAGCTGCTTTCTCCAAAACATAGTGAAACCCAGTGTTCACAAAACAGGAACTATAACAAAAGTTTCAGTCACATCTAACCTAGTTTGAATATTAGATGCTGATAGCAGTGCTATGTTACCTTTTGGAAAAAAAGATATCTTGCTTGATATTAATTAGGTAACATTCTATATTTGAAAGTTATGCCCCAGATATTTTAAAGTCTGTCTGATGTTTTTGATATTACTCTGATTTGAAAATTAATTGATATGAAAGTAGTTGTTTTTGTAGTATTTTCCTGGTCAAGGAAAACAATTTTTCTGCATCTTTGTGTGTTTCAATTGGCATTTAAAATATAATCGTTATTTAATACTTATTTCATTAAATTGGACATGTTTAACAACAAAGGAAGTACATATTCTGCCATGTAATGTGCTAAATTAACACTAGAACACATGTTGCTTCAGGCCTGTATGGTACTTGATAAAGAATAAATTGTTCAGGGAGTTATTTCTCTTCTATTCCGAGCATTTATTTTAAACAAATGAACAAACAAACAACTCCCAAAAAGCCAAACCCAAATCCAAAATAGAACCTCCCTCCCCCCGAACTCATGAAAAAAACCCAAAACAAACCTCCCTCCCCAAACCAAAACCCGAACAAAAGAAAAGTTAATCAGAGACAGTGACAAGGATAAGATGTACACAGCCTGAACTCAATGTCCTCATCATTTAGAGTCCTTATCCAGCACAATCTTCCTCCATTATCACATGTTTATGCCTGGAAGGATGAAGTTTGCCTCATGCTAACTTTCCAAATTCCATCAAATTTAAGTATGAACAAGTTGGAGTTGAAAAGTGAGTAATCTTTTGCTGAGCACTTGAGACAAAATTCACCAGTATGTGTGTGAGAGTGGGTGATCCCAGGTAGACAGGAATTTCCCTGCTGGATTTCCACTCCATCCCTTCAGTCATTCCCAATTACAGTTAAACTGTGTGAGCAGCTCAGGAGAAAAAAAAAAAGAAGAAAAGGGTTATAAATCACATGATGGGATGCACTGGGGAAGCACTGTAGTCTTCTCTAGTGCTGGCTGCTAGGAGTCCAGCTTGACCTGCTGAGCATGTAGGGCCATTTCAGTCCAGCAGACACAAGCTGCTAAGCTGGCAGGAGCAGGGCACACAAGCAGGAAAAGGACTCATGTTCTTGTCAGGAGCAGATTTCTAGGAAGTTGCTCAGCTGGTAAGAAGCACTTGCTGGATTTTTTATGAAGGCTGACAAGGTTTTAGAGGAGTGCTAGGATGCTCCATTACCTAAAGGGGGCCTGCTGGGGGAAAGGTGGAGAGGGACTTTATACAAGGGCATGTAGTGATAGGACAAGGGTAATGGTTTTAAACTGAAAGAGAGCAGGTTTACATTAGATATTACGAAGAAATTCTTTTTTGTGAGGGTGATGAGGCACTGGCACCAGAGAAGATGTAGATGCCCCATCTCTGGAAGTGTTCAAGGCCAGGCTGGATGAGGCTTTGAGAAATCTGGACAAGTAGAAGGTGTCCCTGCCCATGGCAGGAGAGTTGGAATTAGATAATCTTTAATGTCCCTTCCAATTAAAGCCATTCTATGATTCTGTTGACTGATTTACTCAGACACATAAAAAGGTTGCTCTTCTCTTTTTTTATAAGAGAATTCCTGTAAGAGAATGACACCAAGTGAGTGAATGAGGAGTTAGGATGTAACTGACTGTTATTAGCCTGGACTGTTCATAGCAAGGATGATTCAAGTCACTGAATTCAACAAAGCTTTTTGCTCAAAGTAAACTGAGGGCTCACAACACCCTCCTAAACCAAAGCCAAAGTTCTTCAGTTAAGTGACGTCTAACAAGGTGTTTCAAGAAAAGAACTACAGTTAGTAGCTGTTTCTTGGACCTTATTTGTAAATAAATCTGTATAAAATGAAAAAGGAAAGATTAGGTTATGTCCCTATAGAACTATTGATGCTTCTTAGAAATTCTTCTGTTTGGATATGCTACAGTTGGAAATGAAGTATTAAAGTAAACCATCTGCACTTGATACCAAATGCAGATGGTTGTGATACTAAGATATTTACTTGACTGACTGAACTTGCTACAAATGTAATTTCTCCTTTATGTGTTTCCTCTGAATTTTTGTGGGTTGACTGGTTAAGACCCAGGTGATCATAGAAATAATAGGCTGTAGAAATTTCAGGAAATAACATGGAATGATATTTCCTAAGCAATAAATTGAGACCTTTTTCTTACAGCAGTGGCAATGATGTGCAGTGACAGTGACATGCTAGGTACTCTCCAAACACACAGTGGAATGTGTGCAATGGAAAAACATCTAGGAGGAAGACGAAGTGAAAGAAAAGAGGGAAGTAGAACACTAAGAGCTAATTACTATTGAAACAGACAAGATTCTCCACAAGAAAAAAACAAGATTAACAAAAATCCCTAAAGACACCTGTAGTTTGTTTGGTGTCAGGGATTAAAAACAAAATTAAAAGTGGAAATAGTAATGACCTGCACAGAAATTCATGTGTTCTGGCTGGAGAAGAGCTATTAAGCAAGATATATAAATGCCTTTGTGAGAAACTGCCAGTCACAGAGAAATGAATGATTGCTTAGCAGAGTGTCATGAGAGATGATGAATGTAGAGAGACACACTTACAAAACTGTGAAAATGGAAAAATAAATGCAAACCCAAACAACCCTGTATTTTCAAGGAGGAACTGAGCAGAGAACAGCAAGACACACTGCAAAAGTAAATTGCAAATAAAATATAGCACATAAAGCCTACATGTTCATTTCTTCTGTGCCATGACAGATTTTCATTTTGCAGTCCTATCCCACTAGTACAGTAATAGTGAAAACTAGCGCAAGTAATCCACCACTAAAATTGCTGCCAAACTTCTTTCTGTTTTCAGAGGCAAATCACCTTTAGATATGGTTCACAGACATGAGAAAGAGTGTGTGGTACCCTGGGAGGACCTGGAGAGGTCTTGCACTTAAAAAAGGCAGGAAGCTGTGAAGCCAAATAAACAACTCACTGACCACAGCACTATTTCTATTCTCGGTGAGTCATCTGTGCCTTCCTCACCTTTACAAGTGCTTCTGTGCAGACCTTGTCTATAGAGGAAAGATGTTCATGTCGAACAACCAGGGACAGGGATCTTCATTTGTTCCAAAGGCTGTTAAAAGTACTTTCTGAATGTCTCCAGCCTACTTTTTCCTCCTTCCATTTTGCATCCTTTCCTACTGCTCTATGAAAAAAGTCTTGGTTATTTAGAAAGAATTGGAGTCCAGATTGAGTAAGAGCAGTGTTCAGCTGCTTTGATCCTGTTCCCTGTGGCCTAGATAGCTGCAGGAGCAAAATTTATTCCTGCCATAGCCACTTTATTCTGCATGCGTTGTCATGACTTCCATGGTAAGTGGGTACTGGTCAGTGTACGTGGCATCAGCAGCACCATCAGATACAGCAGCACCATTTGGAGCAGTCTGATCTGTGTGAGGAAGTGCTTTGTGCAGCCTGAAGGAGCTATCACAGAAGAGCTGTCAGAGTAGTAATCCCTTTCTACATGAAAGGAAAAGAAAAAATGTCACAAAAGCAAATTGAAAAGAGAACAGAAGGTGAGAGTTGCACGTACTTGAACATAACAGAAAAGCTCAAAGTTTCAAACAAATGAAACAGAAAGGTTCCATTTGTAACCAGGGAACCAATTTTTTGGTGATGAAGAAGGTGTGAGCGTAGGAGAGGCTTTTTTTTTTTCAGACATAACCAGAATACAGGCAACAATATAGCAGTCTGCCTTCCTCCAATAGCTCAAGACAGTAGCTCAGGATACAGAAAAGGTTGTCTGAGTAAGACTAACCATCATGGGAGAGCAGCAGAGGTGTGGAAGTGGAGATCATGTTAATGGGTGAGAAGTGCTGACTGAAAAATACACTGGAAACCCTTTGGTGCCTCAATGAAAGTGGGAGAGGAAGGGGGAGTAGGGCCCACTGAGGAATCGTTGCAGGGATTTCACTGCATCTTGCTGTGGTGGGCTTACATCTGCTTATTTCAAAAGTGCTGCAGAAAGGGATTCCTGGGATAATTGATTACATCTATAACTAGCCTCATGGTTGTTTTTTTTTTTTTAGTCAAAGATTCTGCTAGAAGTATTAATATATTACAAATATCTGCTGAAAGGAATGCTTTTTTAAAAATAAAAACAATAAAGTTGTTGGGAGGAAACGAATAATGAGGCAAGAAAAAAAGGTCTAGTTATAACCAATTATGTTGCTAAGATTCTTAAACTTATGTGAAAACATTTAGTAACATTTTTGTGTACCCCATTATATTTCTAAGCGGTATATCCTGATGGCCAACTCTATTGCTTTCTGGACAAGAAAGGACTGCCAAAACAGCCATTTATTTATTCTGGTTATTAGAGTATGCATCTTTTAAGCTGTGTAAAGAACAATAGTGTATCATAATTACTTTCAAGAGTAAATGAAGTTTGGTTGCAGTCTCCTCAAGGCAGGAATTTTATGGCCTGTGCAGTGCTTGCCCAAAGAAGCCTTGGTAGAGCAGCATTTACTTGTGACGCTATCAAAATGCTTGTAATAATAATAGTAATATATTTTTAGTTTATTGAACCTTTTTTTTCTCTAAAGAATTAAGTGTCTGAGGTACCTTAAAAATATATCCTGCCCTGGGAAGGACTTTTACTTTTCTATAGTGAATTCGGTGTTCAGGGTTCACAGATTTAAGGATTGCAGATATTTTGTCTCCCCAAAAATAATAAAAACCAATAACTGAAAATGTTTTCCAGGTAATGAAAAACAGTAACTGCTCACTCTGCCTCCTTGTGCTTTTATATTGTTGTATTATATTGGAATGCTCTAACCACATTTGCTTGACACATCTGTGACTCTCTGGAGGTGCCTGCTGTATAATGTACTCTTAATTTCAAGATGCTCATTTAGGGTCTTTTCTAGTCTATTAGGATCTGAAAGAATGTGGGCTTATATTATTGTGGAGGATCTCTCCTTCTACCAGCGCTTTTTCTCGGCATTCATAGTAGGTACTTTGGTCAGCAACTGCTGGAGTCTATCACGCCCAAAGCTCTGAATAATCCAGAAGGATGTCTGCCCACATCTGGACATTTCCCTCTTAGGTGAAGAGCCAGTTTTGCTGTCATCAGCCAACAAAAGGTTGTCCTACTTGTAGGAATCTCATGAGCTGTGAATCATCCATATGAGGAAAAGTCAGGTCGATCAACTCAAATTGGCTGGCTGGATAAACCAATTTTGAATGGAAGGGAGAGTGATCCTGTAATCCACTGTGCAGTGTTTGTAGGTAGCAGAGAATGGTAACAACCAACCTTCAACTAGAACACCTATTTGCCAGCTAAGCATCTCTATAGTCCCCATTAATTAGCTTGGGATTTTTGTTTCCCCTGAGCAATCTGTGTGTCAGGAATACCAAACAAATGTCTTCTGTAAATAAGCTATCCCCATATGATGTGAGTTTTCTGCTATTTCCCGACAGTTTATTAATATTTAATTGCATTTGTCATATTCAGACAAGATGAGAATGAAATCTAAGTTAAAATGCTCAAGTAGGTCACAAAGGATTTGGTTGCCAAAACAATGCTTAGATAAATTAAATACAGGCTAATAATCTGTTTCCTTGAAATCTTAGAAAGATGATGGAAAGAGAAATGTAAGAGAGAAAGTCCACATGGAATCAAACATATTTTTATCAAGCAGCCACTTACTGAAAGACTCTCACACTCAAGGCTGGGTTTTCTGAGTGCCTATACGGGTTTAAAAACAGTAGAAGAAATAGGTGCTGTTTGCACACAGCAAGGCCTTTTATATTACCATTGCTCTTCTAGTCTTCTAATAAGCGGATGCATTACCCAATAGTCCTGGTAATTAGTCTATCATCAGAAGGAGCTGGTGTTGCAAGATGAGTAAAGATAACTTATTTAGAACAGGAAGGGCTATGTGCTTGGTGACTATCATCACTGCACTTCCACTCTACAGGGAGAAAAACAGGTACAAAACACAAGGACATTTTTAACAGCTGCAGAAGATTTTACTGGATGCCTAAGAATAGAAAAACCAATTCATTTACATTGTTACATTTTCTAGGTTACTAGCTATGAGAAGCACTCATTTTCTCTGCAACTGCACCTGTGATGTTAGGTTTAATTTCTGATCAATAGACAGAGACAGTAATTGAGGTCAAACCTGCTAATTGTAGTGCCAGTTTGTGTAGCTGTTTTCCTCTTTAAGAAGCTACTAATTGATTTATTACTTTCCTACTGTGATCCTCACTGGTTTTTTTTCTTTAGCAGTTCTCTTTTCTGCAGAGTAAATAAATAAATAATTGATCACTTGGAGTTTATTTTTCCCTCCCTGACCTATGAGTGGTATTTAGAAAAAGCTTAAATGTCTCAAAAGCTTTACACTGTTTTTTTCAACTTAAAAAACCCATCCAGTTGATTTTTTCTCTGCAGAGAGTCATATTGTTAAAGGCCTTGAGGCTATTCAGTTTTGCCACTTGAGGAAACATGTAGAAGACATGTAGAACATTTTTCAGCTTGTTGACTGGAGCTGATTATAACAGCTGGTTTTTTTTTTGAAGTATGTAATTACATTACATTTCAAGTTTTGTTCTGGTTTTTTGTCCTGTTATGGACTCCCAGTAAACAATAGAAATATATTATGTAGTTCTTTAGACAATGATCATGGCTACATTTGCATAACATATGTAAATTCATAACTGGTCTTTGGAAAAGAGGGAAAAAAAATGATGAAAGGTACTTTTTGTAAAGAAACTTTGAGTTAAGAAGCATTTCTTTCAGCAGTGGTGCTGTTGTTAAAGGTTCTTACCCCTTGCCCTTATTCTCAGCCTATGCTTGAATAGCTTTAACTCAACCCTTCTTTGTCACAGACGAAATGAGTTTCCAAGCCAAATTTGCCTTTATGAATGGGGTTATCTCAATTTAATTGTATACACTCTCAGTTGTAAAGATATCACTAGTTGTGAGATCATACAGTGGCTTAGATTACAGAGCTCCTCTGTGAAAAAAGCTGGAAAAAAGACAGAAGAACCAAATTATCTTAAAGAGCTGTAAAGACTGAAGAGCTGAAACAAGGATGCTCTGGAGGCTGGGCCCAGGCTGGATATCATGGCCCATAGCTATTCTCATTATGTTAATGAAGACTATTAAAGGTAAACCTTAACATTCTGTAAGTGAAGAATAAAGTCATGTTAATTTTTACCATTTTTCTGAGCAGACACTTCAGTAAGTTCTATCCACCATTTCCTTCAGGCTGCAGATCAGACTATGGTATTTCTGTTAGCTAAGAAAAAGGTGCGTAGTACACAACTGTTGAAACTCAGTATGCTAAGTTATGAGACAGATTTCAGCCTGGACTGAAGTGGTCCCTTCTGTCCCTAGCCTGACTATATTTTGGGCAGGATTTACAAAATGGGACACTGGTGAAGGAGTGGTGGGAACCACCAGTGTTTTTATGGACAAACACAAATGAACCTGCTTTGGAGAGGTTTTTGGTAGCTAATATCCAACTGATATTTAATATTTAGAAGGTGCAATTTTCTATTGTAATAATTCACTTGCTCTTGTAATTTTCTTTCTGTGATCTGTTTGGACAGTGTTTATTAAATAATCATGTTTATTTTTGAAATGGATTTACTTGATCTCTCAGTAGATGAATGTCTTTGATGAAAATAAGATCAACAAGAAATAGCAAGTCTGGTGTTTCCAAACACAGAAATGAGATAAACTTTCTAAAGGTACTCTTCTCAGAAGCTATATATACAAGAAAGCATTTCAGATGACTCTTGACAATAGAAGGGTAGGAAATGTGATGTGCTTCCTTATTCACAAGAATAACTTGTGGTTTTATTTCTTCTTCTCTGCTGACTTAAAAGTACAGCTATATGTTCCCTTATCCAGCATTGCCATTCTCTAATAATGGTTATAGTATTTTCTTTTTCCCTCTGAGTAAGTTTCATTTTTTAAATGCAGGTAAGTTAACTGTATAGTTTTAGGTCCCACTCGATGTGACTGCTGTGTCAATGATACTATGACAGAGAAAAGATGAGCTGCTTTGATATTAAATAAACATACTGTCAGGGTGTGAAAGGCTTCCTCCCCTATGATGTGCTTTTGTGAATTGGAATTGTCATCCAGTACGGCTCAGGTGTGCTGTGGGGGTCACCACTGAGCACTGCTGCCCTTCCCTACTAGTGTCCTAGTGAGTCCACTTATGTGGCTTTACAAAAGAGATAAAGCCTTAATGATTGCTGTGACTTCAGTGAAATCCAGTCTGGAGAAATCTGACAGGTTGTTTTTATAAGCACTGTACACACTAGAGGTTTCCTTGAGATGTAGCTATATCAAGTTTTACAACAGACTTACAATTTGGGGATAATTTCTCCTGCATTAACTCAGACTTGGCAAAAACAAGGAAACAAAGATGCACTTTGGTTTGTGATATCTAAGTCAATACATGGAGCAATTTTGCATATGGGTAGTATTTCAACAATATGACACAAAAAAAAAAGACAATTAAAAAAAATCACTAATAGAAGGAATAATTTCCTTTAGGAGGCTGGGTGAATGAAAGGAAACCATAATTCTGTTTACCAGTGGAATTGTTTATTTATTTGACGCTGCAAACAAGTATGGCTTGATAATTTCTGTATTCTCTTGCTTTTATTAAAAGGGCACTGTGAAGTGAAACTCTTTATATTTTTCCCAGGCTCAGAAATGTCAATTACTATTGTAAATTTTAGGTCTTCCTACCCAGCTGATGAGGGACAATGGAAAATGGTCTGAAGGATAAGATGGATTCTGAACTATACAGGTATCTAGGACAGATCTGTGTGCTCCTCGTGCCTGTGCCTAGAGCACCACGTGGCATTTTGCTGTCTTTTTCAATTTACATCCTTCCCTTCACAACAGTATCTCAACAATAAAATAAACGTCTCAGCTTCACCCTCCTTGTAATTTTTCTTTATCTTATTAGTCTAGTGTGTAGGTGGGGATTTCTTACAGATCACACTACAGCGTAAAATCTGAGCACTCAGTCTTCTGCCTAAGAAGTAAGGGTTGTCTCAGAGAAATCAGACAGTATTTTAAGAACATTATTAGAAGGCTTGCTTCAGGCATATTTTTAATGGAAGTTTCCTGTGTCATAACATTTGGCACATTACAAACTACTATCCCTCATTTATTTTAGCAGAGAGTGTCTAAATCAGATAGCTGAAGATCTAGTGACTAAATTCAAAAGCATATGGGTTCTTTAGGCCTTCTAAAAGTAATTTACTAAATGCTATAAGGTCTGCAAATTAAAATTGTTAGTGTTAGAGTCATAGAACCCTTTTCTTGTCCATATCATATAGTAAAACATCTTAGCTTTACTTCTTCTTTTAGCTACTAACAAATAACTTGCTTTGGAAATAGCTCTGCATTAATAATTCAGCTTTACTTTAAGCTCAATCCCAATACAAAGCAGGGAAACATGACTGGTGCCTCTGCTTGGTCCTATCCAATGCTCCCAGGGAGCCTGCAGCCAGACATGTTCTAGAGAGGGAAGGAAGGATGCGGCAGTGACCACACTTTTCTCCAGGCTAACACTTTAGCAATTTAGAGCATGAGAAGACATATTTTGTTATCAAAGACATAGTAGGTAATTACAGAGTGCATGGAAAGCAGATATTTTCAGTATTCCCCCCACTAGGTTTATTTAATGTGCAGACTAATTGAGAGCATCTTCTGATATCAGCTCCAGGGATATATATTTTCTTTGTTTAAAAATAGGTCAGTAGGAAACCTGACACTTCCTCGGCTACATGATTGCTTTGTTTGCAAGTCCAGAATATCATCTGGAAATGAGAAATAAAAAAGTGCCAAAGGGCCTAGAAGACCTTTTTGTGCTAAATTCATTCACTGTTTTTTTTTCTTTTTTAAGGTTTTTTTTTCGTTTTTCGGTTTTTTTTTTTTTTTTTTTTTTTTTTTTTTTTGTTTTGTTTTGGTTTTGGGGTTTTTGTTTGTTTTGTTTTGTTTTTTTCCACAAGAAAGTTCACAGGATTTTCAGCCATTGTTATAAGCATCTGAGTAATTTCTTGCATAGTCCAGAGCAGATAGGGGAAGTAGTTTGTTGGAGAGGACGGTTTCTTACTGGTGGGGAAGATCCTGCAAGATGTGGCTCTGATGGCAGCCTCACATGTGATGAAGCAGATACTGCTATTGTGTCTGAGTTGAAAAAATCATTGGAAAGCAGCTCATGCTTCTCTTCCTGTTTTTGTTCACTTCATCTAGGTGCACCATTGAGAAGCCCTGTAATAACATGAATAAGTGATTTCTTATGTTGCTTAATATTTGTTTTGAAATTCTAACACAGATTTGAGCACCTGACTTCTTCTTCTATGATGACTTGATTTTAAAATCAGTTGTGGAATTGTTTAACGCTTGATTTAAGGAGTAACAACAGGTGCCAGCTCTGATCAAGCAGAGACATGCTTCTGAGCATTTGAGAGCAGAGTTAGTCTCTAGAATGGCTCAAGGATTTTTTGTGTATGGTGCAGTGATTCTCTCTCTGGAGTCTCAAAAATATTTTTGTGGTCCTGAGGCATACATAGAGACAGCATCTATGCATGCAAACAGCAGGAACTTGTTTTTGTACCTGGACACTGAGTCTCAGTCAGGGAGACCACCCAAGGTGGAGAGATGGGAACAGGAAGAAGAGAAAACTTCAGAGGCTCTATCAAGCAGGATTTTTTCCAGAGTGCAATGTACCAGGCAGGGACATCTGTTTGCTGTCTCTTCCAAAATGAATGTTAGGAGGAATCAACAAGTGGAGGCGCTGGTTCATCAGGCTGATAGGGGTCAAGGTGTGAAAGGGCACCTAAATCATGCATGGGTTGATGAACAAATTAATGAAAAAGAATTTTCTGAAGGATTGGCTAATGCACAGTGACTATGTCAGGTTTGGGAGGTCTGTGAACTGGAAAAGGTGAGAGGCTGCGAGGAGGGCACTAGAGGGAAGAGTCAGAGATGCCTGTCTTCCACAGCTGGATGTGCTCATGTGGCCATAGAGTTTATAGCCATAGGAGGGACGTTCAGTCCAGTCCAGGAGAGCTGCTCTTATTTATATTTATGCAAAAGTACAAAAACTATTTTGAAATTGCAAACCATAAGAAGAGTGGAGTATTACTTATTACATTACATTATTACAGTATAATGTCCTAGGAATATTTTTGAAGATGGCAAAAATGACAGATTTTAATTTTCCCAATGCTTTTAAAAAATGCTATTCTCTGCTCACTCATCTAAAATGTATCTAACATGTTCATGCATAGTCAGGGATATTGACATTGCTGGGAACAGTGGGGGTTTTCCATCTCAGATAGGTGACTTCCCCCTTTGTCATGGGGAAATATTTTAACTCAGAATTCTTGTATGGGCTCTTAGCATTAAGTCATACATTATGTTTTAGGAATTCTGTGAGGTAGAAGGAAATTACAAAATGTAGATGGAATTGTTTTCAGAAGCGACCTCAGTCTTGCAAGAAGCCTTCCCTACAGATGTTTTAGTACTTGTGACTCATGTTGGAGTGTGATACTAATTTTTAGTGCCTATGTTTTCAAGAGAGCCCACTAATTCAGTGTGGCTCCATGTTTGGATCATCAGATGATAATATCGTCGGAAACTTCCTCTAATTCAGTCCCACTAGCTTCAGTGGGTGTTAAGAGCCACTCTACATAAACATGTGAATCTCACTGGCTGTTCTGCATATTTTATTAAAATTTTTAAATATATAATATATATATAATATATTTATAATATGTATTATATATATTATAATATGTAGTATATATAAAATTTATATATTTATTTTTATTAAATTTTTTTATCTTCATTTGAGCTCTCTGTTCTGTCCTGAAGACACAAAGGTGTCTAAGGGACTTTATTTGCCCTCACAGATGCCTCTGCTATGGAAACTGTCCGTATAATGTCCCCATAGCCCCAGTTCACCAAGAATTGATTTAGGTGAGGCCTCTGGCAAGGCACGGACAGTCCAGCACAATGTTTTCTTGGCTCACGAGGCAATGAGTAACTTAGATACACTTGGCAGCCTCTACCAGACTGGCACAGCTCTCACATGACAGATCAGTGTGGTTAAAAACAGGAAGGTCAGCTTCCATTTTTAAATGATGGGGTGCTGTATAAACACTAGGATATGTGAACTTGTCATATCTAGCAGTGATCAGTGCAGTTAAATGATGTAACCGGCATAATGTCAGGAGCTGGTAATTAATCTGAAACACATTTAACAATGGTTGTTCTCTTTATATTGACTCACAATAAACCAGCATAAAGAGAGCCATGATACAAAATGCATAAATTTTTGCTGTGATGAAACAAAATCTAAGTGCTGGACTGTTTGCTGTTTAAATCATGAGAAACCAGGGACAGAGCACAAACCATAACTCCTGGTTATGGTTTTGTTATGGTGCTTCCTGCCAATTAAGAAGGCAGCAGTTTCTTGAGCACACAAGAAACAACCCAGAGTTGATCACTGGGCAATCTTGCACTACCAGTGTGCCCTAATACTAGTTTGATTAACCTGCTGACAGTAATGATTTAATTACTCTGACAGGCACAGAATTCAGGTTGCAAATAGTGTGTGTATATGAATAAGTTATTTTTTTTAATGATCAATGTAAAACCAACAGAGTAGAGAAACTATCATCAACTGCTTATACATGCCGATAAGGCTGCTGTTGAGGGAGAACCATCTCTGTTCCTTACTGTACAGAAAGAATGCAAAAAGATAAATTGATGATGTTAGCTCCTTAATATACTGAAATTTGAGTTATATATATACACACAGTATTTAACTATTATCATGAAAAAAATGGAATTCTGTATTATTTTTTTCTCATCTGCATTATATAATTATGCCAATGAATTTTTGACTTTAAAAATTAACACCAAAAAAGTAGCATATTAGTACAAAAAATACAATAATAAAATCTATTCTACTTTAATCTCATAAAAAGTCAATCTTTTTGGTTGAAAATGTGATGTTTCTAAAAATGTTTTATTTTTTAAAACTAAATCTTAAGAGAACAAAAAAGGAGTGAAAATTAGCAGAAGTAAATATCTTATAACAGACAAAGCTGCTAATTAGTTAAGACAGAAATATATATTAGGTTCATCATAAAGTCTAACAGAGAAAAACATTAAAATAAGAAAAAAAATGCCATGAAAGATCTGAGATTTTCTCACTGCTGAATTACATAACTTCTGTAGGTTCAAAACTGTATTTCAAGGGATTTAGATGTCCAAAACTAGAATAATGACATGATGAATTGCAATAGGGTCCTGTCATGTGTGTGAGGACTTCCATGAACCTCCAGTGTCTGACTTGAATACTCATTGAAGCAAATGGCTGGGGTGCTCTCTAGTCACTGGCCTTGACATGGTCTATTCCTGATGGGGGTTTTACCTCTGGCTTTACTGAGAAGCAAACACCTCATGCTTATGCCATTTGTTAAGAAGAAACATGATTAGTCACTTAAACATCTAATGGCAATTTTTTTTTATGGATGAGACTACTGAAATGCTTCTCATGAGCATATGCTTCGATGTTCACTAGGGTCTCCACTAGTCATCTGGACAACCTCTACAGCATTCTGCTGGCTCTGGTCAACAGTGACTCTTTGTAGTCCTTAAGAGGCTTGATATACTTTCATTTTATGGTCACAGAATCTCAGAAAAAAAATACAATAATGTATACGTCATTTATATACATCAGTTAATTCCTAGAAAAACACTATGAAATGATAACAGAAAATGCAGAAATAGAAATAAAAGAAGAAACAAAAGAATTGCAAAATTTTCTTACTCACCAGTACAATCAGGCTGGAAACTTGCTGGATGAGGAATGCTGACTACAGTTTGTATAGACCTAGCTTGTACAGACGTAATGTCCTGTCACAACATCTCAAGGTATTGATTTGCACAATTTACTAGAGTATGTTCTTTAGAATACATAAAATTGGCATCAGGTCCCACACAACCCCAATAATGACCACCCCACTTCCTATTCTTTTATACAATATACACGTTTCTCTCTTAGTCTATGGACCACCCCTGAAAAATGTACATAAGTCCACCAAATGTCTGTTGAATTATATTCATGTTCATGAATATAATAAGTCATAGTTCATGACTTTGGGCTTCATCTGTTATAGCAGTTCCTCAAGACAGAAGAGGTGGTGTGTTGCATGTTTAGACCGAGTTATCTGGGTTAATCCTGCAACAAACCCCTCCCCTTGTTTTCAGCTTGGCTAACAATGAAGGGTTCCTTCCAGAGTCCACGACTACATCCTAGTCCTCCATGGGCTGCAGGTAGATCTCTGCTCCATCATGGTCTCATTTACATCACTGTCCCTTCAACTCTTCACACAGAGCTCCATCCTGTCCTGTATCCCAGCACAGAAAGCAGCAGCCCCACACTGGCCACTGGCCAGCACAGGAGCTTCACCATGGTCATAACCAAAGTGTTCCCAGGCAGAACACAGGAAGGCGATGAGCAGTATTGCAGCAGCAAAAGCAAAAAGTGGCCACTGACAAGCACTAGACTCTATTATTCAGTCAGGAAATAGAGCCCCATGGCAAGCACAGGAGCCTGCTCATTTCCAGCTGAATAGCACTAGCTGAATGTAAGTTCCATCTACTACATCCCAATCAAATCTGCCATTGTCTCAAACCCCTCAAGCCCCACATGGGGAATCAAAAAGGATTGTGGTTGGTTGACCTTGGCTGGATGCCATGCACCCACCAAGCTGCTCTATTGTTCCCCTCTCCAGCTAGACAGGGTAGAGAAAATAAGAAAATGAGTCATAGGCTAAGATAAGGCAGTTTACTGAAGCAAAGCAAAAGTTTGTGTATGCACAAAAAAGAGGAAAAAGAAAAAAGGTTTATTATCTACTTCCCATCAGCAAGCAATGTTCAGCCACTTCCCAGGAAGCAGGGCTTCAGCATATGCAGCAGTTACTCCAGAAGGCAAATATTGTAAATAATGAATGCCTGCCTTCCTTCCCCTTTCCTTTGCTCTTATAGCTGAGATGATGGCATTTGGTATGGAACATCCCTTTGCTTAATTTTTGATCAGGTGGCTTAATTATGTGTCCTCCAAGGCTCTTGCTCACTCCAGCCCCTTGATGGGGAGAGAATGTTGGAGAGGGAGTGCTCTTGCTATTCCAGCCCTGTTCAGCAGCAGCCAAAACACTGCTGTGCTATCAACCACCTTCCAACCAAGACTTCACCAGACTGTGCCCTGCCTAGCCATTCAAACCTGACAAATGGTGGCTTAGACTTTTCATCTGCCCATTTCCTTGGATCTGTGGATACATGTCATTGGGTACCACGGACTTGTGCACCTTCAGCTTCCTTAGATGGCCTTGAACCTGATCTTCTACAGCTCTTCATTCTCCCAGCCCCTGCCTTTTCCTTCTGCAACTCAGGTGGTGTGGCTAGTGTACTTGACAGTGAAGACTGAGGCAGAACTTTGTTGAGTTCTGTCAGTCTTCTTCAGTCTTCTTGATGGGGGTTTTGCCTCTGGCTTTATAGTCCTGCCTCAGTCTTCTTCATACCCCAGGTAATCAGGTCTCCAATTTCCTTCTTGAGTGGGTCCACCATTTCCCCTACTCTTCCTCTTACCACCAGCATACTTGTAGGAATTTTTCTTGTTGGTCTTGATGTCCCTGTCAAGGTTTAATTCTATCATGGCTGTAGATTTCCCAATACTTATTTTTCCCAACTTATCTATCTCAGTTTCTATCCTCTGTAGGTTTCCTTTTTGTGTTTGAGTTTTTCCAGGAGCTTCTTGCTCATGTATACAGGCCTCCTGGAATTTTTGCCAGACTTCCTTTTTGTAAAGATACATCACTCCTAGAGTCCAAGGCAGTGAGCTTGCTTCTCGTCATCCTCACTGCTGCAAGGATCTTGAACTGCACCATTTCATGGTCACTTCAGCCCAGGCTGCCATTGAGCTTCACCTTCCTTGTCAGCCTCTCTTTGTTGGTGAGAACAAAGCTCAGCACAGCACCTCTGCTTGTTGGCCCTTCTCTCACTTGGAGAAGACAGTTCTCTGAAGTCATCAGTGTATGCTGGGAGCCTCCTGGATTGCCTGTGCCCTGCTGTCCTGTCCCTACAACAGATGTCAGGGTGTTTGGAATCCCCCATGAGGACCAGGACTTGACATTCAGAAGAATGTGAGGCTGCTCCTGTCTGTCTATAGAGGGCCTCATCCACTTGGTCTTGCTGGTCAGACAGTCTGTAGCAGCCTAGCACTATGTCACCTGTCCCTGCCCTCCTTTTAATCCTGACCCATAAGCTCTTAGTTGGTCCCTCATCCATCCTCAAACAGAGCTCCATGTACTCTACCAGGTCATTGACAGCCCCTCCTCATCTCTACTACCTGTCCTTCCTACACAGCCAGTGTCCATCCATTCCAACACTGGAATGATTCATAGCAGTCATCTCACTACATCTCTGTGATTCCAGTAAGATCACAGTCCTGCAGACATATGCATATCTCTAATTCCTCTTGTTTGTTCCCCATGTTGCGTGCATTTGCATGAAGGCACTTAGATATGACTCCCTGTGAAGCTGACTTACTAACAGCAGTGGTTGGAATTCTTTTGAACTGTCTCAGCTCTCCTGCTGACCTATGATTCCTCTCTAGACTGTGAGTATCTGTTGCTGATCCTGGCATAAGACTAGTAGGAATGCGATAGATTGAGGTTCCCCTCTTCTGGCAACTTTAGTTTAAAGCAACACCACTCCACACCACTGCTCTATTTCCCTGTCTTAAATTGATAACTTGTGTTTAAATGAAGGCAATGAGAAAGATTCTTTACAATTAGAACAAGACAAAAATTTAAAGGGGATTTAAGTCTTCAGCAGGACCTCATTATTAAAATAAAAAATGAAAAGGACAAGGCATGATATGTTGTGTTAAAGAGTTTGGAAGAACCACTATACTTGACAAAAACCCTCATCCCCTCCCCAAATTTTTTATTGATTCACTACACGAAGCATGAAATTCAAGAAATACTTGAATTTTATGAGCATTTTAATGTCAGTTTCTTCATTAAAGGTATCAGAGCTCATTGGAAAGGTTTAGTGAAGCGTAGGGATGCTCCAGTGCTATCTCTCCATCTTTGGCTAGGTATATGGCCAGGCAAAGCAGGCTGAATCTGAAGTGAACTGCTTCTGCCCATTTAACTACTTCAGTACAGCCCCACCAGTGCTGCTCTACAGGAGAAAAAAGTAATGGCCAGCACAATTTTGAACTTGTTGATGCTGGTGAAAGAACACTCCTTAAGGAAACACTGCAAAATGTTGAATCCTGTCAGAAGACAAGAAGTGTCTGTGTATTCACAGAACAAATATCCTCTTGTCATATTTCTGAAACACTTTCCCCTGTTAAGTCCTACATGACTCTGGTTCCCGTGAACATCTTGACTAACTGATTTCTGTAGCTTGTCCAGCTGAAGTGAAGAAACTTCTGTGGTTCAGTGTAGGGGCCACAAGGTCCACGAGCACCCTGGGGACTGTGGAGATTTCCAGGAACACTTATGCTGACTGCTAGGGAGATGTCTCTTTCCTGCACGTGTGTTTGCAACATCACTAAGAGATTCAGATTCTCCTTTGTGAACGGTAAGCGCCATATAGCATCCCGTAGGCTATAAAACAGCAGGTGTTAACATTCCTTGTCAACCCCAAGACAAGTGTTACATATACTGGAGTGCCATCTACTGGCTCTTTTCCTCTGTAATCAAAAGTGCCAGCTTTGTGTATGTGTGTTACTTCATCCAGGACTATAATGTAAATTACATCCCAAGGAAGATCCCTCATTTCTCCCTCTGCATCGGGACCCCGATCCCCAGACACCTTCACACAGCTCCTAGACCTTCAAAGTCTTTATGCTGGTATTCAGGCCAACCCTATTCATACCTCAGCATCCTAGTTCTTCCCATTCCTTAACATCTCTGCTGCCTTTAAAGGTGTCTTGGGAGAGAAGCTCAAGTGCCTCCACTGAAACATTCAAACACTGTACACATAAGTAACAGCAAAACAGTTAATCAAAGAAACACAGGAACGTGGAATATTTCAGATCAGAAGATAGCCATAAGCATCATTGAGTGCATCTCCCTGCTCCTCTCAGAACCATACAACTATACTAACTATACAACTAGAGCATTATCCATAATCTCCGTGACCTCTGACAGACTTGGTGCTGTGACCACTTCCCAGGAAAGCACGTTTCGGTGACTGACAATGCTTTCAGTGAAGAATCTTTCCCTAAAGACCAATCTGAACTTCCTCTTAAGCAGATTTATTCCTCTAAAGTAGCTCTGGTTCCCAGAGAGAGGAAGTCAGCATCTCCCCCTCCACTGTCACACTTCAGTGGGTTCCCTCCAAGCCTTCATTTCTCAAAGATGCACAAGCCAAGTGACCCCAATGCTCCTTTTAAGTCTTGCCCTCAAGTCCTTTTACCCTCAGCTTGGTCACCTTCCTCTGTATATACTACAGAGTTTGATGTTCATATATTGAGGTGCCCAGAATTGACAAGATTCAAGGTGAAGCCACCCCAGTGTAGAGTGGGACAATCACATCCCTTGACCAGCCAGTGATTCTGTGCTCGATATATTCCCAGGAATGGTTGGTCCTTTTGGCTGCCACAGGACACTGCTGACTCACGTTCAACTTGCCACCAATCCAAATATCCAAGTCTCTTTTTGCTGGGCTGCTTCCCTGTCTCTTATCTCCAAATTTGTACAAACGCCCAGGATTTTTCTGTCTCAGATGCAGAATCTAGCACTTGGTCTTTTTAAATTTCATATGGTTTATGATTGCTCAGCTCTCTAGCCCATCCAGATCTCTCTCTAAACCTCTCTACCCTCAAAGGAGTTCACAGTTACTCCCAATTTAGTATGGTAGGCAAAATCGTTAAATGAATTTACATTTGATTCCTGTGTCCAAATAATTTATAAAAAATATTAAAGAGCACTGGCCCTAAATGCCAACCTGTTCTAACCCCAATTAATAAAATCCTTTGAGCCCAACCTATCAGACAATTGCTTGCCCAAAGTATCATTGGCTTGTCCACTGTGTGCTGGCCAATTTATCAGTACTTTGAGAGACATTGCTAATATTAAAAACCACACACATTTCCTGGCTTCCCTTAGTCAATTACTAAGGAAATAAGAGGAAATTAATGTAGTTAAGCAGTACATTCCCTTTGTTTACCTGTGCTGGCTGTGACCAGTTATTTTGTTGCTTCTCAAATGTTTTTCAGTAGCTCAAAGATTAATCTTCATAATTTCAGCAGGCACTGTGGGACTGACAGGCCTGTAATTACTGGCCTTCTTTCTTTCCCTTCTTGAAAACTCGGGCAACATTTGCTAGTTTCCAGTCCACTGGGACATCTCCAGACTCCCAAGATGTTGAAAATAATGGAGAGAGATCATGTGATGCTATCAGCCAGCTCTCTCAGTACCCTGGAACAAACCCCCTTGGAGTGATTTATGTGAGGAAGCAAGTTTTGAACAAGTTTGGAGTTGACTGAGAGTGTATCTTGCCCCCAGTCATGGTCTTCCAACACAGGACACTGGGGACACCAGGGCCCACCACTGGTGTTGGAGACAAGAGCTGAAAAAGGCTTTAATATTTTTGCTTTGTCTGTGTCCCTATTTATGACCAACCTTGTCAAGCAACGGACCAGTGTTATGTCTGGTCCTCTAACTTTCCAAATACTTCTAAAGCCCTTTTTGTTGTCCTTCACAGTGCTAAGCAACCTGAACTCTAATTGATCTTTGCATGCAGGAGAAACACAATTTCTCTGTACAACAGGGAACAAGCATTGCTATAGTTGACCTGTGTTGCCTGTCCCTGATTTCAATGTCTGTACACCTTAATTTTCTGCCTAAGTTCTGAAAGCAGATCCCTGCTCAGCCAAGCTGATGTTCTGCCCTGCTAGCTTGACTTCTGACACTTTGAAATTGCCTGCTTCTATGAAATTGTCACTCATAAGAGTTGACAGAAAAGCAACCAGCCTTCATGGACCCAAGTAAATTCAAAAGCAGATCCACAGAAGACCTTACTAAGTAGCTCCTTCTGCACCCTGAAATCTGCTCTTCCTGTATCTTCTTTCTTTTCTTTCCCTTTCATTCTTACATAAGGAGTCTCCGCAGTGTCACCTCCAGCTGCAAGAGTGATATGTTCCAGACCATGCATTACATAAAATGCTACCCCTTCACCTTACTTGCCCGCCTATGCATCCTGAAGGGGGCTGTAACCCTCCAGCAAGTCACCCCAGTTACAGGGTTCATCTCACCATGTTTTGCTTTTGCTAATGATGTGCTTTTTCTAAGACTGGCCCAAAACCCAGTCCTATCTTCTCCTGCATTTTCCTTATATATATTTATAGACTTAAAGAAAAATCTTCAAGTGCAATAGTAAGGACAGAAGTAATAGTCACAGATTTGAAGAGAGGATATAGCCATATAAATAAATGTAAATGACTGATCATTAGAGGAAAACTGGACTTTATTTAAAAAGAGAGAACAGCTGAATGGCAAGGTTAGTATATTGAAAATATTTATTTACACTTGTCCACCTGTCTCTGTAGTTATGTCTGTCTTCTTTGTTGGTATACGTTGTTCCGGTAGTAGGATGAATTCACAGAACAGGTGTTTAAGTTTTACAGCCACATTTAGGTTTCTGATTCAAGTTCCTTTTGAATACATGGAGATAGAATTAAGTTTCTACTATTTTCCTCCTGGATGGAAAAAGAGATGGAATAAAGCATATAGATCGTGCTTTCTTCTGTAGTTTTTCTTCACTTTGTTGACTGGTGAGTGGTACAATTTGTGCATGTAAGCATCCATTTACTGTTAGAAACACCAGCTAAAGAGTAAGGTTTGCATGTCATACCAAAAGTGAACTGTTTCCAGAACCTTTTTCTCCTGTAGTTAGCTGCTGTCTGGGTGTCCCTTTGAAGTTATTTCCATACAATCAAACAAAAGACTGACAGATTGACCAAGAATGGTATTTTATCTCCACTATCCAAACAGTTGATTAATTTAGATGTAACAGGTCATGAGAAGAACAGACATAACTGACATGATGCAAGATTAATGCAGTTTAATTTCATGCTATCTCTTTTGCTTCTTTTAGGCAAAACATCTGTTGAGTGGTCCACTGCTTTCCTAAGTAATGAGACCGTGATTTTCCTTTGATGTTTGATGCTGGTTTTGCTGTGAGGAGAGCCCTTGCATTAAGGTGCAGCTGGTTTGCATGCGTTGCCATCTGTTCGTAGTTGAAACTGCAGACCCACAGGAGAGATCATAGAAAGACAAAATCACAGAATAAGCTGAGTTGAAAGAAGCCCATCTGGACAATTTAGTCCAACTCCTAGCCCTGCACAGGACATCCTAAGAATCATGTTGTGGGCCTAATAGCATTGCCTAAACACACCATGAAGGCTTGGTGCTGTGACCACTTCCCTGGGGAGCTTGTTCCAGTGCTCAGCAGCACTCTGGGACAAAAATTTTTTCCTGATATCCAGCTTGACACAGCTTCATGCTGTTTTCTTGAGTCCTCTCACTGGTCGCAGAGTGAAGAGATCAGGGCCTGCCCCTTCACTTCTTGTGAGAATGTTGAAGAGCAGTATGAGGTCTCCCCTCAGTCTCCTCTTCCCCAGACTTTAGAGACTGAGGCACCTCAGCCACTCCTTACATGGCTTCCCCTCCAGACACTTCACCATTCTCATTGCCCTCCTTTGGATGCTCTCTAACAGCTCAATGTCTGTTTTATACTGTGGTACCCAAAACTGCCCCCAGTACTCAAGGTGAGGCTGCCCCAGTGCAGAGCAGATCAGGACAATCCCTCCCTTGCCTGGCTGGACATGCTGTGACTGCCTGATGCTCCCCAGGACACGCTTGGCCCTCCTGGCTGCCAGGGCACTGCTGACTCATGTTCAGCTTGCCATTGACCAGGACTCCAGGTCCCTTTCTGCAGCACTGGTCTCCAGCCTCTCATTCCCCAGTCTATGAAAACATCCAGGGTTGCCTTTCCCAGGTGCAGAATCCAGCACGTGTCCTTGTTAAACTTCATATGGTTGGTGATTGTTCAGCTCTCTTATTTGTCAGGGTCTTTCTGCCCTCAAAAGAGTTGACAGTCCTTCTAATTGTCATCTGCAAGTATTCCTTTCAGTCCTGCATCCAAGTTGTTAATGAAGATCTTGAAGAGCATAGGGCCAAGGATGGAGCTCTGCAGGTCCCCACTAGTGTCCCCGCCAATGTCTGATGTTACCCTGCTACTGCAGTGCCTTTCCATTGGAGTTGTTTCCCAGCAAACAGTAATCCAAATTTCTGCCTGACTCTCTGTTGTATACGTGTACGCATATATGTATGTATGTACGTATATATGAATATATGGCTGAACGATGGAAATAATAGAATTACAACTTTATCCACTTCTGCATAAAGAGTAGTAAATCAATTAATGTAATTTGACAGATGTGAACAGGTGCGTGTGTAAAACCGCAGTTAATGAGTGAGTGTTGCATCACATAATGAAAACAACTGTGTGCTTGTAGCTGCCCGGTCGCGACCACAGTGTGGAGATCTCCCGGCTAGCACGCTCCCTGTGCCCAGAGAGCACTACGGGAGTGGCTGCCCCCAGATCTCTTCTGAAACCTCCTTGGGTGGCAGTGCACACAGAGTTGCAGCTCCCTGTGGCTGGCTGTGGTGTGGGTATCACAGCTCCTGAACAGTACGAAGGACCAAAGCTAAGGAACAGAGAGAGGCTGCTTGTATGAACTCTAAGGCACTTTACTGCCAAAGAACAAGTAAGCACAGGACTAAGCGTTGCAGCACATTTTAAAGAGGGCAGGGTATGAGGGGTGGAAACAACTCATATCCAATGGGGAGACATTAGGGGAGGAGAACATAACTAAGGCAGTCCAATGAGGCAATCCAGGGGAGGGAGCAGGCTAAACGGTCCAATGAGATATTGGGGAAGGGGCAACAGACACGGAACATTCTTGAGCAAACAGGGTGTGTTCCACTTGACAGGCAGGGGTAGGGGGCAGTGAACTGGGGATTGACAGGGACATATAAGGAGACAAGGGAGGTACAAGGGAGGGACTGGGAAGACTGACATAGGGACTGACAGGCACTTGGCGGGAAAATGTTGAGGTAAACAACTTAGGGCTAAACCATTAGGGGAACAGAACAGGGTACATGGAACTAACCATTATAAACTGATTGACAAAGAACAATTATAAAACAACAAACCACCACATGTGCTAACAGAATTGTAAAATTTTTTCCCAGAATTTGGCTGAGAGGCCAGGACTGTGCATCATGACATGTTAGCTACAGAAAATGGATACTGAAACCTCGGAGACCTTAAGAAATTTGAGGAAAAAAAGAAAGTTCTTTCCATGGCTCATACTTAGCTGTCTCACCTCCTCTTGGGGATAATTAGAAGGCTGAGCCAGGGCTTAGAGGACCAGGAATACCATAGATTTAAAATGTTGATTGAGGCATTTTGTCCCTATAGTGATGGAGATCTTTGTTCTCAGGAATATGAGGTGGTGTTTTTTCCCAAGGATCTTGTGTTGCTAAATGATGACACAATTTTTTTTGTTAAGACACAAAAAGATAAGGGTATTCTGAAAAAAGTGTTGCAAAATTGCCTTTGTCTTCCTGCAAATTCCAAAGCTTATGTGAAGAAAACTCACTAGCAAATCATAATGGTGTAGTTTTCTGTAAGATTTTTAGAATATTAACTGATGATCTGAATTTTGTCCAAATCATAATAAATTTAAGACAGGTTTTAGTGTATTTACATTTATTGTTGTGCATTACATTTAATGGTGTTTTTTCTCAAAGGATCTTTTATATTACAAGTAATTATTTCAAGAGTACTTACCTTTATAGCTTTGATTTTAGGAGAATGTAATTTTATGGTTTTAAGCATATATTTCAAGCCTCAGTTTGTGTATCCCAGGTTTGAGCATGGCAGTATTTTTCCAGTCATAGAAATAAATCTGGAGTTCCTCCACCTGGTGCAGCCACAAGTAAGTAGTAAATGCAATTATTTGAGCAGTGTGCCCATTTGTCAGCATAGCAGGTGCTACAAGCAGGCACACAGGCAGTCTCTGCTGCCATTATGTGCTGCTGGATATTAATAAAGAAAGCTGGTCTATCAATGACCTTTCATTCAGCCATTAATTTTGGCTAGAAGAAAGACAAGAATAGGATTCTAAGTAGAAGTATTTAATTCTAAGTAGTATTATCATTAGAGGAAATATATATATATATATATATGCATATCTTCACATGAAATTCCTGAACATTTCTAGCTAAAAATTTTCAGAAGTGGTGCAAAGAACAGAATATATGGATCTGTAGAAACTCTTCTAAGTATTTCCTCTTCCAATTAAACAAACAAACAAACAAACAAACAAACCCAGAGAGTTTTAGTGAATATTTAGGATTTTAAAGGATTTTAGAGTGGGTTTTGAGGCTATAATAAGACATTCCAATTGCTAATAGGGGATAGATTAATTGACCAGGACAGATTCACTGACCAAGACCTCTAAATCATAACAATCATTCACATCAATTGATTAGAATTTTTTAATGGCTTCTTTGTGCGGCTTTTGATGTTTTTTCTTTCAACCCAATTCTTTTGTCTACCATGAGAATCTAATGAAGATTACATCCTGCTGTACTTTTGGTTTAAATTCCAGTTTTTTAGAAAAACTTGAAATACAGTATTTCAGAAATGTTAGAGAAATTACAAGTGGCTTTAGAAACAGTAATTCTAAGTGTGTTGGCATTCCCTGTAGTTTTTCTGACTTAGTTGTTAGATTTCCTTTCCACAAGGGGTGCAGAGATCTCTACACAAATAAAGCTCTTTCTACCAGTACATTTAAGCTGTAACTCTTTCCTCAGTCAATACCAGAGAGGCATCAGAGCAATGTTACTTGTCTTTCTGTTTATGGCATTCAGCAGCTGAACTCCTTGACTTGGGAATTAAAATTTGAAAAGAATGCAAGTCAGATTTTGGAAGTTTCTGGCATGAAATGAATCAATCTGATTTGTCATCTGACGGTGCCTTTCACCCTTACCAGGGTCGCCCCAGTGCCAGTGTCACCTCCCTGCTCTGCTAGCACTGCTGCAGGCTGGTGCCCCTAGGGGAAGTTTTGACCCCCATCCCACCTCAGCCGCTTCCTGTTGCAGTCTCCTGCTGCTCCCAGACTGATTGGCAAAATCATCCACTCAGCTGTGAAAAGATGTGGGATAATGAGGGTAGTAAGAACACACCAGTTAATGCTGTTCATACTCATCTGAGTCATTTGAATGCAGACTTAGGGAAAGATTAAGTAGTACATTAGGATGAAAAACTCGTTTCTGCCAGCATGGCGACAGTACCATGCCTTTAGATTGTTTTTGAATCTACTTCCAGAACTCCCTGATTTTATGATGTCCTTAGACAGGCAGAATATACACTTTGCATGCCTCTAAACAAAATGGCATTTTAAAATCCCATCCTGAAAAGAGTAACCTTCAGCAAAGTCTGTAAAAAAGTAATTTATTGCCCTACGTTTTGCATTAAGTTTAGAAACAGAGAAAATATTCACCTTGAATCAAGTAAAAATCAACATTGAATGCATTTCATGGCTATAGAAAGTGTTTTCAGCAGCTATGTAGAAGTGTGAAGAAGGAAATTACAGTGGTTCTTTGGCATAGGTTGTGGCACTGTAACTTAAAAGCTGTTTACAAGCAAAACTGATGCTTGCATATTTACTGAGGCATTAGTGTTTATACAAAACATGGTTAAGTCAGCATTCTTTGGTGTCATTTCTCTTTTCCCTGGCTGGATTTATCTGTTTGATAGATGGTTATCACTTCAGCAGCATGCAGAAGGGTATGCAGACCAATACTTTCCAGTTCTTCTTCATTATGGGTTTTCAGCTGAAGTAGAGATCATTGTGTATTGTCATCCTCAGCTTTTGCCTACTATGCATGCTTCAGCTCTTGGAATATATAGTAAATGTTTCTGATAAAGAGATGGAGATTTGAACAAAGGGAATAAAATGTGACATTTGCCAACAATGGAAACTTTCACAGTGTTCAACAAACTCCATCAGGACTAAGGCCAGTTCTCTAAACCTGTCTGCACTGGGACTATTTTAATATATTTTTATATATTAATAGCATTCTGTATTGTTCTGATTTCATTGCTATTGTATAGAGCTAAAATAAAATGGTTTGGGGTTTTTGTTTGCTTGTTTGTTTGGATTTTAGTTTGTTTATTTGGTTTGGTTTGGTTTGGTTTGGTTTGGTTTGGTTTGGTTTGGTTTTTTTTCAGGGGTTTTTGGTTTTTTGTGTTTCAAGCCTTGTGTGCTGTAAAGAGAACCTAGTGTAAATGAAAACTGTTTATTTTCAATCTCTGATTATATTATCAATCTCTGTATTTGAACTCCCAGGGTAAAAGGAAATCTAGCACGTATCTCCTTGCTATGTTAGCTCCAGTGACAAGTCTCTCCAAAGGTTTGCAGCCTCTTCCTGTCTCCTGTCTCCTGACCCTGGCTGCCTTTTCCCACATCATGTCAAAATTTGACTACTTCTTCTTGTGCTAATACAATTGTTTGTGGACTGTGCTGTGGATGGGATCACTGCACTAAGCTGATTTAAGAAACTGATTATTTGCTTTGATTGCCAGTCTGCATCACAGCCCCACAGTGACATACTGATGAGAGCAGCAAGTAGAGGAACTTAAAGAAACATTTAACTCTACAGCCACAAATATAAGCTACAAATTAGACTGGAAATGCTAACAAGCTGTACTGTGATAAAAGTATTTAATGAAATCTGGTTGCTGACTGAGTCAGGAGACCTTAAGAAACAAGCAAAATGTTCAAAATTCACGTACATCATAGCATATATTCACCCTCAGACAACATCAGACTGCATGTTTAACTCATTTATTTATGTATATTTTTAAATACTGCTTTTGCATCTCTGATTTTTCTGTTTTGTGGTTTTTTAGGGTAAGATTAATAAGTCAGCATTCAATTTTTTCCCTTTTCATGTATCCAGTAAACTATTTTCCAATGTGACTAATAGATGTAAGTGAGGTATTATTAACTTTAAATTCTGAAGAAGGCTTATAGGACCAGTACTCTGGTCCCATTTTGACTGCAGCTACAAAACACCTTGTTAGAATTTTTTGACTGCTTCTTTTTGCAAGTACTTGCAAATCCATGCTCATCATTCTTTCCGAGATATTCTTCTTTCTATTATTAAAGAAGTACATAAGTCTACCAACTGAATTTTTAGAACATGATTATTACTTTCTGAATACTTGAAACATAGTCTAACTAGCGATATTCAGAGATTATTTGAATTCTTGTTTTGTTTTAGAAGTCTTTCGCAAGTATATAAAAACACAGGATCTAGGATATTATGAAATGACTAATATAAGAATGCGGCAAAAGGGAAAAATACTAGCTCAGAAAAAAGTTTTATAGCACAGGGACTCTTACAATTGAAAAGGCAGGCTTAATCTCTTGGAGAATATTTCAAACATACAATGTTAAAACTCTAAGAGAAATAGCCATATGTTTAAAAACAAAACAAAAAACCCATGCAGCTCCATGCTAAAGGAAAATGAAAAGGTAAGGTAGTCAGCCTCACTAGATTAATTTCCAGATAAACTTCCTTCAGGCACCTGAATGACAGATCCAAAGAAAAAAAAATGGCTTTCACAGTCCTGTGTGTAAGAGGATCCAGACACCACTCAGGAGCATCTGAGAAGGAAGGCTGTTCTGCAGATGGCTACACTCTTTTTCAGCTGGGTCACACTGAAAGAATTTCAGATAAAGAGTTATGATGGAATTATCTAGTTAAATACAAATACTTAATGCAAGAATTGTATTTTGCATTGTTTTATTTGCAACATACCCTTTCAGATTTTTACTTCCAAACCTGGCTTGTCTTGTAAACTATATTTTGGCTTTCTTTCACTGTTAATTTAGATCAAAGGCCAATCTGCATAAAACTGGTAAACTCAGGATGTATTATCTGGATAAAAAGGCAGAAGCAAGAGTCCTAACAGAACTGCAAGGAGTGCAAATACAAACCAGCAGATAAGTCAGAATCTATCTGATTTTGCTAAGATTTTTTAAATCAGTGTCAGGTTGTTCTATTAAAGCTACGCAATTTAAGCATGTCTTTGGTAAAATCTGACTTTTGTGGTAGAAGAATGATCCATGTAATTTTCTCCATGTGCAGAACTGTAGATCTGAATACACCATGAAAGCATACTCATGTGGATACCGTGCAACCTCCTTCCTCAGTAAGGCACTTAAACAATTAGTGTTTGTCATAGGTAAGTACATTGCAGAAGAGTTTTTTCAGCAATAAGAATAAAGAAGGTAAATAACTTATTTGATTCCTTTAATCCTAGCATGCCAAACCTAAATAGTAAACTAAACATTCATGAAAGATTTATCACTTACGAAATTAGTATCTTCTTATATTTCAGTGACTGAAACTTCACCAGCGCCACCCGTTCAATGACAAGCAGGATGATATTGTGGTATGCTTAATCTTGAACCACTCAGCCTTCAGACACTCTCCTGTATATCCAGTACCTGCAGCAGCCCTGTGAAATACCATAATGATTAAACAGGATAAGTCAACAGAAGGAAATGGTAATTACAAATATAATTATGTAACTTAGGCACATATTCATTTTTTGCATGTAGCTCAACTGTGTGAAAATTCTGTTTTCTTCTACTTCTTTTTAATGTAAAACCTTGGTAGTCACAATTCATTATATTTTGTTCATAAATGTGTTTTGTTTGGAAGATGACTAGTTGTAGCATGGTAGTGTGGCTTTCCACTGGTTAGTAAATCAAAAGATTGTGACTACAGTCCTGTTACTTGTCTTACACTTACATGTCATTTGCATGAAAGACTAAGAAAACAGTGTTATTTTGTGGCTTCTGTAAGGTGCACAAAAAATTACCTCTTTTTCTTACTGTTTTCAATATTTATTATGAAATGTCAAACATTCTTCATAGTAAGATTAACAGTATTTCTCTACTAATACTATACCTTTCTGGATCTAAGAAATGTTTTTTTGTAGGATAATAATGCCTAATGGCTTATTCTGGCAATGTGCAAGGCAAGTCTAATACGGGAAGTGCTCTCAGTTCTCATGAGCAGTGCTACTCTTTCTAAAGCAAAGATCTCTATTGTATGCAACAAGTATGATGTTTCTTGTCTTCAGCATGGGAGGAAATTGACAGGGACCTTAATTTTTAGGTCTTGCTAAGTACCAGGGCTGACATTAATAACAGGGCTTCCTAGATATTAATAAAATATGTTCTATTTCATTAGAAAACATCAGAAGGGACTGCTGAACATTTTGACAGAATATAACATCCAGTTCATTTTAAAAGTCCATCTTATTTGCTTATTTGCTTATTTGCTTATTTGCTTTTGTTGTCTGAGCTCCTCTTATTTTTCTCCACCTCAATTTTTTTCTATGACACGCTTTACTGACCAATTTAATTTTCAAGTGGTATATGCTAATGGAACTAATTTTAACACAAGAGAATCACAGAAATTAATGCAGCATAGGCAAAATACTTAATGACTAGAAATGAATTTTTATCTCCATAAGAAACCTTATAAGCATCACCATAGAACATACACATTTTTATAAACATTTATAATGAACAAGTTCTATTACTAAAAAGGTTCTAAGTTTGCCATAAATATCTGCCTTTTACTTGAAAATACCTGACTGAATTAACTTGTGATTCAGTGACTTTATTATTAATTTGAATTATAGAGGATATCATTCCCATGGCAAGCCAATACTGCACACTTTTTACCTGGAGAAGAAAAAGATTTTTTTTTGCTGAATCATGATCTCTCTTTGACTCCTCTTTTTTTTTCCAATGAAAATTGATCTTGTACATATATAATTTACAGTAAAACCTAACAATCTTAATGACAGTTATGTGTGTATTTGGTGATGAGATCATGTGAGTAAGCTTAGGACTACATTATGATTTCAGAACTTATGAAAAGCTGAACCTCCATTACAAGTATCTATGAGACATTTCCAGAATATAGTTCTCAATCCGCTTTTAACTTAAAAAGTCCAGGGCTGGAGTTATATAGCACAGAGTTCAGGAATATTGAACTAATCTAGTTCCAGTTTCTGTACAGGAGGGTTTATATCATCACTGCTGACAGTCCAGAGGACTATTCTTGTAACAGTTTCAAATATTGCATTTTTGCTTTTTGATATTTTTGTCTCTAGTGAAACCATTCTTGGTTTGGTGGTTCTTATTTCACAGCATGTCTGCTGCCAAGTCTAAGATAGTAGGAGAGGTATGGTCCATTATGATGAGTTCATGAACGTGAATTCATTGTTCCTGGCATCTCATACAGGAAAAGACAACCTAGGTCAAAAATCTTCAGATTGGATTTTTAAAAGGAAGCAGTTGGAAAGTGCCTATTACCCTCTAAACATAGTAAAAAGAATATGTGGTGAACTGGTCAGCTATAGTTATCAACCTTAAAAGACCTTTTTTCTCATGATATAATGGAAAAAAATACAATTGAGTTCATATCCACTAAGAACCCTTCATTTTTAACTTGAATATAAACTCTTTTCTCCATATTATCACATCTTCTTCCCATTTTAACAGCATTATTAGTGAATGACAATCAGCTAAATAAATCCCATTTCAGAACTGGAAAAGGCCAGATTGGTATAGTTTAGTGCAGTCTCAGACTTCTCAAGGGGCACTGAACACTTACTATTACTAATTCTTGCAGTAAAGCCTGCAACGAAAATGGAAAATTGCTCATCACTGCCCCATTGTGTGATGAAGACCAAGTGCAAGTGTTATGTCTTGTTGTTTTATTACAGTAACCAATGTGCCCTGCAAGGTGGTCAGCTCTCTAGCCTTGGATAAGGCAAAGCACCCCAAGATTAGACCTTTCTAGGGAACAGGTAGGAGAACACAGCTGTATCCACAGGGATGGAGTAAGGTACAGAGGCCTGGAAACTTTTACACATTTCCCTGAAGGGGGGTAAAATACTGAGGAGCTTCTCATTGAACTGTCTTCCCCCTCTAACTTTTGTAAGTTTTGTAACAGTAATATCATATTTTAGAATCCTTGCACTGAAATCATGCAAGGAGCAACTTATTTATCCCCGAAGGGAGGATTAACTTAGAAATCCTGGCCCTCAAACTAAGAGATAGCTATCAAACCTTGCCATGTATAAGAATAGCCCAGAAGGAAACTGGAAAGAAAGAGGAGAGTGCAATCAGATGATGTATCCCATGCTAGCTACAGTATCAACATGACCTATGTGAGCTCAGTCTCTGACCTTTCAGAGAAAGGTAGAAAAAAGGTAGAGAAAATAGAAAACCAGTAATTTTTTCTTACCAATGGAGAAGAAATGAGCTAATTATGGATGTGAATTGAATGGATTTAATTTGCTCCCTGTGGTCTCCAGCTGTATTTTTCAAATATTGATTTCAAACACTTCAAATATTAAATGGGCAGATTTTCTTTACTGCAGAGAGGGAAAACCCATTGCCCCAGAGACAATTTCTGGAAACGATTCATGCATATAGGCCTGCAGGGCACAGCACTGTACACTAAGACCAGTAAGTCTTCCAAGACCCTGGTGTCCTTATGACTCTGAAGCATAAATATTCTACCCACTTTGGTATTTATGATATTGCAAATTCAGATTTAAAAAAAGTGCAATATATAAGCTTATTTTTCAGGTTGTGTGTAACTGAATAATAATTATTATTTTACTTTATAATTTCCTAGCTATTGCTGGTCAGGATACATTTTTCCAGTTGTGTGATTTTTATGTTCATTGGAAGTAAAATTTGTGATGCTTACTGGGAAAAACAGAAGAAAAATAAAGCATGGTCTGAAATACTGAGTGTTATGGTTGCTCTATAAATGTAATTTTTATTTGAGGTTTCTGTGTTTCAAGCTCTCTTCTTTTGTGTCCAAGGTGAGCCAAGGTGTTCTTCCCAAAGTCTGGAAAGAGACTAAGAGCATGGGGTCTCTAGTGTTAAGGTCACAAATCTTGCATGTTGAAGCCTTCACTAATTCACTTTTCCAATAGACTTTCTGTGATATCTTGATATATTATTTCTGGTGTATTTCACAGGTGTTACTTCCAGTGATATTTATTGTTACAGGAGTGTTGTGAGATACTCTCATATATCCATGATTAGAAAGAAAAATATGGAAAAGTATGTAAAATATATAGAGCTAAGTATTATATAACACTACCCTTTTTTGACTAGTACTTGCCAGGTATTTATTGTCTAATACAATCTTGCATTTCTGACATTTTCTCTTGTTGAACACTTAGTTTATTATTTACCTAGGCTGATGTCTTTCCAGCACTTAAAGAGCATGGTCTAGTTCAGAGGAAAACACAGTAGTTGCTTACAAGGCTCTGTTGGCAGATGATCCATTTCATTGGCTTGGCAATTAATTAACTAGAAATTTATTTTTATAACGTATACAAAAAGTCAGACATAATTTTTTATATACAGGTTACTTTGCATTCCACTGAATTTTTTGTAATACCAAAATGCTGAATTGCTTAGCAGCAGTCAGCTTTACACAGTAGTAGTAGGAGCACAGATATTACAGGAGTGGGTCATGTTCTATGAGTTAGTTTCAAGCATTATTATCCCTCTCACAGTGAAAGGTCCATAAAACTATGTTAGTGTAGAATAAGCTTAAAAAAATCCAAAGCATGAAATCTGGGTAATAGCTTCTGATAGAAGGGGTAAAAACAACTTGGGAAATCGAGTTAAGGGTAAAATTATTCTTATGATCTGCTAAACAGATACCTGATAGAACAAAGACTATGGTTTTGTGCATTTTTTTCCTGCCCTTAGTTTCCTCAGAAGCGAACATGTCAGCGTTTGGAGCCCTCTCCCTGAGCTGTCTGATATTCTGCTTTGTGTCTGTGACTTGCAGGTTGGTCTGAGCCCATTCAGGACACCTTCTTTAAGTCTTGTAGTCTTATTTATGGCTATAGTCTAAATAAGACTTTGGGTAAAATGATAGCTTACTTAGATTACACTATCACTGCCCTTAATCTAGAAAGATGAGAAACTTTCCCTTAAACTACTTGGAAAAAAAAATAAGAACGTGATTGGATTTCCTAGACTAAAAGGAGTTATGGAATATATCTTCGAATATACTTAATGATATATATGCAAATATACTATCATTAGGACAAGATGATGTATTCTGGAAGGTGTAGCAGTTGAGCTTTTGCTCTGGGTCAGACTAACTCAAGTTAGCTGAGTCAAAGGCTGCTATTAGCCCTATGAATATTAACACTGTGAAGATAAGGGGTTCTATCAACCCTTTTCTGGAAAAATTGGTAATTCTAGCCAGTGCTTTTGTGATACTTAGTTGTTTTTACAGGAGGATTCACTGAACATTTGATAAGTGGGATCATATGATCTTTTTAAAAATTCCCAAGACTAGTATATGAATTTCTCATATAGTGAGGATTTTTTTCCTGCAATGAATACTACAATTTAACAAACCAAAGCATAAAAAATATGTTTTGGCTCTCTGTAGGATGCAAATACAGTACCTGAGGAATGAGCTCTACCATTTGTCTATGTTGTGGTTTACAGCAGAACATTTAAATTAAGTGCTAAACTGCATTTAGATATAGTGTCATCAGAAAGCGTTATTTGTGTTTGAACATTGTTGAAATGCTTCTCCAGTAATTCATTGAGACAAGCTTTTGCACAAACACCTGAATTGCTGCATTATGAGCTGCCTAGCCTGTCCCTTTCCTCACTGAAAAGTATAATGGAGTTTATGACCAGAAATAGTTTAATAATAATAATAATAATAATAATAATAATAATAATAATAATAATAATAATAATACTTTTCTCTTATTACTCAAATACCCAGCCAACTATAACCACCGGTCTTTCAATACTAAATGAAAAACAATCAGACACAAAAGTTATTAATACAGCTTGTCTGAAGTACAAGTTGCCAGGGGTAGCTGCAATGTGGGTGCAATGTGGAGTGGCTGTGTAGCTTACATGAACCCATGTATATATGTGGTTTATGTTCTCAGAGGTGACAAAGCTCTTCCATTCCCTCTCCTCAGAGATTTTTTTCTTTTCCAAACAGCACCAACTATCACCACTGTCACAATCAATAACTTTTAGTTCTACCTTGAACTTCAGCAAAATGCTCTCTGCATGCACCTATGACCTGGGAGAGGTCTCTTATTTTGTAGATATACCAGAATGAGAAGGGCACACCTCTAACAGTCTTCATATTAACACACTTTATCTCCCTATGAAGTTCAGTTTGTAGATACATTTTTAAATCTTTGCAGACATAAATTTTGAAGGTGGACTAGTGCTTGCTGGACATGTCTATAATACCCATTTCTAGCTGATAGCCCTGTGTAATCACTGGTCATGCTTTCTAGGTTTGTTTCTATGGCAATATCTATTTCTGTTTGATTTTAGGCTTTTTCCTTACTTTTTAAAAAATTGTTCTTTATCACTCGTGTTCCTGATAATGCAGATGAAAAACTCCATTAACATAACTTAATATTCAGATACACTCACGCATAGCAGTGTTTTTAATGCTTTTATCAAGCAGTCTGAAATCTGTAAATTACCTTAGAATTTTATCTCAAATTTTCAGTGTAGTGACTTTGCTATTCTTATGCTACAAGAATGAAACTGATTCCAGCAGCTATCTTCTACCTTCATTAAGTCTCTGTGTCTCACAATCCCTTGTCACTGTCATTGTTATGTCAATATGTTGTTAACTCAAGCTTGGTAGACTTCACTGCTGATGCATGTTTCAGTATATATGATAAACTTCCATTTGTTTGCTTGTTGTATGGGCTCATCAGGCTGCACTCTAACCAATAAAGTGCTTTTCTGGGAATTTTTGTTTAGCCATAGGAGATCAGCCACAACATTTGTTTTGATAAGAGGCAGTGCCCTACTGTTGCATGTGAAGTATCTCTTTAGAGGTGTTTGTCTTCATCTTTGCAAGCTTTCAATAGCAGCACAATGGTCTTTATCAAAGGAGATCCTGTTACTGTCAGCAGCAGAAGGCATGTGTCCAGGCAGAACAAAGGAGCACTTATTGTCACATTCCAATGATGATATCAAATGACAATATTTTTGCATAACCTTAAAAATTATGGTGCAGACGCTGTAGAAGTGGTAGAAAGTGTTAATTACAATTAGATGTTTTGTGCAGGGAAGTTAGACTCAGTTTTAATATGCCAGTTCAATTCTGGTTAATAACACTTTGACTGTTACTGCACATAGTGAAAGAAGACCCTGATTCCTTTTTGTTTGCAGCCTGACATGCTCTTCATTTTACTCCTTTTCTTTGATACTAGGCAAAGTCAAGAAGTTAGCCACAGCAGTTCCTAAATAAATCAATTTGTGTATAAATTTTCAATGAATTTGTAGTGGCTTAGTAAAATTTATAAAAGAAACTGGGCAACCAGGGAATGTGTGAAAAAATAATATAAAGAAAAATTCAGAAATGCTACAGATGATAGAAAAAGGAAGATACCTGCAGTTTCTTACCTGAAAAATACAACTATAAGGGTCAGCACCTATCACCTATCCAGAGAGGAAACTGGACAATATATACATGGAACATACAGGTTATATAGGAGTGGAACAACTACTAGCTCTTTCTTTTATTTCATGGTAATCTCTGTTAGTCTTCTCATTAATTTCCTATTATCATCTATTTCCACAAATACCACCAAAGCATCTAAAGTGTTTAGCCACACATACAAGCTCAAAAATACCTCAAAAGGGCCCATTAGAACTTGGCTTCTCAGGTATTGCTTCTGAAGAAACTTTCCTAGGGAATATCAGTAGCAGTTTCAGAAGCAGTTTCAGATTACTTACAAGTTAAGTGATATGTTCATACCAATGTATTCAAAGAACATATTAATTAGATATTAATTAGATATTATAATGGATATAATACATATGAGAGCGTTTTTATTATTTAGTTTATTCTCTATAAATCCATGATCACAGTTTCAAAGTGTACCAGGAAAATGAAGGGGATAATTTTCTACTTATTAATAGGTAGCACAGACATTGTCTCTCATTGAGCTTATTGAGAATGATTGAGAATGAAAATTAAGCAAGAGGTTTCTAAGGAGAAACACTACAATCTTCTAAACATAGACTATCCCTCTAAAGCCTTCAATGTTAGAAACATCCCATGTAGTAGAGTGATAGACTAGAACTTGTGGTAGAGCATAGAAGTGAGCTGGATCAAGGTTTGTCCCTCTGCTTAGAGATTTGGTTGTTGGAACTGAGAGTAGGTCTGCTCTTTCTTCTGGAACTGCACTCTTCAGCTATGCTGCAGGTCTAGAGCTTCATGCCCTCCAGTCAAATCAGAAAATGATTATTTTAGTATTTTTTTAATCTAGCAAGTTATTTATGTCTCATGATTAAGAAAATCTCAAAGAATTGCCTGAGAAGCATTTTCATCCTTGTTCTCCAAATTTTACGGTTTTTTTAGCATACTCCTTTCCTATATATTACTTCCATAAGAAAGAGTTCTTCCCAGTGTCCCTTTGAGGTATATTTATTTGAGTGCGGAAGGAAAGTGTAACTGGTTTTTCTGCCTTCATCTTACCTCTTGAAAACTGTTGGCCATGTTCCAAAAGGCTGGATTCATAAAATGTTGTAAAGAGGTACAAAGCAGTAACTGCCAGGAATTTCTTGAAATCTCTGAATTTGTAATGATTGATCTACCCTTCACATCCACTGGCCTTTTTTTTTTTTCACTTGACAGATGGCAGTGATGACAATGAAGAAGGCAGTGCAGTTGAGAATGAAGAAACTGCCAAAGGCACAGGTCAGTAATGTGGATTACTTTGAGGCCAGACACAGATGCTTTCTGATTATTAGTAAGAATGAAGGAGGAGGAAAGGCCTCCTTCTAACATATATCCTCGTCTCATGTGTTTTTATGTTTTTTAATCAATCACAGATAAAGGGAGGAAGAGAGCAACACCAAGAACCAGAAGAGCACATGCCAGAGGGAGAGACAAGCATGGTGATGAGGAGGATGAGGATGATGAAGATGGGACAAGGAGAGCTGGGCATCGAAGGCACATAAACCGTAGAAGAGGACGAGCAGCTGGAAATGAGGCCAGTGATTCTGATATGGAGCCTGCAAAAGCCAGGAAGAATCAAGCAGATCAAAAATCCAAGGAAGATGATGAAGAAGATGAAGATGAGAAAGGGGGTAAAAGTGGGAAAGGTAAAAATGAGAAGAAAGGGGACAAAAAGTCTGACAAAAAAGGGAAAAAAGAGAAGGCCAACAAGAAGAAAAAAGACAAAAAGAAATCAGGATCAGGGTAATTTTTTTTTCTTATATTAAAACCATAGTTATCTTACATAAAACCTCTTTTCACTTATAGCTGTGAAATACCAAGCGTCAGTATGACCCCCTTACTTGTGACAGTCAAATTAGAGCTGGACAGACATTCTTTGTCCTGCAATTAAGAAATGACAGCTGAGTGAAATGAAAACTTTCCAGAAAATCATATCTAGTTATATTACAAGTTTATGAGAAAGGGAATGAAAATGACAGAGGAGAAGAGAAAGTGGTAGAGGGAGGTGATAACATGAGATATGCCCTGCTTTTTTCTTTCTACAAAACAAAAATTCCCCAAAGTCCAAGCTGATAACCTTCCAAGAAAGTCAAGTTTTATTTCCAGTATAGAACTCAAATCTTGGTGCTTCTCGGAAGATAACATTCTTGTTTCCCAGTCAGTTTTGAGTCAGCTTTTTAGGACTTAGGATCACCAAAATTTCAAGAACCCAGATCCAAAATCTGAAATGGACTTTTCCAGTCTGTCTCCCACTCACTTCCTCTGAAATGTCACTTTTCCACTTTCCAAAGTATGTAATGCAGCCTGGGGTCTTTATAAGACTCCAGTGACAGGGAGCCCTTCAGAAAAACATTTCTATTTCTCTGCCATTTTAGCATTCCCTTGCTCCTTGTCCCTTCTTGTGCTTTTGAAAGGAAGCAACACCTGGGAGATATGTATAAAGGAGCAAACGGAGCTATCTCAATGGACAGGGAGAGAAACTCCCATTCCTCATTCAGCAGTTGTTACAGCTGTTTTTGTTCCCAGGGCCATCACTAGAGAGCACAGCAACAAAAAAAAGGAAAGGAAAAATATACAGTAAGATATGCTGTTGTATTAATTTGTCTGTGATCCCATTTTTATACCTTTCTACTTCATTTCCCTTCCCAATGAGAATGAGAAGGCCTAAAATCTTTCTTTCTGCTGGCTCTTCACTGTGGTGGCAATTATACTCCTGTGCGCAGTTTCTTGTACTCACAGAGCAACAGCCCTCATTATGTAAAACTATGTTCCTTAGTTATTTTTATCTTCATGGTAAACATTTACTCAGTATTAATTTAAAAAGGCCACTAAAAATAGAAAATTGGAAAAGGGCACAATGTTTTTTATTGTCTTTCAAAGTCCTTAATATTAAAATACATAATTTTGGGCTAAATAACTTGAAATTGCTGCCTGAACAAGATATTGATCTTAAAGTAGTAAGCTTAACAACATTTGAGGACACTCTCAAAGTTAACTCAAGAGTATTATATTTTTAGACTTATAGGAGCTACTGAAAAGATTGCATAATAATAAGAATATTTTAAAATATTTTCAAAAGAAAAAAAAATAATGTAAGAATGAAGGATAGCAGGCTGGTGATCAGTTTGGCTGTGATTGAGATATCTTTTCAAATCTTTTGAGATCTTTTCAGAATGAAAAATAGGGTTTTCATATATTTCTATATGAAAAATATAGAAATACAGCTGCTCTAGCAAGTCCAGGAGGACCTATCACAACAAATTCTCTCCACTGTTTAAACATAGACCTTGCTGATGCAGTTTTTTAATTGCTGGGGTGTTTCAGCATGAAATAGCAGGAAAAGAGTGAAATCAGAAGTTGAGAAAGAAAACACAAGAAAAATTTCCCTAAATGAAACATGGAACTATTTGACAGAGGGATAATATTGTGTTTACTGCTGTCATGGTGACTTTTGCTAAACTCTAGCAACATGGCCCATTTTGGTGAGATCACAGTACAAGTCAGTAGAATCTGCTGCAGTTGCCTTCTTCCCCCTCTGTACTTTTCATTTAAATCAGGAAAACCTCTTCATGCACTACTTATTCTACATAAAGGACATAAGGGAATCCTAGAAGAACTCTGCATTGATTTTCTGGTTTAGTTGTTTTGGTTTTTTGAAACTTAAATATTCTGCTCTTGGTTAATTTGTAGTAGTGAGTTTCCCAGGGTAATGCCATGGTGAAAGGAGTTCTTTCTTGGTGAGTTTTAAATCTTCTGTTCTTAGATATAAATGGTTGTTGATGAGGCTGATTGTTTCCTGTTTTTGAGGGTGTGAGGAGGGCCTGCTCTACACTGTTCATAATCATCAATCCCAAAATATCAATGATGATTTGCTCCTTTAATCTCACTGTGGTGGTTGGAAATGTTCATGGGTTAAAAACTGGTTTAGTTCTTTACTGCCTTGTTTCATTTTTTCTGATTGATTTTAGAAACTCTTTGCAGTCACATGAGGAAAAAAATAGGAATGGGATCATATTCTTCCTATTGCATAGCTCTATCTGTGAGTAAATAAACTGACTTTTATTAAGTCAGTTTATACTTACACTCTAGAGTATAAAGCTTCTGTGAAAGCCTAGAGGTACATGGAAGATAAAGACACTACTTCTTTTCTCTAACTGAATAGTATTAACTGACAGACAATGCTATGGGGAAAATCTGTATAAATAGAATTTACACAAAAAAACTAGAAAGAAAAATTTCAAATTTTGTCTAATTTATAAATTGTCATACTATACTCTCAAAGTCATACCAGTCTTATCCTGTAATATCCTAACTCAAAGAAAACATTTTCATCCTAATTTTTAATGCTATTGACAAAAATCATGAGAAAAGTAGATTATTTCTCCATAAAGAGGAGATGAAACTAAAACCAAAATAGAGATGTATAATAATATGGTTGTGAAACCAAACTACAGATGAATAGAATGAAGAAGTTCATTGTGTGTGTAACTTGAAGAAGCACTTGTTTTCAAGAGCTCTACTGATTTAGATGTGTGTTGAATTGGAGCCAAAGAGGATGGGGTTTTTATGTCAAGATATTTATTGACACTTAATGCTTTATGTTGGCCTGCAGGTCACAATGAACCCTTCTGGCCTTCAAATGTGTGAATGAAAACCTTTTATGAAAGGCTAAGACTTCTGGTTGCAGAAGACATAATTTTGATTTCCTGACTTAAATAACATGGTGTTCCACCAATTCAACTGAATGAAAAGTCTGCTGTTAGTCCACCAAGTTTGTCTGCATAATGCAAACACTCTAGAAAAGACTGATTTCTTAAAGAAACTCTGAAATTCAGATTTTTTATTATTTTTCTGGTTCCAAAGGAAAATGAAGAATGGAAGATGAGACATGATTGTAAAGACAAACAAACCAATAGCTGGCAAAGGGCACAAAGCCCATATTATCCTGACTTGACCTCTTGTGTTCTGCTAAGCTTCCTTTTCTCAGTAAGCTCACTGCATTAGCATAAAGCCCTCATGTTTCCCACCCTCTCACTGCAGCATTGTAAACCAGCAAATTCCAGCTTTGCATAACCCAGCAATCTTCTGTCAAAGGAAATGTTTAATATCAGGCACATCACTCCACTTTGTAAAATGCAAAACAGCTGATTGCAATGGATTCTGACCTCTCTCAAATCTGACTTTTAATTCTTCTGTTCTTCATGAAGATATGACACTCTTTGCATTCTCCCTCAAAATTTTATACACAAATCACTTCATTACCCTTTATCCATTTCATACCATCCTCAACTTGCTCTTCACAATACTGGTATGACAACAAATAGATGTGGTTCTCAGTAGTAGTTTTTCTTTATTTAGCTTCACGTTTTCTGTGATACTATTATTTGTTGTGTGAAGCCCAACATAGTAAGACTGATGGGTACAATTTTCTAATGTGGCAGTCTATTCAGTATGGGCCACAATGATGCTCAGAGGGTTGGAGCACCTCTCCTACAGGACAGGCTGAAAGAATTGGAATTGTTTAGCCCAGAGAAGAGAAGGTTCTGGGGACCTCTCTCTGTGGCCTTCCAGTGCCTTAAGGCAGCTCATGAGAAGGAGCGAGAAAGACTTTTAATATGGCCAAACAGTGACAGAACAATGGGCAAAGGTTTTAAACTGAAAGACAACAAATTTATATTAGATGTTAGGAAGAAATTCTTTACTCAGAGTGTTGTGTAGAACTGGATCAAGTTGCTCAGAGAAGCTGTGGGTGCCCCACAACCGGGGAGGGTTCAAGGCCAGGCTGGATGGGGTCCTGAGCAACCTGATCTAGTGAATGGCATACTTGCATATGGCAGAGAGGGTTGGAGAGAGATGATTTTCGAGGTGTCTTCCAACCCAAACCATTCTGAGATTCTATGGCTCTATGACAATAAATAGCATTTTAAACTTTAATAGTAGGGTGACCCACAACTGTCGAAGCCTCTTCCTTTACTTTGCTAACTTCTGTGTCTGAAAGTTTTTAGCTCATCCCCTAATCTTTTACTATAATTAAGAAAAAATTATGAAGATTATAGGCAGATGACCAATAAGAAATTTGTATTTTTTCTGCGTTTCAAAAAGTATTTTGCTTTTATTTTATTTCTTTTGAGTCCTAAAAATATTCTTGCTGGTAAACTCTTGCATCATTTATACCATTTAGATCTCTAAAAAGACCTTTGTTATCTTATCTATCTGTGTTTTGGTACAAGAAAAGTTTTATAATTTTTAAATTATTCAGGAGATAGAGTCTATGCATTAGGTAATGAATAATTCAGCTCTCACATCAGATCTTGGATATCAAACTCTCAGAAAGGTGAAGTATGAGCAAAAGAGTCTGAAAACTGCTTGCTTGATAAAGTCAGAATAAATTTTTCTCAAATCAAGCCATCAAGAAAACCATTAAAACACCCCAAACAAATCTGTAGTACATTTTTAAACATTCATAAGACAAACAAACAAGCAAGCAAATCAACAAAAGAAAAGAAAGAAAGCACAACGAGAACAGATAGAAATACATCAAACTGCTATCACCAGGAGGTGATATGCATATTTTCATTTTTATCATCTTCCTGGCATAAAAAGAGGAAACACCTGTTGCTAATGAATTGCTACATGCCATTATATGAGATGCAAGATTACTCACAGAAAAGGTTATCTATGCAGAGTTTAGGAAAGTGAATACTGTTTACATCAGCAATTCTTTGCAAAGCTATTGTAAATTGATGTATGGATAATAAATTCAGATCACAGATATAACATACCTGGAGATGCCATTACAATTGCACCTCCTTTCCTTGAATGCTTGCTGCAATTGTGGCTTTGAATTTTTTCCCATCTATGAAATGTTATTTCCTTGGTAAGTGCATGGGCTATCATTTGGTGTTTAAATTTGTCTTAGCTGAGGCTGTGGTGTCTCTTCTCTCTACTGTGACACACTAAGGTGAAGGAGTTTGCTTTTATGGTTGCAGTTATAGCATCCTCACTTGACCATAGTGAGTTTGTGTAGGAGGCTGATTACAGCTGAAGAAACAATAAGTGATTGTCAGATTTTACCCCAAGAATGCTGCTCACTCTTGTGAGCAACCCTGTGATGTTGAAAATGTAGTGCTGGTTCACCTGCAGCTCTGCCCTTTGTTTGCAGGCTTTGCCTTTCATACTAAAATTAATAACAAGTCTAATGAAGTGTGTCTTCCCTTCTGTGCAAGTGTGAAGGCATTAATCTAGTCTCAAATTTAACAGAAATTAACACAAAGTACATTTTTTTCTGTGAAAACTTCTGTCCTATCTGAGTTTTGGTGATGATTTTTGTTCCTGCATTTGTTTGAAGCTCTGATTCTGAATCTGAGGAGGAGCCAATTACAGAGGAGGAGTTGGCCAAGCTGAAAGAAGAGGTAGAAGAAAAAAAGAAACTGATTGCCACGCTACGAAACAAGCCATGGAAGATGAAAAAGAAATTGTCTGTCCTGAAGTATGGTTTGATTTCCATAATGAATATCTGCTGTTCTTATTTGCACTGTTTTTCTGAATTTTTACTTTAGTTCTGCACATATTCACAAAATTAACTTCAGACCACCTCTAATCTCTCTTCCCTAGGAGGTATGCTCACAATAAGTGCGGGTTAATGGTGCTGCAGATCACTGCTTTCTTGTCCCAGTAGAGCTGAAATCAAATATGGAAAGCTAATATCTTCTTGTTTTCAGAATTTCCATTACAACTCAATGCAAAATCTTTTCTTCAGTTAGGTTGAGGTTCATGAATTCTTCCATTTGTGAGATTAATATCTCATTAATGTCTCTCAGAAAAATGATGAAATTGCAGGATTACCTCAAGATTGCTGGAGAGAAAGGAGAGGATTTTTCTCCCTAGTCTGACTTTTAGGAAAGAAAAAAAAAATTAACTTATGAAAAACCAAACTCTTTGGAAGCAGAGCTTGTACTTTTATGCATTTTTATTTATGCCACCTAGAAAACTGTATTTTGCCCTAGCACACCTATATTTACTTGGAAGCCAAAAATTATTTATTTACATTTAAATTTCCACCAAGCACAGGAACTGAACAACTTTATTCTTTTGACAAAATTTCTATGCTCCCCTGTTTTAGAGAGCTAATTTGCTGCAGCAATACCAGGACACCAATAAAACATATCTAGCAGAGAAAGGATGGTCCTGCAGAGAGTTGTTAATATGAACAGAAAACACAGACATGAAATATGGTGTGGAAAGTCTATAGATTTGTCCTTTTAGAAGGTAAAGTAATTTTGGAAAGAGGTAGTGAAAAGACTCAAAATAGGTAAAAGGGAGCAGTATCTAGGAGATGTAGAGTAGAAGAATTGTGAAGGTAAGAGAACTTTTGTCAAGTATAAATGAGCAGATTAGGTTTTGGATAGTCTACAGCTGAAGGATCCCCATGATCATAAACTTAACATTTGTTTGTAGTCTTCCTAAGGAGAAAGCTTATATTTTTACAGCCATTCTTCTATGCCATAATTCCTAGCAATTCCAAGGAGACTTCATGACTTGTTATGTACCTTAGACTATTTTCTACTATTGCGTTTCCATGTGGGCAATGATGTTGCTGCAACACATAGCTCAAGGATGAGCTCAAGAGACACTTCTAGGCCTTGGGATATCTGGTAAGGAAAGTTGGCACCGAAGTTATTTTTTCTGCTATACTTCCAGTTATGGGCACTGATAGTGGAGGAAACAGATGCACCCAGTCTATTAATACAATAATTCACAGAAAAAATCCTCCTAGAAACTCTACTATGGCTCTTGGAAGATGGGGAGGTGATTTGAGACAATAAGCACCTCTTCACCAGGGAAAGAACTGCCTGAACAAACCTCCTGTGATGAAGTTACTACATTAGTGGACAAAGGAAGGACCTTTAGCTGGACTTCTGTAAGGTCTTTGACATGGTACCCCACAAAATCCTCTCCCCAAATTGTAAAGATATGGATTAAATGGGTGGACTGTAAGGTTGCTAAGAAATTTTCTGAATGATCACACCTAGGGAGCTGGTGGTCAATATCTGCTTGGACAGCCCTTTGGAGGACTTGGAGGTGCTGGTGGATGGAAAGTCAAAGGAAAGCCTACAATGTGGGTTTGCAGCCCAGCAAACCAAATCCAAAGCAGTGTGGCCAGTAGGGTGAGGGAAGGAATTCTGCTCCTCTAAACCACTCTAGAACCCCACCTGAAATGTCCAGATCTGGGGTCCTCAATGCAGGAAAGGCATGAACCTGCTTGGGCAGGTCCACAGGAGGGCCACAGAATGGTCATAGCTTTCCTATGGACACAGGCCATGAGAATTGGGCTGCTCAGCCTGGAGAAGAGAAGGCCCTGGAGACACCCTACAGCAGCCTTTCCATACTTAAAAGGTGCTTTAAAGGAAGATGAAAACAGAGTTTTACAAGAAGATGTGAAAATTAGACAAGTGTAACAAAACCTTAAAGAAAAATGGTAAGGAAAACTTAAAGAATTTAGATTCAGACTATATACAGGGAAGATATTCTCTATAGCGAAGGTAGAGAGACAGTGGATGAAACTATCCAGAGAAGTAGTGGATGCTATATTCGGGAAATGTCCGAGGACAAGCTGGATGGAGCTCTGCTCAACCTGGCCTAGTATGAGGTGTCCCTGCTCATTGCAGAGGGTCTGGAAATAAGTAATTGTAAGATTCTTTACAGCCTAAGCCATTAAATGCTTTTCTGATCCCAGGACATACAGTTATAGAGTGCATTTTATAGAGCTCTGCTTTTGTAATTGTTTCTTTGGCCTAAGTTCCACTAAGTTGCAAGACAAGACCAGGAGTTTTTATGCTACTTGAAGTAAAAATTTTATCTTATGAATGGGCACTCTATTATGATTACAGTTACAAAAGTATCAGCATATTTTAAGGTATCTATGTTCTGTATTTTAGCAAGTTATTTAATATTTTAAGCAGAATCATTAGTCCAATAGATTGGCATTATTGGTATTGTTCTTGAACATATGAAAAATGGACACATGCTGTCTGTAAGTGCCTTAAACTTTTAAATCAATAATGTGACTTTTGAATAACGTTGTGTTAGTATTTCTGCCTCTTGAAACTCTTGGTGAACTATTGTTTATAGCAAGTATTTCCTCCTATCATCTTCTTCTTTCCCTGTGAAGGATTTAGAATATTGTGGGATGTGTGGGGAAAAAAACAAACTATCTTACAGGTGGAAGAGCAAATTGCCCTATTCTTTGTCTCCCAGCTTTCTCAATTGAGAGATCCTTCATTGGAGGTTTCTTCTCAACATTATGATAAATGTTACATAATTATATAAGCCAGCTCTCACTTCCATGTTTGTTCTGTATTAGCATCTTTATTTCCAAGAACGGAAAAAAAATGCTATCCAGTAATGATCCTATACATGACAAAACAAGACCAAAAATCTTGTACAATATTATTTTGAATGGTTAGTATTAACATCAATTAGTACTTTTCATTTTAAATGTTGTTTTTTTAAAAAAAGTGTTGTCAAAAGAAACAATTTTGAGGGAAAGATTTAATTTCCAATGAAATTTGTGGTTTTAAGAAAACAAGGTATTTTTAATAATTTTAAAATGTTGTTTAACCATTTTCAAAGGAAAAAAATTTCATTGCTTAAACTGTATAGGGTAGGAATACAGTTGATTATTTATACTTAACTCTAGTGATTACTTTGTAAAATAATAAATATTTTCCTTCATTCTTTGGAAAATGCACGAATGAACAATAATTTTAGAACACAGATGTAGAACTAGTTACTCTGCAGAAGATGCCTTCTGTCAAAACATGTCTGAGAGCTCATTGCAGAAATGGCATTCTTAATAGAACTACACTGGTAATTTAGATCAAGTCTAACTTCTAATTTACATCCCCGTGTCTAAAAAGATGCATTTCAAGCAACCCATGCTTATTCTCTGAAGAATTGTGACTTGATGAGGATACTGCTCTGATACAGTGTCCCTCTGCAGTTTGAAGTTGAACTGTATTGATACTGTCAGACTCTAAGCTCACCTTGAAACATCATGGTCAGATCTTCTCAGGTCTGGAGATGTGAAAAAAGAGAGGAAGGAGACATGGAGAGGGGTGAAAAGATGTTACAGCAGCATCCCTACTCTCCTAGGCCCTAAGAAATAGTCTTGTTAGACTTTGGGCTGGGGACACACTGGTCTGTGCTGCTGAGTATATGAGTGTGCCTTAGAGTCCAGACTCTTCGTGATTTCGAAGACAAATATTCTTCTTCAGAACAGTTTTCTTGTTCTAGTAATTTTCCTTCTACTGGTTTACATGGTTCATGAATACCTTTTACATTTTTTGTGAATACCTGTTGCTCTATCTTTTCTATGGGAGTTGAGAACTTGTGACATTTCTTCTTGACACTGCCTACTCAGGTGAGCACAAAGTTACTTGAAGAACCATCAGGTGAAAATGATAATTAATTATTACTTGCAAGACTGAAATTTAGAGAGAGAAGTAAATTGATTGATTGACTGATTGACAAAGACCTTTGGGAATCAGTCCTGAAGGCCAAAGGAGTCCAGGAAGGATGGATATGCTTTAAAGAAGAAATTGTTAAATATTCAGGAACAGGCTGCCCCATATGCAGGAAGACAAGTCATTAGGGAAAAAGGCCAGCCTGGTTAATATTAGGCTTGATCTCAGGAAAAAAAGGGAATCTATTTTTTCTGGAAGGAGGGACGGGTAACTTGGGAGGTCTACCAGGATGTCGCAAGTTCATGTAGGGAGAAGATTAGAATGGCCAAAGCCCTACTAGAACCCAACTGGCCTCTACTTTAAAAGACAATAAAAAATTTCTATAAATACATTTTCAGTAAATGGAAGGTCAAAGAGTGTCTCTATCGCTTGTTGAATGTGAAGGGTAGTATAGTGACAGGCAGTGAGAGAAAGGCAGAGGTACTTAATGCCTTCTTTCTCTCAAATCATCAATATCAGGCCAGTTTTCCTTACGATAGCCATCTCCTTGATCAGAAAGTTGTTGATCGGGAAATGAGTGAAGCCCCCACAATCCAAGAGGAGATGGTTAGTGTCCCGCTATGCCAATTAGACATGCATAAATCTATGTGTCCTGGTGGGATCCACTCCACAGGAGTAAGCAAACTGGTGAAAGAACCAAAACACATTCAATCACCTACCTGCAGTCCTGATTAACTGGAGAAGTTCCAGCTGGCTAGAAATTAGCACATGTAACACTCATCTACAAGAAGGATGAGAAGGATGATCTGGGGAACTACAGGCCTGTCAGCCTAACCTCAGTTCCGGATTATGGAAAATATTATCCTGAGTGCCGTTATGCAGGACAATCAGAAGATCAAGCCCAGACAACATGGTTTGATGAAAGGCAGGTTGTGGTTGGCCAAGTTGATTACCTTCTATGACAAAGTGACCCACTTAGTATATGAAGGGAAGCCTGTGGATGCCATCTGTCTAGACTTCAGTAAAGCATTTGATACAGTCTCCCAAAGCATCCTTCCAGAAATATTGGCTCGGATGGGTAAAAACTAGCTGTTTGTCTGGGCCCCGAGAGTGGTAGTGAATGGACCTAAATCTTGCTGATGGCTAGTCACTAGTGGTGCTCCCCACAGCTCTGTTTTGGGGTCAGTATTCTCTAACATTTTTATTGATGATTTGGGCATGGGAATTGACTGCACCCTCATTAAATTTGCAGATGACACTGAGTTGGGTGGGAGTGTTGGGTGGGTCTGCTTGAAGGCAGGAAGGCTCTGCAGAGGGACAGGCTCAATCAATGGGCTGAGGACAACTGCAGGAGGTTTGACAAGGCCAAGTGCTGTGTCTTGCACTGGGGTTGCAGCAGCCTCTGTGCAGTGCTACAGTCTTGGGGTTAGGTGGCTCAAGAGCTGTTCTTCAGAAAGGAACTTGGGCGTTGCTGTTTGAACATGAGCCAGCAGTGTGCCCAGGTGGCCAAAAAGACCAGTGGCGTCCTGGCCTGTCTAGAACAGCGTGGCCAGCAGGACAAGGGCAGTGATCGTGCCCCTGTACCAGGCACTGGGGAGGCCTCACCTCAAGTCTGTGCTTGGTTCTGGGCCCCTCACTTTAAAAGGGACACTGAGGGGCTGGAGCCTGTCCACTGAAGGGCAACGAGGCTCCTGAAAGAACTGAAGAACATCTCTCATGAGGCACAGCTGAGGGAGCTGGGGCTGTTTAGCCTCAAGAAGAGGAGGCTCAGGGGGGACCTCATTGCTTTTTGCAGCTCCCTGTAAAGAGGTTGTGGTGAGCCAGGGCCCGTATCCACTACAGTGCCTGCAGTGAGAGGACAAGAGGAAATGGCCTTAGGCTGAGACAAGGGAGAGTCAGATAAGATAGTATAAAAGAATTATCACTGTTAGGGTGAATTGGAATTGGTTGCCCAGGGAGGTGGTGGAGTCACCATCCCTGGAGGTGCTTAAGAGGCATCTGGAACTGCTGTTTGGTGATGTGGTTTAGTGTTTTTGGAGTTACAGTGGTAGTGCTGGGTTGATGGTTGCACATAAGGTCTGTTAAAGGTCTCTCCCAACCTTGACCATTCTATGATTCTGTGATTTTTGGATTAGAAGGTACAAAAAAAACCCCATAAAACTAATGGGCCAGAGCTTCAGCTGTTGCAAACTGGAAAACCTTCCGGGAAAGCTATCACAGTTTAAATCTGAGGACTGGATTTTAGATTTTGGGAACTGCATTCTTGTTTATGCATTTTTCTGCCTGAGTTTTGCACCAATATGAAGAAAAGGGAAGGGTTTAAATGCTGTGCTACTGTGTTTGCCTCTGGTATAGTCATCTCACTTCTCTTATTAGTGCTCATAGCACTTTAGATGGACAAAATTCTGTGCTATAAACGCACAAATTCCATTAGTAACTGAGCAGTTTGTATCCAACAGCAATGCTTATTATAGTAACATGTAATTAGAGAACTGAGCGCAAGAATCCAGAGATTCTTGCTGTGTTCTCTAAAGTTACACCACAAGACAGTTAATACACTATCAAAACAAGTGAAATAACAAGTTATATGAAAAAAGATAGTAAAACATCAAGTTTAGGCTTTTTGAAGGACTTCCAATTAAACACACACCATAAAGAAAGATGTGAGAACTATTTTTTTTCCCTAGAAAAATCAGAGCAGTGCAGAAACTGTTCTTCACTTAGAATCATAGAACAGTTTGGGTTGGAAGGGCCCTTAAAATTAAATTTATTCCAACCCACCTGCCATTGGAAGGGACACCTTTCCCTAGACCAGGTTGCTCACAGCCCCATCCAGCCTGGCCTCAAACACTTCCAGAAATAGGGCATCCTCAACTTCTCTAGACAACCTATGACAGCACTTCATCACCTTCACAGTAAAGAATTTCTTCCTAATATCTAATACAAACACATTCTATCTCAGTTGGAAGACTTTCTCCCATGACCTGTCACTACATCCTCTCATAAGAAGTCCCCCCCTCTCTTGCAGGTCCCTTTCAGGTACTGGAAGGCTGTAAATAAGTCACCTTGAAACATTTTCTTTTCCAGGCTGAGCAAACCCAGTTCTTCCAGGCTTTCCTCTTAGGAGGCTGGCTCCATCCTTCTAACCAAGTTACTCTAAGAGCAACTTGGTCTCCTTTGGACTAGCTCCAACAGGTTGATGTGCTTCTCTTTTCCACTGATGTGGTCACTTCATCACAGCAGATCACATTCTAGGGACAGAATACATTATGGTGATTTTTCAGTATTTTTCTAGCATAATTAATTTTATTACAGGACTTAGACTGTCCATCAAGATGAATTGGAAATAAGAAATTTTATAAGCATACAAATCCAAAGATTTATAAGGCACATGTGTGAGATGGTGGAAATTTCTCATCTGTTTTTGCACTCTTTGTACTCCCATCAATCAGTATTTCATCTCTCTTACTATGGATATACTGACAGTCCTGGATGCCAGACTGGATGTCTTAGAGGCCAGCTAGGTATTAAATAACAATATAATTTGCCCACTATTGTAGCTGAACTGCTTTTTAAGTGAGCTGTGCCTGGCAATATTTGTTTTGAAGTCTGTTTTCAGCCAATCTTCTAAGACTTACAAAAGTCCTAGATGGTCAACATTTCTTTTTATTGAGCTTTTAGTTCTTAGAGTCTGAAAGTTTCCTGAACTGTTACTGAAAAATGTGATCAATCCACTCAAATCCTATTCATTAGCAACAAGCTCTAAGAGCTGTAACACATCCCCTGTGCAGCACAGAAGTGCCTGAGGTACCATACACCTATCACTTTGGAAGCTGTAACTCCACACCTTGTATTAATAATTAACTCAGGCTTCTCTGGGACAATAATGCCTGGCCCTCTGAAACATTTATTAGTGCTTGCATCTGTAAGTCAATTAATAAGCTTTCTCTAAAGTTTCTTTAAATTCACAGTTAGCTAGTGAGGGACACTTTGGCCTATCTTGTGATACAGATAATTTACCTCTAACACATGATACCAGTGATTACAAAGCTTGGTTTTGTTGGTCTGCGTTGTTTTTGACACATCCTCATGTTTGTGAAATTGCAGTACTTCCAAGTGGGCATGAATATGTATATATGTACTTCTGGGTTTTTTTGTGGTTTCTGAAGTATTTCTAAGACTTGCCCATTCTTCCTGTTTATAGCACAAAAGACATGGAGGAAAGGACAAAGTTTGACAAAAATTCACAGGGATGTACAAACAGAGGTCTTTCATTTAGGTAGTTTAGACATCAAGGTAGAAACCTTAAAATTAAGCAATCTGTTGAACTATACTTTTTAAGAACATATGTCACAGACATGGAAAGGACATGGCAAGCCTGGTCCCTGAGTGAATGGTGCCAAGTTGATGCTGAAATTTTAAGACCAGGAATTTTAAGTAACTTACAAACCACAGAAGTCAGGAGTAAGTAGTGAGTGGAATAATCTGCTGCAGAGCTGGGGGAAGAAAAGCTGAGGAGAAAATGAATGCATATTCCGTTTGTTGGCTCTAGCATCATAAGCAATATGAAAATGTTATTTAGAATGTGATTAGTAAAATTACCAAAATGTAAGATATGCCTGTAGAACATCAAAGGTAACTTGATTTATTTCAATAATGAAAGAATACTTCCACTATTCTTTCACAAAAAAATTTCATTAAAAAAAATACAATTTCATAACAATAATACAAAACAATTTAGATTGGAAAAGAATCTTACAATCATTGAGTCCAGCCATTAACACATCACTGTCAACTCCATCTCTCCAAGTCCCTTATCATGACATTTACACATTTTTTTCAAAACCTCCAGGGATGGTGAGTCAACCACTTCCCTGGGCAGCCTGTTCCAATGCTTGACAACATTTTAGTGAAGAAATTTTTTGTAATATACAATCTAAACCTCCACTGGAACAATTTGAGACTGTTTCTTGTCCTGTCGCTTGTACCTGGAAGAAGAGACTGATTCCCTCTTCACTACAACCTCCTCTTAGGAGGCAAACTGACTGAGGGTGCACTTGATCCCCTCCTCCAGATCATTAATAGAGCAGGACTCTCCTCTGTACTGAGCCCTGGGGAACACCACTGCAATTGGATGACAGATGGATTTAATTCTATTCACCACCACTCTTTTGACCATATAGCATGTGCTACTCTTTTATTAATTATATGGTGGTTATTAACTATGTGATGATTTTGGCCATTACTTCACAAGAATTGGAAACATTATGGTCACCATTTTTAATGCATGTTTGAAACACCTTCTTGTCATAGTCAGGGTGCATTAATGGTCAATGCATTAATGTCAGCAATTCTATTAATTAAAAAAAAAAAAAAATTAAAGTGCGTTGTTATTAGACCAGAGTAAAATTCAGTGTAAATGAAAATGAAAATAATACTGCAAGTCCACCATTTGGATTTAACTGATTTCTTTCAGCATTCATACAACAGACTTTTTAGTATGCAAAAGCAATTTATTAAGAAAGTGAAAGGAGCTGCTTCACACTTCTTTGATTAAACATGAAAATAACTTCATAAATATTGTGCACATGTGGATCCAACAGATTTTTGGTCCAGTCTTTCTTGTGCAACTCAGTTGACTACACTTGTAACCACTCAGTAAGAAATGGTTGTTTGTCATGCAATGATGAACTTAGTCCAATGCAGGGAAACTGAATGAAAAACAGTAAAAAAAGGTTATAAAACCTTTAGGGAAGAACGGGTGCAAAGAGAGAGAAAATTTCAGCCACTGGCAAAGCAAAATCCAAAGGAACATTCAGAACAATCAGCAGCATAAAATCTGTAGATCCAGATCACCACCTTCAAAAAGCAATTTTTTGTTTTGTCCTGGAAAAAAAGCTTAAATACTGATAACACTTGAAAGATTGCTTGATGGGGGTACAGGAGGCAGATGAAGATTAAAAAAAAAATAGTTTTGGTAGAAAACCTTACAGAATTAATTTAAAACAAGTCAAAAAGAGGTTTAAGATAAATATTTTTTAGGAATTTGATAGTGGAATTTGATGTTTTGGCTTAACTTTATTTTATATCAGAACAAGTTTGTGGAGAGCTTGAGTGTTTCACCTATAGATGTTAAAAGTACTCATATATGCTATCAAGGATTTTTAATGTATTCACTGCTGTTTTCACACTGTGCTCTTAAATTTGTAATTTATTGCTTCACTCTGAAAAAAACCCCACTTAAAATTTGAAAATTTCATATTCTGCAGCATAATTAGTAACTGAAAACAAGTTTTCTACTCTGTAGGTTTTGATTTCAGAAAATGTTCATGAACAAGCCTGAATTACCCAGTGATAGAAATGATAGTAGAGTATAGTATGCCGACCTGGGAGATTGATAGGTATACAATTTATTGTCTTCCTGCTTTTATGGCGCTGTTCCAGCACTGACTGCTGAATTTAAGAGGAAGCTGCCATCTGCTGTCAGGACGCCCTATTGACAGAGCAGTAAGATTTTGGATCCTGTGGCTTGGGTTTAAAGGTGACCCTTGGACACAGGTTTCCTGAAGCTGAACTAATCTGTTTTCTATGACTTACTTGGAAGGGTTGACATTTAATTGTAGATATTTCTGAGAATCAAAATGAAAAAAATGATATGTGAGCAGTGTGTTGTAAAATCTCTGGAGGACTCAGAGTGGTTTGGAAAATAAAGAATCCCCAATGAGTGTCAGTACTAGTTAAATACAGAAAGATCAGACTTAAAAATCCAGAATTCAAATGTGATCTAGAAACACAGAATTGGAAATAAAGGATCTATACCCCTAAAAGAACACTGACTTGAACCTCAAGGAACATGTTTGATGTGATGAATAGGTGGGCTCTGTGGCTGTGGGGGTGGCTGGGTATTTTTATCTTTTCTAATCTAAATCTTTGCTTTACTTGTGCTATAGAGAGAAAAAAAAGTTATTAAATTAACATTCATAATTTGTGAAAAGGCATGCAGAAATCCTGAGAAGGTCAGGTGAACTTGCACTGGCTCTGATGTTTCACCAGCTGGGTTTGGGTGAAAGCACTTGGAAGGGGAGAGTGCTCAGAGGACTCTCAAATGAGGAAAGCTCTCAATCACTGAAAATTAAATTCAATAACTCAATTTTGCACTTAAGTGCACTTATTTGGATCCTTGGCACTGCAAGCTAAAGCAATTGTTGCAGTGGATATCTAAGTTGTAAAAGGATTTGATAGATCTTCAGACTGAAGATTACCCTAAGCATTTGCAGTTACTAAAAATACACAGTTACTTTTACAGATGTTGAGAAAAGTTACGTCATGGCCAAATGCCATCTTCTCACATAATTTTAATTCTCCTTTATCTCAACTACACTGCTATACTGTCATTAGGGCTGCCAGATTTTGCAGTTTGTCACTGTTTTTCCTTCCTTGTAAAAAATATATGAGCAGAAAATATAAGCATGATAATTAATTTCACTTGGTAAACTTATCTGTAGGAGTTCTGGAAAGAAAGAAAAGTGCATCAACATCAATATGCATCACAATTAGTATTTTCCTAATAGTCTACCTTCTCCCAGGTGCTTTGTGCAATACAATATAATAATAATAAGCATAATATAGAGTGCTTTGAAGTTATACAGTGTGACAACAAAACAGTTTAAAGCATTGTGCATACACTGAGAGTTAAGAATCCTTAGTCCTTTTTCCAGTGGTTTAGGACATTTAGCCTTTAGAGCACATTTTCTCAGGAGAGACATAGTGGAAAGTCATACATTGAAATTGGATTAAATGGAGGAAACATTAAAATGCACTTGATCTCATATCTTTATTGCTTTAATCCGTGGGCTTTATGCATTTTAAGGAGTTTAAAAATCTTCCTTTCATCTTAATATTATTTAACTTGTATATCTCTATAGGCAAAATTTTAGCCTTTTGGGGACCAGAGAACCTGTGTTTCAAAGAAATTACTCTGGGAATGGTACAGCTAGAGAAGATGTTTGCAAAAATTCAGAAGGGCGAAATTACATGTAGTATTGAGAAGGGTGGGCACAAGGGAACCAAAGCTCTAGTGTACACATCTCTCTCCCAACCTGGGAATGCATCCTAAACTGAGAACACAGAGGGGAGAAGCTCAAAGGTATCCAGAGCATGACTAAGACACAAAGGATGTCAAATGTTGGAAATTAAAATAAAATTCACATTTATTCACTATTAAAGAAGAGAGCAAGGAAGAAATTAGAAGAGTAGGAAAAAGCAAAGGATTACAGAAAGCAAGAAAAGTGATCACCACCAAGAACCCGCAGTGTCCTATGAAGATCCCTCTTTCTTCTGTTGGAATAACTGTCGGGATAACAGGAATAACTGTTTGCGCATCACATAAATGGGCAGTAGCTTAACTGCAAAAGTCAGTTTACTTACTTACAGTGATTAAACATATTTAGTAACCTTGACTGGACATAGGCAAATCTGAGAGCTCCAAATATGTTTGTATTAGATCAGGTGAATGAAGTTGCTTGTTTTTTGCATTACATATACATTACATATATAGTCTTCTGCAAAATAGAAAAACTCTGAGCTTTCTTTTTCAAACATTACTAAGGTAACAAGATTTTATAAAGCTCTATGAGGAGTAAAAAAATTACATTAATATGATAGGGACAATATAAAATTTATTTCTAACATAATCTATATCTCTCTTTTGCCTTCATTTTCCAGGGAAGCACAGCTTTTTGTTGAGAAGTTTGAAGGTGCTCTTGGAAAAGGAAAAGGAAAAAAATTCTATGCATACAAAGTGATGATGACCAAGGTAAATGGATTGTTTCACTAACTTCCTGTGAAGCTCATAGCAAACCTTCTGAAGATTATTGCCATGGGTACTCATATTCCACAGTAGCATTCTTTGTCTTTCCATGGATTTTAAACTTTTATTTTTTATTTATTAAACTTTTATTTTTATATTTTATTTTCTTTTAAATGTTTATTTAAAAATAAACTTTTTAAAATTTTATTTTTCTTGCATGAAAATATTTCTAATGAAAGGCTTGTAGTTTGATTTTTGAAACTTGTCATCAAAACAAAAATCAGCTGTTTTACAGGAGTTTGCAAGGGTTCAATATCTTGTGAAAGTTAATTTGTCTTCGTGTGGATTGAGTATTTGTGTGGACTGAATCCAAAGTTCAGTTTTTCCCTTGAGACAGCCTTCTGTGAAAGATAAAAAAAAAAAACAGAAAGAGAAAGAGAAAGAGAAAGAGAAAGAGAAAGAGAAAGAGAAAGAAAAAATGAGGAAGAAAAAGATGAAAAAGAGAAAGAAAAAAAGAAAAAGAAAAAGAAAAAGAAAAAGAAAAAGAAAAAGAAAAAGAAAAAGAAAAAGAAAAAGAGAAAGAAAAAGAAAAAGAAAAAGAAAAAGAAAAAGAAAAAGAAAAAGAAAAAGAAAAAGAAAAAGAAAAAGAAAAAGAAAAAGAAAAAGAAAAAGAAAAAGAAAAAAGAAAAAGAAAAAGAAAAAGAAAAGAAAAAGAAAAAGAAAAAGAAAAAGAGAAAACAGATTGGCATGAAAGAAAGTGATTAGCTAATAATTGTTGTGGTAGAAATAGGAACTTCACACAAATCCAGTAGAAGACATATTAAAATAAACAAAAGGAGATGGCTCTTCGCAATTATTTTGTGGACTCTGCCAATGGATTTTGTGAATGATTAAGGGGTTACATTAGGTCAAGGAAGAACTTAGCATCTGGGCACTGAGATGATGGTGTGGTTTTTGTTTTTTCTTTTCTGTGACTCTTTCCAGAAATGGATGAAATTTCAAAGAGATTTTGAAAATTTTAAGACAGCCTGCATACCCTGGGAAATGAAAATTAAGGAGATTGAAAGTAAGTAAGTAAGAATAGGATCTAGTATCATATTTCTGATGTCTGCCAAATGATAATTTTTTTTAGTATATGCATCTGTATTCAATGCATAGTTTAAAATCAATGAGTATTTATTTTTTCATTAATATTTATTGAGCTTGATAATATAACTAGTTGAAAATTGTCTTCAGAGGGTACCACTTTACAGATAAAAATTGTCACTATACAGGTAGCAGTTAAAAAAAAACAGTGTTGAAATGAATCCCAAAAAAGTATAATTGGGACTTAGCCATTCACTTTATTCACCTTCTCTTTATTTTTTCTGTATTTATTTTTTACAGATTATACTATATAGGCTATACCGCAATTATTTCAATTATTTCTGCCACTTTTTTCATTATCTTGAGCTTTGTGTAAGTTGCCTTTTTGTCATTGTCAGCCACATTAAAAAATACAGAGAGAATAGTATTGGTCTTGGATGGCCCATATATAAATGAGGCAATGTAGTTAGTACTATGGGTCTATTTGAGAGTAGGGTCTGTCACAATTCAGTTTTGTGTTGACATTCCAGTGATGAATTTAAACTGCAGCCCTTTATTTGAGGGAGATTTGACTTAAGTGTGTGGTTTCCTGAGTGAAGGTCTGCCACTTAGATTCCTTTTACAACAAGTGCTTCCCACTACAACATAAAGAGCCTTTCTCAGTTGAGTTTGACTCTTCCAGTGCTCCAGCTATCTAGAAAGATCAGGTGAAAGCTTGAAGCACTGTGCTTCAGGTAGGCTCCCTTCTTCAAGATGTGAGTCTCTTCTAGCTCAGGGAGACTGGCTTCAAAACAAAGGGCATCTGCTGTGCTGTGTCCTCATGTGGACAATAGTGAATCTGATGCTGGGACTTTGATGTTTAAAAGAGAAGATGACAAATATATGAAGTATTTGCATGTAGAAAATATAAATTCTTCTTTTCCTTACAGAAAAGATATTATCAGTATTATCTGTGCAAAAGGACTTTATGGGAATCACACAGACCTGGTTTGGGACAGGGTGAATCCTATTCCACTGATGAAATCTATAAAATGCACATCTATCTCCATACCAATGCCTAGTGTGGTGAGACTGTGGATGCAGGAAAAGATGACTAAAGTTTACTTAAAACTATTTCATTCATACACAGAACATGTTGCACCTCAGAGTGGATTCAAAATACTGGTGAAATTTGGACTGGTTTTGTTCACAGCTTGTGCAGTCCATTTGTGTCAATTTCCATGTTCCCTGTTGCAGGGCCCTGTTTGGACCTGCCTACTCTGAAAATGTAGCTGAGGGCAGTCATGGCTAAATTGTCCTCATCCATAGTTAAGCTTTTTACTTACTAAAAATTGTCTGTTCTTGCCTGATTGGTGAAAAAGAATAAAAGCACATGAATGGTCTGTGCATTCACTTGCAATAACTGTCCTGATGCAGGTAATTCCAATGCATTGCCTCACTGCAGATGTTCCAGATGGATGCATAGCAGAGGTTTCATCAGGATAACTGATACAAGAACTATAACTGAGTGCATGAAAAGAAGGTATTCCCAATACAACGAGGATATTAGGATTTGAGCAAAAGAAATAATGGGATATGGAGATGTCTACAAAAGTAACCTGAAATCAGAAATACTTGTAATTTCCTGCACTGTATTTTTTGAGTCCATAGTATCCCCCAAAGGCTGCAGTTTGGTTATAATTGGGTAATCTGCATCTTAAAACCAGACAGACTAACTCAAAGTCTCTTGATTTATACCTCTCCCCAGACTTCCCATTATGTTGGTCACTGCTAAGATTGGCCACTTCACACAAAATTTCAAAATGATGGTTTAATTCTGAACTGTGAAAAAATCAGATTCAAAATGCTGAAATCCTTTGCAGAATGGTTTGTTCCTCCCTTTGCAGATCTGTGATAAATGTCCTCTTAGTTGGCCTCTTTTTATACTTTGGGATTATACCTGTTTAAATGTATTAAATTTTCTACTGATTGAGCTGTTACAGTAAAATATGAATATATGCATCCCAAATAATACAAGATATATTAATTTCATATTACAGACTGAAAGAATGTGTTGCATATCTGCAAAAGGGTTTGGAAACAACCATATAAATAAGTCACTCTGAACAGAGAGATTTACTTTTCATTTGCTGAGGTGTGCTCCAGGCTCACAAACAAGAATGTGTATGAAAAACATATTGAAAGGTCATTTTTTCCCCTGCAAATGAATGGTAATGGAACTGCAATGTAGTACTTTTCTAACGGACAGCTCTCCTATAGTAATTTATCTGAGCTTTTATTTTTATTTGCCCTGACTTGCAGAGCATGGGTCAAAACAGGCTCTTGGTTGTCAGTGCTTTCCCTGCAGCTTCTAATTTGTGCACTGGTCTGGGTTAGGTTCTGGAGTGCTTGAGGTCAAATCCTTCACCTAGAGATGGGACTGCCTGCACACCTGGCTACAGATAGAGCTCATAAGCAGAAGAGTAAGAGAAAGGAAGAGTACAAACACTTGGAGATAATGTTTTTCATCTCTAGTGAAAAAATCTGCTGAGCACAATTATAATAGCACAGACAAGTGTTTTGTCATCTTGGAAAGACTTTACTCACTGGCTAATACTGCGGTGCTTCTCATTAAAACTGGGCTGGTTCTGCTTTAACATGTCAAGAATGCTTAAAATCCACATCAGACAGAAAAAAATATAATTGAAACATACTTCTAGATATTACTTAATAAGAGCAAGTATCACAGCTTTTATATGACCCTAGAAACTCTATTTAACTAATACTTTTATATTTTTGTTCCTGTTTTTTCAGCCAGCTCAAGCCATACTAGTATGCAATATGCAGGAAATTTATTAGAATTATGGTAATAAAGAAAAAAATTAAAATTAATTAAATGTAGAATTAATTAAAATTTGAATCAATTAAATGTGTAAAAGCCTCTCGTGATTTTACTTCTTTTTAATAAGTTTTGTGCATCCTTACATAAAATAAATTCAAAGGACCAGCTTATCTGCCTTTTAATCACATCTCATGTTTTCACAGGTCACTTTGGCTCATCAGTGGCATCTTATTTCATATTCTTGCGTTGGATGTATGGAATAAATATGATTCTCTTTGGATTGACTTTTGGTCTTGTAATGGTGCCTGAGGTGGGAATCTTTTAAATTATCTTTGAGGATTGCCATGTGGATTTCTGTCTTTTCAGTGAGATTTCATAGGACTGCATCTTTAAATGGTTTTTAGTCTCTTTATGGTCCATTTGCAAGTATTAGACTGTACTAAGCCTGTAAAAATGGGCTTCCTTTGTGGACAGTTGTCTCTACAGAGAGATGTCTTGAATTAAACAGGACAGGAAAATGTAAAATATATTTAGGGTTGTCTTCTGAAATGGTTTTTGAAGTCTGGGATGACATAGATGTAGGGGATTTTTGTTATATGGGGGAGTGGATTTGTTTGTTTGTTTGTTTGCTTACTTATTTGTTTGGCTTTGGTTGTTCTGTGCATAACAAAGTTGAGGAACTGAGACGAAGAAAACTCATGGGGGACTATGTTGACTAAATATGCATTGCAATAGCATATTGCATCCTGGGGCCCAAAGGATCCTTTCAGATGCAGCACTCACATGCTGATAAGGCATAACAGGGCTGTAAAGTCACGAGAGACCTCTCATATTTTGCACTGTGCAACATCTCTGTTAAGAGTGGTACTTAGAGCAGATATTGGATTCAGACATAAATTACTTCTATGAAATGTAATACTTCCTGAGTTTCTTTGAGCTACCATATTGCCCTTCTAAAAGCAAGGCTTTATGAAATTAAAATTATTGTGCCGTCTCCCTGATTTCAATATCTCATATTCCTCTTAGCTTTCTCATTTTGTAGTAAGCAGATAAGAAAGAGGTAGGAATTTCCAGTAACTTCCCAGCCCAGCATTTCAGTGACTTGATCCCTCCATCTAGATCCCTACAAATCTATAGGGTTTGATGGGATTCAGTGCTGTGGACCTGGGGGTCTTGGTCAATGGCAAGCTGAACATGAGCCAGCAGTGTCCTGGCAGCCAGGAGGGCCAAGCGTGTCCTGGGGTGCATCAGGGACAGCATGTCCAGCCAGGCAAGGGAGGGGATTGTCCTACTCATCACAATCTATAGCTTCCTCCTCAGGGGAAGAGGAGGGCCAGGCACTGATCTCTTCTCTGTGGCGACAGTGACAGGGTCCATGGGAATGGCCTGAGGTTGTGTCAGGTGAGGTTGAGGTTATATATCAGAAAAAGGTTCTTCACCCAGAGGATGGTTGGGCACTGGAACAGGCTCCCCAGAGAAATGGTCACAGCTCCAAGTCTCACAGCATTCAAGAAGTTTTTTGGACAATACTTTCAGGCACTTGATTTGACTCTGAGATGATCTTTTGCAGAGCCAGGAGTTGGACTTGATAATCTTTGTGGGTCCCTTTCAACTCAGCATATTCTGTCATTCTGTGATCTTCCTTAGAAGCCAAAACAGAATAAATGTCCAATACTTTTCAGGGTGAGCCTGGAAAGGACCCTGTGAGGAGATGTACTGTGCCTGAACAAGCATCTTGCCAGCAGCAGGTGAACTGTCAGAATCCAAAAACTGATTCCCTAGCATCTTCCATTTGTTTCATTTAAAATATCCCAATAAAATCCATAATGCAAGAAAAATTAGCATTTTTGTCTTTGCAAGATAAACACCACTCATTAGAGAAATATGGATGGATTTCTGTGCCTTTGAATGTAAGAGGCACAGTTTGGCAATCCATTGATACTAGTGGAACTTTAAATTTAGAACACACCACTGAATGCATATGTTAAGCACAGTTTCAATCAGTAATGTGAGAAGCAGTGAAAGGAATTGTAGAAGTAGGTCTTCCTCATTAGGGAGGTTAGGAACATAAAACCAGTCTTTCAAAGAAATGACAGATCACTGTCCATTTCCTTTGCTGCTATTTTGTTTTAAAATATAAATCACTCTCATTTTTTTTGTTTCAGGCTTTGATGGGTAAGCCATATGGCTCTTTGCCTAGAAAAACTGTCCCAAGAGCTGAAGAAGCAACTGCTATGAATTTTGCTACCCTTTGGGATTTTAGTGTAAGTGCATAATTTTGCAATATTGCATATCCACATTACTTTTATTCACCATTACTTCATTATTTAATGTTCAGTTACTTAATATGAAATATTTCAGGAGATAATTCACAAGATAATTAATTTACATGTTTTTTTCACAAGCTCTTTGTATAGATGTTTCTTTCAGGTAAAACCCATAATGAAGCTTGATATTCATAAGCATGTCTCAGTATATGTAGCAATCCAAAGACATCTGGGGAAATATTTCAAAGCTGGTTTGCCATTCTGGGGTACTGGGTTTCCATTTCTGAAAAGTGAATTTAGTCTTCTTCTTTCATATGATTAAGATCCTGAATTTTAAAATGCAGTATGAATTAAGAAAAAAAAAAAAGAGAAGAAAATACATTAAAAGTAACAGTGAACTCCACACATTTTATCCCTTTGTCTACATACAATGCCGGTGATGGTTTCTCCTTGGATAAAAACAGGATTGGAAGATCTTTCTAAAAACATGTGTATGTATCATTTTGCAGTAACTACTTCATGAAATGTCATTTCTTCTAGTGCATCAGAAGTTGTATATTTGAGTGACATTAAGAAAAAATCTAAACATGTGGCTGGGGAGTTAGATAATTATACTGAAATTATAAAATGAGAAATAAAAATATCAGGGAAATATTGGAGAAAAAAGGAATTGTAGCAACTTGAAGATTTTGTCAAGAGAATTGGCTAGAAGATCTTTATACAGAAAATCAGAAAAAAACTTGTAAAATAAATGTGTTTGAGAGAAGATGGATGAAGGCATGGTGGAAAGACAAGAAAAGCTTTTAATAATTGTCAGAAACAAACTGACAGGTGTAAAGAAGAAAGTTCAATAAGTAACAATGTAGTAGTTAACAGAAGGAGCAAATGCAAACATAATAAACATAGAATAAGGCATTGAAAGAGACTGATCCCCTGAAAGACTGAGGGGAAAAAACTTTTCTTGAGGCATGTGAGATTGTCAAATATTCCCTGAAGACAATGACTTCTTTGTTTAAACAGCACAGGAAATAGTTCCTTTCATCTGCTAGCAACACTTGTATGCTACCAGGTAACTTAGAAATAAATGATCACACATCATCAATCAATATTTTAGCCTAAACAAAACTCCAACAAAACCCAAGAACTCCAAGCCCTTAAAAAATGCAGTAGGAAACACTGTCCCCATAAAATAATGCCATAATGTCCCCATAAAATAAGCCAACATAATGGAACCTGAGATAACACAGATGCTGCAGTAGGAAGGAGTTAATTCCAGGCCTAACAGGGGTGAAGGCTTGGTTAGCATGTGGACAAAAATTCCCACTGTGGCAAACTGTGAGAAAGGAAGCAAATGCTTATCCACATGCCATCCCATGTCACGGGAACCTCGTGGAACATGGATCTTGGACTATATAAAGGTGATATCACAGAAGAATGTCCTGGGACTCCTCCACTGAGAAGACCAGGGTGAAAAAGGACTGGCAGGATGCCACATGAATCCACGTGGTGATAGTGGTATCTTTCTACTGGTGATATCTTTCTACTTAATCTCTCTCTCTCTCTCTCTCTCTCTCTCCATCTCTCTTTTTCTCTCTCTGTCTCTTACACCCTCTCACTCCCATTTCTCTCTCTCTCTCTCTCTGTCTGTCTCTGTCTCTCTCCCCCTCACACTTACTGTTAAGTAAAATCTGTGCTGTTGAATTCAGTGTATGGTCTCTTATGGTCACCTTATTTTGGGCAGAGACATCTCTATAAATGGATCATAACACCCAACCACTCTCTAAGAGAAGTAAAGAAAAGGTGAACTCAGTATGCCCATTCTGCTTTCTTTCGTGCTTGATTCACATTACTGACAAAGGGAAAGGGCATATTTGGATGAATATGGCAAAGGGAAGCATATTTGGATTTTGATGTATTCTACTTGGAATTCAATTTTAACATATAGCTTTCAGATTATAATCCAGTCATAAAATATTATAGTCTCAAATCTTATTGCAATAACACATTTAATCAATAGTCTTTTATGTTAGGCTCAGAAAGGAGTGAAAGAGATCTTCCATGCATGCCTTGACAGAGTTGAAGTTGTTTCTAATCTTATGGTGAAATGCTGTGAAATCAACAAACTGAGTGGTACACAGTTTGTAGCAGGAATTACCCCTAATTTGCAGAACACAGAGACTAAAAAGGCATTTTGATAATTTTGGGGACCTAAAAGGCTCTCCAGAGCTGCATTAGGCTGTATTGAAACCTGGGCTAAGATGGAATTATAGAACACTTTAGTGACCAAAAATATTCAATATACATACTATTGAGTTTGAATGTGTCCTAACTGGTGTAGATGTTTTACTACAACTTAGCAAGAAATGTGCTCTATTATAATACTTGCCTTATTAGAGATGAACATATTTTTATCCCTTATGCATAAGCACATATCTCAAATCTAGTCAGAGATGAAGAAAAATTAGATATGTGGATCAAGATATTTTGAAAAATATTTATGTGTGCCATATATTAATATTTGATGTTCAGCTTAGAACTGTGAATTAGGTTTTTCAAATAAGCCTGTGACTCATTTCACATATAGTAAAAGATTCAATAAATCAAGTGCATGTCTTGAAAAAATAAACAAGAGAAAGATGTTATTAATTTTTAGGAAAGTGGGCAATTGAAAAACACAAGGGTAGCAAATGGTTTTTTAATTCACCAACCCTTCATATTATTGTATTACTGTTAAAATTATGCATGGTCTATCCTCCAATTACGTGGTGAAGTACTACATCTTGCACTTGGAATTCTTACATCCAGTTGGAGTTTTGCCACTGCTGTGCCTGCACTGAGCTGTCCTGGTAAATTCTCTGGCTTTGGCCTTATTCTAGGAGATAAGTTCTTGCATTAACCTGAGAATTACCAGGAAGTTTTAGCTATTGATCCAGTAGACACCAGCAATTTCCTACAGTTAATAAGGTACTGTTGAAATTTAGAACAATCATCTGTCTGACCAGTAGAAGAGAGGGTAATTCATATTAAGGTATTTAGAAAAGAAGATAGATTTTGAATTGCAGAGAAAGACAGTGAACTTATATTGTAATTTTTACAGCCTTGGAGTCGAGACTAAGTATGCAAAAGATCTACATACTGAATAATCACCTATAAAAAGCCCCTACATATTGGTTGTCATACATACTGAATGATCACCCAATGAACAGCAGACAACTGTTATTAGACAAAGAAGGCATATGAGATTGTCTCATCAAATTCATGCAAATAAATTTTAGAAAGGTGAAAATTAAGTTAAAATTATGGGATTTTATCTGCAAGTAATATGAAAATCAAATTCTGTAAGATGATGTGTTTCTGTCTTTACAAGAAGAATGCTGATGAAGAAGTTTTGACTCATTAAATAGTAGAGGGATTATTAATGACCAATTTTAAAAGATTTTGAAGTTGCTATGAAATATTCTATATATTTTTTAAAATAAAAGGACATATTTTCTATCCTGTGAGCTTTATTATAGTGGTATCTGCACCTGATTTGAATTCACTGAAATGAATGTTTTAATATATTGCTATTTATATATTTACTGATTATGTGCATTATTAAGAAAAGTAACATTATAATTTTTTTCTGAATTTTCAGGGCTTTGCACAGTATTCTGTACTCTTTTATGGTTATTACAATAACCAGAGGACAATCGGGTGGCTCAAGTTCAGGATGCCTCTTTCGTATTTCCTTGTTGGAGTTGGGTCTATTGGCTATAGCTTTATGATTGTCACTCGAACGTAAGTTCTTGGCTCTGGAAAAAAGTACTTTCAAAAAGGCAGGTAATTCCACTGTTGGAGAATTACTGAAGACTGTCTTTTTAAAAAATGCACTAATTCTAGGTATAGGACAATGCAAGGTCAAATGCAAGGTCAAAGTTATGTAAGACTCCTTCAACCTCTATTTATATATCTGTTCTTCTGCACTAGAAGTTGAGTTACAGTGTTGTGAAAGTGGGAATAAATCTTTACCGAAATAACAGAACTCTTCTCTCTTGAATTTCAAAATTAAAAATGAATGCGTAAAGTGAGGAAGAGACCTGTCAGCCCATCTTTTCATAATTCTTGGCATCCAGTAGATTTTCAGCTAAAATTCAGGAAATTCAATAATTCTACCTTCAGTGAACTTGGAATTCAATCTACCTTCTACTTTATGTGAGTTAGACTCTTTTATGCAGGACGAACATAAGAAAGAAGCATATGGCAAATAATTCTGCATGTAGTTTTCAGTCCACAGTAAATGCTGCCAGTGAATATAATCTTTAATACCCTTGGTTCATGCAAGATTACCACCTAACAGTAGTACCCCTCTAGCAGTGGTTTTATGAAAAGCCTGTAGCGAAAAAATTAAGAAGCTTGCAGTTCAAGATTCAAAGACACATTTAAATATAGGGGAAAATGCAGTTTGTGTATTTCCATTGTTTTATTCTGAAGCCAGTAATTTTCACTTGCATGATGACTAGATTAATTCATATTCTGTTTTCAAATTGGCTTCCTACATAAGGCAAGAATCATTTCAGAAAAAAAAAATCTTCAGTCACATATATGTATTTTTGGAGAGGAAACAAACCAGTACAATAAAATAGCAATTGATTTAGTTCAAAAATAGATTTTTGAATTTTTTTGATAAAACAACTACCAAGATTAGAAAAGTCTTAGTCTCAGACAATTTTATTTCAATGACTCTCACTCAGACAAAGAAATATTCCTGATAGCTGGAAAACCCTGTAGCAAGAAACAAAGGAATATCCTTGAGAAAAGGATGTATGTGCAAACTTTCCATCTGGCCATATGACACTAATGATGACCTATATTTAGGTAATCATATGAGAGTTCTTACAGTCCTCTGCTCTTTTCTATTTTTCCAGAAAGAAGCACAGTGAGCACAGAAACTGAAATCAGTCTGATCTTGTAGGAGGTGCTATCATTTTTCTGCTGTTGACTGAGAACAGAGAAAGATCTATGTGAAGAGATAGTGAGGATTATAAACACTATTATTTTATTTAGGGAAATATTTAGATTCAGGGTTCCTCTCTTCAGCTCTTGCAGTGTATAACATAAAATTGAAACATTTCTGATTGCAAAGAAATTATATTCTAACAACAATGTTCATTATTTCATTAGAAACTCTTGAGAAGGAAATGTCTTAATCTATAAATCAGAAGCAGGGCAGGCTTCATTAAGAACCTTTCATGATGTCTGACTCTTCTGGGTAAAACCAACCCTGGTATTGATTTCTGGCATCTCAGAAAGAATTTCTGTATTATTTACTTACTATTCTCATCCTAGATTTCAGAGCATGTATTTTATTGGACTTTTAAAAATATGGTACCTAAAATGCAATAATATTAATAACATAGCTTTGCTGCATTATTGAGATTTAAAGTGTTACCTTTTCCTGACCAGAAATACTGAAGACTAAGTTATTTGTGCCTTATCAGCACACTCTATCCTTGTGTTTAATGGCTTCTTGAATTAGGCGACAAAGTACGCAAACCACTACCATGGTTATTACATAAATGAAACCCCTTTAAAACAGAGAACTTTGAAGACAAGATTAAGTTTAATCTGAAGAAATACTTCTCTGAAGAAATAATCTGATATTTCTGGACTCTGTAATAAATCTTTTTGTATATGCATAGGAGATGATAGGGAAGATTGTTGTATGAGTGCAATTTTGTATGTTACAACTACATTTTCTTCTTTCTTGTTATTTTAGAATATTTCTTATATTTTTGTTATATGTATTTTGTTTTATATATGTATTTATTTTGTTTATTGTTATTTTGGAATATTTTGCTTATTGGATTTTTTCTTCTTTTTCTCTTTGTGAACTCTCTAATAAAGTCTATTGCAGTTCAGGATGCTCTGCACCTTTATATTTAAGAGATGTTCTCAATATTGTTTTTCTATTAAGCTTCTTATCCAGCAGAGTTTCTCTGAGAGGTTAATGAAATACATTTATTTATTCTTTCTCATCAAAATGTGTGTGGTGAGCTCATAAAGTGTCTAAATGTGAAAATCTCCATCTTGCACACTTGTTTCAGAAATAAAGATTTAGCATAACAGTAATAAAGATTTAGTAAAGCAAGAATGATACAGAGTTTTTTGAGGAAAAAAGTTAGAAATTAGAAACCATTTAAAAGTCATGCCTACAAAGCAGAACTAATGCTAACAGGTTCTTCCTGTGTCTTTGTGTTTTTTGTAGAATGGCAAAGAATGCAAATGACGATGGTGGTGGGGATGACACTAGTTTTAATTTCAGCTGGAAAATGTTCACAAGCTGGGACTATCTTATTGGCAATCCTGAGACAGCAGATAATAAGTTTGCCTCCATCACAACAAGCTTTAAGGTAAAAGAGAGTTTACTAAGGAGTGGCAACATGATTTGGCTTTCACACTGGTGTGTATCAGGCAGAATTAAGGTCAAGAGTTAGGTGTGCTGAGGTTCAGAAACATGTACTCAGACTGCCATCTGTACACCCTTCTGGGTCTCTGTATCTTGCCATCAGATTTTTTTTCTTTTTAATTGTGAAAGAAATAACATTAGCATTTTTTTGTGTTCTCTGTGCTGACAGTACCAGTTTTAGAAAATGGATTCTATTGTAAAAATAATATTTTTCTTTTCCTTATCTCTATGGCTTCCAGTTTCTATGGTGTTTGTCTGAAAACTGTTTTTAAAATATTGCTCCCTTTTTGGCAGCCTCACATTGTCAACTTCTCTTGTTACAAAGAAATATCATAAGACAAAATAATAAAGTAATGTGTATAGGGCTATTTATCTGAAGAACTGACCACAGAATTTTGAGTTTATACTTGCTTTTCAGTAAGAAAATGTCTTATTTTCAAATTAATGACAAAATATAGCCCAATTTGCAAGGCAATATTCTTAGGCCTCTTTCCAGTGTATAGGGTATGTTGATTTCAAGAATAGTTGTGTAAGGAATCTGAGGCAAGATGTAAGGTGCAGGGCTGTGAAAACAGTGGAGGGGATATATTCTATATGTTGAACGTTAAAGATTGTGTTTGTGCTGTAGGGTGGCTGGGACACACCAATGCAGCATGCAAAGGAGGATTTAATTTTTAATGTAATAATGTACAGGGAACACACAGGTGCAGTGTTGTGAGACAATGAAGAAGGTGCCAGGCTCGCAGTCACACTGACAAGTGTGACACTGTGGGAGCTGGAGCACTGAGCACTGAGCTGCTCTGCTCAGCTGCACTTCTCCTGTCCACAGTAGTGGCACAGCCACCACAGCCCCTCACCCTGCCCACCTCCTCAGCTGCAGGCATAACAGAGAACTGTCCTCAAGTGTAAGTCATCAAGACAAGATTCCAAGAAAGCAAATACTGGAGAAATACTGATTGAAAGTGTTGAATCTGTAAGAGCTTCCCTGCCTGCCAGCTAAGAGCAGATGTTGAAACCTATTTGGGAAAGAATACAAATCTATCAAGAAAAAGGCTTAATTTTGAGAAATAAACTCATGAAGCTTTACTGTAATTGTTACAAACAAGCAAGGAACCTCAGAAAAAAAGGGTGAAGTCTTGGCTTGGGTGAGGTCATGGGAGTTTTGTTTGAAAGCTGCTGCAGTCTTCTGTCATTTATGTGACAAACACATGCTGTAAAAGGAGCAGAGCCATTAAAGGCAATTATTACAATGACATTCAGTTTCCCCTCTAAGCAATAGATCTCTAAGCAAAGTCAGAAGCTGTAACAAAACTTCCTTTCATAAGGACACTCCAGACCAAAAGCTCTTTCACCTGGCAAAAGTAAAAGCTGGAGATTATATTTGCCTCAGAATCATAATATTTATCAGTTATAATCAGGGAAAATGTGGGGCAAACATTTTTTCTGCAGTCTGAAGCTCTGCACTGTCCAATTTTTTTTTTTTTTGGATTCTCACATCTCAACTATCCTTTCATTCTTTCTGAGTTGCTGACTTTCAGAGTAAAACATTTTCCTCTTTTCTCACAAGTGCACATTTTTAAAACATGACATTTCCTTTTCTGGCAGACAATCACACATTTATCCTGCTGTATCACTCAACCTTGTATCACCTTGCAAGCTGAAAGAACGTGCTGGGGTTTTTTTTGACACATGAGTACAACTGTAACAAGATTCATTGTGGGCATACTCAACGGGGCAAAGAAATCCCTGGGGAGCCAAAACCCCAGAATCTTCCAGGACCTGAGCAAGACTTTATGAGATAATATACATTCATCTTAAAGCATGAACCCCGGTTATCCATTTCCATCTTTGTAATTTATTTAACTGACTTCTAACAATTGAGGAAACAATGTGGGACCATGACGATTAAAGTATTCATAACATTCTTTTCTTTCTAACAAGTGCAGGAAGCAATTGTGGAGGAGCAGGAGAGCCGAAAAGAAGAAAATATTCATTTGACTCGATTCCTAAGAGTTCTTGCTAACTTCTTAGCCCTATGCACACTTGCTGGAAGTGGCTACCTCATCTTTTTTGTTGTCAGAAGATCCCAGCAATTTGCCTTGGAAGGTCTGGAGAACTACGGGTGGTGGGAAAGAAATGAAGTTCGTGCTATTTCTATAATAGATGTGGTTTGAAACTGTGTTCCTGTTCTTTGCGTGTTGCCTTTTTTCCCCCGGTAGTTTAAATATTCTGTGTGGGTGGGAAATGTCTAACAAAAGAATTACTTATGTCTCTCTGCTTCCTACTTCATCAAATTTCTTCTTTCAAATATCCATCAGTATTTAGCTTTCGTTTGAGGCCTTTACATTTCCTCCCCTGTGCTCTTAGGATTGTTTTCCAGACACTCTGTGAATTCATGAGATCTCTTCAAGGAACCCACTCTCTTCTTGCTTTTCTCCTGCGACTGGCCCAAGCAGAATGATTGATCTGTGGGCACAGAGGAGGTTATTTGGGATCTCATGAATACAACTCTGCAGTGTAGCAACAGGTTGAAACTGATGCCTTCCAGTTCCACTTGCCCTATCCAAGAGTCCCATGTGATTTTTTTTGTGCCTAGTCTGTGCCTAATGCTTTCCTCAAATGCAGATTCATCCTGCCTGATAGAGGTGTATAGTGAAGATGGTGATTTTGTTTGCTACAACAGTGTGTGTATGCACCTGAAGTCAGGGTGCTGTATGAAAACCTGTGAAGGTTTTATTTTCTTAGCAAAAATGCTACTGTGTGTGTTGTAAAATGCCGGAGCCTTCCCCCAGATTGGGGTGACTCCGGGTGGTGGTAAAGTCTCTCCTCCAACCCGTGCCTTCAAAGAAAGAGTCAGTAGTCTTCAGTCGTCCGGTCTCAAGGCAGTTTATTGCATGTTATCTCAAGGCACACAGACTCCCTGACATTGTCCCTGACTCCTTCTCCCTCTGCGTCTCTCTCTGCGTCTCTCTTCGTCTTCTTCTCTGTCTCCGTCTCTGTCCCTGTCTCTGTCTCTGTCTCCGTCTCCCGAGGGGCTGGTGCCATCTTTTATATCACACATTACGTATTAGGTGTTTATAGTTTTTCCCCAATGCCTATTACCTATATTGAACAGTGGCTTTCTACTCTAAACCAATCTGTGAGTGCCAACATCACCAAGAACATGGGGAATAGGAAGAAGAAAGAAGGAGGACAGGGTACGCCCAAATCCCTCCATCTTAGAACCTCTGACCCCCATGTACAAAACTCAGACCCCTCTGTACAAGGCCTAAAACCCCCCTGTACAGCACTCAAAGATTCTTCCTTTCACTTTGTGACTACTTCTACTATAATATCTAAACTTTTGTGATTTCTTGTTCTTCCTGCAAGGGACACCTTGGGTTCCGACAGTAAAACTAGTTTGTTACTTCAAGCGTATCTTCTGAGCTGGAGTGTAAAGTCCATATCTGACTTAAAGTAAGGCAAAATGGTGTTAGCCTCACAAAGCTGATGAGAAGGGTGATAATGGAACAAGGAAAATCAATCCAGAATTTTCAACACCAAAGCCTGACTGAGAAAGTAAAATTAAGATATCGAATAATTCTCTTCTGGAATCCAGAGAAATAGGGCTGTTGAGAGTGGATTAAGTTACTTGTTATCACATTTTAATTTGATGGAAAAATTGTGTACAAAGCTTCTTGATTTAAGGCAGCACAAGCTCTGAGACAATGGAGATTGGAGGAATTCAGCTTTCTCTCAGCTTAAAGGTGTGGTAACAGACTTGTACTAACAAGAACTTGTCTACCAAAGGCTGTTATATTAGGTTATGATGTAATCTGGAAAGTAGGTAACATTTGTCTTTATATTCATAGTTTTGCTTTTTTTTCTGTAATAAAAATATACTTCTAAGGTGACAGAACTGGAGATCTGGAGCAGGTGTGTCTCTAAAGCAGAGTGGGTAAAATAATACTGACATTATTTGGCTAAAAATTTTTCCTCTTGACAGGTAATTAACATATTTGTGAGTACAGAACATTCCTCTTGACTGGATATTAATAATTAATTGCATAAATATATTTGACTTCTGAGTGAAACTCACACATTTTTCTCATTCTATAGATCAAATTTTCTTATGTTTGCATCATTAATATATAAATTGAGAATTTGATCAGAAAGAAGTCCCAACACCTAATGTAAAACTTTGAGTGAAGAAAAGTGCAGCTCCTACATGCAAGGCAAGGAGCAATATCTTTAAACTGACATTCTTCATGAAAATATTAAGCTTCTTTTGTAGAAAATTTCATTATACTAGATTCATTAAGGGACTGAACACGGTTTATATATGATAGAGAAATCCAGGGTAAATATATGTTTTGTCATGTGTTCCTGAAGTTCACAGCATGATAAAGGGATGCGGATGACTTTGTGGAAAAGACCTTTTTCTCTCTGACTTCCCTTCTCTCTCTTTAATGCTGTAAATTTTTTTATCTCCCTCTCCATATCAGCAGTTCCTAGTTCTGTCAGAACACAGTTCAGATACATTTGTCTAGTGTGTCATGGAAGGGGGAAATTAGTAGAAAGACACAGACCTGGATGGCATGTGGATTTCATCAGCTTGTGATATTCAGAGTGGACTTTGGTTTTTATTAAATGAAATACGAAATAAAAAGTACTAATAGAAATACAGTTTTCACTCAAAACAGAATTAATAGGAGAAGTTGTGTCTAACATTTCACTGTAAACTATTTTTCCCCCTCCACAGGTGAACACGGTTATGTCACTTTTAGGAATGTTCTGTCCAACTTTATTTGATGTAATCAGTTCTCTGGAAAATTATCACCCTCGAATAGCTCTAAGATGGCAGCTGGGAAGAATCTTTGCTCTTTTTCTTGGCAATCTCTACACTTTCATTATTGCCCTAATGGATGAAATCAACCTCAAGGCAAGATATTTACTTCCCTTCACTGTGTTTGACATGTTGCTGGGCAACATTGAGGCACTCCAGTCAGTCCCAGACATATAAACGAAAGGCATTCTTTCATTTCTGTTCTGCAAATTACATTTACCTAAGTGAGCAATGGGAATTTTGGAATAGACTAGCTTGAGGGTTGGTAACAAGTTCATGTTGATTTTTTCCCCCCGCTTTATTTCTTTACTTAGTTGGAAGAAGAAAAGATAGTGAAATATAACATGACAATATGGGAAGCCAGTCTGTACAATGGCACTATTCCAGAGAATTCAACTGCTCCTCCAATACAGGTGGATCCTGCTGATGTCCCCAGAGGGCCATGTTGGGAAACAATGGTAGGACAGGTAATGTAGCTGCTTGGAGCTCAGATCTGAAAATAGGTCATACTATCTCTTACAAGATATGATATCTAAATCCTCTTTATTTTGGCTAACAAGTGTCATTTACATGAGAAAATGTGAGAAGAAACAGATGTGAAACTCTCTCTTGAACTAAAAGTTTTTTAAAAATTATTCTATTTTCTTTGAATCCTATCTAAGAGGAAATTTTTTCTTCTAGTTGACAAATTGAAAGCATTTATTTTTTCCTTCTCATTTCCTCTATCCTCTTAATTTATTTTCCTCTTCCTGATGCTGTCTTTGCCTTGCTTGTCTACTAATTTAAAAAAAATAAGGGAGTAGCTCAAAAGGGACATATATGTAAGGCAGCTCGTACAGCAGTATGCTTTTGAGAAGGTATCTCTGTCTTTAGCCAAGCAAAATAATGCCAAAGAACAATAAAAGTTTAGTAGAAAATCTGCTCAAATATTTGATTTGATTCAGTTGAACATTTATTCTTATTGACCCACTAGTATAAAATGTGGTTTCCAAACAATTTTCTAACATGCCCTTTCCCTCTGTTTGAGCCTACTTAATTGTTGTTGACTTGTCCATGACAACAAATTCACTATTGAATCAATTTTGTTGTTTCTCCATCACTCTGACAATCTGTTGTCCCAAATGAATAAATCACCAGCAGGGACCATATAGGCAGAAAAATCAGCCCTCACTTTTCACTGATGCTGAATAAGAAGCAAAGAACACCAAAAGCTCATAACTGAAATAATTTTACCCTTAATTTCATATCAGGGAGAGTAATAGTTTTCTGGGCTGTTGGGGTAAGGCCTATTACAGCAGGTTTTAGTGAAACATAAAAAGCCTAAAATAAAAGTAGAGGCATGAGGATTTGCATTAGGATTTTTTTCCTTCCTCTCCATATCCACTGGACATTGAAACTCCTTGAGAAAGAAGCTACTCACTTTTTTTTTTTTTTTTAATCTTAAATTCAAAGGGGTCAAAAGCAGTTTAAGAACTCTAGAAAATGAGGGGCAGTAGTTCTGGCACATTACAGAATCAGTGAATGAAGAAAAGTTAAGAGTTTTGTCTATGTTGAAGCTGGATAAGTACAATTACTGATCTACTACAGTATTTAACTATTATTGTAACTATTAGTTTCTTAAATGTATTCTTAAAAAAGAATATTGCTCTAACAGGAATTTGTGCGCCTGACAGTCTCTGACATGATGACAACGTACATCACAATTCTAATCGGCGATTTTTTGAGAGCTGTCTTTGTTAGGTTTTTCAATTATTGCTGGTGCTGGGATTTGGAGTACGGATTTGTAAGTATCTGATTTTAAATGTCTTTACTCTCTATCATTTCACAATTTAGTAGCAAAGTTAATTTTCCTTTCAATGCTACAGAGTTAACTTTTAGTTAGATACATCAACTTAAAAATCCCTGAACTACATGGTGTTAGTTTTTCTTGCATTTTGCTTACATCTTAATATTTTTCTTCTTTAGACTTTGGTAACTTTAGGACTTCTTTAATTTATTTTATTTTGTAAGAGTAAATTTTATTTTGTTTGTAAGAACACCCATTTTTCACACATTCACTAGTTGGACATTTCACAGAATATAATCTCTTTGATTGGATAGGGTCTTCAAGCACATAGTTCTTGTGGAGAAAAATATGAAAGATCTTGTTCTAGAAGTACTACTCTCTCTCTCTCTCTATATATATATATATATATTTCATTAGAATTAGTTTAGCTGATGTAAAGTTAGTAAGGCCCATATCATAAGCAGACATAGAACTCTTCACTTGGGAGTTGAGACTTGCAGTCTCACACTGATCTGATCCAAGTTAAATTTGCCAGCTACTTATGCTTTTAGGGGTCTGATGCTGTTTTTTATCTTTTAAGTAGTAGTCATGGTATTGTCAAAGCTTGTGAAGCTCCTGAAGCCTCTTTTGTACTTACTGAGAAGTACAGAAAAGTGCTATGTAATTTAAGACTATCAAGGGTACCTCTGCATAAGCAGTCATCATAGCTGTAATTTTCACCTCCTTTCATCAAAATTTTATCTTCATACACATAAAAATTTCTTGCATTGCTAAGAACTGCATCTTGGGAAATCCCAGTTTTCCAGAGGAAGTGAAAATTTTCATGTTTTCTGTTAAAAAACTCTTGTTTCTGCTGCAGCAATATCATTCTTACTTGCTCACTCCCATGAAATTTCAGCATTATTTCTAGGTTTTACCTTCTAACTGGACTAGTGTAGGGATGGACAAAGTCTACCAGCTAGTCAGGTTGTGGTCAAACAGGTAATAGATGTTGCAATATCAAAATAAAATGGAAGAGTTTGAATATAGCATGAGCAGAAAAACTGACAACAATGTATCTACTTGTAGGGGATCCTGAAACCATTTTATAATTGACATTTTTATTTGGCAGTATATTGGAGTGTCTGTAATAGTCTGGTCCATTGTGGTCCCCAGGTCCAGTAAGCTGCCTGAAACAACAGCTGGAAGTGGAAGTTGAAACTGGAAATCACTGAATTTCTTGAAATAGTTTTTGAAAAAAACTTCCTTAGGAAGTAGCTATACCTATGTCTCTGTGGTTAGTGGCCATGAATACATATCCATTAATTGTCAGCCTTTTGCTGCAAGAAAAATGTTTTTGATGATCAAGATGACAACTGGTGAAGAATTCCAGAGACTAACTTGCATGTTTTGTGGGAAAACCTTTTTATTTGTTTAAAAATTGGATTTCAAATTATTTAATATGTTATTGTTAGCACCTATGTTACAAAAAATAGTCATACATTATTTGATTCTGTATGATCTTATTAATATCTTCATGTTTCTTTTGATATTCTAGCCTATACAGATCTCTTTAGTCAACTGCTTTTCAACTGTAATTTTAGTCGTCTATTTAATTTTCCCCCTTATTTTAGCAAGTTTATAAATACATGTGACATAAATATGTCACTTCACTGTAAACATAGATATATATGTATAGGCACAAAATTACATGGAAAGAGTGCAGGACCTTCAAATATTCTAACAGCACAGCACAGTACAAGTCAAAATTGTGGCTTTAATTGAAGACTTCAATAGAATCTCTTTGTCTTGTTTCATGCCCCTCTTACCCTCTCTCAGTTATTGATATAATTATTAACTGGAATATATGCATTACTCATGGTCTTTTTGTCCATCATTATGGTGAATCATGGAAGACACCTACTATGGTGTATAAATATATTAAAAATATTTATAAATGTATCAGTAATGTATTTGAAACAGATATTCAGGTATAAATAAAAAGCTTAAAGCCACCAATTTCTTAGCAGAAAGTTTTGATCTGGTCCATATGAACACAAATTAACATGTGTTGCCTTTCAATTGTTGCTTAAATTCAGTGTATTCAATGATTACAGCCGGAAATAATAATAAATAATAAATCAATAATTAAGGTAAAAGAAGAGATGGGTAAGTGATTAAAGATTTGAAAAACCAGAATGAAGGGTCAAATTATTAGTTCAGAAATAAAAGACTAAACAATTTTTGTGAGATTTTTATCTCTCACACTGGAGATAAAATGTATAATACAGGGCTTTCTGCAGCAAAGAAAGAGATAATGAGACCCCATGAAGTTCTTAAAGTTCTGTATCTTAAAGGAAAAATTAGTATCAAGCACTCAAATTAGAAATAAGGTATTCATGTTAAAAAAAGAAAATGATTACAACCTCTATCAATGTTAAAAGGAAAACCTCAAAAGCTGAAATATGAGAAAAAAAAAGAAAAATAGTGCAAGAGTTCAATTGGGTATTAAATCAATTAAATCACTTTCGTCACATTAAATTTCACTGTTGGTGCTGTACTTGAGGACAAAATATTTTGGCCTCTCCAGTGGCCACTCCAATGGAAATTTTCTGAATTGTTGCTTTAAGATTTACCCAGTGCCCAGAATGATTTTTAATTTTCAGTTAGCACCTGCCTCTGAACAAATGTCAGAAAGATTTTCAGTAAAGTGCTGCAAGCTATATTAAAGACTAGCCTTGAATTATATAATTTATTTCATCATTCACTGATAAGTTGCAACAAGAGGCCTTGTAACATGATGTCAATGTGCTGCTATTCTTCAAAGTGAGAGTTTTCATCTACTCTAACTCATTTTAAAACCCTTTGTGCAAACCTAATGAAAACATCTGTATAATTTCTTTCAGCCATCATATTCTGAGTTTGATATAAGTGGAAATGTGCTGGGACTGATCTTTAACCAAGGCATGATCTGGTAGGTGTGGCAAAGCATATTGTATCTGCAGGATGGTGGGATTTATCTGTATCTGGGAAGGATTTTTCTGAAATCCTGATCATATCCCATTTCTTTAATTTGATGAAAGTATATGCAATATATACAAAACTCTGGTACACTGCAATCAGTTGGAGAAATTCAAAACTAGTTACAGACTGAGATTATTGGACCACGTATTTCAGGATTTTGCACTGTGTTGGTAAGACTAACCAGTAAAAATCTGCATAGATTAAATTTATGTTTTTGGTCACTGACAGCTTGCTGTACTGTTTTGCTTTGAAATTTAGCCTTTCAGTGAACCTTAACATTATTTTCCCATGTTCCTGTGCAAAAAGACCTTAAAGTAAATGTATTTATACCTATCTGTGCAGTCACATGAATGTGTAAACAATGCTACTGCTGCAGCATTAGTCCTTAGATGTAGAGGAGAAAAGGTGTCAATTTTCATACTATTTCTGGACTTTACATGACTGGTAAAGAGCACCTCATGCAACATGCTCAGTCTTCCTCAGGAGCAGTTCTCTGCAAGCACTTGGCTTGTCAGTTCTTGCTAAAACCTATTTTTTTACATTTAATATGACTTGGCTGATTAGGCTTTTTTGTGTGATAGAAGCCGTTCCTTCTGTAAAGCCCTTTATCTTTTCATTTAAGATACATGAAAAGAGGAAGGGGATATATTAATATAATAAATCCTGTCATTTTTCTGTACTCAGAAGGTCTTTCCAACCCTAATGTAAATGTATTTCCAGTTTATAAATAGGATGTCCAAGGCACTCAGGGGCAAAACAACTTAGCTTGATCACCTTGCCACCTGATCACAAGGGCAAGGCTTAAGGAAGACACAGGTTCCCAATATCTTGTACTCTGTACCATTTGGCCAGGAAAATGAATTTAGCTGCTCTTCAGTCAGCATGACACAAGAAACAAGGTGTGATAAAAATAAAAATGTGCCAACTATTTCAGTGTCATAACCATGCAACCATATATAATGAGGAAAAAAACATATTTAACAGAGTCAATAAACAGATTGTTGGCATGAAGCACTAAATAACCCTGGCAACAGCAATTAAAATAAATGTCAATTAAGAAAAAATATCCTTCCAAAAAAGTGCTAGTATATCAATAAAAATAATAAATTATGAATGAAATTATTTTGTTTATACCTAGCTGCAGGAATTGGTAATACCTAGTTTTATGGCTATCCTTTTTTTACATGACACAAGCAAGATGCTACCTGGAAAACTTAGAGTGAATAACATTTCACGAAGTTCGCATTTGATTTGCAGAGAAAGAGGACTTTGAAACAAAAAGTTCATACAGATAATTGGCTACATACACCTTCAACCTTTTTTAAAAAAGAGCAAAGACCAATTAAAAAAACACATAAAATTGGCTATATGAATTTCTGAGTGCACAGTGTGCAAAACACATTGAAAGAAGGAATGTGTGGCATACCTGGAAAGACAGAAATCCTATAACATAGTGGTTATTTTATTTATTTGCTTCTCTTCTAGGATGGGATCTTTTTATGCTCCATGTCTCCCAGCAATCAACGTGTTCCGCCTCCACACGTCGATGTACCTGCAATGCTGGGCAGTGATGTGCTGCAATGTCCCCCAAGAACGGGTCTTCAAGGCTTCCAGATCCAATAACTTCTACATGGCCATGCTGCTTTTCATCCTCTTTCTCTCCACGCTGCCTGCTGTGTATACCATTGTCTCCATTCCACCATCTTTTGACTGTGGTCCTTTCAGGTTCTTTGCGTTTTACTTCCATCTTTTGCAATTGTTGTAATGAACTGCTTCCATACATCACAGTGAATGATGCAGTGACGAAAAAGTGCCTCTATAATAAGCATTAGCACCTGATATGATGAGTGTTTAATTGTGATGTATTTCTCATTGTGGAAAATTCCCAAAGCGGGAATCCTGGAAAACTGACTAATTCTTTAGAATGTTTTATCTGAAGTATAGAACAGAAAAACTTTTCTTTTTGTCAATTTCAATGAAAAAAAATATTACTGCTGTACTGAAGAAAAATTATTCTTATGGAGTGACCTGCTGTGTTTGAAAGAGATGGCTATTAGGAAATGTCTATATGCCCTCTATGAAGGGCAGATCAGAATGCATGAGGGTGATAAGTGTACTGTGGTTCAGTCTTTGAATGCTTTGACTCTCTCCAGTTCGCAGAATTTCATGTGTCTGTACTACCACTGTGAAGCTGAATTTGTTTTTGAAGTCTTCAAGGCCTCCATAGTCATGGATTTTTTCTAAACACCTAGGCCTGCCCTGCAAACACGTCTTGAATTCAAGGTAGTTTAGACTTTGCCACACTTTCTCCTGTGCACAGTACCTGGAAAGTCTAGGATCATTTTAATCATTACCTGCCAGGTAACATGAGATACAATTATAATGTGTTGTATCACGTGACAACTCAAAAGATAAGAAATAAAAAAAATTAAAAGTCTTTAGCCTTTGTTTTTGAGCAAAATATTAACAAAGCAAGAGTATGTGAACCATAAAAGAGGCATTCTGGTTGCAATGAAAGGTTTAAATAATACATTACTGTTGTGACTAAAATGACATCTGTATGATCCCCAGTGCACTTTGTAAAGGAGCAGAAGTCTCACCGCATTAAAATTGGCAAAAGGCAAAATGACAGATTGTCATTGCAATAGTCATAGGTACCTAAATGAGAGAATCACATGACATGACAAAAATTCTGATGACACAGAAAATTATTTTAGAGAAGAATTTACAACAAAATAAGATATACAAATTAAGATTTTTTTTGAGTCCTAGCAAAAAAATATTGAGGGAAATATTTGAAGTCAGATCTGAGTAGCAGCAGTTATTGAACTGGGTACTAACTAAATGGTGAGATTACTCTTCAAAATGAGAAGGATAATGCTTGCCACTTTTTCTCTGTCATGTGCAGAGATATGATGTTCTTCATCAGAAAGTGAAACCTTCAATGTAACTTTTGATGGGAGCACTTGAAACTGATGAAGGTTCATTCAGACTCAGTATAGGTAATGCTACAGTTAAAGAGCTAGTGAATAAATATATATTATTTATAAATAAATAAATAAAGCAACATACACAATTCAACAGAGACCTGCCAGGAGTAGGGAAGACAGTTTTCTACTGCAATAGTGCAGTAGAAAAAGCTTTGTGCATGCTAAGGAGAGCATGAGGAGAGCAGAGGATGGAATTTCTCATCTACTGAGAGTAGGTTGGGTAAATAGAGAGAAAGGACAGGTCTGAAGAACTCTACCTGCAAAATTTTTATATCACTTGAAAGGGAGTGTAACCATTGAGAATGAATTAAGAAAAAGACCCATTTGTAAGAAATTCTTTACCAGAACTGAAAAGCAGTGACAGAATTCTTCAATGACTGGACAATCACATAGCATTTTGGTGAAAATTCCTACAACTAAGTAGAACTACTAATTAGAATTGATACACAGAGACCCATTTTTCCAGTCTTGTCCAGGTTAAAAATAACAAACTTCTGTGCCACGAGGCACAGAAAAAGGCAAAATAAAAAGAAAGGGATTTTCACAACATCTATTGATACACTTCAGAAGGAAAATAGTCTAGGGAGAAAATAACTTTATAAATAAGCTGGAACAATTACCTATGAAGGTAACCATATTGCTGCAACAGCAACGAAAATATCCTGGAACACAGCCCCTGACTTGTGTAGCACTGGTACACATCAAAGAGAAAGGAGAATTGGGCGGAACAAAAAACAATTACAAGCAGACCATTTTCTTGTCAAACATAAAAAACAGGATTTGAAATTTTTTTTTTCCCCCTATGTCTTCATAGAGCACAAATAATGATTTGTTTGTTGGTTGCTGGTATGGAGTTTATAACTCAAACATTGATTTACTGAGGAATAATTTGGGTAGTAACCTGGCAAAATCTATTAGCATACAATAAGAATTTTGGTGTCATTTTTTATCTCTTAGAATACATAAATACTACTTTAGACAATATTCCCTTCAAAGTGTAAGGTTTTAAATAATGTTAACATACCATATATTATCTTTTTTCCAGGTTTGATGTGATGTGATTAGCTTATATATTCATAGTTGCCATAATATTTGTATGTGATATTGTCAACTTCTCTGTTTAATAGTGGGAAGACTAGAATGTTTGAAGTCATATCAGAAACTCTGGAGCACGACTTTCCTTCCTGGTTTGGGAAGGTATTTGGTTATGCCTCTAACCCTGGACTTATCCTACCCTTTATATTGCTGATGGTGTACGTACACAATATTAACTCAATGCTTGCTGTATCTAAGGTCTGATAAGTTTCTTTCACTCTGAATCATCACTGTCTGAATATCTAAGAAATGCAGTGCTGATTGTGCTAATTATTTACTGCTTATGTCAATTAAAGATGTCATAGCAGATTTTTTTTTATTAAATCAGGGTAGTGAAAACTATTAATTTCATAAAGTTGTCAAAATAGTAATTTCATACACTAAAACATGAAAATGTTCTTATGTTTTTTCTTAGTAGAAGAAGGAAGTAATAACTGGGGGAAAAAAAAAGGAATATTATTTTGGTTGTTTTCTTGACAGTGTTTCAGATTGCTTACAATATTTGTTCAGAAGCTTTCATAAATATGATTTACTAATCTTTAAGGTATGTCATGAGAATTAACTTTTATAAGTTATTCTATAGATGTAATTTCACAGTTAAGCACTACTTAATGAAACATCTTTTTTAAATATTATAGGATTGAATGTAGAATATTAATGGATAGAATAATTTCTTTCATTTTCCCCCCAGAAATAACAGTGCCTTCTTCATAATGTAAGGAAGCACATTATTCATTGTCAAAATATTAGTACTGGATAAGTACAATAAATGAGAAAAAGATACAAGCCTTATATTAGCATAACTGTAATGGTTGCTAAAGGAATGTTCTGCTAAAGGAATGTTTTTATATTTAAATCATTGTCTCACAAGAAACTATTATTTTTAAAATTTAGCCTGAGCATTTATTATCTCAACGCAACATCCAAATCCTACAAGGAAGCTAACTTGGAACTTAAAAAGAAGTTACAAAGTGTAAGAATAGAGAATTAATGTTTTTTTTTATATTTTACTAAATATTAGAGAGACTGTCTGGGTCACTAAAAAATGCCATCTCTCTCCCTGTCATTAGCAAGCAGAAGAAAATAAAAGAAGAAATAAACAAAAGGCACAAAAATCAAATGAACAAGAAGAAAATCCATTTGAGACAGAACCACCACCAGCAAAACCTAAAGGAGACAAGCAAGATGAATCCACTCCAAACAAAGGTAAGAATTGATTTGAATGTCTCACGATGCGTAACTCATGTATATGTGATCCTAGACTTCCTCACTGCTTTGACTGCTTCCTCTGCTATAATCTCCTGAAACACCTTCACAATGTTAAATCACAAATGTTAGCCTTTTTCTTTCTTTGCCTTGTTTAAGAAATATTGCAACATTATTCCATACCTGGCAACACTAAAGTAAACAGCTGAACTATAATGAACTGAAAGTCACAGCCCTGTTGAAAAAAAGCAATTAAAGCCTGGTCTAAGTGTTAGTGATCCTGCTTATCTATCACACACCAGTCAAAGTCTACATCTTCTACACTTCTGTTGCATTTTATTGACCCAGAACTATGCAGGAAAGTATTTGCCACCTGTGCCAGCTTCACCTGGAGAAGGTGTAGTAAGAACACAGTTAGCAGCTCTTATCAGAAAGCCTGGCTGGTGCAGGTGGGTGTCAGTCTGTCCTAAGGGATTTTGATGGCTGTTTCCTTTCCCTCATCATGCACACATGCCCTACAGCCACTAAACTGCCTCAAGCCTAGGAGGAAAACCCTGCTGAGACATGAATGTCTTTGGAAGAGCCATGTCTTTGGAAGAGCCATGTCTTCATCACTGCCTTCATCACCATTGATTGACAATATCTAAGTGCATCTTGGGAAATTGCCCACATACCCCCATGGGAGCCTTGCATAAAAAAATGGATGGAAAATAGAGCACAAAGGTCATGAAGGTGTATTACTCCAGGTTTGGGCAGGGGAGGCCCAGGCTTTCTCCTGCACTCTAGGATAGTCAGGCAGCTGCTGGATTTCAGGGCGCTTCAGGCTTGCACGAGCATTTGTTAATTCTGTCCTCCAAACACATTTCAGACAGCAAGAAAGGACAGGATGGCAATGGATCAAAGATGACAGGCCAACCACAAGAAGCCAGCTCCTCTCAGACACTCCAGCATCCTGGCCCTGTCCTGAATGGCCACTATCGTCCACAGAGCCGAGGAGGAAACCTTCCTCCACCATCCATAGCTGTGACAAGGCCACCGGGACCCAGGAGGCCTGGAGTGCCAGGCTATCCACCTGGAAATCCATGCCTCCCAGGTATGCAGCCAGGAATGCCCAGGGGCCCTCCCATGTACAGATGAGGAGCCTTAAGAATAGTATAATAAGACACTGAAGGATAGAAGCATGGTCCTAAACCCAAACACATTCCTGTAAGAGCAGAACCTTGCTATGTTTGTTGTAAATCTTCATGTGCATAGAAGTAACCCACGTGCTTCAGTTTCCTGCAGCATGGGAGCTTCAGAAGAAAACATGGCATATGTCTTCTTGCATTTGAAGGCATTGTGAAAATGTGTTGTCTGAATCAATAAATTGCTAAAGTTACAGATTTTTATTGGGGATACTTGTTAGAAGAGTAAAAAACAATTTGTATTCAGCTGACTTTTCTTAAAAGTTTGAAATATTGTGCTTAATATCTTTTCCTTTTTCTTAGAAGAACATTTCAATGAAAGCACAGCTTTGTGTAGTTTATGAGAATCAGTTAAACCCTGCATATATCTTGTCCTCTGAAGTTTAAACATGCTTAGCCAAAGATTTCAGATTGTATATGGGGAAACTAGGACCAAAACTAGGGAAATCTGCATGATTCCATCTAAAGTCTCTGTAAAAGTGTTAAAAAGGAAGAAGAAAACCAGTGGTTTACCTGTAACTATGAAGAAAATTTAACTCCTATTACACTACCACTTTCAGCTAGTAATAGTTTTGTCACATTCTTAAAGACTAGAAATACATTTTAAAAATCAGAGTGGTAAAGGAGTATCTCCTGTGCGGGAAAACATATTTGGGGAATGGAGGTAAGACAATTATTGATTAATTTCTCTTAAATTCCCTAGTAGTATAGAGACAGTTAACATTTCATAAGAATATGTACTGCATAATCTTCTCTGTGAATTTATGACTGGATACCTGTATTGGTCTCTATACAGCCCAAAGTGGAACAGGTTATTTTCCTGACAGGTCTTGTGGAAACACAGGATAGGTTTAAGCCCAGGGGCAAGTTGATGTTACCTAATACAATAACATAAGTTGATTTTTTTTTTTTGTTTTGATCTTACTACCTTTCTCAGAACATTGGTCTTAATAATTATTTTAAGACTCAAAAGCTTAATAACAACAAAATTAATCAACTTACTGTCTTTCAAAAAAATAAATGTCATTCCATTGAGGACCTTCTGTATAACAGAGATTTATTTTCTGTAGTAGAAAAATCTTAACCATATAGCCATATATCCTACTATAAAACAAGTCTGTGACATCACCTAATTAAATTGTGGATCTTAGGAAAAAAAGGCTTACAAAGCCCCCCAGGATAGTCTGTCATAGTATGTATTCCTATAAACCACAGTGATCCAGATACAACTTTCAGCTCAAGCAGTCTTTAAATCAATTGCCAGAGCTTGGAAGGATTAACCAAAGTTCGCTTTATACTTGACTTGGCTGTTGTACTGCTTCCATGAGCAGATACTAGATGTATCTGTAACTAGTGTACTGTGAGTCTTATATTTTAAGTCAGAGAGAGTACAGATAAGTGCAGTGTAAGTTGTTTCACCTTTCTCACCTATGAACTTCAAACTAATGGAAAAAGTACAGAAATTCAAACTGTTTATTAATTGGTAAATTTTCTAATAGGGTTTATTTTTAAACTGCATATGTCTCTAGCCCAGAAACAAAAGCTTGCCAGTTTTCTTACTGAAGCTAAGCATGCCCAGTATGACAATGTTTTCATGCTTTTAACAAAAACTTTTTCCTATAAACTGGGCTTTATCTATCCTGAAATACTGATTTACACAGAGATTTTAGTTCATTGTTTGTTAGCATTTCATAATAAGAAAACTCTGGGTATTCCTCAGAAAAGGGATGATTTTTTATATAACAGGTGAAGAAAGTTTAAAGATATGTTATATCTTGGGGAGTTTTTCAAGAGGTGTTGAAAGTAAATTAGAGTTGTAAAATACTTTTAATGCAGTCTGGCTCTCTAAGATGTAGAGGGATGTTTACATCACATACACAGACCTTAATAAGGATTCCTTGTTCTGTCAGGAGTGAAAATTTTCTGGGGATGATAAAGGCTTTCTCATTGTTAGTAGTTTTAGTATTTCATTCTGTGTGATTGCTTCACATTGTGAACAGAAGAGAGACACAGCAAAGAATCCACCAGCTGAAGTTGTTCTGGGGAGCTTTCTGTCAGACCTGTATGCTGTACTGATTTTCAACAATCAATGTGTTCTCCTAAAATACATGTATATGCACAGATGAGCATGTAATAGCCAATATGAATAACAATAGCAAAGCTAGATGTTCTGTGATTGAAATGAGATATTTATTTTTATTCTTTGGTACTTAAAAGTAAAGGCATTTCATCACTCTATTTTGTGACGATTTTATTTCAGTACAACATGGAAATGTTGCTAATTTTAAGATGTAAAACACTACCAGTATCGTATTTGGCTGTAAACATTCTCTGTTTTTGCTTGTACTTACATTATTACAAGGTTTTACATTAGTGTAAAAAGCTGGAAGATATATGGCATTAATAATAATTCAAGGTAGGAATAAATATAATCTTCCCTGTCTGGGGAACAGCTGAATGTACTGATCTGCACTTCAAAGGTCTTACTATTTTATTCTGCTTAGCATGAAAATTTAAAGAAAGGAGCTAGTATATGACATCAGAGTATTTTGCTTTCTTTTGAGATGTAACATCTCAGTTGCAGTGCATAGTCATAGGAAGTTATGAATCACATCTGTTGGAATGTTAGTAAAATAATAATGAAGAATAGCATTATACACTTTGAGGCTTGGTTTGGTCATTGACTTTTTGTTGAAATGTTTTATGTATTTTCACATAATAGTCTCTGCTCTTAATATCACAGGTATGTAAATTTTAAAAAATAATGGTGATTTAGTTTGGAAATTACAAAAGCAAAGAGTATTTCCAATACCTGTTGTTGATTTCCCACTTTGATCCATTCCTATATGTGTACATTGGTATCATACACAACTAATACGTTCAATAAATAATGTTCATCACTTGACTCCTTTGTCTGTGTCCTTGGCAGCTCTCCACTACTGTTAATATTTCCACAACTTTTAATATTTCACATTTTAATCCATTTTGAAGAACTTAATAAAAAAATAGATCAAGAACATTTTTTCTGTCTCTTTCTTGGAAATAGATAAGAAAAAAATCCATTTTGTAATTTGCTGTCAATAATAGTTATAACCAGTTGCCTCAAAATATTACATCATTTACATTATAACAGTTATAGTGGAAATATTTAATTTTCATAATTCTTAGAGTCAATAGTTTTAAATCAATAACAATTTTACCCATCAAAATTATAATTTTAAAGTATTGAACTTTCTGACTATAAAATGGTACACATATTTATCTCAAGTGATTGATCCACAAGGAAAAAACTATTTTCATGCAATGAGGTATCCAAAAGAGAGAGAAGTGGCTAACAGAAGATTGGGACAATTAGGTTGCATCACTGATAGGGAATGACTCTTGGATTTTTAAACATAAATAAATAAAAATAAATTTTTTAAGACCTGGAAAAATTAGTAGAAGAAAGATAAAAAGTGATATGTAATAATAATTAAAGAAAAAAATATTTAAAAATAATTTCATAAGCTCTCAATGTATGAAGGCCAGTTCTTGAGCAAAACACGAATAACCTCTAGAAAGAAATATCAATCTAAGCCATAACTTATGTAAAGTAACAATCTGATCCTTTCAGTGTGAAAATATGTAGTAGTATTTCCTTGAAATTAACATGAGATTAATTTCTTGCTAGCTGAAAGTAAATGTGATATTTCAAAACTTTTTTTTTTTATTAAATTACCTAAGAACTGCTCTGTAGATAGAGCCATGGGTCCAGATATTTTGGATAAAAGATAATTTTAGAAAGTCTGCAAGTCACACTCATTTGTTTAATGGACCAATATTTAATGCACTAAGGATATTTTCCCCAAAAGCTGGTAAGCCTGGTGAGCTGGTTGTTATGGTCTGATTAGTGAGAAATGTCTCTGCCTGAATTAAAGTGCAAACAAGACTATATGTCAAAATAAATAATATCACAGAATCGCATAATAAACTGGGAATATGGATTTTATCTAACTCTAAATGTGAGGTATAAACATAAAAAATTATAGAAGTGAGGTGGTGCGGGTGGAGATGGGGAGAGAGAGAGAAAGACAGAGAGATCAACATGAAGATAGTCAGCACCCACAGATCCAGGGGCATCCCACTGATTCTTCTTAACCCTGGGCTTCTCAGTGGTGGGGAACCAAGAACTATTCTACTGGGGATTTTTCACTTTTTTACATTCCAAGTTTCGAGTATCCATGCGGCAGTCACAGATGCTGTTCTCATAACTTGGTATGTATGGGTATGAGCAGTTGCTTCCTTTCCCACAGTTTGCCACACTGGGAATTTTTGTCCAGATATGTCAGCCATAATGTGATAAACAGATCTCACCTCCCCAGGCCTGGAATTAGTACCTTCCTGTCATAATTTTTTGTCTCAAGTTCCTATTGTGGTGGCCTATCTTATGGCATATTCCTTCTGTGGCCTTGACAGTGTTTTGAGGCATGCAACTGTGTTTTTAAAGTCCTTAATGTGTAAATACCTAGGACTAAGAGACTCTAAACTCTCCTATACAATTTTAAAGGCATGTTCTGGTTGCCAGTGTATTGCAACATTCCGGCACCTTCCAGTATCTCTGATGACCACATACAACAATGATGCTGAAGGACCATAAATAATCTGTGTTCCAGCTGCAACTAAAAAATACTTCTCTAAAAATAGAGAAGTATCTGTTTCTTTTGTTTTTTTTTTTTTTTTTTTTTAAACAAGCAGTTTCTTACTGTCAATATCAACCTCAGTCCTACCACGTAAAAGCAGACTGACAGTTCTGCTGTGCCACTGCTGCTCTTGTGTGCTTCATGCAGATGGGAATTCTCAGTTTATAAACTATGCTCTCTAATATTATCTACCAGAATAAGCTCCTTGGCGCTTGGTGCTTCCTATCCTCAAATGAACTTAGCTGCACAGTGGAAAGCAAATATTCTGTTCTTTCCAGAAACAGAGGAAAGTGGCACAACATGTATTGGAAGTGAGATACTCCAGGGCAGGCTGACAATTTACTATAAATAACAGCTTTCAGAGAATTTTGGTGCCCACCATCTGCCTTTATAATATGATGCTGCTTTCATCACCAGGCAAGACTAGGTCTAAATCTGTCTATCTATTTATTTATCTATCTATCTATCTGCAGCTGATGTCCTAAGTTCCAAAGCATGTTATGTGTTAAAATCTGGTCTCCTATTCTGCTTCAGTATTGCCTCCAGGGCCAATCAAAAACCTGTGATTAAGGCACATTGTCCAGGCAGCTTCCCGTTGCATGGAATCAAAAGAAAAGCTTTCCAAACAATATTGAAGTGATAATATAATGAGCAGTTCTTTAATGAAAGCTTTCAAGTGCACAAAACATAGCTGTATGTACATGCACAGTATTGGATTTCCACACTTTTAATGAGTTCAATTAATTAGTATATCTAGCAGGTACATGCAATAGAAGACTGGTTGTCCTGACAACCTACCCTTGGACTTGCCCTATTGGAAAGACTCCAAGGGGTAGTAACATAATGCCATCTTTTGTTATGTCTCCTAAGTGCTGGTGCAAAACTGGGTGTGCTTGTTAGAATTTCTTTTCTTGAAAATAAGACTGAACAGATTTTCAAGAAGATGGCATAAATGTGTGAGAAAGGGTAACCTCTAAAGTGCAAGAAAGTGTTAAAAACTATACAGCTATATATGAAAAAAATCTACAAAGGTACAAATAGATAAAAAATTTATAAAAAGCAAGGAATCTTTAGGCATCATCCTCTCTACCCCAGCCATTCCCTCCACATCAAGATGCTGAAGACACTGGGAATCCTGGTCAACAACCTGTGGGCCCTCATCTTCTAAACATTGCCTCAAATCAAGGAGGACTTAAATCTCTGGGCTGTCTCCTGCATGTTCGTTCAGCAGAGAGACAAATTTATCATTGTCAGTATGGAGCTGCCTCTAACCTTGGCTTGGTCTCTGGTTTGGATTCCCTGTGAGCCAGGCTTTTAGTAATACTTCCATGGAAGGCTGCAGCAGGATCATTGAAGAGTAGACAGAAACTGATGAGAAGATGGAAGTGACTTTCCCTTTTCTGTGCAGCACTCTGGTGGTGGCTGTAGCTCCACTTCCCTGCTAACAAGCCAGTCCAGCTATGTCCCATGACTCAATCTGACATAGCAGAAGCAGGTTCTTTTTTTTTTTTTTTCTTTTTTTTTTTTTTCCTGAGCTGCCACACTATCTGTTTGCTTGAGAGGCTAGTCAACCTTTTCCAGACCTGCAGCTGCTCTTCCTTTATGCCCCATATATGGGACAGAAAAGGCACAGCACGTCTGCATATCCTCTCAGTTCATGAAACATATCCATGCTCTTTCTGTGAAACTGGCAATCCCTGTGCGATAGGCATGCATATTACACTAGAGGTAATGTGCTGGGATGGTTGTGCCATGGCAGAGGCAGGAGGAGATGTTCTGTGTTTAACCAGTGCTGTTGAAATTGCAGACCAGCCAGGCAGTCTTTTTCTGTCTGTAGGACTTCTTTTACACATGGGCTCCATAATTTCATTCCTGTTCTGATGTACAGATAAAAGAAGTCCCAGTACTTTTGTTTTTAATCAAGTCAGAGGCTAAAATGATATTAGCTTACTTAATGTATGGGTTTATGTCATTATCCTGTACTCAGTTCCATATGCAATTTTGCAGAATACCACTAGAATGTTACTAGTTGTATGTATGGTTTTTTTAGGCCTTTATCTGAGAGAACCCAAGCTGGCTATGTTTACTTTTAAAGATTATATGGTATCCCTGACAGGACTCTAGTGCTTTCTAAAAGGCACTCATTAACTCTTTAAATCCCACCTTTACCTTGTCTCTTTATTTGAAGGTGCCTCTCACCCCAATTAAATTTGGTTGGGAAAAATGCTTTCTGGATTTTTCTATTCCAAAGTGCTTGAACTAGGAAATAGTTTGTCTTGGTAGCTCCCCAGTTTTAACTGAAGAAAGACAAATATGACAAATAAGACATTTTTCTTGACAGTATATGAATTTGAGGAAACTGTCCTTCAATTCTTCCTTGTCTTTCTCTCTCTCCTGAAATCTCGCTCTTTGTCTTTCTTCCTTGCTAACTGTGGACTTTTGGTTTAGCTTCTACCCTATCCACTCTATCACTTAAAAATAGAGATAAAGAGACCATAATCCATCATTCACATTCACTCACTGCAGAAGAACGCCTGCTGTCCTTACTTTATTAATTGTTGAATTTAAGTTGAATGTAACTTATTAAAAAAAGTCATCTGCCTAGCCACTTCTTTATTTCAAACATTTTAAGTTGTGAAATTTACTGACTACATCATGTCCTGAACTACATGTGAACATTTTGAGGTAGCTTAGACTTTTTTATCTGTTTGTGAGGCTCCCACTGCAAAACTGCTCTAATCGAACTAGGAGCTACTAATAAGTGAGCATCTAAGTGTGTAAGTACCTAACCATTAGTTTCACACTGATATGGGCCATCAGATACGTATTAATCTATTACCTGTATGCATAATAAGAATGTGATGTAAAAAGTGCTTTTTTCTCTTTCTCTTCCATTTGCCTCATAAAAAAAAAAAAAAAAAAATTACATGTGCTTTTGGTCTTCTCTCCAGTAGAGGTCAGAACAACATAAGATAATTCCCACCATCTGTGTGAGTAATTGCCTTAGGAAAGAATAAATCCTTCCTATTTGATCCCATAAAAGTTGACAGAATTAAAGCTGCTAATAGTTTCAGTTCAACTGGGAATTTGTGGTACTGCCACAAGTCTGCTGATGTGATATTTCAGCTGATGCCAGTGGTATATGTTTGCTGTCCTGTGGCTATCTGAAAGAAATTTAAAAAATAATAGGTCATCTGAAATAGTGAATGGGAAAATTCAGGGGGAAAAACCCCTGTCCAATATTAATGTATTTTTTAGAGATAACAACTGGTACTATAACTGCTTGGGAATCAGTCTTTTGATTTCTGCTTTTAAACTGGCATTGCTGAATCATATAATCTGACCTATAGGTACTTTTCACACCAAAATAGTCCATCTATTCTCTCACTACAAATATGACAAAATGTAATGCTTGTTCAAAAAGCTAGATTTAAACATATATTTATAAGTATACAGAAAAGGCAAACTCCAAACTCATCAAAGAAAATTTTCATTTCTATATCTTCTATTTGGTCAAAAAACCAATGCGCTCTGTCGTACTTGTCTCTGTATAAATGCATAGACCTGTAGTAATATTCAGATAGATAAGTCTTATGGAGGGTAATTTGGGAAACATTTTTGCAGAGCAAAGATGTTCAGATAAACTGCAAACTGTAGCTCCTTCAGTAGAGGTAGTAAATAGCTCTGCAAAGAATTCATATCATGGTAAATCTGTAATGGCTGAAACACCACAGGAATGAGAGGTTACATGCAAATATATGATTAAAGAAAAATCTGCAGCCTTTACAAGCTGTGACAGAATAGGGCAGAGGGATTGTCCTGCCTCACACCACTGTCTTTGGAGGTAAATACAACACTGTTTTAAAAAGCTAAACATCTCTTTCAGGAGGTATATGAAGGCACATATCCCTTCATTTTCCATATCATGACTGAACAAGTTCAAGAATACTTCAGATTTCATATTTCCATTCAGTAAAACAAAACAAATACAGAAATGCAGAAAGGATTCTGTTCTCAACTCAATCGAAGGCAGAACAGTCAATTGCACAACAATGGTACATCCAATTCCCATTTTGTTTTTCAGCTGATAAATTTACATCAGGAAACAATACTCCCTCCAGGCAATTTCTGCACCAGAACAAACCCGAGTAACGTAGGCTATAGCTGCCACTATGCAGTGTGGAGAAAATTTGTTTTGTCTTTTGTAAGTCACAAGAAAATTGGTATGGGAATCTTGCAGCAAAAAATTCAGGAAAATAAATTCCAGGAAAGTGTAAATATAAAACTCAGCATCATCACAGAATCACAGGATCACAGAATCACATGAACAGTTCAGGCTAGAAGCGACCATTGTGGGTCATCTGGTCCAATCACCCTTCTCAAGCTGGGTCATCCCAAAGCACATGGAACAGGATTGTGTCCAGACAGTTCTTAGTCTTCCTCCAGTGAGGGAGACTCCACAGTGTCTCTGGGAAATCTGTTCCAGTTCATGTAAAGAAGTTTTTCCTATGCAGGTGGAACTTCCTGTGCATCAGTTTCTGCCCATTGCCCCTTGTTCTACTGCTCAGCAACCCCAGGAAGAGCCTGGCTCCATCCTCTTGGCATGCTCCCTGCAGATACTTACACTGATGAGATCCCCTCTCAGTGCTCTCTTCTTGAGGCTGAACAAGCCCAACTCCCTCAGCCTTTCCTCAGAAGAGAGATGTTCCAGTCCCTTAACCATTTTTGTATCTCTGCCCTGGACCCATTCCCAGTTGTGCTCCATGTCCCTGTTGTGCTGAGGAGCCCAGAACTGGACACAGCATTCCAGATGAGCCTCACCAGGGCTGAGCAGAGGGGCAGGATCACTTCCCTCGAGCTGCTGGCAGTGCTCTTCCTGATGGACCCCAGGACACCATTGGCCTTCTTGGCCATACAGACACACTGCTGGCTCATGGACAGCTTGTCCACCAGGATCCCCAGGTCCTTATCCACAGAGCAGCTCTCCAGCAGGTCAGCCCCCAGCCCTCCCTGGTGCATGGAATGGTTTCTCCCCAGGTGCAGGATCCAGCATTTGCCCTTGCTGAATGTCAGAAGGTTCCTCTCTGCCCATCTCTCCTGCCTGTTGAGGACCCAGATGACATCACTTATACGATGCCCTGAGGCCACAAATTCTGCCTTTGCTGCATCCTGCGTTAGGCAGAAAGAAATCCCGCTCTGCCCACTCTGCAGAAGATCCATCTTGACAGTGAATTTTTCTGTTCATGGTGGAGATGACTACCTACACTGTGTTATCACACCTCCAGAGAGGTGCCAGAGACCAGCAGCCAGGCAGCAGAAGCTCCTAGAGGCCTGGCTGAAAACAGATGCCCTAGTCCTGCAGATTCCCTTGCTTCCTCTCCACAAGGAATAACAGCTCTTGCTCAGCAGCAGACTGCAGGACCAGAGGCCCTGAGCTTTGGGCAGAACTTTTCCAGGAACCTCCTGGACCCCGTGAGGCCATGGCTGCACCAGGGGCTGAAGATGATATATGGGGGTGAGTGGTATCAGGTGAAGAGTGCAGAGAGTGGCATCGTGCTCGCAGTCTGTGTCTATGGTCCAGACAGAGAAGTCTTGGTCCAGGGATTGGAGCCCTGTCTCCAGCAATACACTGCATCACTGGTCCATGTCATCCTCAATATCATTGAGACCCAGTGCAGTGAGGAGGTTTGGAGGCTGCAGCACTATCACGCTGCCAGGGAGGAGGATTAGATCCCTGCTGCCAGCTCTGATCCCCCTGCCTCCCAGGAGGGTGCTCTCACCCTCAGCCAGGCCCCATCCAGTGGCATTGCAAATTTCAACACGGAGGAGGAAGCCAGCCCATTGGAGACTGCCCTTCATGGACATCCCAGCCGCTCCCCATCTTCCATCCCTGCAGAGCAGGAGCAGCCCCAGGAAGAGCTGGGGGAGACAAGAGTGGCTGCAGGTTGGTTCCTCTGCTCCTGGCCAGGGCAGTGAGCCCTCACCTGTGACATCCCAGTGCCGCCAAAAGAGGAGGACTCCTGGCCCCCAGATGAAGGCAAGAGGCAATGCCATGATCAGCTCTAGAAAGGCCACAGCAAGCCTTTCAAGAAAAAAAATAAATGGCTATTTCCTTAATGCAGTCTCAAGTTGCTTTTTCCTTCCTCTTCTCCTGAAGCAGTTTTCCTTTACCCTTACACCCCAGTGTCAGCCAAAGGCTTCCAGAGCCCTAGGGCCATGTTGGCAGAGCTGCCTCCCCCAGGAAATGCTGCTGCAGCCACGATGATGGAAGAGCTTGTGAGAAAACACTGGGGTGGATGCTCTAGAGAGGAATCAAAAGGGAAAGACTGATCAAGCATGTGGCAAGCACACTTCTCTCTCTCTCTCAGGATTTTTCATAGAGGTGCACAGAGAGAAGAAAGAGAAAACAATGTCTATATCTGCTCCTTGTTTTTCACGTGTGGAATGTGCTTGGTGAATTGTTTACCTGGGGTGATTGCTTGATTGGAATCTGGTGAGGATTGTTTGAGCCTGATGGCCAATCAGATCCACCTGTGTCTGGACTCTGGGGAACAGGGTCACAAGTTGTGAGTTAGTTAGATTTGGTAGTTAGAAAAAGTAGGTATGTAGTTTTAGTATCTTCCTTTATATAGTATATTATATAGTATATAGCATATACTATATATAGTATATAGCATATATATAGTATTATAGCATAGTTATAATAAAGAAATCATTCAGCCTTCTGAACTGGAGTTGGGCATCATCATTTCTTCCCACTAGGTTCGCCTGCATTTTACAATACAAGCATTCCTCAAGCAAGCAATGGAAAGCCATGGAAATGCCTTGCACCATTTCTGCTCAGTGCCTTAGGGAGAAATGTACAGTTTGCTGACGTAGCTGGGGAGAATCATATTGCTTGTCTTGCTGACCATCCTTTGTTTAATACAGACCAGGGCACACAATGTCTGCATGAGATTAAGAGGGAGGAAAATCCTTTGCATCCTCATTTTTGCAGTTATGTGTCTTGTTTGCTGATGAATGGAGTTCTTTTGTGTGTGTTTGTTGATTATCCCTCTTAGTCTTAGACTAGGGGTGTCCAGTACATAAGATGCTGTGTGGTGCCTTTGTATCCAAAAAATGAGTAAGGATTATAAAAACTCATTGACCATATTTTCAAAACTGTATTTTTTACCATGTAATAGGAGTAACTCATTATGTGTTATTTGGTCTGGACGTTTAGAGAAGCTCTTATTCTCTTGAAGTTGGGAAGCTGAAGAATGAGAACTTCACAGAATTCCTATCTGTGCTGGAGGCTGGGCAGAGCACAAGAGGCTTTGCCCTCACAGACATCATTTCTGAGGTGGGCCAGCAGAAGAGAACACCAGGCAGTATTGTTGGAGAGCCAGGCTTTGGAGTTTCACAGTCTGCACCTCTGTGACACCACCCTCCACCATTCAGTGATGCACAAATATCTTGTTTTGAAAAGACAGGTGTCTGCTAAGGAAGGTAGGGGCCTCCCTTGAAATAGAAAATGTACACCCCCTCCCTCTGAATTATTAAAATTTTGAAATTAAGTGGCTTTCAGGTAAAGATATGGGAATAGGAATAACAGTTCTTTACTGGGAAAATTAAAATACAAATGCAATAGTACAAAAAATCCCAAAAAAACACTGACAAAGTCAGAATGCAACCTGACACCCTGTTGGTCAGGGTGTTGGTAGCAGTCTGATTAAATGCTGGCTGCAGTCCTTCTTGAGTCAGAAATGTGGTTCTGTTGAAGCATTGATCCTGTAGAAGGGTGTAGTTTTCTTCTGAAGGTTCAATGGTGGTGTAGATGGGCCTGGTCTTCCTCTGGGAATCCAGTGGAAAAGAAAGCTACTTCTCTGGTAATCCAGGCAGAAAAGGCTGGCTGTGGAGTTCCAATCTCAGATTATATCCAGGTAGGAATGCTTGACTCTTCCCCCTGGTGTAGCATCTCGCAATGGGTTGATGCAATTTTATCAGTCATGCAGCGAGACTCAATGGCCCATTAACAGAAGATATCTCCCCCGAGGGAGGATAGGTCATGGAAGAGATAAAGAAAACTGCCCACCTGGTTTCAACAGGTAGCCCGATTAAAAGTAGATAACTGCCCCACCTCTAACAGATGGCAGTAGAATACACACCCCCGACCACGTCTTGTGTTTGCAACCTAAGACAACAAGTTATATCATGTAGCAAAACTTAGTGATTGTTTTTTCCTGTGGAAAGTATCTGTGATGCAGGGTACAGGTTATTGGGATAAAAGTTGGTTTGTCCTTCACTGGAATTTCATGTATTTTACAGTCCTTCTATTGTTTTGGAAAATCTGGATTTTGCAACCTAAATGTGACTCCATGGTTAGATGAATCTGTGGCCTTTGAAGTATTTTTCTTCCGCCCTTGCTGCCAAGTGAGTTCACAGAACAGTGAAATAAAATTTTTTCAAAGAGGGAATTGACTTTCCAAAATGGTCTTCCTGCAGAAATTTCAGCCGTTATAGACCTGAGGAGATATCAGCTGTAGTGTGTTATTGAAAATCTGTAGAAACAGGTTATATGACAGTTATATTAACAAATGTGTTGTAGCCTATTCATGCATATTTAAAAAAAAATCTCTACATGTTTTCTCATTGTATTAAAATTCTAATGTTTTCCACATATTTTATTCTATTTTCAAAAGAAAAAATGTGAAAAATCTAGTCAGTGTCTTGCATGAGGTGTCTGTCACATGAAGGATTTTTAAAAACTTTGTTTTGAAGTGTTATTATTATGGAATTTGTACTAGTGATACTGTGAATAAAGCACAACTTAGTGGAATCTAAGTTCTGTATAACAAAACTGTAAGCCTGATATAAACCTAATTCAAATCAAAAAAGGTGTAATTTCTGCTGTCGTATGATTATTCTGTGTTTTTTATAATTGCTGATATAAATGTTCTGGTAATTAAGTATGCTAAAAACATTTTTTTAGATACAATGAGGTCAGTTTAGCTGTGCCTGAACCTTTTTCCAGGAGCATTTCTATGACACCGTGGACTGCAGTAATTATTCCCAGACTTCCCAAACTCCACCGATTTCCTTACAGATTTGCTCTCCATGATCAGATTTTATCCTTGCCCCCTCTTGAAAAGATCTCAGAAACCCTGCTGTCCCATCCAGAGACATGAAGAACGAAACAGGATTCCCTAGCACCTACCACCTTCCACCTGCTGGGTCAGGATAGCCTGCAGCTTCTCAAGTGCATTGGACACCAAAGCGTAGCAGATTTCAACCAACTCCCCTTTCTTATAAATTTTTGTTTGTTTGTTTGTGGGTTTGTTTTTTGTTTTCTTGTTTAGTTTCAAAATAGAACTTACACTGTCCTTTCACCCTCACTAGTCCATGCTGATCCTGTCATTTGGAGTGGCTGGAGTCCAGAGTATTGATACTGTTAAATAGAGACACATTTCTATTATGGTGCTGCTTGAACGCAAATGAACAAAACACTCTTCAAAATCTGTAAAACAATAAAAGGGAAGAAATTATTTTCCTCTTCAATGGTAACACTGTCTAAATTGTGTTTATGGTGTTAGAGGCTGCTTTTATTAAAGCTACTGATCTTTATACCCAAATTAAAATGGTTTTATATGAAATGAAAACATGGGGTTACTTCTTGTGTGTTGGAAGACAGGACAGAAGTGTTACTGGTCATACTTCCTCTGTGTACAGTTACGTGCATTATGAAAAATTAGTAAAATTCAGGTGAATTTTACTGTGGGGAATAATATTCTTTAATACAGAACTGTGGTACATGCCATTTTGTATTCAAATTTATTCCCAAAACATAGAACTGTGAAGACTCATTGTCAAAGCAGGTGGCATTCCAGATAATGCAGAAAGAATAAATTTTAGTCTTTAAAATTATTTTCAATTTATTCTTGAGGAAAAAGCACATGTCCGTAAAGTGCTGTTGGGATCCTCCAACTGAAAATGACTGCGTTCATTAATTTTTTGATTGGCTCCTACCTGTCCTGGTTTAAGGCAAATTTGGAAGAAAACCTCCAAAGGGGTTTCCTCTAGAAAGCAAATTCAAGCGGCCCCTCTCCCAAACTGGTTCAGGAAAATATTTCCTTGGAGAAAAGTGGAAAAAACGTGTTTATTTAGCAGGCAAAGCATTCACCAGCACAAAAAGTTGAACAATATTAAACAATAAGACCTCTGGCTGCTTCGAAGAAATGACAAACTCAGAAAGTCTCTTTCGTGGGCTGTAGCTCAGCTCACTCAGTCTCTTATCAGTCCCTCTTGCACCAGAAATGTCACGGCCCAGGCCCAGCCCAGTGGGCCATATGTGGGAGTTCCCGGTGCTCTTCTGGGTGTTCAGTCCAGAGCAGGTTTAAAGACTTCCAAGGAAAAGAAAAACCACAGTCCACTGAACTTCTCTGCCTTAGCTAGCTAAAAGATAACTAAAAGCAAAGGAGAGCTCTGTCCCACTGTCTGTCTGTCCACAGACAACATAGTCCGGGAGCAGGAATGTGGAGGAGTGAGTGCAGTTTCTGAAAACAAACTGCACACTTCTCTCCCCTGCCTTCGCTCTCAGAACCACTCTTAAAGATGCAAAACTTATTTCTGGGCTAAACAGATGAATGGGGATATAATTCAGCATAAAGTCACCCCAGGAGAATACCTTACACCATTGCCTAAACCATCAGTAGCAATGGTGGTGGCAGTCAGAAGGGTGTGGTTATGCTTGCCATGTTTGTCCTATCTTCTCAAAGGACCACAAGCACTCTTCTTGCTCCATCCTTGCTGCTTTTGTCTCTGTTGATATATCATGAGACTGTGAATATTTAGCAGCTGAGGCATCTGGGCCATTTACTTTGGAAATTTAGGAAGATTAAACACTGGCAATATATAAAAGTACCTTTAAAATTTAATTTGTATTCACAGTTCTCAATCCTTCTTGACTACTGCTAGAAGCAGCATTAGTGATCTCTGTAGTCTCACTTACATAGGCCAATGCTAACACTTCTTTGCTATAGATTGTAAACCAACAAAGACCGTCTAATATCCAGTGCCAAAATAACACATTGCATCTCACATTTCTGTGTCCATGGAATCCAGGACCACACTCCCATTTAATCTGTTTTGTTTATGTCCCTGGGAACACTTTGTTGCTCTGAGCAATTTGGTGCAGTGGAATGGGTTTTGGAAACAGACGATTATTAAGGCTGCTTCCAACCCAAGCCATTTATGATTTTTTGAAATTAGCTTAGGAATCATAGACTAACTGAAGCATCTAACATGGATTTATTCTTTTATTTTAAGAAGTAAATTTAATGTGTTTTTCTTCTTGACATGGCATCAGTGTTACAGCATTCATGATTTGGAATAGCCAGTGCTTTGTATAAAAATATCAGCATATTTCAAACAGGACATTTCTGTATAAAACCTTGTGATTCATTGTGGCAAGCACATTTCTCTCTGTGCACCTCTATGAAAAATCCTGCGAGAGAGAGAAATGTGCTTGCCACAATTTACCACAGTGCAGGATGAAGCTGTTATTATGGTAATGCTGTTTACATAACAGTATGAGATTATGTACGTATTGTTTGCTCAGAGTATCCAGTTACTGAAGACTTTTATCCTTTCACTGCACAATTTCTTGTTCCAGAAAATTCCGTCGGTCTAATCTTCCCATGATAAATTGAAAAATATGTTCCTTTAGTTTATCTGAGACATTATTGCCTTGTTACCTTGGAATTCCCAGTTCTAATCCCATTGAAAAGAAAGCCAAGTATTTTTAGAGTTTTAAACATATAACGGTTGCAGTGCTGCCTTTGATCTATAAGTGGCAATATTTACTTCTTGGTTCCAGTAGAACTTATAGCAGGATTGTCTGATGTTTCTGAAGTCTTATGTGTGACAGTGCTTCATTTCCAACTATATTATATGTAAATCAGCTGCACCTTCATGCCAGCAGAAGTACAATTTGCGCAGTAATTGGTGGCATTTTGCAATAATTCTATTTTCACATTACTGCTTAGCATGCATTTGAGAGAGGTTTTCATAAAGAAATCATCTCTTACCACCCTGGTGATTTTTAAATTTTTGTCCTAGTGTTTAGAAATACTTTTCATTGATTTAGTATTCATTCAGTCAATGACTGTGCAGCAGACATTATTGTAATGCCACTGCACATATGGTTTGATGTACCTACTTCCTCCGATTTTAACAAAGCTACACTATCTGGATCTAACTTTCCCAAGTCATATGAAAGGGCTGGAATAGGAGCCCCAGTCCATCCTTCAGCTGCTTTCTCACCAAGTGTTTACTGACCAAAATTTTAGGTCAAGTCACAGTGCAAGGTTTGTGCCCTAATTTGGATTATATGTGTATAGAAGATCTCAGAGGTATGTGCTGGTAAACCAGCAGGAGAAATGAACCCCCACACAATCAGCTTGAGAAAGATTTCAGGTTGGAATTGCAACTTATAAGAATGATTAAAATAAATGCAATTACAATAAATGCAACACTGCATTTATTACAATAAATGAAACGTGCATTACAATAAATGAAACACTGGCTTAAACCAACAAAGTCAGAATACAGCCTGACACTCTGTTGGTCAGGGTAGTGGTCAGAGTCCACTTAAGCAGTGGTTGCAGTCCCATTGGAGTGATGGTTGTGGTCTTGTTGAAAACGGTCCACCTATGAATGTTCAGTGGTGGTGGTGTCCCAAGTCCTCAAATGCCAAGATTATATGTGGTCAGATTCAGGTGGTACCTCCCCCAGGGCAGGGAGTTTCACAATGGAATGATGTAATCCTGTGTGTCATAGGATATTTTTGGAGTCCTTGATGGTCATTGTAGCCCTGAGTTTTTGATGGTCCATTAACAGGGATGACCCCTTCAAAATGGGTGTGACTGTGCATCCTTGGAGTGAGCTATCAGGCCGAGTCATTACCTGCCTCTCAGAGTTCAGCTCTTTTTTTTTCTTATCTCAAACACCCAGATCATAGTCTGAGGGGTGGACTGTATACTGGGCAGCTGTTGCAAATGACAGCTCATGATGTAGATGGAAGTAGAATACATCGTTTGATTACACCCATAGTGGCACCCCTTTTCCTGTAACCCCAACAAGATGGCAATCCTTCTTACTTAAGCTGGCTGGGTCATCAAGAGTTTTAAGTGACAGGTGTCAAATGCTGTCCCATTGTCTAGCATTTATATTTTTATAGTGTCTTGCTTTGCTGCTCCATCTGGGCACCTGAAAGAGCATCATTGGAGACTCCATAGTTATTCTGTACTGACAGCATAAGTTGGAGTGGTCCAAATAAACCTCCAAGACTAGTACTTCTACAGACATTTTGAAAATGAGGATGTGAAATTGTGCATAGAATACCTGTCCAGGCACTTTTAGATTACGTCACTCACTAGTGAATATGGAGGTAATTTTATTGTGGAACTGTTGAGCCCCATACAGCCCCAGAGAGTCTGCCTTGTACTAATAACTATCCTCTGAGACATCTGCCTCTGAAGGGTATTCATTGGAACTGTACTTACCACAAACTGAAAGAGGACCATTGCATAATAATTGTTAAATTACTTCTGTACTAAATGTCACTAATTTAAATGTCTCTGTTTTGAGTCAGCTACTGCAGTCTTCCAAAGCTACAGCCTGGATACAAGGAGACCTTTCTGAAAGAACAGAACTTCTCTTTCGAATTTGTCAGGTCATTGAACTTTTCAGTGAGGACATTCAGCACAAGGAAGGGTATTATGTTTGAAGACAAACAGCTGCCCTTTTGAACCATGATGGGTGTGCTAATGTTGCTACTTGAGAGATTATTTTTCAGAAACACACAAGAAACACAATCGTTAACTAAAATGCCTCAGTAAGTGACACGTGATGGTCATGCATCTGAGACGGAACACACGACAGACCCCTGTTGTTTTACCAGACAAATAGCCTATTTTATTGTTTGGGCTTGCTTTTATAGGCAATTCGAAGCTCCCAGCTCTAAACAGTCATTGGTCTAATCCCCATGTCTCCCAGACTTTGAACCATTCAAATGCTCGTATTTTAGGAGAGTTGTTATTAGTTGAAACCTCTGTCAGTCAGCCCAGAGGCTGGTTTATGGAAGTGGGCTGGGTTTCTTATTTATAACCAGATTGATGTTCAGTAGAAGTCAGCTTGTACTGCAACATCCTATGCTTTTGTCTTTACTAAAATTGTAACTTGCTCTCTGTAATCCATTTGCAAGGGTCCCTTGCAAACGGCGTGACAGAAAACAACATGGTTTTAATTTGTATGAATTATATATTACTGAAGCTGCAGCATTTAGGTTCAGCATCTGTTAGGCAGGAATTAAGGTTAGCATGTTATGGCTTAATGTTTAGGTTAGAAATCATAACTTATCTTTAAAAACAACAAACCACTTAACTCTTAACTATTAAAGAAAAGTCTGACTACTAGAAAAAAACAGTTTGTAAACATGAAAAATAATTTGCAAACAAAGTTGTAAGTTATATCTTAACTCTAAACTGAAATTAAAACTTTGAAACATTCAATTTTAGAACTGTGAGGAAAAACAAACTTAAGAGATAAAGCAATTTGTAAACAAATAGAGTTTTTATATGAACTGTTATTTCAATAGTCCCACATTTCTGTGAGGTAGTTTTTAATTGTTCTGGTTACACAGTTTTGTGATATCTATTGAACAGACATCGTCTGATGCTGTGGTTCCAGGCAGGATGCAGTGCAGGATGGATACATCTAGTAGGTGTCCAGCATGTCCCAGAGTACATAGAACATATTTATCATAGGATTATTGTACTGCTATATGATTGAAAAACATTAGAATATGGTACTACCAAAGACTTAGATAGAGATGGGGTGTACATTCACCCCAACCTTCCCACCCCCTTTTTTTTTTTTTTTTTTTTTTTGATTAATAACTAAAAATAAAAGCAAAACATGGACTTTGAACAGTATTAATAAGGTACTGTTATCTAGGGTGTTGCTGAGGGGTCCCTTTTTCACTATGAGGACTTGAAAGAACCTCTTCCGTACAAGGCCTTCTCATTTTCTTAAAGGAAAAAGGGTTTTCCTTTTGTAAAGTTTGTACACTAATATATTTTTCTTCACTAGCCAGGTTCATGGCTTGATCAGGGCCATGAACTTGGTTGAGAGAGGTTTTCTGTATTTTATATTTTAAAAACAAGCTTGTATTAAAAGCTAGTATAAAAATTTTTTAGCACAAACAACTTATGAATAATTAAAGAAATATAGGTATTAAATTTTCTAGTTACTATGGTAATAGTGTAAGTAATACACTTTTCTTTTTGTTAGAAGTTAGAAATTTGTTATTGACTTAGGTTTTTAAAATGATGACAAGTGGTAAATTATCAGTTAAAAGACTTTGCAGCTGAAATTTGCTTACGATATTAGTAAATTAATGTTCTATGTATGCTTTAGTGGACCTAGCATGTTAGGACAAGTACATTCTTTGAATCTTCCAGGTTGATCAAGAAACAATGCAAGCAGAAATACTAGGAGTACTAAGAGAAAACTTGGTAACATACATTCTAGGATATACTTAATACACAGTAACCTATATTTGACATAGAAACTGATGTTTTCTTAGTAACTGTGATAACAGTAGTTATCAAAGGCTTATCAATTTTTGTTTTAGCAAATGCAACTAACAATAATAAATATTGTACTATGAGTTCTAGGACACACTTTGTAAACTTTTGTGCAAATTTGTAACCCTTGTGTGAGTAACTTGGGCTGAGTTATAGTCACAGGCTGCTGTGGAATGGGGATGTGGCTTGAGTCACTGTAGGAGCCCCGCAGGGCAAGCACGGAGTAGCATTTGTGCGGTGCTGGCACCGGATGCTCCACTGCAGAGGACAGCTCTCTTGGGAACAGTGCCGGCTTGGGGGGGAATTTAAGGCAGCTCGGCCACATGGAATGGCATGGCTACACATGGCGGCTATTTAGCCCGTCCATGTGTTCTGCGGGTTTGGACAGGCACCTATCCCCCTCCGATAACTCGTCTGATTCATCACCATATGCTTCCATATTTAATAGTTTCATTAAATCCAAGATAAGTCTCCATGGCTTTATAACTCTTATCACATTTTCCTTGCTCTTTGAGGCTGCTCAGATTATGACTTGGCCAGTTAATGTCCAGGTATTAAAGTCAAAAGTAGCTTTTTTAGTTGTGTCTAATCTGTGGTTCTTAGCCTATGTTATTAATGCTAATAATGCTTTTTCATCATAGTCTATGTCCCATTCCTCAAGAAGATATTTTCATACCTTTAGTACTGGGTGGTCTTGTGCAGAAAGAAAGTTTCCCTCATCTTTGATGGGATTTTTCTTCTTTTTTCAGCTTCTCCGGTTTCTTCTTTCACAAAGCCCTTTGGCTGTGACTCTTGCAGCTGTTGCTGCAGTTATTATTCTTGCAGCTTTTGCTGCAGCTTTGAGTCTTGCAACCTTTGCTGCAAATTTGGGCTCTCCCTGCTTCTTTCTTTCCAGCTTTTTGCTGTGGGGACAGGCTTTGCAAGCTCTGCCCTCTGTCTCTTTCCACTCTACCCACAGGCTACTTTGGACTCACACTGCGGGCACCAGGTGACATGCAATGTTCGAGTGTCTGAGATGGAACACACAACAGACCTCTGTTGTTTCATCAGCCAAACAGCCTATTTTATTGTTTGGGGCTTGCTTTTATAGCCAATTCAAAACTTCTGGCTCTAAACAGTCATTGGTCTAATCCCCGTGCCTCCCAGACTTTGAACCATTCAAATACTTGTATTTTAGGAGAGTTGTTATTAGTTGAAACCTCTGTCAGTCAGCCCAGAGGCTGGTTTATGGAAGTGGGCTGGATTTCATATTTATAACCAGATTAATGTTCAGTAGAAATCAACTTGTGCTGCAACAGGTAAGAAGAACAAAGGCTGAAAAGTTTTAGGACATCTGTATGGATTTTATACCTCTTAAGGGTTACACTGATAATTTTTCTCAAAGAACATTTGCACACTCTTGTCAAAACAAAACTTTTACTGTGTTTCTTTTTCTTAGGGCAGCCCTAGCAGGGGATTAAATATCCATGTTTCTTCCTAAAAATGCATAATATGGTCTGATCTCCTTACTAAATAGGTCCTTTTGTAGTCACAATGTTATCAGACAGGTGTATATGCTAATCTTCTATGTTATATTACATAATATCACATAATATATATAATTACACAGTATATATATTATTACACATTACACATATATAATATACACATTATCTTCTATAATATATTACACAATAGATAACAATATCTATGTTATATATACACAATATTATATTACCTGGCAGAAAATACCAGGTAAAGTCTGTAGCCAACCATTTTTTACTCTAGTATCAGAGATGTTGAGTACTGTGTCACTGAAATATTGTAAGATACTTATATCAAAAAATTGCTGTCCGAGATTTTGAGACTTGTTGTACAACATATTCCTCAGAGTCACAAAGTCTTTTCAGAGAGGTCTGAAGGCAGAAGTTTCTTCTCTGGAAGAGTCTTTTGAGTGGATCCTGCTTATCACTGGGTTAACAGTAATAACTAATTACAGTGTTCTATTCTCAGACTTAATGGCATTCAGCATTTCTGACTACAGCCCTGAGATATTAAAATTGATATAGTGGTACAGGCCCTCCTTCTGTCAGGGATTTTTTAATGCTAATGCGCAGATAAAACCCCAAACCTTGCAGAACAGGGACATGCTATTCATTTGCAGGGACTGGACCTGGCCTGCAGATTACAGAGTTACTGTAACAATCTTGGACCATCCTAAAACATGCAGAATAAGGAAAAGTAAACCATTGTATAAGTACAAAGCTAGACACTATGCAGGATATGAGAACCACCATGTTAGCAAACCCTGACCAAGCTCTTGCAGCATGACAGCCAATCAACAAGTAACATGTATGCATGATTGCAGCCAGTTAGCCAAAGAGTGTTAGATTCAAGACACTGCTTGAATAATAATTTCTCAGTGCCCATCAAACCACTGAGAGGCTCTCAAGCCTATTTCTCAATGGGTGCAAGCCAGATGGGCTTTGCTGGAGCCAGCAGAAATAGCTGAGGCTGTGGCTGTGCTTTCCACAATTGGAAACCGCATATCTTAATACAAACACAACTCCAGTCCCCAAAGACATTTGGATGTGTAGGATTATGGGTCCAACTGGATCCTGTTGACACAGTGAACTGCAAATGGTTGGCCAAATCACTTGACAAATTGAGGTTCTAATGGTGATCAAATCAGCTAATCCAGAATGACCATGAGATACCTGTCATGGTAATTCATGATGGTGAGCTGAGCTGAAACAAACCACTGAGAGGCAGGGACAAGTGTTAAACTGCTTGTACACTAAAGATTAGTCAGTGAAGAAAATGATCATCAAGAAATTATAAATAGGAATTTGTGAACTACTGGGGCACCAAAAACTCACAGATAGCACAGTGTCATTAGGTCATGTCCCTGATGTGGAGAGCAGTTGTATTAATTTAAACATGATTGCTGAGAAAAATAATTTAATTTAAACATTCTTTTGTCATAAAATACATATGTGATACAGTAGAGGTAAACAGCCTTAGTAAGACACTTTCCTTTAAAAGCACTTTTTTTTGCTAGTATTCACTAACTTGTGTGTAAAACATGATTTAAGTACTTAGCATCTTACAAAGGAGCTCAGTCTCATCAGAAGCAGGTCATAAAATCATTCTCATCACATCTACCTTTTGCATCTCCAGCCTGCCAAGATACAGTCAATAATGAAACGAAAAACTGAATATATGAAACTTTTTCTGTAATTGCAAGGATTTTGATTCTTTTGGTCCTCTCCTTTCTGAGAAGACTCTTCAGTGGGTGGCATTTCAATCTCCATACAATTATTTCTATTGTTGGCATATTGTGCTGGTGGTGGCGTGCTTCCTCACCATTAACTTGAATGCAAGGGCAGGAGGCTGTCGGATCTGGAGTAGACCTGAATGCTGAAAAGTTGTGATATCCTGTATTGGGGTGCAGGACAATGGAACAGAGCAGAAATATTCTCCTTGTAGAAGAACAAGATGCATCGAAGCTTCCAGAGGCTGGGTAAGCTCTTACTGTTGTAAAACCTCACACAGAAATGTCTTTCAGGATGATGCTGTTCCCAATCCCACTTAGTACAATTTAGTAAAAACATTACTAGCATGGAAGGAAAGTTAATGAGAAGAGTCAAATGCTAATCCTGAACGTATCAGAGATGTGTTTTGTGAAGTCCTTGGTTAATTTTGCCTATGGTTCAAGTGCTGCCATACAACCATTTCCTTCATGGCAATTCCCCATGACTGACATGTACCATTCTTAGATTCTGAGTTTTTCTCCTGGTTTACTTGTAGGTTGACTTCCCATAATTACTAAAATTTCAGTATCAGCAGAAGTGACAGTAACTGTTTTATAGCACATACACACATGCATGCCTTTCCTGCATCTTAAATCAAGCTCTATGGTTGTCTGAATTATATTCAAGAAAGTCAATACCCCATCAATTCTGATCTGATACCATGTTTTTGACACAGTTCAAACCAGACATTATTGTCATGGTTTGACATTGGTCCAATGCCAGGCACCCACAAGAGTTGTTCAATTACCCTCTCCTGCTACAGCTGAGCAGAGGAGGGAAAAAGGGGAAAAAAAAAAAAATGAAGGCTTCATGAGTGAGATAAGGACCGGGAGAAGTATTTCAAGGACAAAGAAGGCTCAACTTAAGTTGCAAAGTGAATTTATTACTAAAAGAATCAGAGGAGGATAATGAGAAGTAAAAGAAGCCCTTAAAACACAGTTGCCCCACAGCCCCTCTCCTCTTCCCACTGACAGCGCAGGGAGACAGGGCGTGGGGGTTTTGGTCAGTTCACCACCAAGATTTTCTTCTACTACTTTGGGAGAGGAGTCCTTCCCCTGTGAGGCCATGGGGTTCCTCCCATGGGAGACAGCTCTCCGTGAACTTCTCCAGCATGGGTCCACTCTCACAAATAGCAGCCATACTGCACCTACTGCAGCATGAATTCTCCCCACGGGCAGACAGTCCTCCCATAACTGCTACGACATGGGTCTCTCTCTTTCCATGGAGTGCAATCCTCCAAGGACAGGATGCTCCAGCCTGGAGCCAGGGACCCCTTTTCTCCTCCAGGTCTTCCACTGGATCACAGCCTCATTCAGGTATCCACCTGCTCAGGCATGTGCATCTCCCCATAGACTGCAGGTGGATCTTTGCATTCCCCGTGGACCCATGGGCTGCAGGGGCACAGCTGCTTCAGCATGGTCTTCACCACAGCCTGCAGAGGAATCTCGGCTCTGATGCCTGGAGCACCTCCTCCCTTCTCCTTCTCCACTGACCTTGGTGCCTCCATGCTGTTTTCCCTCACATGTTCTCACCTCCTCCTTTTTTCTAACTAGAAGCAAAAATCCCCTGACTTTGTTTTGATTTTCTTCTTAAATATATAATCACAGAGGCATTACGAACCTCTCTCATTGACCCAGTTTTGGCCACAGCATGTCCATCTTCAGAGCCATCAGCCATTGGCTCTACTGGACACAGTGGAAAGCTTCCAGCAGCTTCTTTGTGTCCCCCCTATGGCCAAAAACCAGGCCATGCTAAACCAATACAATTATCATTTTGAATTGGGAGCTCAGCTGCTCCAGCACTACATTATAGTTTGTGAAATGCCTTCTGAAGTTGAATTTGAATTGATGTCAGTATAAGTAGGGTTTTTAAACAGAGTTATTGTTTTATACCTAGCCTATTTCACAAAGGAAAATGGTTAAACAAGGTAGAACTTGTTCAACTACTAGCAGTGGCACAGTGATTACATGAAAGATGCTTGGCTTCAAATCAGTTGAAGAAGACTCAACCTTTGGTCATCCTGTTCATATGAGGAGACCTACATTACTCACTGTGAGCATGAAAAAGACACGACCCATCTGGAAAGCGCTAGCTTCTTTCTTCTACTATGGAAAAAATGCTTTGCCACTTAGGTCAGCATCATGATGCAAATCTTAAGATTCTGAGATGGCTGAGCAAATCAAAGCATTTGGACACTCTGATACTTTTTAATCTATCTCCCTGACTTCTTTTTCCTTGTACTTTTAATTTTTCATGTAAGTACTGGGAGGGGAAAACACAATTTAGTTGTAGAGAAGTAGCTACTACAACCAACTTAACCTTTTCCTCTCTTTCAGCTTGGGAAGAACTTATTATTATCATCTTCATCTTGATTATTTTTTGATGATGGTGATAATGATGATAATGTTCATAAGATTCTTGTCTGTACTGGACGTGGAGAAAAACATTAATATTTTGAAAATTATTACTATCAATTCCAATTTTAGTTGTCTGAGTTCTTGTCTTGGTTTAGAGACAAGTTTAGGAGAAAAACACTCTGGAAACGAGTGTTTCTTCTAAAGAAATGGTTCCAAAAATCTCTTTCTGCCAATAATAAAAAAAGAATATTAGTGGGTGAAAGTGAAAAAACCCCAACCATTTATTGACAAACAGAGTGCCCACATGGCACAAAGAAGAAAAATTATTAAGTGCTAGATACTGAATTTTCTGACCAACACTCCCACCCCCCCTCACTGGGAAAAAAAATGCTAGGCAAAGAGAAAAGGGAAAAAAAACAAACAAAAAAAACTAAAAAAAAAAAAACTAAAAAAAAAACCCCTGTTGTAGATGCCGGCAAACCCAATGGGAAGAATGATGATGTCTAACTCCATTTCAGAAAGCTAAATGATTGCTTTATTATAATTATGTTATAATACATTAATATGCTATATAAAAGAGGATACTAAATACTACATGCTACTTTCTCTAATTATCATATCTAACTAACTCACAACTCGTGACCCTGTTCTCCAGAGCCCAGATTGGCTCTCAGGCCCAAACAATCCACCATGGTCCAACCAAACGCTCACTCTGGGTAAACAATTCTCCAAACACATTCCACAAGAGAAAAACAAAGAGCAGAAATAGAAATTGTTTTCTCTTTCATTTCTCTCTGTGTACCTCAATAAAAAATCCTGAGAGAGAGAGAAATGTGCTTGCCACAAAAACCAAAACAAACAAACAAACAAAAAACCACAAAAAAAAAAAAAAAACCCAACCAACCAAACAAACAAAAAAAAAAAAAAAACACACAAAAAAAAAAAAAAACCCCAAACAAAAAAAACCCCATGACAACTGCAATGTAATGGGGGAGGGGAAAAAAGACCCCGGCCTTTGTCTCAGGGAACAAAAAACAAAGGGTACATGCAGCAGCTTGGGAAAAACAGATGGGAACCTATTGAATCTCTTGTGCTGGTCTCCTCTTCACAGCAGATGAAGCTGGTGGATTTGGTGTCCTTTCTCTTGTTGGTTTGGCTTTCCTGAATTCTGGGTCTGGGACAGAGCGGCCCCTCAGCTCCCTGCCAGTCCCCAGTGAATTCTTTTCCTGTTGATTGTCCTCTCTACTCTTGGACCAAAACCAAACTGAGTAGTTCAAGAGAAAAACAAGGCTGCTGACAGATTGCTGCTGCAGTCTGCCCAGTTCACATGGAATTGACGGATGGGGAGTGAGGCTTTGAAAAAGCCCACAAAAGAGCTCCAAAGGCTTCCCCGTATCCTGGACCCACTTTAAAGCTACAGCAACCATTTCTGGGCCTAGAGCAGCCAATCATGGGAATAGAAAACCACTCCAAGATAATTCCAAAGCCCTGATGAAATCCTTAGGCAGTCAAAACTCTCACTATTGGCATTTGCCTGATTAAAGATATTTCCTTGATCTTCATGAATGCTATGCAGGGATGGCATGGCAATGATTTGCAATTATTTCAAACACTGACTTGTTGAAGAATACATTTAGTACAGATAGCTGAGTGTGCAGGTACAAGGTGAACTCTGTATGGGGGAAATGTTGGAAACCTGAGGCAAAGGCTGCGACCTGGCACTGCACATTTGCACAGCAAAGGAATGGGACTTCTGGTATGAACTATGGGATCAGGAGAGGGTGACTCACCAGAAAGACTCCAGACTACCACATGCAGTCCATTATGGACTGTGAGGGTATAAAAGCCCAGAGATTCCTTGGCTGGGGGCATCTCCTTTGATTCAGCCTCTCCAGCTGCTTCTCTGTTACTGTGCTGTGAATAAATTGCTTTAAGAATGTGGACATTTGAGATTCTGCTGTGGGAAACCTGAGACTGAACCAATGAAGAAACTTTGTCTGACTGTGTGAATGGGATGTGTGGGGAGTCAAGAGGGGACCCATCGGGTCACTGGGGCCACCTGGGGTCCCAGCAGTGAGAGTCTGTGGTGGTGCAAATGAGAAGAACAGAGTAGTTCCTGGATAGGCAGAGAGGAAAGATTCTTTAACAGAGCCTGCTATCTGTTCTCCTGTGGTAGAAGAAAAGGTTCTTTTCTTTCCTATTGGGGAACTACCCACTTTTATATATTGTGGCACAACAAACTTTTTTAGCAGTATTCAGAATGCTGGTAGACAGATATTTAGCTGTGTGAATTTACGTGGTAAACCTGACTTTAATGGAACTGTATGTTTTTTACTGTTGCTAATTATCTGCCTTTAGTTTTATTACCCTTTAGTACCCTTTATTGAAGAGGTTCAAACATTTTCTGTTGACTTATGCTTACATTCATCAGGAAATATGTGGCATCCTAGATTTTCCCCATTGTCTTGCTAACAAAAGCCTAAGTGGGTGAACAGTTATGTTTGCATCCAAGAGAAGCTATCCTTACAGGTTTATCCATCCATCATTCCGTTAAAATTTCCCAATAAGTTCAGTTAACTTGCAGTTATCTCAGATTTCTTATCTTTCACCTTTTTCTCTTCCTCTTCTTTCCAAAAAGATTTTCATTTTATAACACTTCGGTTAGTTATCAAAGAGACTTTAGTGAAAAAGTTGGAATTTCCTTTGATGTGTCCCTGTGAATAAAATATACTTTGTAAATTCTTTCAGAACCTTAGAGTAAGAGCCAGGACTTCTTGGTTGATTCATCATTGGCATGTGTGTGCTTAGTGAAGATGATATATATTCAAATATCAGCTATTTCCTGACAGTTTCTTCTGCTGCTTTAGGAAGTAATTGTGGATGGATGGATTTTCAATTCCCCAGAACTGTTAATATTAATAGAGACTTGCAATATTTCTCTCTTTCAACTCATATTTTAAGGTCAGCATTTAAATCTGAAACAGAAATTCGTTTGTGTCATTCAAGAAATAGAGATCCAATAGAAGACTGGACTCTGTCCAGTGACACCTGTGCATCAGATTTCCATCTATCATGTCAATAACTATGTGGGAAATTAAATGTAAGGGTTTCATTGTCCCTGTAGTCAGAGGAATGACTGTTTTGACTCTATTACACTTTTTGAAGTGGGTTTTTTAGGTCTGGTTCCATCTTTGGAGTAGATACAGGTATTATTTGTATTGCCTACTTTTGGGATATGGTGGGTGTGCCTTTAAAGATTAGGGCACCCCAATTAATGCCTATTTATAATGTTCTTTGAGAAACCACATACCAATTCGAACAGCATCGAAGTTCTCAATCGTCGGTTTCCTCTTCCATACATCCTTTTTCAGCTTCTGTGAAGCCTCCCTTACCCTCTTTCCCTCAGACTCTCCCACCCTCTTCCCAGTCCCCAGCCCAGGATAGTATTGGCCGCATCATCCCAGTCTCCCCTCTCAAAGGTGGCAATGGCCACGCCACTTGGAACCAGTTTTCCCGTGCTTCTGCTTCTTTTCCTGTCCTTAATCCCATGCTGGGTCCAGCCCTTTCCCCTGAAGGCTCCACCCCTAGGGATGATAACCATTCTATCATGGGTCACGCCCCTTCTGGGAAGGGCAGAAATGGAGATTCCCTACTGGAAACTGCCATTTTGTGTACTCCCTCCACAGTGGCAGCACCTGTACCCCCTACCCAGTCCTCATCCCTTTCCCCATTGGGAACCCAGATAGCTTTTTACCATCACTCGACACACGATATCAGTGCTTCTCTGGAAACAGATCTCTCGGTTGCCAACTCCACTAGAATGATAAAGCCCTCCTTGGACAGAGACAATGCAGTTTTTGCTAGTTTAGGAAGTGCAGCATTTGCTGTATGGACTTGCACAAGACCACTCTGACTCCCAATTAAAACAATGGAGATTTTTAGAATAACTGTGTTTCATCCAAAGTTTTTAAGGGCCAATGGCAAAAGAAGGAAAATAATAATCATCATCATTAAAAATAATAATTAGTAGTGTCTGTTCAAGTTGTCTGGGATACTCCACACTTTTCTCCAAGTTCATTTCTTTATTGTTTAAACCATCTTAAGTTTACATGGATTTTATATCAAAAACATGTTTGTTTAATTGTTTTTATTATCCTAGTTACTTTAAAACTGTTAGGTATTGGTTTGTCCTGAGCTCAGTGTTACTTTGTGTGGGTTCATTAGGTTTAATCATTTTATTTAAATTGTGTAAATAGTTCTATTTCAAAATCATTATTTTAATGAGATATAGGTAGTCCTAACTTTGATATTTTAAATTGATTTAATACACTCTTTATACTCTGTCTATTACCTCTTTTGCTAAGGGCCCAGCAGAGGGAGAATATTCACAGTTTTTATAATGAAGAGTGTTCTCTTTTGTGTGTTTAACCATAATGCATTTTAATTAGTATTTAATATTTTAAAATATAATTTTAATTTATAGAAAGACTATAGAAATCTTACTGAGAACAAAAAAGCAAGTGTAAGAAGGTATGTGTTAGAGTGGTGGTGTGTAGAATGATGAAGGGTGGGGTGTAGAATGCCTAAAAGGACAATCAAGAAGAGAGGAGGAGAAAGAAGGAAAAAAGAGAGGAGACAGTGAGAAAGAATAAAAAGGAAAATGAGTGGTTTACTAAGAATAAAAGGTATCGGGTGGTGAACAAAGAAGTGGGGGAGACTGTTTTAGTTAAAAGTTATGTTAATTAGTATGTTAAACTTTATTTCCCCGTCTCTGCCTTGGCTCCCTTGCAAATACTAAGTTTAATCTCTTGTGTGCACCCTGTTTCATAGAATATCCCATGTGAATGTTGATGCAATCTAATCTGTGATGTGAGTTCTGTATTGCAGAGAAAAAGGCAGTAAAAGGAAAGGAAAAACAACTCAAGGCACAGTGGCACCGGGTGTGGTGGTGCGCGCCTGTAGTCCCAGCTGCCAGGGAGGCTGAGCCCAATGGATCGCTTGAGCCCAGGAGATCTGGGATGCTGTGCTCTGTGCTGAGCAGGTTTCCAAGCAAGGGCCGCCATCAATATAATGACATACGGGGAGCTGAGGGACACCAGGTTGACTAAAGGAGGGTGAACCAGCCCAGGTCAGAGACAGAGCAGGTCAAAGTTCCTGTGGCAAACATTAGTGGGATTGTGCCTGTGAATATGGCAGCGTAGCCTGAACAGTACAGAGACACAAAGACCCTTTCATCACACAACTTTTTGAAATGAACTGCTAGCACAAGTTTAATTGAAATTATGAACTTTATAATTGTTGTTATCAAGTTAATAACATTCTTTTGTTTATAGTTACATTCCTGGAAATCTTTCTTAAGACATTCAACTTTAGAGTTTTATATATATCCGAGAATCTCTTCATGAGTTGTCATTGTTTCTTTAGCAATTATCCTTTAATCTCTATTTTCAAAATTTCTAGGATTTTGTCTGTTAACCAAAACTTTCCTCCTCTCTTTCCAAAACAAGAAAAGGGGAGATGTTGCAGTGGTTTTTTTGATAGTTTATTTTTAATAGTTTATTTTGTACCTCCCCCCCAGCTCTGAGGCATTGTTTTAATCCCCTCCCTCATACCTACCCCTTTTTCCAGAGATTTTCCTGCCATTTTTGTATCCTTCAATGCCTCATTGGTTTGTTTAAACTGTTCCCCGTAACTCCTATTGGTTTAAACATTGTAATCCTTGCCTTGTGTTCCTCCCCAGTCCGTTTGTTATTGGTTCCCAGCCCTAAACTCCACCCTGGTCCTGTCCTTTAAAACCCACTACCCTGCTTTTGTTCATGGTCCTTGCCTCTATTCTATATTCGAGTTATGGATGCATTTGTTTTCACCCTTATGGTTTAAAAAACGATCCTCAGATTTACAAGCATGGCCTATCTTGCTTTTTCTATGTTGATCCACCGGTGACTGCATAGGAGCTTCAGGGCCCCAGGGGAGGTGTTGCACACCTGTCAAGCGCATAACACCAAGCACACCATGGCAAATGTATTACACTATAAGTTTTATTGTAATTATTTTTCACCTACTTGATATGCTTACACAGCTACAGAATAAATACAGTTGACAAACATCATTGACCCTATCTTGTAGGATGGTGATAATTACAGATTTGTATATTGTATAAAAACAGGCTTAAAAATTACATGCTTGTATAAAACTTTTGAAATCTGTAATTCATTGTTATTACTTGTATTATTTTACTGTACTCTTCATTCTACTTTCTAGCTGTAATTTCAAGATTTATTTGTCACTGTTCTCTATTTTTCTTCTGTACATGAATTTGTGGACCTTGGCAAGCAATCCTCTAGGGTTTCCTTTGCTTTAATTTGCATAAACACAGACATCATATGAATGTAAGTGGCTTTGCATTAAATAAACACCCTTAATCAGCTTTTCAGTTCAGTTTTTTTGGTTGTGCACAGTCAGCTATTTCTTCCAGAAATTCTGAGAGCCCTACAAAGCTAACTGGATAAGGTTTGCAATTCTTTGATATATCTAATGAAAAAGAATTTCAGTTAATTATATGGATTCTGGGGATGACTGAAAGCTTATTAGTTTGATCAAGGAGAAGCTATATTTATGTATTTTTTTTATCATTATTATTGCTGTTATTAATCCCTGATGGCCAGGTTCGGAACATGCTTCTCTAATTTGCGTTAAACATGAACTCTTAATGAATAATACATTAGGGTTATTTTAAACAGTGGGCTCCTAGCATGGATGTATATATGGCAGTGTGGTTTGATTAGCTCTGCAATATTTTCATTGCTGGCAAATGTTCCTATAAACCTGAAAGCCACTAAAGAACCTGTACTAATCTGCAGTATTTGTTTTTTGAAAATGTTGGCTATCTTTCCAAAGAGAATTGCACTAATGTCTCTCCCTTTCCCCCAGCTATTAGCACTTCTCACTGTTTATGAGAAATATAAGCTCGATTGTGCCCACTGTTTGTAGCCTTGACTAGTGCCTGGGATTCATGGGGAAGGCGACATCACCTGTGTGTACTTTTAACTTGCATAAATAGGAGCAACCTGTAAATAAGAAACACTTCTGTTGATATGCACTGTGCACCCTTCCTTTTTGCATACTGGAAATCTCTGGCCTCATCTCTGCTTATGCTGGGATGCAGTCTGGGAAAGGAATAACTACACACTAAATGTGTTACTTATAATGCTAGTGTGATTTTTGTGCTATCTAAAACGTAATTTAAAGGAGGAGGATTGGTGGGATGGCTATTTTTTCATAAATTAAGGAAAGGCGAGAAGGCAATTGAGGATTCTGCATGGCATAGAGAGTCAAAGCTAATTTATGTATTTAAATTACTGAAGATAATTAGTGTCCTTCTCCTTATTCTTTGCTTAGTATTCAGTTTTTGTGAGTGTCTTAAAATGACCCAACATGGAGGATAAAATAGCCCCATTTCAAGCTTGCTTGTTACAAAGGGTTCTGATCCAGAAACTTGTATGTATGCTGGTCCTTGAAGGAGTCAGTGTCCCAGGCAAATATAATATATATGTGGGTAACAAAGATGGCCATGTGGAAAAGAAAAATTAATGAAACAGAGGTGTGATACACAATAAAATTGAGGTAAAAAATCATATTAAATGGAAAGCATAATTGGCAATCTATCTATTAAACTATATCAAATACAGCAATGCATGTTCTTCACAAATGCTAGTGAGCTGTCCATGGGTCTGGACTACAGGTAGAACCTCTAAACCTGAACAGATGGATTTTAACAATACCACATTACAAAAATTATGCCTTAGATTGACTGAAGGCAACCTGGAGTAATGTGAGGCATATAATGTCCAGTTGGTGTGTTTTCCACTGCGTTGTGATCTGCAATGACAAGATGCTGAGCAAAGAAAGCATTTTCATTGTTTGTGTCAACTATTCCCATAAATCTAGTGCAAACGAAAACTAAAGAAAAAAAAAAGGAATGAAGAAAAAACAAAGATGTTTGGTTTAGTCACTAGTTTCCTCATTTGAGGTATGTCTTCAAATATTTCTACCATTTCTTGTATGGCATCAAAAGAATATTTTTGGATTCCTAGCAGGGAGCCTGTCAGATTCATGTTTCATTATTTGACCTGTTTTCAAGTTTTGTTTTCATTTTTCCTTTACATCAGTGCCTGGTATTCTGAAAAAGAAACAAGAAAGTGGGCTAAAACTTAAGATGTCAAAATAGAGAAAAGTGTTCTCATTATTAGGTTCTAAAAAGTATTAACTTTATACAGAATTATTAAAACTAATTTTGAGTTTACATCACCTGTCAAGTTGAATTAATTAAATCTTTCAGTTATGAATAAGTTCACTGTGCATTTAATCTTCAGTCATTAAATGTTTACAGCTATCATAAATAATAAGTGATCTTTAACACATTATGGGGATTTTAGGGCTGATCATTTTAAAGGATATACTTAATAGAACATTAAAAAAATGTTGTGAGGAACATCTGTAATAGTAAATATATTATTATTATGTTGTGAGGATGTAGTACCTCACTCTGTGTTAAGCCCTCCCTTGCTTTTTTCAAGAATTTGTTAATATCCTGATGAAATTGATTGTAACCTGTAACTGTTACCACTGCTGCTTAGATGAAATTTCCAGAGGCAGTGCAGGGATTTTACATGGACAAAGGACTTTTAAATTTTTTAAAAATTTTGACAGTTGTTAATGAACAGTTGGCACCATAGAACATAAAGGAGATAATGCCCGAGACATTTTCTGGGGAAAAAACCTTGAGGGCCAATGAGCACAATGTAATTGTCTATAATGAGACGGGATGAAGTGTATGGTTGGAAATGCTTAAATAACTCCAAGCAAAGACGTGATAAAAGTCAGAAACCCAATCATCCACGCTGAATGCTTAGAGATAAACATGACAAACATGTTCTTCTTACGCATGCTTTGGCTTGGCTGAGCAACCCATCTTAATACACTCCTAAGCACCTCCAAAATACCCATCACCAGTCCTTGCAAATATACAGCAGTTTCCATTTTACCTTCAAAATAAAACCATAATATTGAATGAATCAATCTCACCTGTTTCTTTCAGGGTAATCAGAAATAAAGCCTCATAGATCCTGCTGTTTCTCCTTTTTTTTTCTTTTTCCTTTTTCCCCTAGGGGAAATAAATAATTAGTGGAAGCCTGTCTTCAATAGCAGTGATTGGAGACTGAACTTTGAACTTAATTCATCCTTAACTGACCAGCAAGGGGGCCAACAATGCATGAATTCTAATTCAGGAGTTTTATAGATTTTTAATTGTGCAGACAAAATCAAGAAGGAAATCTGAATGTAGAAGATCCCACTTCCACAGTTTTTACTCCTCCAGTGCTTGTAATGGCATACTCCAGTTTGACAACAGCATGGAACAAAACCTGTACTTCTGGTACTGGAAAAAGTTATCGGGAGAAAAAGGAAACAAACAGGCTTGCAGGGTTTTGCATGCTGTTTTAAAAAGAAAAACTGTTTTTCATTTCCCATTGTGAGTAACCTTTACACAGGTACAGTATCACTGATTTTGGTTGCTGTGCTGGAGAACTGTAGGACCAAGCCCTAAAAAGAAAAATAATAGCTTGGCATGAAACAATAAATTACAATGTTCATTCACCTCTCTCTCACCCTGGTTTTAACTGGCACAATACCATTGACATCAGTGGTGGTACTGCTGACTCATGTTAAAGAAAGGAAGAAGAAAATCAAGATTTGAATTTTTTATAGTTTTCTCAGTGACAAAAAAATGCAATAGATAGCTACTCTGGCTGTGTCACCATAGACCTTGGCATAAGCTACAGACTTATAATATGTGCAGATCAAGTGTATTTCACCTTTATGCATTCCAAAATAGCAATGCTACACTGACATCCAGTATACAGTTTTTTTTTTTCTGAAACCATTTACCCACATACACTGCCTGCCTTATTGCACATGTATCCTTTTAAACTTCTAAAAATTATTCTTTCTTGTTTTTTATTTGACTTCAAAAATATTTTGTAGGATTTTCTGCTGCCTACCACTGTTAATCAGCATTTAGAATGAAAGTTCTGATAGACTATTAACAATTAAAAAAATACCTAAAATGGAAGGAAGCACTTCTACATAATGAATGAGTTGTTTGCATATCCAGAGCTGCAAGGTGAATCATACCCCTGGGAATTCCTTTTCTTTAAAAATCAGCTGCTAGAGTTATTATCATTCTCATATATAATGCAGGGCATATTAGAAAAACCAAATCTTTCACATATGTATTGGCATGATGCTACAGTAACAAAAGGCTAATAGCCCTGAATTCTGTACTGTTTTTAGATTTGTGGAATAAGACTATTTTATACTTTCAATTCCTGTAACATGTTTTTGTTTGGAATTTTTCCCTCTCTCCCTTTTTTTTTTTTCTGCTTCGTGGATTGAGAAATGGAAAAAAACTGGAGGAAATATTTTTCAAGTGTTATTTTCAAAGATAAATTGAAAATATTGTTACAGTCAGCTCTCTATTTTACCAGGTAGTCAAACACAAATCTCCTGTGGTTAGTTTGACTTTATTATTACTGTCTTGATGCCTTACTCAGGAGATCTTGAGTATTTATTTTGGGAAAGGGAGGTTTGGGTCCCATTGTGATATAAGAACACAAATCCAGGCAATTTCACAGTGGACCACTTACCAAATAAATTTTAAACATGGTGTTAGGCTGATGTGTGAAACATCAAGCAGCATGGATGTTAGGATATCTCCTTCTTGAGGTGCAGATTGCTTTGTGCAGCAATAATAGAAATCTGCTCATACTGTAACACCTAAAGCTCTCTGTTTTATAAGTAGCCTTGTATGTTTATGACATCATTTGCTATGTTTTAAAGATATTAGGGTTCTTAAACAAATATTATTTCTTGGATTTGTAGTGTAACTGTACTGCATTACATTTGAGAACTATGGTGTAAAAGTTTATATCCTTGCTTGACTGAAGATGTACAGAACATGATGGGGCATACACTACATCAGAACATAGGCACTGACATCACATAATTAACGATTCTCCTTGCTACCATTTTTTTAGATCTATTTATTTATATGTTTACTTTTTAAAAACACGGAAGTATGTTAACAGCACTGACTCCTATTTATATAAACTTGTTGGAGTCCACATTTTATCCAGTAAAGAGAAGTATAAGATAGATTTACCGAAACTCTTCATTTACAATGCTACAAATGAAAAAGAAACAAAACCACTATAAAAATATTTGCTGAGAATGCACTCACTTTGCCACTATTGTGTTTGCTTTAGAATTCAGCCTAATCGGTGTATTTCAGAATATTAACTATTTCACCCAATCCCATTCAGATTTTTCCTAGAATCATACACTCGTAGAATATACTAAGTTGTAAGGGACCCATCATGATCATGGAGTCCAACTTCTGGGCCCTCGCAGGACACCCCAAGAATTCCACCATGGGCCTGAGAGCATTGTCTAAACACTCCTTGAACTTTGTCAGGCTTGGTGCTGTGAGCACTTCCCTGGGGAGTATGTTCCAGTGCCCAACCACCCTGTGGGTCAAAAACTTTTTCCTGATACCCAATCTAAACCTTCTCTCGCTCAACAAGGGAAGTGACTTAAATGCTCTTACCCCAAGTCTACCAACAAATAACATAAAACCCAACGCCAACACTCTCATTAATAAATAGTATTGCCTTTTCTCCATTGTCTTTATGCAGTCCTCAAAGTTCTCCTTGCAGCATTGATCCTGAAGGATAAATAATTTAAATGTCAATTTTATTTATATAAAAATTATTTGTGGTTAATTTGCTGCAATTGAATTCAGCTTAAAAGACTGCATCCAAGTGCTCTAAGAAAAGCTAGACTATTTCAGTCTTTAGCATAGACACCTGGGCAAATAGAAAAATCAGAAATAATTTTTCAAGGATATGGATGTTGTTAAGGCAAAGAAATTGACTTCCAAGAGCAAAAATTCAAAATCCTGGGGAGGAAATGAAGAATCACATATGTGTACCTCTTCTAAAGACAAGTTAAAGAAAATGCAATTGTCAAACATTTTAAATACATTTCTGTTAAACAATCAAGAGATGCCTTCCCTAGGTATGCCAGGGATGTTATGTGTACCTGCTGCCTGGAGAGAGGAGAGACAGAGCCCAGTGGAGAGGCAGCTGGCAAGCTGCCAGCAGCGTGTAGAGATGCAGAGAGTCTGGACCATTGTAAATAGAAAGTGTCCTCTGGGAACATGGGGATGCAAGTCTGAATGGAGGAAAAAGCAGTTATGCAGGTATGGACCCTCCTTTTACCCAAATGGGCAATAAAATATGAAGAAAAGGCTCTGCAAACCTTGCTGTCATGAGACATGTCAAGAGCCATGGATTAAACACCACTGCAGAAGCTTCTTTTAATGTACAAATATGGGAGGGGGCTGGTGGACTGATATTTGACTCAGCTTCATGATGAATCGGCTAGAGGCATTTTAACGACCTGGCGGCTGGTGCTAGACACCTTGACACAAATAAAAGCTGAGTGGAGCACGACAGTCACACCTGAGACTCCATGGGCACTGCCTACTGCATTGTCTTATAAGGACGGAGGGCGAGGAGAAGCCAGGGGAAGAGTGAATACAACCTCTGGTGCATAGGCAGAGAGGACAGGAGAGAAATCAGCAGGGGAGTGGCCGTTACCAGAGCCCCCTGTCCCTGTGGTACCATCCCCTTGTGCTGCTAGACCTCCTCCACCACCAGCAATGGAAACGTTTGCGCAGCACCTGAGCCTGCCCGTGCTGCAGCCACCAGACCCATAGTTGTGCTCTACACCCAGTTATCACTGTTAATGTGCTCGGTATGCTCCTGCCTGTGGCTGATTGGGCAGCCCAGCCACGACTTGGCACACCCACTTACAGCTTCAGCACACAGGTGGAAGCCAGAAGTCAAGTGGCGCCTGGCGCCAGAAACACTGGGGTGGAGCTGCAAGCACCCAAACCCAGAAGCACTGGCGGGAGGTTGCCGGCACCCAGGACTGTGAGACACTGTACCTGCAGCATATACAGCTGGGACTTGAGAAGCCCATGCGACGCTTTTCATTATTAAACTCACAGCATCCTAACAGGGGGAACCTAAGGCTTGTACCGCACTTGCTGGTATTGGTCACCATCTCCACCTACAATCCGGTCAGCTTCAGGAGGCAGGTAAAGTTGATTGCCACTGTGGATGGGGATCTCTAAGGCACGGAAAAGATCTCTGTGCTCATGCCCCCACTGTGATCAGGTGGCTCAGAGCGTATGGGCAGGGCGATCAGAGCTTTCCTGGTGTTGTGAAGTGACAGGATTGCACCTGATAGATGGTGCAATCTATCAAATGGCAGGTCCTCTCTGAACTGCGCCATCTAGCTGCCAAATACGAACTGGGGTCTTTGGCAGTAGCAAGCATGCTACAATTTCTAACTGCCAATGAGATGATACTCTTTGACATTAAACAGATAGTGAAGGTGCTTTGTACCCCAGTTCAATATAGGATGTCCAAATCCACCTGGCGTCGATATGCAAGGATCAAGGGCTGTGCAATTTAGAGGTACCACAGCAAGATCCACACTTTGGGGCTAGGGTTTTTCAACTTACAGGTCTGCCTCCCATTGACAGCCCACAGTTACAGGTACGCTTCTGTCCTTAAATTTTAGTGCAAGCAAAAGACTTGGGAATGCAGGCCCTGCTTAAGGTTGCAGACATGGCAACACCAACCCAGAGGTATTCCACAATCAAACAGGGCTCCAAGGAACTGTACCTCCAGTTTATAGAACAATTACATGAGTGTACGGAAAATCAAATAGCAAACAATGATGCAAAAAATCAATATATATTGCAATTGGCTTGAGATACTGCAAATGAGAACTGCAAAAGGGCTATAGATTTTTTACCAAAAGAGAATCCATCCTTAAATGAACTAACTGATGCATATGCTAAAGTTGGAACTGAATCATATAGTATGCTTTGTTAGCTGATTCTTTTGCAGCTGCTATTAACACGCCAGTGTTAGGGTTGTGGGCAACAAGGTCATGTGAAAGTGAACTATCCCCATAAGTCTAACCAACTAGGAACACATCAAAAGGAGAGAATTGGAACTATAATGGGAAACTGTAACTGCTGTGGGCAGCTCAGTCATCTGGCCAAGCTGTGCAGGTCCAAGTTTCACCTTAATGGACCGCTTTTCAGTGAGCAGGGAAATGGGAACAGGAGCACGACGGGGAAGCATGCACAGACACAAGCATCTTCCCATCCCCCAGTGTGAGCCTATGCGACCAGCTCACCTGAATAACAAGAGAGGCAGCAGGTATGGATGTTTCCACTGCTATCACAATAATCATAACCTCATTGCAGGTGCATAAAGTTCCTCTCAAGGCCTATGGATGTATAGGGAAGGGGTTAAGTGCACCGTTTTTATGAAGACCAAGCAACATTGCAAGGTACTTTTGTTCACCCCGGTGTTATAGAAGCTGATTACACAGGGCAGATATGTGCCATAGTGTCAACACCTACTCCTCCTATGAATATCCCAGCTAAAACTTGTATTGCCCAGCTTACACCTTTCAAGACTTGTGTTCCCAAAACAGACCCATGAACACGAGGAGACCGAGGCTTCAGATCATCTGGAGAACCTCAGGTGTACCAGACTCAGGTTGTCTCTGATCCGACACCAAATATGGTTTGTACAATCACAATGCCTGAGGCATCTCACATAAAGGTCAGTTGTATGGTGTAGGATCATATTTACAGGAAAATGGACATGTACTAAATGAATCAGCCTAACCTTCTGGAACTAAAGAACGAGGTTATCTTTGTGGATAAAAAAGCTGATGTTGCAAGAAGAAGTAGTAGAAAAATTGCTGACAGACATAGGGGTGTCAAACTGAGTAAAATGAAGCTTACAGCATCTACCAATTAGATAAAGAAAAAGATGCATGCTTGCATCATGGATAAAACAGAGCTACCAGTCAAGAGATGCGTGGAGAAAGCAGAACTACCAGTTACACAGTGTGTGACTGTGTAGACCAAGATAAGAAGTAAATATAAACAATGTTTAGAAGCACAATAAGCGGCATTTGCTTAATTCACTTTGAATCATGCAGGAGTCCTTTGTTTTGTCTCCTCAGCTGATGCCCTGCAGTGTGATCCGAATCGGAGGGAAGGCAGCAGAACCCAGAAGGAGAGCCTGGCTGGAGGATGGCTCACCAGGACTGAGACCCACAAGTCAGAGGATAGCCTGGCACTGACTAATGTACGTTGCAACAGGTGCCCAGTGAGGTGAGCAGCCAGGAGGAGAAGATGGGACAAAATCTGACTAAAGATGGAAGTGCAATAGTGAAGCTTCTCCTCCATAGTCTTTCTAAGAGAGGAATTAAATATGATGAGGGTATTCTCAGAAAACAGTTATTATGGAGCAGGGAATATGGACTATCTGCAGAAGGAAATGTTGCGTTTAAGGTAGAGACATGGGAACAAAATAGGACAGCTTCTGTGGGATGAAGTAATGGATCAAAAGAGGCAAAAGAATTAGCAACAACTTGGAAACTAGTAATTACGGTAATCCAAGAAATGAAGGCAGAACAAAACACTGCCACCACAGCATTTGCTGTTCTAGGACTCTGTGTCTGTGTATCCAGTAAAAGTATTTGGCAATGACCCTGGCATTCCTTCCTTTGCTCCTCTGTCAGCATCCCTGCTGGAGGGAGCAGAGGGAAGAGAGTCACAGACAGTACAGAACTTTATCTCCAGCACAGGAATTAGGCATTGTTAACCCCTGAGAGGCACCGAAGCTAGCACAAAATGAGCCAATGGAAACTGAGCCTGAGGGACAGGGAGCTACAACCTCTCCACTGCAACCTGCTCCCTGACCTGACATATGTGCCCACCACTCCCTCTGTCAACTCCGCCATCACCTGCTGGCCAGTATATTCGGCAAGCAAGGGGTGACCAATCTTTATTAAGGGGCATTAGAGTTATTTGAGAAATTATGGGAGTTAGAACAACAGCAAAAACTCCATGAGCAATCCATGTGAGATGAAATGGCAGCCATGGACCGACTGACAGGGACTGATAATACAAGGGACAGCAATGATCCCAGATTACGGTTGAAAGGACTAATAGAGGATTATTGAGGGTGAAATTATTCCAGTGGCATATCCGGTACAACTGTGGGGGAGTAACAGGAACGGAGGGAGGCATCCAAATACATGGTTTGCACTAGACAGGAAAACTATTAAGGAAGCTAGACAGTCAGTTTTGCAGTATGGGTTAACCTCCCCCTATACACAAACCTTTATTGACAATATTTTTACTGGAACACTCTTGACTCCTTTTGATAGCAGGCAGATAGCTAGACTGATACTAACACCTATGCAAGAGTTGATACGGCAGACAAGGTGGCCTGATTTATGTCAAGTTGCTGCAGTTAACAATCTGGAAAGCAATGATGGGGATCCTTTAAGGGGAACTTCTGTAGACATGTTACTAGGTCAGGGACCTTTTGCTGATGCACAAGTACAAGCACGACTGCAAATTTAGAAATTTTACAGCAGTCACGAGGTTTAGCAAGGGAAGCTTTAAAAACATTACCAGAAAATGGGAAATCAATTCCCTTTGATGTAAAAATTAAGCAAGGTATTAAAGAATCATACATGCAATTCCTAGACAGGCTGAAAAATGCTTTAGAAAAGGCTCTGCTTACTGACTCTGTAAGGGAAGCCTTGCTAAAGTCCTTGGCTGTAGAAAATGCTAATCTAACTTGTAAGCGATTATTGCAGACTGTGCTAAGAACTGCAACCTTGGTGGACATGACTGTAGCCTGTTCCACAGTTGACACAGCTGAGAAAAAGACAGAGTACATGGCTACTGCTTTTGCTGCAGCTGTTAAGCCATACATTCAACAAGGAAAATGACCGAAGTTTAAAATGTTTTAATTGTTTTAAGCCAGGTCATCTTAAGGCCACACAAAGAAAATGGTGGGGCAGACAACAAACAAACAAAATGGTCACAATCAGGTGGCAAGGAGTTTAGTGGAACTTGTAACTGTTGTGATAAATTTGGCCACTATGCACAGGAATGATGCTCAAAATTTTAAAAAGATGTGACCCCCTTAGGAAATGGGCAGATGAGCGCATCCAGCCTGAGCATGATGACACAAAACAAGGGCTGCCTGGCTGCCTGGATGGCATCTCTGCTGCCACACCAGGGACTGCTGGAGTGGACGTGGCAACAGCAGTAGCTGTGACTCTTACTGATAACCAGGTACAATGTATCCCTACTAATATGAATGCACCCTTGGGAAGAGGATTAAGTGCCTTGCTGTTAGGCAGATCATCAGCAACATGTAAAGTTTTGTTTGTTTTACCTGGGGTAATTGATGCAGATTATAGTGATGAATTAGTATATATGAATAATAGTATGGACACCCAGCCAACCAATTTCTGTCCCGGCAAGGACAAAAATTGGAAAATTGATACCATTTAAAGATATGGTCCCTAATAGATATGAAATTATTAGAGGAGGTGGAGGATTTGGCTCAACTGGAGAATCTGAAATGTACTTTACTATGGAAATTGACAAATCCAAACCAGTCAGAGCAGTTATAATAATGGGACCAGACAGGACCACTTTACAGCTTAAAACAGCTTAAAATGTTGCTGGATACTGGAGTGGATGTCACCACTGTTCCTAGGGAAAAATAGCTTCAACATTAGCCTTTACAGAGCCTAAAGACACCAGCAATGGAGGTGGGAGGAGTTCAAATTACTCAAATCAGTAAATTGCCAATTAGCTTTTCACTACCTGATGTGTTAAAAGCATCAACACAACCATATATAATGAGAACCACAATTTGCTTATTAGGAAGGGATGTATTGAGTCAAATGGGGATTCAGCTTACCTCAGAGGGAAAAGATTTTTAGGAGCGGTCATCGGAGGGTGACCAACCCAAAAGTTAATATGGTTAACAGATATTCCTCTATGGATTGACCAATGGCTGCTGACTAATGAAAAGATTGCCCATTTACAAGAACTGGTACAAGGACCAATTGGAAAAAGGGTAATTTTGTTCCTTCTAACATCCCTTGGAATACTCCTGTGTTTACTATTCCAAAGAAAAGTGGAAAATGGCAACTGTTGCATAACCTGCACAAAGTTAACCATGTCATGGAGGACATGGGTGCATTACAGCCAGATCTCCCATATCCCAGCATGACACCAGAAAACTGGGATCTTTTGATTACTGATTTAAAAGATTGTTTCTTTACAATCCCATTACACCCATATGACTGCCCTAAGTTTGCCTTTTCAGTGCCTTCTGTCAACAAAGGAGAATCCATGAAGCTATATCATTGGGTAGTCTTACCCCAAGGAATGAAAAATTTGCTCACAATGTGTCAAATGTAAGTAGCATGGACATTGGACCCAATCCGCCATAAAAACCCAGCCTTTATAATGTATCACTATATAGATGATATCCTCATAGCAAGGGAACAGCTTGACACAGATACCTGGAAATTGAATTAGCCAACATGGATTTGCAGATTGCTCCAGTAAAAATTCAGAGTGAGGATTGTATGAGTTCATGAGTTAGAAGACATAAAGTCTTTGATATTGATATAGCTAGAGGAGGCACTTCATTCAAACTATGAAAGAAAATGCATTTGACTTCCTGTTCTATGATGTCAGAGGTACCCCGGATGGTGCCCTGAGACCATAAAGTGCATTTAGTGTAAGTGCCTTGACTCTCCCTGTGGCATTATTTGAATGTGAACAGCTTTCAGTAAGAAGGCTTGTTAAGAATGGACTCAAATCCACAGTAGGACAAAAGTCAGTAAAAAGTTGCTGCTGCTAATAATAATAGAGCATGGTATGACTATAGTAAGGTTATTCATGCATATGTAGGTTTATACAAAATAAACTTGTCACTTTCTGATGTCTCGATTTGTAACGTGTAGCTCTAAATGATGGGTTTCTTATGCACAAATAATAATCTGAATGGTGTGTGGTAGATAGGGACAGGTGAATGGAAAATCTCGGGATGTGACGGAAAGCAAGACCCTTCCCCCCTCATCCTGTAATAGGTAATCAATCACCCCTGAAGCATGCAGCCCCTCCTAACTCCAGTAGTTTTCCACTCCTTACTAACCCTAGCCGAACCCATCGTCCCCCTTTGACGTAGTAAGACCCCCTTGACTATTTAACCTCATGAGATGAGATAATAAAAGCCATTTGACCATCCACCACATTGGTGTCTGTGCATGTCTGTGGCCCGAGTGACCCGGGCAAGGCCGGGTCGCCGTACTGTGTCTTGAAACCAGGTCGCCTGCCTTCTCCGCGGAAGGCAACAATGGTGCTTTTGTGGATAGTCACAGTTGGAAAGCATCTTTGTGTTATTTTCTGATATTACTGATAATAAAGGTGAAAAAATAGTATAGAAGATTTTATTTTAAACATTAGGTCCTGAGTCTTATAATGGATACTCATGTGCAAAATTGCCTCCTGATTTTACACCATTTACATGATTATGTTTACCTGACAAAATATTGGAACGCAATTGATCTTGTTAACTTTCGCAGCAGGACGACATCACTGGTTTTCATAGAAACACATCAGCTGGTGACAAAAGACTGAGACCAGGGTTTCTATTATTAGGAGTTATCATATAACCCTGCTCACTCCTGACTATCACAGCAAAAAAAAAAAAAAAAAAAAAAAAAAAAAAAAAAAAAAAAGTAGTTTCTTTTTATTATAAATATTTCAAAAAATTAATTTCAACAAAGAACACTGTCTACTAGACATGAAGACATAAAATCTCCCCTGTTCCAATGATTAAAGCTTGTGTCCACTTTTCTCGAGGGTTATGATGATTTAAGAGGATATATGATTTGAACATTATATGATTTGACCTGCATTTCCAAATATATACTTGAGTTGGTGAATAAGGACGTTACAATTAAAATTTTAAAGCAAGTATGTTTTATGCCAGCTGGGACACATAGGGGATATTTTCACCATACATGCGTATGTGGTGAGACAGGTTTCATGTTTAAGTACACATTGATCCCACAAAGTCCACATCTCCCTGCCCACCCATTCCCTACTCACTCTCTGCCTCCTTGTGCTCCATATTATAATTAGTCTTCAGTGGTGCCATGCCCCCTGGGGGTCATGGGCAGAGGTTGTCTTGATGAAGTAAGAGGTCTTCCTCAGGTGTTCGTTGCTTGACCTCATCTCTGGGCAGGCACAGTGGAGGTTTAGCTAACTCCCTGGTCTGTTTGTCTAGGCCAAGACCAGGAGCCTGGTTCTTGCTGGCTCCTTAAGCAAAAGGTTCTGCTTTATCGGGTTTCCATAATACTTCTGTCTTGCTTTACTGAGTTTTCTTATCTTTATGGCCTTTACCTAGCAACTAAATTTTTGTGTGTTCTGTTACAAGTTGTTCCTACCTAACAAGTTACATTCCTATGTGTTCTGTTACAGTTGTTTCTCTATTTTTATAAAATTTCTAAATAAGCTATATATAATTCTGTTTCTCTTCTACCCACTTAAGCATATTATATGCTTCTAAAATTCTGAATTTTCATATACATACATGTTTCCCATATCATACTCAGATATGATGTAAGCAAAAATACTTCCCTTCCATTAATCTATTCCCTCTTCTTCACATTCCTGCATTTCTCATTGTCTGGCTGAGGAGCTTTCCTCAGAGCACCACAAACAGAGTATGGGGTTCCCACCACATCTTCATTGAGCAGCAGATGGGATGGGAACTTCAGAAGGAAAATGACAGTTCCAGAGAGGCCATCCTCTCTCTTATATCTCAGGTTCCCTTAGGCCAGGGGGAAACCCTCATTTTTAAAGTCTGCAATAACCTTTTCACATTCTTCCTTCAGAAGAGGCACTGGTAGTGTTTCAGAAATTTATGTTCTCCTTTCAATGTCTTTGGAGAAAATCCAGACACAATAATGTCAGTGGAATTATATTTTATGAGCTTCTCAATGCCAGGAGGTGGATAAGGCACCAGTGGTCAGTCTCACTGGTGCAATTTGTTCTGGATTCACAGGTGTAGTGTGCTGTATGTACAGCACTGTGGTGTGTATTACACTTTACTAGTTGAGGTATGACAAAGTCATATCTGTTTACAAAACATTTATAGTCACAGAAAAATACACATTTTACTTAGTGAGAACACTCATTTTTGTAAATTTTTTTGTCTTTGATTAGTCAAAACTTTGTAAAAGATAAGTGCACTTACATGCTAATATTTAAATTATAGCATTTGTGACAAACGGAATACCCTTTATTTTGGATAATCATTATTAAATTACATATTGGCATTGTTTTCTTCAGCAAGAACAATTTCGCTTTTGTTGATTGCACTGCTAAGTCACAGACTTGTGCAACCACTTCACCCTTCCAAGAGCCACAGTACATGAGGAAGTTTTAAGTTCAAAATTATTCTTGCAAGTCACAGAAAAACACTACCAAAAGATCTTTGCTTCAAAATAATATCCTTTTTAATGCTGTATCTTTTGTCCATAGCTTTTTATTTACCAGGTACCACTGACAACGTCTAGAGATCCAGATTTTTCTATGTATGAAAAACTGTAGTCAAAATCTTGCATTTCTCTAGAGTTTGCTTTGTGTTCTGGTGTCTGAGACTCGTAGTACCTCCTGCTCTACTAAGTTGTTCTTATCTCAGCCCATAATTTACGCCTTTTGTCTGTCTCCCTGGAGTGAAGAGGGGAGAAAAGGGGGGGGGGGGGGTTGGGGTTGGGGGGAGGGGGCAATCCTTGGAATCTGATGGTTTTGTACAAAAAATGGTGACTAATAGGTTGAGGATTTTTAAAGGTATTTTCTTTATTTCCACTAACTGTAAATAGCAAGTCAAACAGTAGCTTTACAGTTCTGAAAATCAGTACACTTTAGAGAACCAATTAAACATTATTCACATATCTCAGCTCCATATTACTGTTCTTCTTTGAAAGCATACTCCGCATCTTCTTCACAAGTGACATAGTTGATTTTATCTAGCTAATTTAAGAACTATTATAGTTATAATGCAATTCTGTGGCAAACCAGATGGCAAGAGGTGCAAAACAAGGTGCAAAGGAAATTCAGTGTTCAGTCAACCTAAGAGAAAAGGGACAATTCTTATTTGTGTACATGTATAGCCACAGAAACAAGATACACAGAGGAATAAGGAAAGAGACCCATTTTACATGATGTATATAGAATATTTGACAGTTTAGATTGGAGTCATCATTGATGTGGGTAAGGGTGGTGCACTTCGTTGCCATGAATATGATTTTCCCTGTTGACAGTGAAAAGATTGGCAGAGATGGATGCTAAAAAAAAAAAATGCACAGAGATATGCACAAGTACAGACATGCATACACACAGAAACACCCAAACCACAGCAACAATCTGGCAGTATCAGTATCTTCCTTTGTTGAAAAACTGTATGTGTGTTTCTTTTATTTTTTTTTCTAATTACAGCTTATCTACTATGCAGCATAATCTAAAAAAACCAATGTTTTTATAATAAATAATTTATATACGAAGTGTAGTTATAACCAGCACACAAAGCCAGAGACACAGAAACTATATTTTATATGCATGTATTCTATAAAATAAATAGAAATATATAGATATTCAATACTTATGGAAAAATGTACATGCATCTGTATGTACTTAGAACAAGATTTTTTTTTCTTATTTTAGGTTATAATTCAAGACACTCATTTTTATGCACACATTCAAACTTGAACTGCAAAATATTTGTACCACAGAATAAATATGAATTTGTGCAAAAAGAATTTTCACTGATATTCTGCACTACCTTTTGATCAGCTGACGACTATGAATTGCTCAGAATTCTCCTCACCAGTTTAAAAAGACATAACCAATCCCAAGCAAAACACAAGTTTTACTGTCATTCTACAACTTCTGCTGAGCCATAGAAGATCTTTTAAAGTGCTTTGATTTTTATACTGAAATCTGTACTTAGCTGTGTGACAGGCCCTTCTGATGCAGGACAATGTAGACTCTCAAGCCTTGGGGCTTAAAATTTGCCACTTGAGCGCTGAGCAACTCAGGTGCTATCACAAGAACCAAGCCCATGCTATCCTGCAGTCTAGCTCAAAAGTAAAAACTTATTTCATCTTCCCTCCAATGTACTTTAATGAATGAGGCCAGGTCCCACTCTCAGTTACAGAAGAGCAAACCACAGCAAGGTATATGCTTTAACTGTATGCTTATCATGTTCTTCTGGGTATCAGTGTAACAACCAGTACAGTGCTTCTTTTGAAGCAGATGACATTTAGAATTGTCAGGTAACTTTCTCATCCTTGGTACTGTGGAACTTAAAAAATAAAATCATATTAAAATATAGAGGCACTTATTATTTCTGATGAACAATTTCTGTATGAAAGAAATATTCAGACTTTACCAGTAGCCCCATACAATGTAATAATCTTACAGCAAACGAACAAAAATTGTCAGTTCATTATTGTGGTCTGGGAGATGAATTTATGGGCAAAGAGACAGGTGCTAAAGTCTCTGCCTACTCCAGTTTCTTTCTGAGTAGGTTATATTTAAGAAATAATTTGATTTTTTTACTATAAATAAGAATATTTATAAAGTACATAGTCACTCAGGATCTGTGGAGGAAAAAAATATGTAGAAGTGGAAATTTGTATTTGCATTGTGAGAAACGACCCTTCACTTTTAAAATTTTAAAGGTTTATTAAACTTTAACAAATACAACAAAGGACTGAATAAGGAAAAAGGGTAGTGCAGGGGGAGCATGTGACTGATTGACACATGCCCCCAGAATGGCTGCTCTGCCTTTTATACCCCTGGTCTTGCAACAGCCAACCCTGGCCCATCCTGAAGTCTGTCAGTCAACTCTTCTTTGCTGTCCATTGGTGGAGACTACTTTCTTGCAACTTGACTGGAGGTCAGGTGTTGTCATGCTGCACCTTCTTAGCAGCAAACCTTCCCTATTCCCAACTGCCCCATGCAAGGGGGCACATGTTCACGCCCTCCCTCTACATGCCCCTAACAACCAAGGCTGTCTAGTGGCAGCAATACAGAGGGGAGGAAGGGGACTGTGGGGAGAACGGAGAATGTCTAAACAAAAAACTAGATAACATAACCATACATCAATAAAACTTCTCTTAACATACACACAATATATTATCCCTTAATTGTGACAGTCAATCCTCACATTATCTGCTTATGACTTATTACCTTTTCCCTATTATACACAGCTGAAACAAGTATTTTTCATATCTGTTCCAGATGTGTATGTGAATAAGCTTCTGCACCTTTTGCTTTATGGAGATACTCGTCCTCTCTGTTCCTGTTACACAGGCTTGCTGCATTAAATCTGCAGGGTCAGTAAGTTCTGCCTTGTAGCAAATCCAGGACATAAATGAGGGACGAAGAAACGAGGAGGGAGAAGAAAACAGGGAGAGAAAGGAAACCCAGACTGAGCTCTCAAGCAGCAGTGGTGAAATCCTGTGCTTACAGTTTGGATGAGGAGACAGTGAACTAAGTGAACAGGAGTGAACAGTGAACTTAGACACCTGAACTGATTTGAAAGAAGGTCCAGGGATTTTATCCCCTATTAAGCTTCTCACTTAAGTACTAATGGCTCTTAAAATTTAATGATTCCAATCTCTTTGCCTTGTGAACAAAGGTTTATTTAATTCTTATCAAGGAGAACATGCATGTATCTCTTTAGTCATCTCCTGTTCAGTTCTTCCCCTCTAAATAATTTTTATTTATATAACTTGTTTATTCCCCTCTAAATAACTTTTGGATTTGTTGACTAATTTTAACCAAGCTTGCTAGCTAGGCTGATGCATCAAATATAACAAGTCCCCATAAATTTTCTGGCTGTTAATTAATGGTGAAGGATCCTATCAATGCCCCAAGATATAGGAAAGAGCCATTAGAAAAGATACTTTTCTAGGCTCCTACAAATATGTGTTTTGATATCTAATTTAAAAAAATGAAAGTATGGATCATAAATATCCTGCTGAATGGATGTCCTTTCACCTGGCAAATCAGGTGGAAAGTTGTAAGAAGCATTATAACCCCATGGCAACATCTGAAAGACCATCTTTCCCCTTATTCCTTTTCTCTGTTGTCCTTCCTCAATCATCTCATGGGTGAGGGACATGCACTGAGCTTTTACTTGAGCACAGAAGCAGATTATCCTTCTGAATAAGAATCCATTTGGTCTTTGTCTTTACATTTTCTTTGAAACATAGGGGTTGAATTCTACAGAAAGATTGAACAAAGATTTGCTATATTTGCTATATTTTGAGCTATGAATATAACTTCAGTGATCAGTGGGGGAATTTTGAGGACACCTCTTTTTGTTTGGTGAGCAACTACCTGTCTGAACTTCACTCTGGGACCTATCTACAGTCTTTAATGCTCATTTTCTGTGCAGATAGTCAGTATGAACCCTACTAAAGCCTTGCCAATATATTAGTTTAACACGGGAGTCACCTTCCTGACACAGCTGTGTAAGTGGTTTACTTGGGTACAGCTCAAACGAGAATCTGGTGTGAGAAATCTTAATTTTTGTGTGTGCTCCTTTCACTAACTGGATAGCTCTGCTTTCTGCAAATCAATAGCTACTTCAAGATCCTGTTTTCCAGTTGATTTAAATGTTCTGATTTTTTTCATGCTCTCTCCTTCTCTCTCTTTTTGTGGAATATGCCCAGCTTTGTAAATTAGACTTCAGGAAAAAAATATTTTGAGCTTTGTTTTCTGACAAGTGACCAGCCAGTATTAGATCAAGAGAGTCTTGTGATATCTCAGTCATTTATGTAGAATACAACTCTGCTCCTTGCTTTCTGAGCCACCCAAATTAAATCTTGAAATGAAGGGAAAATGATATGAAAAATGGAAGTATCCTGACATTTAATTAGATATTAATAATGACTCACAATGACATTTTTTTCATAAGGGTTTCAGGGCCATATGGAGCCAATCTAATTTTACCTTCAGAGAGAATCTCTCCTCTGAAAAAGACATCAACAGAAGTTCTCAGTCTTTTGAAACTGGTTTTCATGGTATCTTAAACTATGGTATCTTAAACTCTCACCCAAATTAAAAACAAAAATGCAACTTGCATGTAGTTCCACAAACCATGTTCCTGATCCAGTGGTGACAATAGATGTGTGCATGGGAATTTTAATGGACCATCTTATATCTCTTTCCTAAAGAAAGATAAAAAAGACATCAGAAATTCCATCTATTTGAATGAACTAGCCAGCTGAATTTTCTTGTCATGTTTATAATTGCCTTTGAACATTGTTGCCACCAACGCCAGTAACCATAATGAACATGGAGCTCCAAGGGGATAACAACCAACATATTGAGGACTCCAATTCTGGAATTCCCATCTTTCTATTATGGCTGAGCTGTGTTAAGGCAAATGTCACCTATAAAACCTCTTGTGTTGCCACATCTCATTGCTAAGTTCATGCTTCTAACTTTGCTTCAGACCAGAGGAAAGATGGTGTCTTATAACCATTTCAGTGAATAACTGTTTGTCTGGGCCCAGTAGTGTACATTTCACCCCATTCATGATGAAGCAACTGTGCAAACATTAGCTCAATGTAATAGACTGCTCAATACAACTATGCTTATCAGTATTCAAACTAGATTTGAGCTGTGTTGCAGCTGCTAAACTTCTATTGAAAAATATTTTTGAATGTGATCACATAACTGGGCAATGACTTCTTTTAATGTGCCTATACCTATCATTAATTTTTCCTAAGGTAAAGAAAGTACAGAATGTTATAATCTACAGCTTAATAAGTTGACTTTTAAAAGTCTTAGTAAAGCAGGCTTGCAAAAAGCTGAACCTAAGGTTCTTCAAGTCATTTTTTTCTTCTTTCTCTGAGCATATTGCCTGTGAAATTAATCTCATACAATATGGTAAATTATGACAGAGAAACTACAGCATGATGAAGAAATAAAAATAAAAGTATCAAACATGACTTACTGCTTTTGAAGTATCCCTTTAATAATCCAGTATGAAATCTTGGTGATAATAATAGCGAAAAAAAAAGGCTTTTTTTGCACATGCTGGTAATTTCTTTATTTTCATCTGGTTCATCTTTCTTTTAACTGTGAACTTGGTTTTCCACACCAGCAGAAAATAAATAATGATAATAATATATATGATTATATATATATATATATATGTGTGTGTGTATGTATAAATACATGTGTGTATAAATATATGTGTGTGTATATATACACACAGATATTAAGTGTGCATTATCTAATTTTCCCAATACATAGATTTATATATGACCAAGAAAAGAAGAACTGGTCATTTTTCTGGCTCTGAAACATCTAAAGAGTTCTCACTTACACCCCTCAAAACCTGCTTTTTTCATCTTTCTACCACCAAACTCCATTCTGGTGGTAGCTAATTTCTTCAATTTTCTCCTTCTAATGTAATATTTTAAGAAACCCTATCAAGAGTGATAAAATGTCTGTTCAAAGTTGTCTTTGTGTTAACTCTTGTACATATGTTGTGAGATAGAACAAGGACTATGACTGTGTCTTATAAAAAGTCACACTACTTGATACATAAAATTAATGGAGAATCACCACCTCTCCTCAAAGTTCTGGATCAGAAAAATTAAACAATACAGATGTGCATTCCACTTAGCCACCTTCTTCTGCAGGCTTGATGGCATGGGTAAACAGAAATGAAAATTTTGGTTTCCATGCGCTCGGTCAGTTTGTCTTCGAGCAACCTATTTTTAAAGAATTATATTTCAGTCTATAGTGCTTTGGTCCTAAAAGAACAATGTTTCTTGAAACTATTTTCTGCTCATCCAATATTTATCCTTTAATTTTTGGCAAAATTAAATCTTCCCTTCTCCTTCAGACTTGCCTTCTAAGAATGTGAATTTGTTGGATCAAAGTAGAGAAAAAAATCACCACCTAATAATTTACAAGATGAATCACAGTTCAATAAGCAAAATCTTGTTTGGAATATTGACTGCTTATGGCAAGGTGTCAGACTTCTGTTCTTAGGAGACAGTGGTTGGTGAAACAATGAGAGGGATAAAGGACCAAGAAAAAAACAGAAGAAAGACAAATATTTTCAGAACAGTAAATTCAAGACACAGTAAACTGCTTTGAGTATATCCTATTTACAGTAGATATCATATGCTAAAAAAATATGAAATTAATTAGTTAATAATATGAAATAATAACTGAAGTCTATGTTTTGATAAAACAACTCTGTCAACTCCTGTTGCCTGTACTGCTTATTCTGCCTTTGATTTGAAAAACTAGTTGCATCTCATCTCCCTGGTACTTCTGTACAAGTGTATTTCCAGAGTCTAGAGGCAAGATGACTGTGAAATAGGTCATGGGATGCTTTATCTGTTCTAGAAAGAAAAAAGGTTTAGGAAATTCATGGCAATTAGCTGTGAGAAGGAGATCAGTATAACATGCTACCCGAAGTGTGAGCCAGATTTGACAACTGATCTGTGGTTATTTTGTTATTTAAATGAACTGGAAATAGTCACAAAACTCCTATCCTCTACCAGACTTTAACCAATATTCATAAAAGCAGAGAAATAATTTTGCCTTTTACCTATGTGCCTGGGAAACATCCTGAAGTTGTATTTCCATTGTATTTTCTTCACATCACATCCTTTGCTGGTCATGATCACCTTTGGCAGTTCTGTTTTATATGCCCTGGATGTATGCGCAAGAGCAGACGCAGGGATGGAGAGAGGAGAAGCCTGTATGGAGTTTTGCAGTGGTGTCTTTATTGGCAGCTCCTGCGAAGGTTTCCAGTCACAGCTCTTCTGCCGAATTGGGCAGAGATGGGGGTTTATGTAGGATTCTGGGATGTTAGAAATTGTCCAATGGCCAGGGTTGAGGAGCATATGACCTATAGCCTTACAGAGAGATAACAAAGGTCTGAGGGTGGAAGAGGGGCTGCTTTGGTCCACTCATCATGACTCTGCATTTCTTATCTTAGGTGAGTGACTGCCATGGAGGTCTTGCAGGGCCTCTGCCTGCTACACTATACCACTAAGTGACCACTAAGGTGGTTAGAGTGGTTTCTTCCTCCCAACACGTTGGACAAAGCCCTTTAGGTTTATATCCTTGCCTACAGTGTATAACCCAGATTTCTTGACAATAGTAGCACTTAAAATGAACAAATGGATAACACTCGCACCCAGGTACTGAACAACTTATCCCCTTCAGTCATTTAGTATGCCAGTGCAGTCTTACCTTCAGGCTTCCTGGGGGAGATGTCACTTTCCATTCAGGTGTTTTCTTCTCATGTTCAATCTTCTTAACCCAGGAAGCATGTATCCAGCCTTTTTCAGCTGTTTGTACTGCTGTATCTGTGGTTAGAAGCACAAGGAAAGGACCCTCCCAATGAGGAGTGAGGGAAGCTTCTCTCCAAGTTTTAATCAATACCTCATCTCCTGGTTGTATTTTATGTATTGCAAACCCTAAAGGGGTGCTTGGCGTTATTAATTCTTTATTTTTTTAACTCTTGTAGATTCTTATTAATTGCTACTAAATAAGGCTGAATTTGGCTGTCATCCAGCTTTGGATATTCCACTGGCATCCCATGTTCATATGGCATCCCATAAAGCATTTCAAAGGGTGACAGCCCATTTTCAGTGTGGCATAGTCCTTATATTTAGCAGGGCTAGAAGCAGGTACTTAACCCACAACATTTTAGTTTCTAACATTAGTTTTGATAACTGCGCTTTTAATGTCTGATTCATCCTCTCTACTCCTCCTGAACTCTGAGGATGCCACAGGGTGTGGTATTCCTAGCAGATGCCTACAGCGCTAGCCAATTGCTTAATGATTTTTGAAGTAAAATGTGTCCCTTGATCTGAATCTATATAGTCCATTATACCATATTGATGTATAATCTCTTCTAACACTTTGGGGGGTTGGTTTTTTTTTTTTTTTTTTTTTTTTTTTTTCTTTTTTTGACACTGTCTGGGCTGTAGCCCAGCTAGTATTTATACTTATAATACCATTTATATTTATAAATACCAGCCCTGGTATTTATACTTCCCCACTTTAGGTAGTTCAGTGAAATCTATCGAATCTTTTCAAATGGTCGATATGCTAAAGGAGGCCTCCTAATGGAGTTTGCCATGCTTTGGCCTGGTTTATTTTCTGGCATGTCATACACTCTTGTACCTCCTGCTTAACTAACTCATAAATTCTCTTACATCAAAAAAATTTCAAAAACTGTTTGGCAAGTGCCTGTGCTCCCCAATGGGTCTGTTGATGAAGCCTATTTAAAACTTTCCTTGTATAATCTTTAGATAATAATTCCCTTCTATCAGGCAGCTTCCATTTACCTTCTTTCCACTTGCCTCCTAATGTTTTATATCCTTCAATCTCCTTTTCCCTTCTATGACTCTTGAGGACCTATCCACAACCCATTTTTTCCCATCCTCTAATTCCTCTTCTTCTAGGTCTGGCTTTATCTTTGTTTACAATTCTACCACCTCTGCACAATTATGATTACATCCTTCCAGTGCCTTTCTTTTAACTTCCTAAATCCTTCTCTTTTTCCTCATCTCTTCTCATATAAACTTTTTGTACTTCTCTCAATAATTCCTGTAATGCCTTCTCTTGCCAGTTTTCTAATTTCTCAAGATTTTTACGTATATCTACCCAAATTTTCGCTACAAATTGTGGTTTTAATAATACCTCCCCTACTGGTGAATTTGGATCAACCCCTGAATACATTTGCAAACCCTTTCTTAATCTTTCTAACCACTCCGTAGGAGATTTGTCTTTCCCCTAGCATTCTCCAAATACTTTGCTAATGTTTGCCCTTGGGCACTGCCTCTTGAATTCCTTGTGTTATAATGTTCTTTAAATCAACTATATTTCACTGACCCTCTTCTTTTTGAGCATTCCACCTGGGTCTTTGGTTTTGCCACTTCTGATCTCTTCTGTTCTCTGATTTCTACCTGAAATCACAGGTAGATCCTGTGGATTTCAGTGTTCCCATTCCTGTATGCCAGCTTGCCTTATCATCTCTCTTTCCTCAATAGTAGACAAAGTTCTCAATGTGGCTTGAATGTCATCCCATGTATAAACGCTGGTTCCCAGAAACTGGTCTAACTGGTCTGCCACCCTAGGGGATCATCCATTAAGCTACCCATCTCCTTTCTGAAGGCTCTGACATCCCCAGTGTTAAGTGGCACATACATATCCAGTAACTCCCAGTGCAGTTGGTATTTCTCTCAACAGGAGAAGATTGCGCCCCTTTTTCCCTTCTCCTCACCCCCACTGCTTTTGCCATCAATTCCCTCCCTCATTTCACTCTGTGTTCCTCCTGCAGGAGGAAAAAGAACAATCCCAGGGCCGGGGGGCAGCCAGACCCACAGCCTCTGCAGGTTGGGATGGAAGCCAGGGCCGCTGCACCTGCACGGGCTGGGACAGGGGCACAGGGACTAGATATGAGGCCCAAGGCTGCGGAGCCCACACTGGCAAGGGCAAGGGTGGGAGCGCCGGAACCAGACACAGGGGTGGCAAATAGTTCAAGGGATCCCAAGCCTCACCCCTGGATCTGCCTCCCTCTCTGATCTCCACTGTGAACAACCGAACAGGCTGATCCCACCCATATCCTAGCTTAGTCACTCTCTTCCTGATTCTGTGGTTTCCTGCCATCTACATAAGTTTTCAGGGCTTGACATGTCCACTCCCCAAATGTCCTGAATACAGGCCAAATCAAATGACTCCTAATCTCTTCTCCCCCCCTCCCACATCCATACAAAAATGAATCATTTTTTTCTTTTGTTTTTCCTGTTTCTCTAGGGACATTCTTCCCAGTTTTCCAGCAAAAAACCTAGTGGGCTTTCTGGTAGAATTCCTGGTATGTCAGTCTGTTTTTCCCCCAAGAGGTTTTCTTAGGTGCTTCCTTGGTTTTTAATCTTCCTTTGTCCCATTTCACCAAGTGTTGTTTTTCTGACGCTTAATCACTTTTCTCCTCATAACTCAGTTTCACACTTACACACTTGTTTTCAATTTTAGCTGGTGCATATTGTGCTTAACTAATTTTTATCACCACTCTACTAACCAACGGAGGACTGTCCCCTGGCATTCGATTTGGTAATGAGCTCCCTTTTTTATTTCCTCCTGCTTTCTGTCTCCTGGACCCTGGTCCTAGACTAAAAAGGGCTTACCCTTCTCCCTGATTCTCTGAGAGCATGCCTTTCCCTTTTTAGTCTTCTTGTGGCTAATGTCCAAACCTGAGTTTTTGGATTAAAACCCGTAAATGATGAGTCCCCCCTTTTAGATTTGCTTCCCCCCTTTGCTGACCGGTCCCCTTGCAGGAAATGCTGAAACTGCGGTTTATCGGGGGTCCACACTCACATCATGATACTTATCACATCTCACACATACGCTCAGCCACACTTTACTCAACCCACAGTACTTAACGGTCTCTTTCTTTTCCTGCGTGGATCTTCATGCATGTAGAATTATGAGTATTTAACTACCGTGGTTCAGAGGACCCTGTGGGTCCTATAAAAACGTCTAGGAACTCTGAGCTTGTTTCTCTCCCTTTGCTTTGGTTTCCACCTCAATTTGTTCGAAATCCAACAGGCTCTGCTGGCCCTCCCCACACCACTGGACCACTTGAATAGTGGGGCGCCTTCCGATCAGAGGAGAGGACCTCAGATCCAAAATTGGATCATGTCGGGGTCACCAAATTGTTATAAATGAATCAATCAATTTAACAATTAAAGGAATTTATTAAAACAAATCAAAGTAAAATTGGAAAAGCCACAAGCAAATCAGCACCAAGCCAGGCGATCAGTGCTGGGTGAACTGGGTCTGGACTATGCAGCTCCGTACCCCTGGCAGTTCACCACGTACTGATTTCACAGGGTCTTTTTTATACTATTTCCAGACTTAGCAGGATTCTGGGGGTGTCCTTCTGTTTCCTTTTATCCTTTTTCACATATTAATGCATGTTCTTTTCTTGTGGTGCTTCTAAACAGAGGTTTTCCTGGAATACTCTGATTGCTGAAATTCTGTTAGACTGTAATCCCCTCGAATATCTTGTTCTGGTGATGAATATTCATCTTATCGTTCAATGTATATCTTCTAGACAGAATAATCCTTCAGAATAACCTTCTTTTGAGACAGAAATTCATCCTATGTAAATTGCACTTTTCCATCACTTGGTTCCATTTAAAAGGATACTGTATTTTTTAGTCCTGAGCACAAATTTATTCTAAATCATATATTACACCTTTCTGACTTTTCCAAGCCAAGAAGCCTAGCCTGTTTAATATCTTTTCATACTGATGAATTTTCCTATGTGATTGTCAGAGTCTTGGTCATCCCTCTGGCTGCTCTGGCTGTCTCGAGACCCTGGCAGGGGGCTGGGAGACCTTGGGAAGAAGTCAAAAATACCCGTGGCTTCGATTTTAGCCCATGGGGCAGGCTGCCAATTCTATATGAGGAATTACAAGCCACCAAAAGGGTTTGAGTAGTGTGATAGGTGAATTGACACAGAGTGGAAAAGTAGAATTTTGGGGTTTTTAGAATGTGATTCAGGGATACAAGATGGAGGAATCTGATGTGTCCTAGCCTTCTTCTCCTTCGTCTTGTCCTCCATGTCTTGGTGTGATGGTGACACTTTTCTATTGGTTTAAGGTAGAGATTCACTGTCTAACAAAAATGATGGATATTGGCACAAAATTGTAAACATACTACATGTAGTTTATATAATGTGGGAGCTGCCTGAGGCTTGAGGCAGACTGCTATGGCTTCTTTACTACACGGACCTCGGCAGGTCAGAGAAAGAATGTTATAGATAAGGAAAAATGAACAACCTTGAAAACTCGACCTCACACATTCCAGACTTCTTCTTCATCTGCACAGGCTAGGGAACAAGGACTTTTATGATCTTGGGGTCATTCCAAGCAAAGTAGACCCCATCATGTGATCATACTGACTGCCCTTTCCTCATGTCTTTTGTTAGCTTTTATTACTTCTTCTTCTTTCTTTTTCTTTTTCTTTTTCTTTTTCTTTTTCTTTTTCTTTTTCTTTTTCTTTTTCTTTTTCTTTTTCTTTTTCTTTTTCTTTTTCTTTTTCTTTTTCTTTTTCTTTTTCTTTTTCTTTTTCTTTTTCTTTTTCTTTTTCTTTTTCTTTTTCTTTTTCTTTTTCTTTTTCTTTTCCCCTGAAAGGAAGACCCAAAACTTCACAGAATATTCAAGCCATAGAAGCAGCAGAAATTTAAGCCACGATATTTCTGTGTTTCTTCAGTTATTATTTTCCTAGTACCTCTGGATAAAATTGTTTTCTCTCTGCATTGCATCCAGAGTGTTTTTCCAGTGTCTTACCATTAATGTATAGCTCATCACTGTACACATGCAATCACAAATATTTTTGCCCTAGTTGGACTAATTTGCAATGCTTGGCCAAAACTTTTGGTAGAAAGATAGATGCAGTTTTGAGTGCTGAAAAACCGTGTCATGACAGAATTCAAACAGCTTTCAGCGATCATTTATGAAGATGCTAAATAGCATTAAATTAATCTTTTAGTTTGGTAGGATCTTCTTGGTAACATCTGCAGGAGGACAACTAGACAGGTAAGAAAGTAATAAAACCATGGAAATGTAGAGCTAGACTTTTTAAATATGACAAAAAACTATTGAGGAAGTAAGAAACAACAGCTGAAATGAGATATGGCTTAAAATACTATTCAGAAGTAACAGATGCCAAGTGCAAACCAGTGTAACGACCTAGGCATGGACACAGACCAGTAGGGATACTGGGACATTTATTGAGAGAAATGAGCTGGCTTTATACATTTCTTCAAGTGTATAAAAATTCACTTCTTTCCTTATATGGTATTTTTCACTAAGTGACCCTATCACACATTGCCATGTCAGCAACACTCTTTCTTAATGTCCTTATAGGGGTGATCACATGCTGTTCAGATGTCTGCCAGGTTCTGGCAGGCTCCTATCTGAAGGGTGTCTGCTGTGTGGCATGTCCTCCCCCCAAGGTCATGCAGAGACAAGCGTCTCTGCTGCCATGGTGTTCTGCAGGCATGCTCCACAGCCTCTAGCTCAACTCTATCTTGTCTCTCTTTACAGACCAGGCTCCAAATGGGGACACAAAGAGTAAAGTGTAAATGAAGGAGGTGAGGGATAAACAGAGTTGAGTTTATTAAAGAAATTCTTACAGTAGGAAGGAAGCCCATGTGAACAGGTTTGTGTTTTATCCTGTTGGTGCTCAGTGTTGGGTGCTCAATTTGATTTACTTTATCACTGACATTGCTGGTAGCTATGTGGACATGAGCAAAAGACCCTCAAAAAGCTTTTAAAGTCACTGTGTAAATTCACAGGTACTCCCTGATCCTGAGCCTCTAATGCAATTCTGAGCACTCTCTTCAAGATAGCATATGAATACAAGGAGAGAATACTTAGAAAAGAGAACCAGAGCCAGTGGCTGGCAGATGCCAGGACATAACAAAGGACAGATGGGCTGTGAAGAGGAAATGATCTCACTACTGATGGTCTGGCCTCTCAAAAGTCTGCTGCCAGCCATGCTTTGCAGTACAGGTGAACCTCAGTTTGACAAAACACCATTGATCCTGTGTCCTTCTTCCCCTTCACATTAGCTCAGATTCTACCTCTCAGCTGTCCTGGAACAGGCTGTGACTGTTCAAAATTATTGTACTGCAACAAATAAGCTACAACAAACATTCTACAACAAATTCAAAGGACAGCAGTCCATTAGAAAATATACTGACCAGGAAGACACCTGAATTTGCAAGCCTCAGGATTAGACATTGTAGTAAAAGGTCCAGTAAAGTCTCTTCTTAAATTTGTGATGGATCAACAGTGTTCATCTAAGCTTATAACACCAGATATTTTGCTGCTTGGTTGTACTACATCCTGTTTATGGGACATTTCTAACGGATTACGTTTATGTCATTTTATTTAAAGTTCACTTTTTCCTCATAGGGAAAAAATGCATGCGCTAGAGTAGAATATTGTTATAAGTTTCTTCTCATTTATGACATCCTTTTGTAGTTATTCTAAAACTTACCATAAATCAAACAGCAGCACCAGAAAAAGGATTTCTTTTAGACAAATGTTGTTAGAAGAAAAAAAGTACAAGGATGCCTGAACAAATAAAAGTAAAAACTCATCTACCCATTCATATCTTAGAAAAGCTGTGGTATATTAATTTCCTTTTTTTGCCAGAAGTACAGTGATTGTATTTTGCTGTCTATTAGGAATTACTTCTCTTCTTGACCCTGCTTCTCACCTTCTTTATATTTCTATGTTTTAAAATAGAGTATGAGAAAAATAGGCCTAAGAGATTAGTGGAAGAAATTTCTTTGACTGGGAACCAAACTCTCAAGCCATTACAGAGGACTGAGTAAATCTTTGGCTTATTTCACTGTGCACAACCTACTTCTGTGTTTCAGTAGATAACTAGCAAAAACTGAATAACTCACAATAAAAAAATGAGTTTAATCAGTTATGCTGACCTTGTCCATATCAAGCCAGAATAGTTCCATCTCCTTGGGTGAAACTCAGCTCATTTTTGTGTCACCAAAACTTACAGTGCTTTGGAGAAGTTGCCAAGTCTGAAACAATTCCTGAAATTGTTTTCCTACAATTCTCCATGTGCTTTTTTTGAAACGCCTATTGTGTCTGTTCAGCATCCTGTATTTTCAGAGATATTCCAATAGGACTATGGAGTGACTTCATGCCACCATGTGGTTAAGTGTGCACAAATGCAAGCCCACAATTATTCCTGTAATCAACATGCAGATATCGTTTAATTATTGTCCTTTAACACTTAAATTTGCTGAGAAAAGGGAAAATACAGAGAGTGAGAATTCTGTCAGTTCATGGAAGATGTAATGTTTATGAAAGACAGCCCTGCAAATATGTCTGGGAACTAATGATTTGGGAAATTGGTTTAATTTAGTCATTCTGTACTATTCCCATCTGTGCAGAAATGGAAGAGATTGCTGGACAGGGCTGGCTGTGTAACCACAATAATCACAGTGATGTACCTCTGAGTTAGCTGTGCTACTCCCATGGGGCAAATATGCTCTAATATTTTATAGATTCCTGGCCAGCAACATAAGAAAACCCCAAAACGTAGCCTGTCACTGAAAAGGGGAATATTTCTGTAACGAAAAAGATGTGAAAATTTAAGCATTCAAGTGAAAATTCAATCCTTCACAGTAGAGAGCTTCTGTGAAGTCTCTTAAATGACCCTTCTTATCATGGTGCCATGTCTACCTTTCTGAATAGTGAGGCCAGGTAAGAAAAATAAATGTGTGTATACAAGTAGTTGAGTAATGTATTAGTCATGTGCACTTTGTTTCTTTTGGTAAACTGACCTTATCCTGAGAAAAAAATACAGACTGTTGTAAGATGAGTTTTGCTGGAAAGTCTGAATTAGCAGTGTGTAAGGTTTCTCTGTTGTCTAATTTTAAATGATGATCAATCAGAATCCTCTTTTTCCTTTTTCTCTGTTGATGATACTGTGTTGATAAAGCAATGTGATTTGCTTGCTTTTTTTGTTATTTTGTTATTTTCTGATCAGATGCTCTGTGTTGCATGCTTTAAGGAACAAGCCCTTTAAGTTTACAAGAATGACAATAATTGTCCAGTGGAAATATGATTACTTTGATTATTTTTCTGCCAATACAATATTGCTTAGATTACAGAGTGGGATCCAGTTTTTAAAAACAGTGCTCATCATGCTGTAAGTGCAGAAAAGTCAGACCATTTTATTCCTGCACTAGAGTGAAAGCCCATAATGGCCATCAGTGGAAGGGTGACAGGCCTCAGGGGAGTGGCACCAGGAAAAGATATGGTCTGGTTTTGAGCACAGAAGTGGAAGACAGTTGTCTGACCACCTCATATCAACAGCTGCACTGTTGTATGGTTGGACCTTAATTTATCAGCTGCTGGTCTGCCATTTGCTTCCAGAAGATTGCTGCAACTATATGAGACCAATGAAAAATCAGGAGTCTGATCACTCTCTGAATCAGGAACCAGAGGAAATACATGTGACATTTCTTGAGCTCCTCTGAGTGAACTCCTTTCTTGCCCTCAAACTGAGAAAGAAGTGCCCTGGGGAAATTTACAGGAGGAGATGACCCCAGATTGCTGGCTTATAGACATGTTTCTAGGATAGAGATAAAGACTTTAATTTTACCCTAAATATATAGACTTATCAAAAAAACATTATGTGCTTGGCTTAAGTCGAAAGATGTAGCTGGTTGTGTGTATTCTATTTGCCATCTAGATAGAGCAGTTATTGTCCGTTAATTGGGCAGTTTTCTTTATCTCTTCTACAACCAAGCCTCCCTCCAGGGAGATATCTTCTATTAATGAGCCATTGAATCTCACAGCATGACTGCTAAAATTACATCATCCCATTGGGAGATGGGGGAGGAGACAAGCATTCTTACCTGGATATAATCTGACATTTGGTACACCAGAGACAGTCTTTTCTCACTAGATTCCCAGAGAAGCAGCTTTCTTCTCCACTGGATTCCCAGAGGAAGACCAGGCCCATTTACACCACCACTAAACCTTCAGAGGAAACCTACACCCTTCTACAGGATCACTGCTTCAACAGAACCACATCTGTCACTCCAGGAGGATTGCAGCCACCCTTTAATCAGACTACCAACTGTGCTACCAACACCCTGACTAACAGAGTGTGAGGTTGTATTCTGACTTTGTCAGTGGGATTTTTTTGTTTATACTACTGCATTTGTAGTTTTAGTTTTCCAAGTAAAGAGCTGTTACTCCTATTCCCATATCTTTGCCTGAGAGCCTCTTAATTTCAAATTATAACTCGGACAGAGGGGGTTTACATTTTGCATTTCAAGGGAGACTCCCTGTAACATCCCATGAACTCTCTCCCTTTATCCAATTCCCAAGCTTGCTGCCCTGGAAGCATCTACTGTAGAGTCATTCCTCCTATGAGAAAAAACAAGACTCCCACATGCACTTTGGTTTCAGAACTTCCCCTGATTTCCCCTTTCCCTTTCCCCTCACTGGCTTGGTACCACTGGTGGCTGGCCCCCCTCCCCTGAAGACCAATCCCCTTTGCCCTGCCCTTAGCTCTGCCCCCACCCCGTCCCCTTTTTCAGCTGCCTGCACCACATGGTTGTCCTCTCTTTCTTGCCAGGTTCCCTTCAGCTACCACATGTGATACTTTGCTGAAATAAAACTTTGCAAAAAGGAACCTTCTAGCCTCTCTCGCTGAGCCAGCTGTGGTGAGTGTTGTGTGTGGATCAGACTGCATTGCCTAAATGTCAACCCAACTTGCTTTTCTACAGGAGAGGTTTGTTTGAAACAGATAATAGGCAGCAGCACCCACCTGTCGGAATCTCCCCCAGATTGGGGTGACTCCGGGTGGTGGTAAAGTCTCTCCTCCAACCCGTGCCTTCAAAGAAAGACTCAGTAGTCTTCAGTCGTCCGGTCTCAAGGCAGTTTATTGCATGTTATCTCAAGGCACACAGACTCCCTGACATTCTTCCTGACTCCTTCTCCCTCTGCATCTCTCTCCGTCTCCCTTCGTCTTCGTCTCCCCCGCCCAAGGGGCTGGTGCCATCTTTTATATCACACATTACGTATTAAATGTTTATAGTTTTTCCCCAATGCCTATTACCTATATTGAACAGTGGCTTTCTACTCTAAACCAATCTGTGAGTGCCAACATCACCAAGAACATGGGGAATAGGAAGGAGAAAGAAGGAGGACAGGGCACGCCCAAATCCCTCCATCTTAGAACTTCTGACCCCCATGTACAAAACTCAGACTCCTCTGTACAAGGCCTAAAACCCCCCTGTACAGCACTCAAAAATCCTGCCTTTTACTTTGTGATTACTTCTATTATAATATCTAAACTTTTGTGATTTCTTGTTCTTCCTGCAAAGTTGGTAAATTGTTCCATGGGTCAAATTCAAAACCACAGGGGTTTCTGGCTGCCAGCCAGGGTCTCAGAGGCTTCTGCCCTGGACCCGGAACATCCAAGAGTGTCTGAGGGACACCTTGGGTTCCGACACCCACCTTCTAACTCCTGCATTTTTAGCTTCTGCCTTCCTTAACAGACACCTGTCTTTTCAAACCAAGACAGTGCTGCAGGCCATTTCCAAGAGAAATATTGCAAAAAGGTAACATTAACCCACTTTTGTTAAAATAAAAAAGCCATGACATTAACTTGCAGCAGGAATTTTGATGTATGCAACATAAAAAGCCTTTTTCTATTCTTTTTTCTGCAATTACTCCATTCAGAATACTCTATTCTTTTTTTCTTTATACTCTGGGCAAATGGAAAACAATTTCTAGTCAATATTTATTGTATCTTCCATGTCAAGAAATTCCTCCTTTTAATCACCTCTGATTGTTCCCATTGTAGTGTTGTTCATCACTGTTTTGCTTCCCAGCACCATGATGTACCATAAATAGAGAAGTTCTGCCAATTTTTTAATTACACTTATTTGACTTTCCTAAAACCCTGCCTTTTAGGTTTTATTTGAATACTAATAATGTTCCCCAATCGGCAGCAATCTGGGATGAACTGCTGGAAAATTATTGTCCCACAGATGGCTTCTTCTGGGAGGGGTCTTCTGTTGTGGAAGTTGCTGCCACCACTGAGTTCAGTGACCTGACAGAGCAGCTGACTATAGTCTGGTGTTCTCAGCTCCTGCCAGTCCCATGACAAGAGAACTAACATTTTTTAACTGTCTTAGCTCATATGTCACCTTAGCGGGTTAGGCTCTCTCTCTCCTCTCAGTAGTGGTGAAACAAATTGACCAATATACTTTTAGGAATAGGACTAGCAAGTGTAAAGAAGCACTAGATCCTGTAACATATTTTAGGGTAAAATTTTGTTCATCCCATCTGAATTTCTGCCAGCATTTTGAAACAGAAGAGCATGGAGACTAAATCTTTTGGAATATCCATATGAAGCCCCCAGATGACTAATATAACCAGCGAGCAGGTGGTGTAATTAATTGCTACACAAAACCATGGCTGAAACAATGTTCCTTAAAGAAAAAAGGGGTGGTGGGGGGAACTTCAAGATAAAATTCTTCTGGACTTCTCTTTTAGCACTCATTTCCCCAGGTATCCAGAGACAGTTCCATGAATACCGCAATAGTTATATTTGTTGATCTCTGACTTTTATAAAACGTAACTCTACACAGTGAAGTAAGAATCATTAAAAAGTCATTGTGTATGAGCATCCAGTGTGACAGGATATCAGAGAAGTTGTTTTCTGGGGAGGGGAAGTACTGAAGTACCCACTGTTTAAAGGGTTGAAAAGTACTGGTGTTGGATTGCTGGCCAAAGGAACCATTTACAAAGGTATGCAATTATCTAAAAAGATGATAATTTTTTAATAGGATGAATACTTTTTTTCTCTCTTGCTTGTTTGCCATCACTTTTGGAAGCTTATGGATCAGTTCTGTTGAGTGATATATGTAACATTGTGGAAGGGTTCTGTGCACTGACGTGGTAGGCACAACAGACTCCTGCAGTGGGAAAAAAACCTGTGGACATGGTTTTCCCTGCATCTGTGAAATTGGTTTTACTGCTGATAATGAGAGCAAGAAAGCTGCAATGCTTGAGTTAAATGCTTTGGGCATTGTAGTGGGGACTCCAGTGACAAGAGTAGCAGCACTCTGAAACTCCTCATGTCCTCCCAAATTCCCAAAGCCTCTGTCACAAAAGTGGCTTCCCAAGCTCAACAAGTCTTCACTGGCTAAGCACAGTGCCTTGTGTCTGGAGTTAGGACCACAGATACTTGATCCCTTACTAAGATACTCTGAAAAAAATGCTGCATTCATAAAAGGACTGAAAAATAATCAAAAATAAATAATTATCAGGGTAACTTGACCAATACCATCATGAGCTCTTCATGCTGCACCTTTTCCTAACAAGCTGGAAGACACTAACATATATAACCATACGTCAAGTACAGACTAATCTGAATGTTAATTTAAAAGTATAACCTTAGAATAATTTATGAACTGAAAAAATTTAGACAGATATCCCTGAGTTTCTCTAATTTCCATCCTCTTATGTTTCTAAAATTTGTTTTGATGTTAATTCCCTTTCTCTAAGCTTGTTTTAAATTAAATAAATAATCAGTGTGTAAAATTACATTTCCTTTTTTTTTTTTTAATTTGCACCTTACTTTCTCCTAGACAATCTACATAGATATGAATGAAGGTTTTTTGGAATAATAGGTTATAACTTTGCAAATGTATCATTTTCTGCTCCCATTGAATTCAATGGCAAAATTCCTACTAGCATTAATGAATCAAGAACTGCTTGACTGGAATGCAGTAAAACATGCTGATTCCCATGAGAAACCAAGTATGATCAGCTTGTGCACACAAAACCACACTTGCATAGAATTCTTATAAAAACTGTTTTTATTTCTCAGCACTGTGGACTGATCAGGGCCAGCATTACTTTTCAACTCAGGCAAATAAAAAAAGAAACCCCATATTTTAATAGGCTGATTTACCTCTAAGTTTCTAAGATGCTTCAGAAGGTACTTAGCTTTGCTGGTTTTAAATTTTTTTTCAAAATTTTATTTACTTTACTTTAATGTGAAACTGTGGCACTGAATGGTGCCTCTAAGTTGCTTTGCAAATGGAATAGCAAAGCTCTTTCCTCTGCTGAAGTCACTAGGTCCAGTTCTATCATCTCCAGTGGGAGTTTGATTGGCTGTAATTGCTTACCACCATGGTACTTGAGGATAGACTCACGGTTCTATCAATTTCATAAGCTTGCATCTGCAATATTTGAATCCATAACAAGCATAGAAAATGCAGGCATGCATAGCCATACTGTACCTACCACTAATGGAAATGAGCAACTGAACCTTGTTAGAACTTTTTTTACCTGTAGAATATTACAGGAGGATACCACCTGTCTTTTACTATGATGACAATGATGACACCCCTTTTTAGAGTTCTTGTATGACACATGTACTAATCAGGTCACTTAGGTTCATTTTCACTCTGACAATGAAGGGTTTACTTACCATGAAGTACCATATAAACACCAGGGGAAAATATATGTAACGTGAATCAATTAAGAAAGCAATAAATTTATGGTGATGACAAAGGTGAAAAACAGCAAGGACTGCCTGTGACTGAGTCATGTGGGGTGGCTGTCATCTCAGAAGCTCAACCCTGTGGTGCAGGAGCTGGAGGAGGTACCTGTGCTCTAGTAAGGACTCTTTGGTGCCGATCTTGCAAAACACAGCTTCAGCATCTCTGCCTGTGCCTGTTCCATTACTGTAGCTCACACAAGAGCTAATTCATTGTTGAAGTTTACAAGAGTGAGGCTGCTTAATGGGTAGACATTTCATTAAAATACAACAATCCATCTGCAATTTAACTTGTTTTGATTTGCACAATGCTGCTCTGAGCTGTTGATTGAATGAAGAGCTGTCTGGCAGTGTGTGCTGTGGGGTAAGGCAGCCCAGCCGCTAAGTGAGGGACCTGCAGTGGGAGAACAGTTATTTAAATGGGAATGAAATGGGGGTTCTGATTCTTTTAAGAAGAAACCAAGAAATAAGAAGTGGAGAGTGAAGCAAAAGGTGCTCTGGTGCTGTACTGCATGAAATAGTTTATTTGGTTGTTGTTGTTTTGCACTGGGTGTTTGGTATCACATGGTCTCCCCCTTCTTGCCCCTGAGCCTCAGGTGTGTGGTCTCTCCCTAGTCTGCTCCTCCCCCTCCCTCTCCTTACCTGTATCCCAATGGATGTGGTCCCTCGGCTCTGCCCCACCTTTTTCCTGGGCTCAAAATTCCCCTGGACGAAACCTTCGGTGTCTTTTTCTCTTCTGGATGCCACCAGATGCCTCAGCCTCTGTTACCTCCTGAGGTGTCGCCTGGATCCGAGGTGGCTCCTGAATAAACAAGATTTTAGTCCTGAGGAGAAAAGCGCCTTTTGTCTTTTACTTTTGTCCTATGTAAGATTGCCCCCACATTTAAGGGTTCCGATGTTACACTCTGGAGCACTAGAAGATACAGAGAGTGTATGTGAAAATCAGAGAAGATGTTAGGAATGGCAGAAGACACTAATCAACACAATGGGATCCTTACTGTATAAGCCAAAGAATGATAATGTTCATGGGACAAACCCTTTAGGGTTTAGTCTTAAAAAGATGAATAATCTTAGAATAGCTACAGTCATAAGATAAATACTGAAGGTCAAGGAACTAAAATGTAGAAAACTCAGCTTCAAAGGAGGATTTTTATTTAATGAGAGCAGCAGACCTTCAACAATTTTTTTTTCCCATTTCATCAAGGAAGAAAAGTCTACTCAAATTAATAGCAGAATAAGAGCACAGAGAAGGTTTCCTAGTTTTAGATAAGGAATTATGTGGATACTTGGATTATAAGGAACAATTAAGAATTTTTCTGTTTTACATGAGGAAATTTGCACAGCAATGGTAAGACTCTACCAATCAAAATGCAATACATTATTTTGATATAAATGTACAAATGTTTCTATTCTTTTCAACTTAATGAAAAAAGTCTTATTCACCATATCTAGGTCTCTATATTTTACATTTGTGCTTAAGACTGAATCCGCAGAATTTTCTGAAAATCTGTAGAGATCCAAAGAAGAACAAAAGAATGTCACAGGAAGCCAAGATGAAAACAAAATGGGCATCATATAAGTTGATGAAGGAAGGCATATTTACAGATATTTACAGATATTTACAGATATTTACAGATTAAAGAATTATGAATGTAAAATGTTTCTACAATATTCGACCATCTCCTTCTTGTTGTTTTGAATGTGCCTAGTAGAAAAATGTCTATACTGTTTGCCTCTGTGTTCAGACTGATATACTGCTTGACATGCATGAGGATGGAGATCTGGGCTGATGTTAATGTTTTATAGTAGAACTTGTATGCAACCTTTATTATGTTGCTTACTTAGCAGATAATTAGTACTGTCTGGATTGTTTTATAATGTTTTTTGAGGGATCTGAATGTTGATCCATACATTTGCTTGATAATAATTATTTGTGTGTGTGAAGTCCTCATTACCACCTGCAACAACCTGCAATAATGGTGTAAGACAGGAAAATTTTGCAAATCTTAGAGAATAAAGGCAAAATCAGGAGATCTGGAAATGGTATAAATATGCAGCAAAGGTAAAGGAAAGGTCATTAACCAGCTCAGAAACCTATGGCAAAAGACATAGATCCCAGGTTGAGTCAGAGTGAGAGCTCCCAACAAGATGAGATTAAAGAGAAAAGTGGTGGAGCTATGGGAAGGAAAAAAAAAAAAAACAAACCTCTGGGCATCCAGAACCAATACCTTAGATCCCAAAATAGACTGTAAAGCTAATTATTCCATATTAGTCTCTAAAATTAACAAATTCTTCTCCATTAAGGAAGGGATGGCTTCCTTTGTTACTGATTAAAGACTAAAATACACAGCTGACATGGAGATTAGCATTTTGGTCCAGCTGATAATTTTCCATGTCAACACATGGAAGGGGGAAAAAAGCATAGAGAATAAAACCACAGTAGAAATGTATTGGTGCCAGCTGGTCCTGAATTCTCTGGTTTGAGAAGAAGCAAGTATTTAACTTGTAATCACCCCTATACTTAAAAAAAAAAAAAAAAAAAGTACTTTGAATACACAGTGCTATACGTTTGTCCTAGAATTAGCTACCGACTATGTAGTTAGAAGTAGGTATGTTGCAAAACTATGCCGATAGTCAGTTATTGACAAAACCAGCTACTATTTAAGCACTTGAGTGGTGGGAACCACTAGATGGCATGAGAGCCCCACGGGGACCGGCCCAGACCATGCTTGGGCTTAGCTTTCTCCTTAGCAACAAAAAAACATCTTCAAATGCACTGGGTTTGCTTTTTCCCCAGGAAAAAGAAGTAGGTTCACTTATTTTCCTGCTTTTCAGAGAACTTTCAACCATCCAATTTTTCCCCTGTGTAGATTTGTTGATTTAAGTGAGGTTGCATCAGGGAGAAAATTTTACCCGCTGTCTCTGTACTTTTGTAGCGCATCTATAAAGGTTTTAAACACTACCTTCACCTTAAATGTATGAAAAACTGCCTTATTCCACCACACACCATCATTTACTCCAGGGCGGAACATCCACTTAAAAGCTTTTTTGGTCTTTTGGTCTTCATTTAAAATAAGAGGAGAGAAAGCTCAAGTAAATATTAAAACAAATTGAAATTAAGTCTCGATGCCTAGCAATGCATGAATATCAGATCTGTTGTAATTTGAAGTATATTTAAAAAACTTTTTTTACACATCCTGTGGAAAAATAACTTATTCCTGGAATATGTATGGCATGTGTGGGAACTGAACACATTTATTTCATATGCTCTTGATATAGTTATGATTATATAGCTATAATAGATTTTCTAGTTTCTGATTTGCTATTCTACAAGTCTGTAACCTCCAGAGATTTTTAATCTTATGTTTATTTTTTAAAGTGCTTTGAAGCACACAATTTTTTGCCCTGTGCTCACAACGTTTTTATATTTTCTCAATGCATAGAAGTCTTTGAAATTGTTAAAATATTAGCTCCAACAAAAAGAACAATTTGAAACCCAGAGACCTCTAGCCTGTCTAGAGACAAAACAGAGATTTTTATGGCCTATGTAACAATTCTGTTGTGCCTGGTGCAGCAAATTCTGAAACTTGGGATGTTTTTGCATGATTCCAGTGTTAATATGGATGCTTGATATACATCTTGGGGTTATGGGGATGACTTTCCTGTCAAATATGTTTTAAACAAAACTGTGAAATCTTGTAATGGAAACAGAACTAGGAATTTATATGTGAGTCACAGGCCAAACAGCACAGTCTCATGTTGAATCCCGGAGTTTGGGTTTAGATTAGGGTTTTTAATTTATGTTAAAATAAGTCAAGTGCTGTAATCCCGCATTTCCTCCGCGTTGTTCCCCCCCCCCCCCCGCGGTTTCTGGCCCCACGCTGCCCGCTGCCGGATCCTTACCCCTGTGCCGCTCCTGCAACCACCCTGCCGTCCGGCCCTGGGAAACCCCGTGCTGGCCACCCCGAGCCACACGATCCCGCTCAGCCCAAGGCTCAGTGCCCGCCCCTGCGGGGTTCTCTGGTTGGTCGCTGTTGCTGGCGTCACCGCCACGGCAGCCGCCCCTATTGGCCGGCAGGCCGTGGATCCTCTCGCCCCGCCCCTCCATAAAGCCCTATCCCGCCGGCAGTCAGACGCCATTTTCTCCCATGAGAGTGCCGGGAGCGGTCGCGTCTTTCCATCAATCCGTGCCATGTGTGATCAATAAACCGTTCCTGCCAAGCACGGAGTAAATGGACAAATTCCTTCCTCTTTGCCGGGTCCCTAGCGCACGGTAACAGAGGCTGGCCAGCCCACGCGCCCGAGACATGGAGCCGTGTCCGGGAACCCGCGGCAGCAAACCCCAGCAGCACGTGGAAGCTACGCCACAGCCGGGCTCCCAAGAGCCACGTGCAGCCGGGGAGAGCAAAAACCCACGCCGCAGTCTCAGAAACCTGGAGACTGTTCCTGCTGCCCTGTAATCCAGACACTTAAAATGTCTTCTAAACTTTTTTCTTTTTTGTATAATCCATTCTTGTGCTTAATCTTTTTATTGAACTAATAGATTTTGTTATGATTTTCTTTTAATATCTTGCAATTTAGAATTCCTTATTACTCCAAGTAACACAATAAATCTTATAAAAAGTCCTGCAGATCTGAGTTGGATTCAGACCAGAAGGTCTACATGATGACCTAGTTTGTATCACAAATGTGTAATCTATGGTACAAAGTTCCAAAGTACAGTAAGTGTGAGTACAGCTACTTTTCAGCTTTTTAGATATTTGGCCCCAGTATAGAAAATTTTGTTGCATGTGTGTCTTAGCTTGAAAAGACAGGTGTCTGCTAAGGAAGGCAGGAGCCTCCCTTGAAATGGGAAATGTAAACCCCCTCCCTCTTAATTATTGTAATTTTGAAATTAAAAGGCTCTCAGGCAAAGATGTGGGAATAGGAATAACAGTGCTTTACTAGGAAAACTAGAAAAACAAATGTAATAGTACAAACAAAAAAACCCACTGACAAAGTCAGAATAGAACCTGACACCCTGTGGGTCAGGGTTTTGCAGTCTGATTAAATGGTGGCTGCAGTCCTCCTGGAGTGACAGGTGTGGTTCTGTTGAAGCAGTGATCCTGTAGAAGGGTGTAGGTTTCCTCTGAAGGTCCAGTGGTGGTGTAGATGCACCTGGTCTTCCTCTGGGATACAGTGGGAAAAGGCTGCCTGTGGTCTTCAAATCTCTGATTATATTCAGGTGGGAATACTTGTCTCCTCCCTCTGGGCAGAGCATCTCCCAATGGGATGATGCAATTTTAGCAGTCATGTAGTGAGACTCAATGGCCCATTAACAGAAGATATCTCAGTGGAGGGAGGATTGGTTGTAGAAGAGATACAGAAAACTGCCCAATTAACAGAAGATAACTGCCCCACCTTTAAGAGATAGGAATAGAATATACACACGATTTCCAGCCTGAGAGAACATGTGAATTCTTGCATGGAATTTTGTAAAGGAAAGAATTTGAAGTTAAATTTTGTCAGATGAAGCATCTCCTCCTGAAAAAACTAAATCAAAAGAAGATTTAAAAAACCCCTGTGATAACACCTCATCAAGGTGTTCTTGAATTATGTAAGACAGTTAGACAAATATGATCTATAACTTTTCAGTCCCACCAGTCAATACCATTTCTAAGCAGCAGTTTAGTGAGGTGTTCCTGCAAGGCAGGTAATGTTTGTCTGCCATGGAAACCTAAAATAACCCAGCTATGAAAAAGCAGGTGGCAAGAATTATGGCAGACTTATTCCTCCCAAGTAATTTTCTGTCCAAAAAGGCCCTGTTCTCTTAGAGGTATATAGAGAGTCAGCAGCCTGTAAGATAGGTACATTATTACCATCAATGCAGCTGCCCCCTGCAGAGAATTTGGGTCAGACGATCAACTTCTAGAGTTTGTCTTAATCTCTGCTGGTGTCAGTATGCAGCAGAGCTGCTAAGAAATGCAGTTTTTTAAATGGTAAACTTTAAATTTTTGCATTGAAGTGCCTTTTAAAGCATCACAAAAGCCAAAGTTGGAATTATGTCTCACAACTTTCATGTTATGATTTTGACTGACACTGATGTTCTTTAGCAGAGCTACATTGGACCTGTCCTCATTTAATCCCACTGCTGTAGAAATAGTCAGGGGAAAGTACAAAGTGCAGACTCTAGTTAAATTGATGATAAAGATATGGCTATGAAAAGGAAATAAAAGAATCTTCTTGTTTTGCCTGTGCACAAATAGTATGAGAACTGCAAGAACTTTTAGGACTTTTGACTGCATCAACTGATGTTTTGTTTTGTGTTTTAGCTCTTATAAAAATCTATTTCTTTGTTTGAAATACTTCTCTTCTGTCCATCTCTCCTGCCTGATTTTGCACAACACAGATTGGTGGGGTTTTTATTTTGTGGTGGTGGTTTTTCTGGTTGTTGTTGGTAGGTTTTTTCCCTTTTATTTTTTTTTTTTGTGGTTTTTTTTTTTTTTGGCATTGTGATTGGAACTTGGTTAGCTTATTTTGCAGAATTACTACTGCAAATTAATTCTGTAACTGCCAAATTCATATGTCAAATGCTTCTGCACTGTGTATCAATGCATAGAATTATAGTAATCCCCAAACTTCTCTTCTTGATGATACAATTCCACAAAAAATAAATATCTCCCTATTCCCTCCACAATAAAAGAAGTTAAATAAATCCAGACCAACAGGTGGCTTTTACTAGAAAAGAAATAAAAATGCTGTATTTTTTATATTTTTGAAATATACCAACAGTTTTATAGACTGTGTTTCAATTTTTTAAAAAACACTCAAAATCCATTTAAATCAAAATAACAAAAAGAACAGCAGAGAAAGAATATTCTGCAAGCTACCATCCATTTGCTTTGGGTCAAATACAACTGAGACTTTTGTTGAAACCCAGTATTTTAACAGACATGAATGTGACCTGCAAAAGCAAAAACTAATTTCACAGTAGCATCACAGCTACTGTTTTAAATACAGGATGGGAGAACTCATTACTTTTCCTGTGTTGGGTTACTTATGCCAAGCAATCAGGATGAAGGAGACTTCAGCAATATTGTTTCTGCTGGTTACCCAGCTGAGTTCAGCAGCACCATGGAACTACAAATATACCATCTTCGCTGGCATAATCTTTATTTATGAAGCAGGTCCAAGCAGAGGTGTGGAGGTAGACTCCTTCCTCCACTGCTGTTCCGATCCTGTTTCAACCTAGAAAAGCAAAGAAAACGAAGTCTCCGTGTATAAACCAGAAAGAACTTTGAAGGTTCAAAATATACCAAGAAAGTAGATTATAACCAAATGAGGATAGATATTGGTGCCAAAAAATGAATATGCTTTATTTAACAGTAAAAGAGGCAGAGAGGAAGAAAGAGGAAGAAAGAGGAAGAAAGAGGAAGAAAGAGGAAGAAAGAGGAAGGAAAGGAAGAAAGAGGAAGGGAGGAAAGGGAGGGAAAGAAGGGAAGAAAGAGGAAGGGAGGGAAGGAAGAGAGAAAGGAAGTATGGAAGGAAGGAAGTATGGAAGGAAGGAAGTATGGAAGTATGGAAGGAAGTATGGAAGTATGGAAGGAAGTATGGAAGGAATTATGGAAGTATGGAAGTAAGTATGGAAGTATGGAAGTATGGAAGTATGGAAGTATGGAAGTATGGAAGTATGGAAGGAAGGAAGGAAGTATGGAAGGAAGGAAGGAAGTATGGAAGGAAGTATGGAAGGAAGTATGGAAGGAAGGAAGTATGGAAGGAAGGAAGTATGGAAGGAAGGAAGTATGGAAGGAAGGAAGGAAGGAAGGAAGGAAGGAAGGAAGGAAGGAAGGAAGGAAGGAAGGAAGGAAGGAAGGAAGGAAGGAAGGAAGGAAGGAAGGAAGGAAGGAAGGAAGGAAGGAAGGAAGGAAGGAAGGGAAGGAAGGAAGGAAGAAGGAAGGAAGGAAGGAAGGAAGGAAGGAAGGAAGGAAGGAAGGAAGGAAGGAAGGAAGGAAGGAAGGAAGGAAGGAAGGAAGGAAGGAAGGAAGGAAGGAAGGAAGGAAGGAAGGAAGGAAGGAAGGAAGGAAGGAAGGAAGGAAGGAAGGAAGGAAGGAAGGAAGGAAGGAAGGAAGGAAGGAAGGAAGGAAGGAAGGAAGGAAGGAAGGAGGAAGGAAGGAAGGAAGGAAGGAAGGAAGGAAGGAAGGAAGGAAGGAAGGAAGGAAGGAAGGAAGGAAGGAAGGAAGGAAGGAAGGAAGGAAGGAAGGAAGGAAGGAAGGAAGGAAGGAAGGAAGGAAGGAAGGAAGGAAGGAAGGAAGGAAGGAAGGAAGGAAGGAAGGAAGGAAGGAAGGAAGGAAGGAAGGAAGGAAGGAAGGAAGGAAGGAAGGAAGGAAGGAAGGAAGGAAGGAAGGAAGGAAGGAAGGAAGGAAGGAAGGAAGGAAGGAAGGAAGGAAGGAAGGAAGGAAGGAAGGAAGGAAGGGAGGAAGGGAGGAAGGAAGGGAGGGAGGAAGGGAGGGAGGAAGGGAGGGAGGGAGGGAGGGAGGGAGGGAGGGAGGGAGGGAGGGAGGGAGGGAGGGAGGGAGGGAGGGAGGGAGGGAGGGAGGGAGGGAGGGAGGGAGGGAGGGAGGGAGGGAGGGAGGGAGGGAGGGAGGGAGGGAGGGAGGGAGGGAGGGAGCACTGTGCCTGGGTGGTGGGGGGACAGGAATAGAGTGACAGGGTTAGGTGGAAACATTATCACCCATCCGAGGGTCCCAATGTCATGTCGTTGCTCCCCTCCATCTGGTCTTCTTGGTGATGAGGGTCCCATGCCATGCTGCCACACATCGAAGAGTATAAAATTCCATGAATTTATACATGCTTTGGGCCAGGTGGGAATGCTCACGTGTCTCTCTTGCAGGGAGCCAGTTTGACGCTGTCCCTTGCAACACTGCGTGTCTGTTGCATCATATTGTAGTGCTCTGGTGAAGGGTCTGGGGACCCCTGGGGGTGGGCCTTTGATGGGCCACGTCACCCCCTTCTGCTGCAGATAAGCTTTCCCTCCAGAGAAGGGCTCCACAGCTGAGCTGCTGTGTACATTGAAGGATGGGTGTTCATTGCGCCTCTCACCAGAGGTTTTCAAACATACACCCAAAGCCTCTCTCACCTCACCCTTTGGTGCCAGGGTCTGTGCAAGCCTGGCAGCTAATAGCCCTGGGGGGTGTTTTCTCCTCCCCCGAAGGTGCTAAGCTTGTGCTTTGTGAATGTCCCCTGAGTTTTATCTTATCTTAATCAGCAAATGGTCCAGAGCCTCACTCAGAAGGCCTATTCAGGGTGTGGTGGTATACTGTGCAGCTTTTGTTATACAGTTCTAAAAGTTCTTCATGAAGATGCTTGAGGCAAAACCCATAATATTTCAGTCTCTGACAACTGCATCACTTAAGCCAGGACTGAGGAACCTGAGAAGAATCATCTAAACAAAAGGCAAATGTACAGTCATTTATTCTTAGAAGCATCATCAGAGCATCTTCTTCATCGATAATAGGCTTAAAAATTGGAGCCCTGGGTTTTGACACCACTTACAACATTTGACCTCTACATAGTATCTCTCCTACTCCTATTAAAATGGGAAACATACAAGCATGGTAATAAATGGAGCTTCCAAGAGCATAAAATTTTAACACAACAATAACTCTCATTGTATAAAAAAAAGTAGAAGGAGCTTCTCAGTTTTAGAAAATCATGACTGCCAGTGTGATACGCTAGTTTTGTGTTAACCTCAGTTACTGGTGCTCTTACTACTGACTGTCGACAGATATGCTGAGCCAGGCAGTGTTTGGCTGATTAAGGAGGCCAAATCATGTTTCTCCTTGTAGCAATGGCAAATTTGATTTGCAAGGAGAAGGGATAGGATTTTCCTCAGGACTCTTAGGAAAGGGTGAGGGGAAAGTAATGATAATTCCATCAGGAATGCTGTGAGGAAAGACAGCTTGGCTTAAGAGTAATTTTATCCATAATATCTATGTGAAAAAAATGTAATAAGCAGTAGTGTTGCATGCCTATAGGCAAGGTCTTCCTCACTTGGAACCTCCACTGTTTTTTTCCTGTGCCTTCTTCTCCAAGCCAATTCTCTACATCATCCGTCTTCCTGTAAGCCCTTTTCCACCACATCTCACACACAACAGGTTTTTCCTACTCAATGCTGAATAATTGAAGCATACCACTTAGTCTAAACCAATCAGAAAATTTGATTCTCTCAGCCCAAAATTAGACTTGCCCCTTTTTATTGAGGCACAGCTGCATATAAATTTTATTTTCTCTTGTCTCAGCTCTGCTTTAAAAATGCAGGACTCTATTTTTAAAGAATAGCTATTCAGGGACATTTTTTAAATGCACTATGTCATCTTCTCGAGACAGAACAGCTAAAGTTTTAAGATGAAATTGGAAGTACTTAAGATTAAAAATACAAAACAACATTCATGGGATTTATCACTACATGGTCACGTGGAACCAGGAAAGCTGGTGATAAGTAGCATCTTTCCACTGGCATTCATGGATAGTGGTTCAGGGGTTTTAAGAGTCTTATTATATTTCTGTGCTCTCTTTCAGACAGCACCTCCTAAAAAACCCCAAATAATTTTTTTTTTTTTAGTAGGACAGCAAGTTAGTAGAAAAGTTAGTATTTTTAAACATGTTTGTAAATCTAATCATATTCATAATGTGATTGATTTCTGAAAGAGCATTGTCCCTTAATCTGATAAAGAACATCATTTTATGTGACTGAGTGTCTCTAACATTCCCCCCAAAACAAGAGAACAGAGTAATTTACCAACAGGAAAATTCAAAGCCATCTCAGGGCTTGCTCACTTTTGCCTTTTTCTCTTCAAAATCTGGAGTAAAAACGTGAAAACTGTCACTCTAAATCTCATCTATTGGTACAATTGCCGTTTAAAACAATAGAAATATGCATGCATGCAAATAACATTTATTTCCCTTCATATAGTAAATAATGTGAAAAAGTAGGGATGCAAATATATTAGCTGACTCTGGAACCTTCTGCCTGTGCTGTATTAGTCATAACAATTCTTATTCTGTTTTCTGTAGTACTCTAATTACAGCACAAAATATTTACAATTCTGCTGAAATGTGGAAATGACACAACAGTGAGTCTAATAGCAAAAATGCAGTTTTTAATGGCAAAATACATAAGTTGACATGATGTAGGAGATCAAAGCTTTACAAGAAATTATGTCTGTTGTTGCCGTTGAGGCAGGATGGGAAGAGAATTACTCCAATATCAGAAGGCAAGAAAGAATTTACTTATTTCAAATGCACCGCTCTATATATATAGAACGTCATGCAGACTAATTTCATTGGTCTTAAAGTAAAAACATGTCACACCATTGGTGTGCAGTGAATGACGCACAGTGGCAGAACGTATCTATAAACAATGTGAACAAGAGAGATAGAGAATTATTTACATTCTTTTCCAGCTGTTTCCCAGGCTCTCGCCTGGTTAGAAAACCTCTCTCTTTCTCTCTGACTGAGCTGAGAATACCCATAGTCTGTGCACTAGAAGGTGGACAAATAGTGCAGAGTCCAGAATGAATGACTGTCTCTTCAAACAATAGAAACTGGTTTTTGACATGCAAACAATTCAGTAAGGAGAAAAAATCTAGAATTTAATTTCAGTGTTGCAAATTACATTAAGCCACCATCTGGAATTTAAGCTGTGATAAAAATACAAGACTCTCTTGCTGTACATGTAGGGCATAATCTCTGCATTTAAAAGAGCATATATATGGACCATGTACCTCTTTCACATCTTCTCAAAATAAACCTGGAACTTAAAATCTCTTCTGTTTTTTCCCATTATTTTTCTGTAATTATAGCTTGCAGGTACAATAATTCCAGGCTACAAAATAACAACAGCAAAAAAACCAAACAAAAATACCCCAAACCCCCAAACAACAAAACAAACCAAAACAAAAGAAAACAAACAAAACCCTCCAAACCATGAGGGATTTCTAGTTAAGCAGTATTCCATGACATCATTGTCGCAGATGCATTCAATCCCTACAATGTTGTTGGCTGTTTCAGATTAACTACCAAAATAATTTGCCTGAGAAGAAAGATTTAATTGTTTTGTACATATCTCTGTGAAATACAATAGGGATTACAAATGCTCATTGATTATACTATTGGGTAGAATAAGGGACTCTTATTCTTGCATTTCTCATTCATTTTGCCATTACCTTCTCTTTGAAAGACACCAAATGAGCCCCAGCAGGTGAAAGCAAAGAAACCTGAAAGGCTCTCTTTGATGAATGACAATACCTCAACTGCCCTTCCCCCATTTTTTGAGATTAAGAAACCTTATTAAATCATGTTACATTGCATGTTGATTGAGAAGGAGCTAAACCAAAACCAACAATGGATGGTTTAGATGACAGTGCTTTCATCAGTGGGGATTGAACAAAGCTACACTTTCTTGTCTTTTTGTTATGCAGTTTTGTTGGGGACCCGTGACTATTTTTGGTTTTGTTTCAATTTGTTCATGTTTTTTTAAGTTATTAACTTTTATTTAAACTTTTATACAAGAAATTCATAAAATGGTACCAACTTCTTCAATCATAGATAGCCAGTAGCTGTCCTTCTAGTGTGAGTGATTTATCTCTCAAAGTGCCTCAAGAAATCCCATAAATAATGTTAAAGTTAAGAAATTTGGGGCTTTTTAAATTTTGATTTTTTAAGCCAATGTGAGCACCTATTGCAACTGCTACTGACTGCAGGATGCCCTTAATTATTAGAAGGCTGGTTTTGAACAAACTGTGGGAATGGAAGTAAAGAAACCACTTTGTAAAATTTTCTTCTGGAAAGCAGTAGAGAAAACCACTGTTTTTTAAAGTAAAATTTTATTTTATGCTTGTTTTTATTTATTTCCAGTTATATCATGCGTTTATGAAACCTACTGCAAAAATACTCTTCAAGGCATCCTCTCAGACTTGAATCTGCCTGTTTTTGAGGAAACACCTTTAGTAGGACTGTGTATTGTTTAACTGTCAGTGATTCATTTACCTTAAGGGTGTAGTGCATTTCAGATTAACGTAGGAAATGAAGAAACATGAGTAAACATGTTTCTTTTAATCCTACAGGTATCTTTCTTCTGATAACTGAGAATTTTAGGCTAGGTTCTGAAGAATTTATCTGCTTAAATATTTTGCTTGGGATTTGTGGGAATCCAGGGCATCCCACTGACTGCCCTGGAAGGTCTGGAACCCTGGCAGGGGGTCAGAAGCCCCCATGTACAGAGCCCCGAGAGACACTGTCTTTGACCTTTGACCATGGAAAAGAGTTTTCAATTTTACAGGATGAATTACAAGCTCTGAGTGTTTGATATAAGTAGTAATTAGTGTGGCACGGGTGCAAAAGTAGAAATGTAGGCTTCTAGATACGGGGTTCAAAGGGGGCAAGATGGAGGAAATTGGGTGTGCCTTGTCCTTTTTCTTCTTCATGCCCTCCATGTTTCACTGTGTTGTTGGCATTTTCCTATTGGTTTAGGCTGGGGACACACTGTTGAACATGGGTGATAGGGTGATAGGCACATTATTGTGAACATACGCATGTAGTTTCTAGTATATAATGTCTGTAACATCCCACTGAGAGGCAAAGCCCCACATGCTGCAGTGCAAGACAGACCTGCTGCAGGTCAGAGAGAAAATATTTTAGATAAGAAGAAATAAACAATCTTGAAAACCAGCACAGACGAGTTACGACTTCTTCTTTGGCAGCGGGGCTGAAAGACAGAGATTTTTACAATCTTGGGATCATTTAAATATCACAGATTCTGACAGGGATTTAATTTCCTTTTTTTTCCTGTAAATTGTGTTTCTTGTCTTAGGCAGAAGATATCTGAATCAAGGACATTATTTAAAGGAATAAAAGCAGAGTAACTATGAAAACAGCCTGCTTTCAAAAAATATCAATGTTCTACTCAATAAGTGATTCTTGAATGCAGGAAGCTATGTAAAACTCTTGCTTTTGAATTAATTTTGGCTGAAGAAACAAATCATCCTCCAGATCATAACAGTCCAAATATTAATCTAATATTCATCATTGTCAGCAATCAAAGAAATGCATTTTTTTCCTGTTGGTTATTAATAGTGTTATTTGACAGAGTTGCAGTGTTCTGTATGGAAAACATTTTTTGGAAACCAGATATATATTTCCAGAATAGAATAAATTGTTACAGAATTTCAGAACACAACATTGTTTTGAAAGTTATAAAATAAAATTGGAGGAGTAAAAAATAATGGGCTTATACTATGAAGATGGGAAATAAAACAGCTTTTATTGGTATATTTCAGGAGTGTTATGAAATCATCTGAAGAAAACTCTGGGAAAAAAAAAGGTAAAGTGTCCCAAAATAATGGAATATGATGCTTCTGAAAGGATCTAAAGAAATTATATTATAATTGTATTTTGTATCAATATTAATATTGATTGATTTACACTATCCTTATTCTAATAGCTACTTTGTTGCTATTAAATATTTTCCATTTTTTTGCCTTTTCCATGTTAAGTTTGTCATGTCAAGTATTGTCTTGAGTTTTAATAATGCAACTTACATTAATATAAAACATTAATATTAAAATCATCATCTATAAAGCTAAATGTACAACCCTAGGTCTAGAAATCACAAAGGTTAATTACTATTTAGATTGAAAGAGAAGTATCGAGTTTTACATCCATGTGTTTTGTTGTTTGTTGGTGGCTTTTTAGGCAATTTGTTAATGGCAAATTTGGTAATGGTAGAATCTATATAAATGCAGAGATGTGATTTAAATGCAGAGTGAGTTTCAAGTCATAGTGTGAAAATTCACCTGAGCTTCAGAGTACAACATCTTTAACAGGTATTTAAAAAACAACTTGCCAGTTACAGGCTTTAAATTTTTATATGCTACAGAGGATGAATAATTAACTGGCTGAAATCTACTGCTAATTGTATTTTCATTTGGTTTGACTTTCGAAGTTTAAATGTTTCATGCTATTTTATAGCACTGATTACCCATTTCTAGGCAGCTCTGTCAGGTACTAGGCGCTTCCTAGGTGCTGTCAGGAAGAGCATCGAAAAAGCATTCTATTGCTTTTAGGGGGATCTGATAATTCAACAATCAGCAACTGCTTTACAAAGTCTGTCTCCCTTAAAGAGCTCTATGGAAAGATAATCTAATGGTTCAGGTTGTCAAAAATATTTCTGGTCTTATATTCTCCACTCTTTTGATATAGAACTCTAGCAATTGTTCAAGTTCTGTTTCAGAAAACAATATACAGGCACAGGAATAGGACTGCAAATTCCTTGATGCTATATTTTGTATTTTCACCAATATTATTCCAGATGTTAGCAACAATTATAATTTTAACATAGGAAGAACTTTTAACTATTAATTTTTAGTCTTGTGTTGCTTTTTTAACAATGTCTTTCAAAATCAACAAATCTAAAATAGTCCAGCTCTAAGGAAGAGGCTGCTCTTGGAAGTTTCCAAGGTGATTCCTTACCTTGTATTTTAAATACATTTCTGTACTTTTAAGGTAAAAATATGATGGAAACAAGTATTTTGATGTCAAGCATTCACTTTAACTTTTAATAATGTTTAAATTTTAAACCTCTTAGATTACCTGGAACTGAGTGGGCTGGATTTTACTGTCGATATAAACCTGTCAGGTTTGTATAAACTGTCAAGTCCTATTATTATAATATCAATTAGCAAAATTTATCATTTAGGTTGTGATTCTGCTTCAGCCAGTATGAAAAGAGAGAAAACACTCATGAGTTCAGGTATTAAAGCTTCTTAAATACGTGTTTGAATTTACTGTAAAAAGCAGGCTACTAAGTATAGGAAATTTGTTTATGTATATTGAATATATTTACTAAATTGTTTGAATGGCATTCTCAGAATTATTTTAAATTTTTAAAGCCAACTTCTATTACTTTTTTACATATTTTCTAGCTAATAATACTTGCTTTACATGATATTTCCTATTCTTATCCATATCTGCAGAAGGATATAGATGCTGACCTACATAAATAAGTATACAAATATTAATGCATTGTTTATTGATCAAAGTTTAATCAAACAGCTTCTACCAAAGGTGATCTAGTGAAGGGATGAGCTTTTAGAAGAATTGCCACTATGTGCTTTTTTGAATTGAGGTTTTTTAAGCTCTCTGTATAATCAGTGGAGGAAAATAAGTTTCTTTAGAGAGTGTTCAGAGCAAGATATGATCTGCTCATGATCTACACTTGGACCAAACATCTCATGGTGTTTTTTACCTAAATGCTGGTGGCTTAGCTCTTCTCCTTCCCTTTTCTTTCCCTTTCCCATTCCACTTTCCAGGAAGGAGAACATTCACCTTCCTAAAATACACCTCCAGAACTCTGCCAGTTTCCATCAGTTTTGGATGTCAGCCCCTCCAAAGAGGAGGGAGCAGCTGCTATCTCAGGAGCCAGAAGGTGTTTTTCTTTGAGATCAGCTCATATGTTTAGTTTAAGAGTATGGATCCATACCTTTTTCCTCCCATAGCTTTGGGTCAATTATCAGGTTTATCAGATGTTTTTCCAAGTACCACAGTCCTCTCCAGACAAGGTATTACTAATGCCTATATTTCTACAGAACATACAAGAGATCAATAAGATGAAGCACAAAAAAAAAATCAGCTTATCATGTCTAGGTAAAAAAAAAAGCCTTGAGAAATTTTCAGGCAATGGAAAAATAATGTAATTTTTGGAGTGGATGATCAGTAAACAGGAAAAGTAAACAAGGAATTGGTTTATATGCAATCTAAACCCCAGGAATTTCAAATTCCCAGTTTTAAAAATATCTATTTTATTTTTGCTATTTTTCTCATCTTTATTTCGTGAAGTTCATCTATTCATTTGCTGAAAACCTTCCAGTAATGTACAATTTATGTTCTCTTTCTTAACTTTCCCCATGTTCATGAAGTGGGAGCAGAGAATAATTAGAAAGAAAAACTGTTGCAATATATCCAATGTTTAGAATCTCAAAATGCTGCAGTAGGTCCTTGCAAAAAGTACTACAGCCTCATATTTCTAAGATAATTTCTGTACAAAGCAAATACACTGGAGGATAGGGGACTTAGTTTCTTTTTTTTTTCTATTAAGAATGCTTTTATCTTTCAGTACCTTTTAAGTCTTCTTTTTTTTTTTTTTTTTTTCCTTTTAAAATTCCTGAGTTTGATCATTCAACAGTGTGAACATTTAGACTTTTTCTTGAATATATCATAATACCTGATATGCAGGAAAGAATATGGAGCAGATGAAAAGAATTTATTTACATAAGTGATGAGTAAGTAGGTCAATTAAGGAATGAAAACTACGGAACCATTTATACAGTCTGATTAAAAAAGACCAAAATCCCATGGCTTGTGCTTGATATAGCAGGCTCATCTTCCATAGCTGATAGCTGTGGAGATGGAAAAATTTCATGATATAAGTATAGCTGCCAAAAAAAATCATGCTATTGGTGACCTACATCTGGGACTGCAGTTGCACAGCTGGAAGCAAAGTGGTGTGACCTATTTGTTTCATGGTAACTGCTGGAAAAAAATTGACCTGTTAAGCTGATGGCTGTCAAAAATTTAAGTATGGGATGTGAAGAGATTTGGGCTGGCTGCAGCAGCTCCTGACATACTCAGAATGCAAGACAGATAGATGAGAAATGCAGTAAAACAAATGTCCAGTACCTTTTTGAGTTAGAGCATACTGGACAATATTGTACTATGTTTTTATTGCAGCATGGGTAGTAAGTTCCCAACAATGTATCTTATTTCTGTTATGGTACTGGAAGTCACTGAAATCAACCCTTGTGACTACAGAGAAATAAACATAAATGCTTATGAAGCTCAAAATTACTGAAATCAGTTTCAGTACAGTGCGTACTGTGAAATGGCATCAATAACACTTTCAAGATGTATGTGGTGAGTTTCAGCTAAAAAACATATTACTTTAAGAAAAATGAAAAATGGATGGAGGATTGTTTATCTATTTGCATCAGGACACAATCATTCATCTAAAAAACTGTAAGTCCTTTGGTGAATCTTTGGTCACAAGTTCTTTCAATTCAAATTGTCTTAGTGTGCGATAGAACTGGAGCCATGCCCTCCTGATGAATCCTTGCCTTTCAGAGTACTTCAGCCTATACTGAGGCTGGTGTTTTCTTAAAACTGAGATTGAACTTCGTGAATGGGTTTTGCATATCGACATTTTTGAGGTCAGGTAAGCTGTTGCAAAAAAAAACAAAAAAAGAAAAAAAAAGTGGCTTTGGAAGCACAGAGATGGTTATAAAATCATCAAACAATAGAATGTTTAAGATGGGAGGGGAAAAATTGAATATTTGTTTAATTTTATTTCCTTCTTCCTCAAATCTGTCTGAAATCTTAATTATGTCAATCCCACTTGGTAATGTTCAAAGTTTTTGAAAACTGACAAAAATATTTCAAATATTTGAAAAGGAGATTTTAGACAGCCTGATACCACCCTGTCTTTTCTCATAGTTTAGAAAACCCTGAAATGTCACTTTTGGTCAACCAAACCCAGAATATAAAGTTGATTAAAGAAATGCTATTGCTTTGGTTTTGAAAATCACTGTTTTCACAACATCACTTCAATGACAAATGAGAACTCAATTCTTACACATCATTTGTCTGAGTTTATGGATTTTGTTTTCCTGCTGTTGTTGGAGTTTTATTCCAACAGGGCAAGGAGTAACAGAGCCAGAAAGGAGGAATGTAGCAATCTTATATGGCTAGCCTTTCTCATCTAGTCAATTTAGCGCAATTATTTCAATTATGTGAATGAATTTTGCTCAGAAGGAGACACATTGTGTTATGAATATTTCATCCAGCTTCAGTGGTGTTACTATACAACCTGTCTCATAAGATTTGAACTGGTAATCAAAGAGTTGCAGAAGGAAGAACACCTCGCACTTTAAAAGATGCAGTTTCTTTTCCTGAGGAATCTATAACTGTAGGTCAAACAGAGACATTTTCTTGAAGCTGACAATACCCATATATATTTTTTTGAGTATTCCATAAAAAAAATGTTATCAACAGGCACACACACATTACCTATAGAGGATATATAATACATATATTTATTTAGTAATAAATTGAAGAGTAATATAAAGCTATGTCATAGCTCTTGCCAATAATGTTTAAAATGTGCATTCATATATTTAGTAAATAAAATGGCCACTAATAGAAGTTGATAAAATTTTTATTATGGAATTATTATTATTTAGTTCATTACTAGTTCATGGCTCATGGCTAGTTCATTACTATTATTATTTAGATAATAATATTTTTATTATGAAAATATTCCATGGCTGGGAGCCAAAAAGGGACATGAAATAATGGCAAGGGGACTTAGATATGCTTTAGAAGATTAGGATTCACAAAACCTTAAGAGAAGACCTGGGAACATTATAATAGCACACAGAATTACTTACCTGTAATGAAGATAAAGCAAAAATACTCTGCAGAGGCATTCACAGTACTAAAAGTGCCTGATTAATCCATGGCCTTTGATACAGGCTTCTTGGGTTATCAGTTCAACCACTTCTTCACAAGTAAAGTAAGGTGTGTTAACTGCTCACATTTTTGCACCAAGAAGTAATTAATGAAGACAAAACTGAAACTGATGACCAATTTTTGTCATTTTGTTTTTGTTTGTTAAGTGTTTAACTTGTACTATAGAAGATCCTTGGTTCTGTCAGTGTGAGCAAGAAGTTCATTTGAAAAGTGGACCTGCTGGCCACTAAAAGCTGTATCATAAAGCATCAGGCCATATGCTACATGGTGTTGAGTGATCCTTACAAAATATATCTAGATAACTTGAAATTATTTCAAACTTTGCTCTTTTTGAAAGTGGTATTTGAGTTGGTCTTGGCAAAACAAGAGTAAGTGGAAGTGGAAAAAAATATGAGGCCATGTTGAAAACGGTGCCTGCTGTTTGTGGTTTTTGGGTGCTAATGGGATAGAGCAGTCGCTGCTGGCATCACAACACCATTACCCTGCTGAGCACTGGAGGGAGAAAAAGGCCCTTAAACTTACTGTACTTTAATATCCCAAGTCACTTTGTCAGAAATGAGAAATGAGGCCACATCTCTACAGGTCTCCAATTCCTTTGTAATTCATCTGTAGTGTTCTTGAAGCAGCATCATGCTTGATATCCTCAAGATATTAATAAGGCTGCTTGGCATGCCCTTCTGAATCATGTTTCTACTTGCAAGATTTCCATATGAGGAATATTTTCTGCATGATTTTTTAACACAATCAAAAAATATTAAGTGTATTTAGAGTCAGTAGCTGTAGCCAAACTGAACAGAATAAGAATCTAAAGAGGTTGCTTATTTCAGTGTAAAAGTACTTGATAAACCTACCATTATTTACAAACTACTAATTTATTTATTGTCTTATTCATTACCATGAAATTATGAGGTTACAAAGTTCTTTTTTACAGATTCCCCATTTGCTATACATTCAACATAGAGGAAATTTTGTGCCTGTATATCTTTCTGTTGAAAAGATAGAAATCTAGCTGTTTGGCATAAGATCAAAGGCACATATTTATAAAAGCATCACATAAGCTATACAGAAAAAAAATTACCCTTCTACTACCTAACAGACATAGACTGAAGTTATATCAACACACTAAATAAGGCAGAAATGGTCAATGTAAAAATCTTCTGGCAAAATCCATCATTATTCTCTGTTAAGGAAAATAAAAATATTTTGATGTAAAAAACCCCAAAACAAAGTCCTGGAACAGACTGAATAGATTATCTACAAATACACAGTGAATTTAAAGAACAGAAAGAAGCAGAAATACATTGATTTTCATTTTAGCAAAGTGTAATAATTGAATGCTTTCAGTCCTATAAAATGTAAAATGTGTCCTGTCTGAAGAGCTAAAAAAAAAAGCAAAAGTTTTTTTTAAAAGGGAGTTCAATAAGACATTGCATGATAGCTAAACAATTTACAAGCTACATAGAGAAAGTGAGTTATACTCACAATGAGACAGTGATATTATCTGAAAATCTAAAGCTAACAACTCATTTTGTAGTTTGTGTGATCTAACTGTGGAAGTCATTGCCATAAAATATCACACGGGTTTACAGTTTAATGTAATTAAACCATATTTGGGTGCTGGCATGAATACTGAGTATGTCTGTAGTTGTATTAGATGTGTATTCCTTGAATACCCAGCTGCTTATGTTTTGTCTTTCACAGCAATATGGATCAAGGCAGGAAGGGAATAACCTGCATGATATTCTCCCTGCGATGAAAGTGTCCTGAACTTGTGCCACTTAGGGTGCTGACAGAGAAACATTTGAGGTGATCTGCTCAAGCACTGCAGATTTCCCTGGCTCTATATTTAGAAATGGTCTTTCCAGTTAAATCCAACCCTGGGATTAAATGCTAATTAATTAGAAGCTAATTCTTCTCAGTTTACTTTTTTTTGTTAATTTAAAAATTTTTTTTCTCCTTTTTGCCTTTTTTTTTTTTTTTTTTTTTTTGTCTCCTGGAATACTTTTCTCTTTGCAAGGGGGGACTTTTATTCTTCACTTGTATCAAGGAGTCCTCAATCAAGAAGCCTAAAGAAGATTCTGCTGAAATGTCTCTACTTAGCATTGACTCTGCAACCAGAAAAGCTCAATGTCGTATCCTAAGCACAGCAGCACAGCACTGGGGAGGCAAAAAGGAAGGACAGGGGAAAGGGGAAAGGGGAAAGGGGAAAGGGGAAAGGGGAAAGGGGAAAGGGGAAAGGGGAAAGGGGAAGGGGAAGGAAAGGGAAGGGAAGTGTTGTAGATGTTGGCGAACCCAATGGGAAGAATGATGATGTCTAACTCCATTTCAGAAGGCTGAATGATTTCTTTATTATAATTATAATACATTAATATGCTATATAAAAGAGGATACTAAGTACTACATGCTACTTTCTCTAACTATCATATCTAACTCTCTAACATCTCAACTCACAACTCGTGCCCATGTTCTCCAGAGCCCAGACACAGGTGGATCCGACTGGCTGTCAGGCCCAAACAATCCACCATGATCCAACCAAGCGCTCACTCCAGGTAAACAATTCTCAAAACACATTCCACAAGAGAAAAACAAGGAGCAGAAATAGAAATTGTTTTCTCTTTCATTTCTCTCTGTGCACCTCAATAAAAAAATCCTGAGAGAGAGAGAAATGTGCTTGCCACAGGGAAGGGAAGGGAAGTTCCGGGAAGTTCCGGGAAGTTCCGGGAAGTTCCGGGAAGGGAAGGGAAGGGAAGTTCCGGGAAGGGAAGGGAAGTTCCGGGAAGG